>NC_050465.1:35133516-35834513 GCF_903995425.1 Onychomys torridus
AAGCGATAGGCCAGCATCTCACTGTCAGTGAAGACTGGAAAAACAGACTCAAGCCAGTGAACTGTGAGAGGAACCAGAGAGTACGATGCTCCCTCCAGGCGCCGGCTATGCCCCAGGGTGCCACAGTGCCCTGCTGCTCAGTGTGGAGCTTCCATTTCATCTGTTAAAGGATGAAGGCAAGTCCAGCATCCCCAGCAAAACCATAAGGCAGTGGAAATGTATTTGTCTATTTGCTTCCTTCTCATATCCTTCTCCTACCCCAACTTCAAAGGATGCTGCATCCAGGCTAGAAGAAGGGATGGAAGGCCCAATGCACTCCGAGGTCCTGCCATGTCTAGAGGAAGGTTGCTTAGGATACAGTCCTAGCACTTGGGAACAGAGGTAAACCCTCCAAGAGCAGAACCCAGTGGCACTCAGACTTAGCCGAGCTCCACGTAAGGAGAAAGATGATCCTGTGGTCCTCCTTTCCCAGGCTCAATTCTTATCTGAAGAGCCTCTGAGCAGCATCCAGGTCTGGTGGGACACCCACACTACCCTGTGTCTTTTACCCCCAGGAACCCTAAGCCTCATTTGGCAGTATTATTTACCCTCTCGTGTGAAGGATTTTTATGAGAAAGTCCATCACCTGAACCATTTAGCTCCCCATCCCACTGAAGATTTTAAAATAGAACCAGCCCTTCATGAGGCCACTAGAGTAGACGTAAGTGATATGAGCATATATAAAAATTCAAGTTTCCTGGTGGTAAGACTAGACCTTGGAGGAAAACATGATGAGCACACGCGTTCCACGGCTCACCTACCTCCTCTCTCTCTTCGTCTCTCCCTCTGCCCCAAACAGCACTGAGAGTTTCTCCTTGAGTCATTTATCGGCCTCTGCTGCTGCCCATGCTGAGGCATCTCTCCCTCCTGCCCCCTCTAGCTGCAACATGGCAACCCAGCCTTGCTACCCTGGTCATCAATCAGCTTCCAAAAACTTAGCCCTACTTTCCTTTGAGAGTGGCTGGGATGCTGCGGCAAGAGAGGGGACCAGAATCTTACAAGCTGTCCGCTGTGATCATGACATAAGACACACTGACAGGCGGGTAGCTCTCAGGATCTCATTTATTGCTACAGTAGAGATTACAGTCCGCCCCACAGACATCGTCCCAGCGATGTTGTTTCCCTGTGCCACATGCAGGCAGACAGAAAGCTGTGGTTCTTCCGGAAGTGCCCCATGTGAACGAGGGTATAAGACAGGTATTAGAAAAGCCTTCTGTTAAATTATTTGTAGATGTGATAACCCTAAGTCAGCCCAAGTGTTTTTAAGCCTTCCTTGATATAAAAAAACATTTATTAGGAATATAGCGATACTGGGAAAATATCTTATAAATTTATCCACACAAGTATAAAATACTGCTTACATAGTTTCATAACAACAACTGCAATGAGAAGTAGACTCCTCCAATCTTTTCTCCTTCCCTTCTAGAATCAGTTGTTTTGGTAACCACAGTCAAATGAGAACACTCTGTCAAGTTGGTGAAGGACTTTGGAGGAAAACACAACTCTATTTTAGAACTGAACGACAGCACTATCACAGACATCAGTTTCTAGAGGAATTGTTTTGAACAATATGTGCAATGGCTTTTTAAAAAAGCATTCAGGACCAAGCATAGTGGTGCATGCCCTTAATCCCAGCACTCTGGAGCCGGAAGCAAGTGGATCTCTGTGAGTCTGGGACAACGTAGTCCACATAGCAAGTTCTACCAGCCAGGACTATACAATTAAAATCTGACTGAAAACAAACAAAAGCCATCTGGGGGCCTGGGGCATTGGCAGGCAGTGGGTAAAGACACTTGCCAAGCAAACTGGCTGACCTGAATTTGACCCTTGGAACACAGGTAATATAGAGGGAGAAAATTGACTTCATAAAGTTATCCTCTGACCTCTACACATGTTCCTAGTAAATAAATAATAATTAATAATAATAACAACAACTTAAAACCATTTTGTTAGCACTCCGTCTCATGCCTAACAAAGTATCCTGGTTGCTAATTAAATGATTTCGTTATTCTTTTCCATCCAAGTAAACCACTGTGGAGCTGTAGTTTAGTTTCTGCACTAAGCACAAGATGCTGACCTCACAAATATCGCATCGCGTGGTGGGCACGAGCAGAGGCAGGACAGCTGCCAGCAGGGAGAGAGGCGGTGCAAAGGCTATGGGAATTTAAAGAGAGGAGGGAACACAAGTATGTCAAAGTTTGACCTACTGTTAATCAAGGGTTTGCTCAAAGCAGACCTGGCGTTACTTGCTTAGGATAGCAGTAGAGGATGAGAAGGATTAAAAAGAAACCATCGCAGGACTTGCTTAGCTCCCGAGCACACTCAGAGTGTGAGGACTTAGCATAATTTAAAAGTCATTTCTCCTAAGACACAGTTGTTCTCACTGTGGTGAACTTAGCCCAAATCCCCAACTCTCAGCCATTTTTATAGCTTTCTAACATGAAAAGAAAAGCATAAGGACCCATCAGCATAGGTCTTCCACTTTTGTGTTGTGAAGGTCCTGTTTCCTCCCTCTGATCCACAACGGGATCATCGAATGTGCTTAGCCTGAGCGTGCAGTGACTTAGGGCTTAATTTACTCACTCCCAAGCTACTTGGTGAGCAGTGCTGTCTAGGCACTGCCAACAAATTCAACTAGACAGATGAATATAAATCATCAGGAAAATGCAATCGAAACACAGTAGAATAGCATCTCACTTCTGTTACGATAGCTTTCTGGTTTTCAGAAAGATATGTGTTGGCAAGGGTGTGGGCATATTGGACCCTTGGTGTAATAATAATGGGACTGTGCAATGGAGCAGCTTCTATGGAAAACACTATGGAGGCATCTCTAGAAAGTTAAAAGTAGAGTTACTGTGTTGTCCAACAATCTCACTTTGTATATATATATCCCAAAGAGGTGAAATCCGAGTCCTAAAGAGCTGTTTTCCTTACCCTTGCATTTATTAATAACATCAAAATAGCCAGACAGCCCTAAATGTTAATCAATAGCATGGATAAAGAAAACACAGCATGAATGGACAATAGAATGTTACTGACATATAAAGAAGGATATCTTAGCATCTGTGACAGCATGGATGTATCTAGAAGACAAAAGGGGCACATGCCAGTGGCAGGAGGCCAAATACCTCACAGCTCTGAGGGAAGTATCTAAAACATCAGATTCATAAAAGAGATAAAAGCAGCCTGGGTGCCGCCCGGGGGTGTGGAGGGGAGACAGAGCTGGGAGGGGAGTGAATATCTGTTATGCAAATACGAAAGTTCTAGAGAACCTGTCATCATCACAACACCTAACACTTGATGATACTGTGTCAGGCACTCAAAGTTTGCCAAAACTGTAGACCTCTTGTTGAGAGAGGGTCTTGGTCTGTAGCCTATGCTGGTCTAGAGTTTACAGTTTACAGCAGTCTCTCATCCTGTCTTAGTTACTTTCCTGTTGATGTAAAGAGGACCATGACCAAGACAACATATAAAGAAAACCGCTTGTTGGAGGCTCAGAGGGTGAGTCCATGACTGTCACAGGAGGAAGCATGGCCAGGCAGGCATAGACTCTAGAGTAGTACCTGAGAGCTTATTGGCAAGTAGAAAGCAAAGAGCAAGTGGGGAGGGAGTGAGGAAAGGGAGGGAAAGGGAGAAGAGAGAGAAAGGAAACTGGAAATAGTTACAAGCTTTTTGAAACCTCAAAACCCACCCCAGTGACACACCTCTTCCAACAAAGCCACACTTCCTAATCCTTCCCAAACAGTTCCACCTATGGGAGCATGAGAGCAGAAGCATTTAGATACATGAGCCTAAAGAGGTCATTGTCATTCAAACCACCACACCACCTTAGCATTCCACATGCTGGGATGACTTAGTAAGGTACAATACCACCAAGAAAGTGTTCTTGACACAATTAAATAGGGAAAAGTGGCGTTAAATGAGAAAAGGGAAACAAATACACATTTTTAAAAGATTGGATATGGGCAAAGGAGTCAATAAACATTAAAACAAAACAAACAAACGAAAAAAAACCTAGCTAGGGAGACAGGCAGAAGAATTAGACTGCTTGGCTAGAACAGCCTCCAGAGACATCACTGGAAGCGAGCCATCCACACGAGACGCTCAAGGCTCATTATTTTCTATGTACTCCCAATGAGAATGGTGTGTACATACTAATTTTGCCAGTTTGACAGAAAAAAAAATCTGTTTCTTCATATAGCTGGAAGAATACCCACAGACACCTTGCCAAAGTCACTGCTCCACAGACTGTCCCGTTCCCACACAGCAGATGACATTCTTCTCTCTGGTTTGGACCAAGTTTCAGGACCTGTTACTGGATCCTAATGGCTCCCTCGGGGTAGGGGTTGAGAAGGCATGGCATCAACAACACAGACACTGGGAGTCAGTAGACAGCAAACAGTAATAATGGAGAAGGCCTCATATACCCTCTTCCCAGCATCCAGGCTGTATCCCAATCTGGTGGCATTGTGTGGTCATCCCTCATTGGCCGGGCAAAATCAGGAACACTGACAGCGCCTGTTGCTAGGCCCTCAGGCAGACTCTTGGTTGGCTCATAAGGAAGGATGTTATGTGCATACCTTGGCAACAGGTTTGAGCCAATTTCCTCAACCCTATGGATGTTTTCAAAGGCAACAAAAGGACCATGCTAGAAGTCAGGGTTCCTAATGGGTTTCTTCCTCTTTGGGCATGAGGAGAGGATGACACTTTTAGTAGGGGAGAGATTAGTGCTAGAGTAAATAGTCTCATCCTCAAGGGAAAAATAGCTGTGGCTTAACAGGAATTGTCTTCATCTCTTCAGATTGAGACAGGCCAATTGTCTGCATGCAATGCAGTTCCCAGACATCCACACAATGATAAAGGAGCACCATTCTCTAGAAGACCCTGCTACATCAAGGAGAACACAGTGGCCACAGGGCATCACTCAGTAGGTGAACCAGGGTCTCCCCAGCAGACTGTGAGGAACCTGACAGCATGTCTTTGGAGTTATTGAGCCTAAATACTGTCTCTTCCAATGGCATAGTTAGACAGTTTCCGTGTCGACTAATTAGGGGGGAAGATGTGGTTGCATGACAAGCTGTGCCTTTGGGATTTGTAAGCCAACACCTGCAGCTAACTGGAATCAACCCAGGCCTTTATCTGCTTGGATTTTTTGCTTTGTTTTGTTTTTTAAAAAGCTTTCTGGAGGTGTAACTAACATGGCCATTTTAAAGTATCTGGTTTAGTGATTTTTTAGAAAATTTATGGTTCTATAAAATTTACTGTCACCCCAAAAGATTCCTGGGTCCTTTGGCAGTCAACGCCTGTTTCTGCCCCGTTCCCAGTCACTATTGTGCTTTCTGTCTCTTATAGATTGGTCTCTCCAGGAAATTTCACATAGACTGAATTATATATTATGCAGAGCTGGTGCACCCACTTTCTTTTTGTTAGCATAAGTTACCAAGGCTCTTTAACGTTGTAGTATGGAACAGGATTTCTTTGGTTTTTGTTGCTATAGAGTATTTCCTTGTATGACTAAATCACTTTTTTTTGAATCATGAACTGATTGACATTGGATTACATCCCCCTGAGGGCTATTATGAATACACTTTCTATGCTATGCCTACATGTTTGTTTTTCGAAACACATCTCATCATGACACTTGGTTAGCTGTCTAGGAGTAGACTCACCAGGTCATATGGAAAGTTTAACTTGAAGGAATTGCCAAGTAGTTACCAAAATAGTTGTGCCATTTTACATCTGCACCTGGCATTTTATGATGTTTCTACATCTTCACCAACAAATGCTGTCATCTACATTGTTTTTTAATATAGATTTTCAGTTTTTTGGTTTGGGGTGGGTTATAAGTTAATTGTTAGTTAGTTAGCTGGCTAGTTAGTGGTTGGTTGGTTAGTTTTGAGGTGGATCTTCCATTCATCTCAGGCTGAGTTGGAGCTCATGACCCTTCCCTCGGCCTTCTGAGTTCTGGGATTCCAGGGAAACACCAGCTTTGGTTTTTGCTTCAAAGACTTAGTTTTTCCCACCCTTCAACTCCCAGAAGCATATGTTCTTATGCATGCGATTTGCATTATAACTGCTAAGACTTCGGACGCCGTCGTCATTTGGAGGAGACAGAGCAGTGGAAGATGACCACACTGTAGAAGATGCTCGCTGTTGTAGCGAGGAAGAGGAAGGCCAGGCAACCACCAACGTCCAACCCTTATGTCTTAAGGCCAGAAAACCACCTTCTGTCTGCTTCATTTGGACTGGGGATTATTCCAGTTTGCTTGTGCAACAGTTAATATGTTTACCTCTACAGGAAAAAGGAATTTCTCCACTACCACAGAAACAAGATTTTAGCATGACAAACACTTTTGACTATCTGTTGTAAGGAAAAAACAGTGTGTGAGGGAGTCAAACAAAGCTTCGGGCTTTATGTAAATGCTTAGACCTGTCCGTTCCAGTGTTTGCAGTAGTGTACTGGGGCTAGGACTTCAGTATATGATTTTGTAGGGGGGGAAATGGGGTGGAGGAAAAATGAGGTGGAGTGATTTTATTGCCTCTTAGATAAAAATTACCAAGCCACAAATGGTGTGTGTGTGTGTGTGTGTGTGTGTGTGTGTGTGTGTGTGTTAAGTTGACAAATGCTTAAAAAAATTAAATTGAGGTTAATCATTATGACCGCTTTTAACTGCTTTCATATTAGTGGTCCTTAAAGAAACTTAATAGATCCTTTGATGACTCATTACCCATGACTTTGATGCGAGTTCAAGGTTTGCCAACATCTTCTGTAGTTAAGAGCAGATGGGAGGCAGGCAAACTGAAAAGAGAAATATTTTTGTGAATATATTCTATAGGCTTGAACAAGTGGAGACAGCAAGTGTCTTTCTTACGGGCCCTCTGCAGTGAACTACAGGTGTGCTGGAGCCCTCTGAGTGTGTTCAGGTAGCAAGAGGCAGGTATGGCCCCCAGTCCCCATCTCTGAAGTCAGTGTAGTCTATAACTGGCAAACAGGGGGTATCACACCTTCCTTCTCCCCAGCACCCAAGAAAGATGTACCATCACAGCCATACATTCTACAGCAAGGCATTCTTGTTTTTCTTTCTTTGAGCATTGGAATGTTCTGAGAGTTACCTTGGAAGGCAGCTGTAAGAAACACTACAGGAAAAACTCAAACGGCTTAACAAGTCAAAAAAAAGGATAGATCCAATTAGACTTTTTCTTACAAGTTGTAAAAATGATAGTCATGGAGTACCCTTGGATTTGATACCACAGTTAACATTTATGGTGGAAGGTAGCCATGGAAATTAAGTTCACAATCTTTTAAGATGAACAAAACAGCTTCCCAAATCATGATGATTAGAGACAGGGGTGGTCAGAGGCTGGGTCTAAACCAGGAGATTGTTCAGGGGAAGGTGGGCTGAGCACACAGTCAGCTCAGGTGCAGGCCTCTCTATGCTGAGAAAGGCCCAGGCTGATGCCATTTTTCATACTCTCAATGCCGCCAAATATGAACAAACACTGAAGCAGGGTTATGAACAGTGTGGTGTGTTTTAAACCTTTCCACCAACTCTATCTATCACTATTTATTTTTTTGGAGCTGAGGATTGAACCCAGGACCTTGAGCTTGCTAGGCAGGTACTCTACCACTGAGCTAAATCCCCAACTCCATCTATCACTATTTTTACACATGTGCACACAAAATAGAATGGACCCCACTGCACAAATCACAAAAGATTTCAGAAGCAACTGAAATATTAGCTCACTGCATGTGACAGGAGGTGTGGTTTAAATCAGGACTCTTGGGGAACACCTAAGGACAGTTGGAGAGGTTCCAGCGCTCCTCCTCTCGTTTTCCTCCTTTATATATACACATTCCTTATCATTTCAAGTCAGTCATGCTTGCCAGCTACATTGTAGGAAGCGTTGTTGTTGTGAGAGAGATGCTCTGGCCCTCTCCAACTGTCCTTAGGTGTTCCCCAAGAGTCCTGATTTAAACCACACCTCCTGTCACATGCAGTGAGCTAATATTTTCAGTTGCTTCTGAAATCTTTTGTGATTTGTGCAGTGGGGTCCATTCTATTTTGTGTGCACATGTGTAAAAATAGTGATAGATGGAGTTGGGGATTTAGCTCAGTGGTAGAGTACCTGCCTAGCAAGCTCAAGGTCCTGGGTTCAATCCTCAGCTCCAAAAAAATAAATAGTGATAGATAGAGTTGGTGGAAAGGTTTAAAAACACACCACACTGTTCATAACCCTGCTTCAGTGTTTGTGTCATATTTGGCGGCATTGAGAGTATGAAAAATGGCATCAGCCTGGGCCTTTTCTCAGCATAGAGAGGCCTGCACCTGAGCTGACTGTGTGCTCAGCCCACCTTCCCCTGAACAATCTCCTGGTTTAGACCCAGCCTCTGACCACCCTGTCTCTAATCATCATGATTTGGGAAAGCTGTTTGTTCATCTTTAAAAGATTGTGAACTTAATTTCCATGGCTACCTTCCACATAAATGTTAACTGTGGTATCAAATCCAAGGGGTACTCCATGACTATCATTTTTACAACTTGTAAGAAAAAGTCTAATTGGATCTATCCTTTTTTTGACTTGTTAAGCCGTTGAGTTTTCCTGTAGTGTTTTCTTACAGCTGCCTTCCAAGGTAACTCTCAGAACATTCCAATGCTCAAAGAAAGAAAAACAAGAATGCCTTGCTGTAGAATGTATGGCTGTGATGGTACATCTTTCTTGGGTGCTGGGGAGAAGGAAGGTGTGATACCCCCTGTTTGCCAGTTATAGACTACACTGACTTCAGAGATGGGGACTGGGGGCCATACCTGCCTCTTGCTACCTGAACACACTCAGAGGGCTCCAGCACACCTGTAGTTCACTTGCAGAGGGCCCGTAAGAAAGGACACTTGCTGTCTCCACTTGTTCAAGCCTATAGAATATATTCACAAAAAATATTTCTCTTTTCAGTTTGCCTGCCTCCCATCTGCTCTTAACTACAGAAGATGTTTGGCAAACCTTGAACTCGCATCAAAGTCATGGGTAATGAGTCATCAAAGGATCTATTAAGTTTCTTTAAGGACCACTAATATGAAAGCAGTTAAAAGCGGTCATAATGATTAACCTTCAATTTAATTTTTTTAAGCATTTGTCAACTTAACACACACACACACACACACACACACACACACACACACACACCATTTGTGGCTTGGTTAATTTTTATCTAAGAGGCAATAAAATCACTCCACCTCATTTTTCCTCCACCCCATTTCCCCCCCTACAAAATCATATACTGAAGTCCTAGCCCCAGTACACTACTGCAAACACTGGAACGGGACAGGTCTAAGCATTTACATAAAGCCCGAAGCTTTGTTTGACTCCCTCACACACTGTTTTTTCCTTACAACAGATAGTCAAAAGGTTTGTCATGCTAAAATCTTGTTTCTGTGGTAGTGGAGAAATTCCTTTTTCCTGTAGAGGTAAACATATTAACTGTTGCACAAGCAAACTGGAATAATCCCCAGTCCAAATGGAAGCAGACAGAAGGTGGTTTTTCTGGCCTTAAGACATAAGGGTTGGACGTTGGTGGTTGCCTGGCCTTCCTCTTCCTCGCTACAACAGCGAGCATCTTCTACAGTGTGGTCATCTTCCACTGCTCTGTCTCCTCCAAATGACGACGGCGTCCGAAGTCTTAGCAGTTATAATGCAAATCGCATGCATAAGAACATATGCTTCTGGGAGTGAAGGTGGGAAAAAACTAAGTCTTTGAAGCAAAAACCAAAGCTGGTGTTTCCCTGGAATCCCAGAACTCAGAAGGCCGAGGGAAGGGTCATGAGCTCCAACTCAGCCTGAGATGAATGGAAGATCCACCTCAAAACTAACCAACCAACACTAACTAGCCAGCTAACTAACTAACAATTAACTTATAACCCACCCCAAACCAAAAAACTGAAAATCTATATTAAAAAACAATGTAGATGACAGCATTTGTTGGTGAAGATGTAGAAACATCATAAAATGCCAGGTGCAGATGTAAAATGGCACAACTATTTTGGTAACTACTTGGCAATTCCTTCAAGTTAAACTTTCCATATGACCTGGTGAGTCTACTCCTAGACAGCTAACCAAGTGTCATGATGAGATGTGTTTCGAAAAACAAACATGTAGGCATAGCATAGAAAGTGTATTCATAATAGCCCTCAGGGGGATGTAATCCAATGTCAATCAGTTCATGATTCAAAAAAAAAGTGATTTAGTCATACAAGGAAATACTCTATAGCAACAAAAACCAAAGAAATCCTGTTCCATACTACAACGTTAAAGAGCCTTGGTAACTTATGCTAACAAAAAGAAAGTGGGTGCACCAGCTCTGCATAATATATAATTCAGTCTATGTGAAATTTCCTGGAGAGACCAATCTATAAGAGACAGAAAGCACAATAGTGACTGGGAACGGGGCAGAAACAGGCGTTGACTGCCAAAGGACCCAGGAATCTTTTGGGGTGACAGTAAATTTTATAGAACCATAAATTTTCTAAAAAATCACTAAACCAGATACTTTAAAATGGCCATGTTAGTTACACCTCCAGAAAGCTTTTTAAAAAACAAAACAAAGCAAAAAATCCAAGCAGATAAAGGCCTGGGTTGATTCCAGTTAGCTGCAGGTGTTGGCTTACAAATCCCAAAGGCACAGCTTGTCATGCAACCACATCTTCCCCCCTAATTAGTCGACACGGAAACTGTCTAACTATGCCATTGGAAGAGACAGTATTTAGGCTCAATAACTCCAAAGACATGCTGTCAGGTTCCTCACAGTCTGCTGGGGAGACCCTGGTTCACCTACTGAGTGATGCCCTGTGGCCACTGTGTTCTCCTTGATGTAGCAGGGTCTTCTAGAGAATGGTGCTCCTTTATCATTGTGTGGATGTCTGGGAACTGCATTGCATGCAGACAATTGGCCTGTCTCAATCTGAAGAGATGAAGACAATTCCTGTTAAGCCACAGCTATTTTTCCCTTGAGGATGAGACTATTTACTCTAGCACTAATCTCTCCCCTACTAAAAGTGTCATCCTCTCCTCATGCCCAAAGAGGAAGAAACCCATTAGGAACCCTGACTTCTAGCATGGTCCTTTTGTTGCCTTTGAAAACATCCATAGGGTTGAGGAAATTGGCTCAAACCTGTTGCCAAGGTATGCACATAACATCCTTCCTTATGAGCCAACCAAGAGTCTGCCTGAGGGCCTAGCAACAGGCGCTGTCAGTGTTCCTGATTTTGCCCGGCCAATGAGGGATGACCACACAATGCCACCAGATTGGGATACAGCCTGGATGCTGGGAAGAGGGTATATGAGGCCTTCTCCATTATTACTGTTTGCTGTCTACTGACTCCCAGTGTCTGTGTTGTTGATGCCATGCCTTCTCAACCCCTACCCCGAGGGAGCCATTAGGATCCAGTAACAGGTCCTGAAACTTGGTCCAAACCAGAGAGAAGAATGTCATCTGCTGTGTGGGAACGGGACAGTCTGTGGAGCAGTGACTTTGGCAAGGTGTCTGTGGGTATTCTTCCAGCTATATGAAGAAAACAGATTTTTTTTTCTGTCAAACTGGCAAAATTAGTATGTACACACCATTCTCATTGGGAGTACATAGAAAATAATGAGCCTTGAGCGTCTCGTGTGGATGGCTCGCTTCCAGTGATGTCTCTGGAGGCTGTTCTAGCCAAGCAGTCTAATTCTTCTGCCTGTCTCCCTAGCTAGGTTTTTTTTCGTTTGTTTGTTTTGTTTTAATGTTTATTGACTCCTTTGCCCATATCCAATCTTTTAAAAATGTGTATTTGTTTCCCTTTCTCATTTAACGCCACTTTTCCCTATTTAATTGTGTCAAGAACACTTTCTTGGTGGTATTGTACCTTACTAAGTCATCCCAGCATGTGGAATGCTAAGGTGGTGTGGTGGTTTGAATGACAATGACCTCTTTAGGCTCATGTATCTAAATGCTTCTGCTCTCATGCTCCCATAGGTGGAACTGTTTGGGAAGGATTAGGAAGTGTGGCTTTGTTGGAAGAGGTGTGTCACTGGGGGTGGGTTTTGAGGTTTCAAAAGCTTGTAACTATTTCCAGTTTCCTTTCTCTCTCTCTCCCTTTCCCTCCCTTCCTCACTCCCTCCCCACTGCTCTTTGCTTTCTACTTGCCAATAAAGCTCTCAGGTACTACTCTAGAGTCTATGCCTGCCTGCCATGCTTCCTCCTGTGACAGTCATGGACTCACCCTCTGAGCCTCCAACAAGCGGTTTCTTTTATATGTTGTCTTGGTCATGGTCCTCTTTACATCAACAGGAAAGTAACTAAGACAGGATGAGAGACTGCTGTAAACTGTAAACTCTAGACCAGCATAGGCTACAGACCAAGACCCTCTCTCAACAAGAGGTCTACAGTTTTGGCAAACTTTGAGTGCCTGACACAGTATCATCAAGTGTTAGGTGTTGTGATGATGACAGGTTCTCTAGAACTTTCGTTTTGCATAACAGATATTCACTCCCCTCCCAGCTCTGTCTCCCCTCCACACCCCCGGGCGGCACCCAGGCTGCTTTTATCTCTTTTATGAATCTGATGTTTTAGATACTTCCCTCAGAGCTGTGAGGTATTTGGCCTCCTGCCACTGGCATGTGCCCCTTTTGTCTTCTAGATACATCCATGCTGTCACAGATGCTAAGATATCCTTCTTTATATGTTCAGTAACATTCTATTGTCCATTCATGCTGTGTTTTCTTTATCCATGCTATTGATTAACATTTAGGCTGTCTGGCTATTTTGATGTTATTAATAAATGCAAGGGTAAGGAAAACAGCTCTTTAGGACTCGGATTTCACCTCTTTGGGATATATATATACAAAAGTGAGATTGTTGGACAACACAGTAACTCTACTTTTAACTTTCTAGAGATGCCTCCATAGTGTTTTCCATAGAAGCTGCTCCATTGCACAGTCCCATTATTATTACACAAGGGTCCAATATGCCCACACCCTTGCCAACACATATCTTTCTGAAAACCAGAAAGCTATCGTAACAGAAGTGAGATGCTATTCTACTGTGGTTTCGATTGGCATTTTCCTGATGATTTATATTCATCTGTCTAGTTGAATTTGTTGGCAGTGCCTAGACAGCAGCTGCTCACCAAGTAGCTTTGGAGTGAGTAAATTAAGCCCTAAGTCACTGCACGCTCAGGCTAAGCACATTCGATGATCCCGTTGTGGATCAGAGGGAGGAAACAGGACCTTCACAACACAAAAGTGGAAGACCTATGCTGATGGGGTCCTTATGCTTTTCTTTTCATGTTAGAAAGCTATAAAAATGGCTGAGAGTTGGGGATTTGGGCTAAGTTCACCACAGTGAGAACAACTGTGTCTTAGGAGAAATGACTTTTAAATTATGCTAAGTCCTCACACTCTGAGTGTGCTCGGGAGCTAAGCAAGTCCTGCGATGGTTTCTTTTTAATCCTTCTCATCCTCTACTGCTATCCTAAGCAAGTAACGCCAGGTCTGCTTTGAGCAAACCCTTGATTTACAGTAGGTCAAACTTTGACATACTTGTGTTCCCTCCTCTCTTTAAATTCCCATAGGCCTTTGCACCCGCCTCTCTCCCTGCTGGCAGCTGTCCTGCCTCTGCTCGTGCCCACCACGCGATGCGATATTTGTGAGGTCAGCATCTTGTGCTTAGTGCAGAAACTAAACTACAGCTCCACAGTGGTTTACTTGGATGGAAAAGAATAACGAAATCATTTAATTAGCAACCAGGATACTTTGTTAGGCATGAGACGGAGTGCTAACAAAATGGTTTTAAGTTGTTGTTATTATTATTAATTATTATTAATATTACTAGGAACATGTGTAGAGGTCAGAGGATAACTTTATGAAGTCAATTTTCTCCCTCTATATTACCTGTGTTCCAAGGGTCAAATTCAGGTCAGCCAGTTTGCTTGGCAAGTGTCTTTACCCACTGCCTTGCCAATGCCCCAGGCCCCCAGATGGCTTTTGTTTGTTTTTCAGTCAGATTTTAATTGTATAGTCCTGGCTGGCCTAGAACTTGCTATGTGGACTACGTTGTCCCCAGACTCACAGAGATCCACTTGCTTCCGGCTCCAGAGTGCTGGGATTAAGGGCATGCACCACTATGCTTGGTCCTGAATGCTTTTTTAAAAATGCCATTGCACATATTGTTCAAAACAATTCCTCTAGAAACTGATGTCTGTGTATAGTGCTGTCGTTCAGTTCTAAAATAGAGTTGTGTTTTCCTCCAAAGTCCTTCACCAACTTGACAGAGTGTTCTCATTTGACTGTGGTTACCAAAACAACTGATTCTAGAAGGGAAGGAGAAAAGATTGGAGGAAGTCTACTTCTCATTAAGCAGTTGTTGTTATGAAACTATGTAAGCAGTATTTTATACTTGTGTGGATAATATTTATAAGATATTTTTCCCAGTATCGCTATATTCCTAATAAATGTTATTTTATATCAAGGAAGGCTTAAAAAGTCACTTGGGCTGACTTAGGGTTATCACATCTACAAATAATTTCAACAGAAGGCTTTTCTAATACCTGTCTTATACCCTCGTTCACATGGGGCACTTCCGGAAGAACCACAGCTTTCTGTCTGCCTGCATGTGGCACAGGGAAACAACATCGCTGGGACGGTACTTGTGTGGGCTAGACTGTAATCTCTACTGTAGCAATAAATGAAGATCCTGGAATAAGACCCAGGGATTCTGTGCTTCCTTTTCAGTGTGTCTTATGTCATGATCCAGCGGCAACAGCTTGTAAGATTTCTGGTCCCCCTCCCTTGCCGCAGCATCCCAGCCACTCTCAAAGGAAAGTAGGGCTAAGTTTTTGGAAGCTGATTGATGACCAGGGTAGCAAGGCTGGGTTGCCATGTTTGCAGCTAGAGGGGGCAGGAGGGAGAGATGCCTCAGCATGGGCAGCAGCAGAGGCCGATAAATGACTGCAAGGAGAAATCTCAGGTGTCTGCCTCTTGAGGCAGAGGGGAGAAGACGAAGAGAGAGAGGAGGTAGGTGAGCCGTGGAACCGGTGCTCATCATGTTTTCCTCCAAGGTCTAGTCTTACCACCAGGAAACTTGAATTTTTATATGCTCATATCACTTACGTCTACTCTAGTGGCCTCATGAAGGGCTGGTTCTATTTTAAAATCTTCAGTGGGATGAGGGAGCTAAATGGTTCAGGTGATGGACTTCTCATAAAAATTCCTTCACACGAGAGGGTAAATAAATACTGCCAAATGAGGCTTAGGGTTCCTGGGGGTAAAAGACACAGGGTAGTGTGGGTGTCCCACCAGACTCTGGATGCTGCTCAGAGGCTCTTCAGAATAGAATTGAGCCTGGGAAAGGAGGACCACAGGATCATCTTTCTCCTTACGTGGAGCTCGGCTAAGTCTGAGTGCCACTGGGTTCTGCTCCTTGGAGGGTTTACCTCTGTTCCCAAGTGCTAGGACTGTATCCTAAGCAACCTTCCTCTAGACATGGCAGGACCTCGGGAGTGCATTGGGCCTTCCATCCCTTCTTCTAGCCTGGATGCAGCATCCTTTGAAGTTGGGGTAGGAGAAGGATATGAGAAGGAAGCAAATAGACAAATACATTTCCACTGCCTTATGGTTTTGCTGGGGATGCTGGACTTGCCTTCATCCTTTAACAGATGAAATGGAAGCTCCACACTGAGCAGCAGGGCACTGTGGCACCCTGGGGCATAGCCGGCGCCTGGAGGGAGCATCGTACTCTCTGGTTCCTCTCACAGTTCACTGGCTTGAGTCTGTTTTTCCAGTCTTCACTGACAGTGAGATGCTGGCCTATCGCTTCATCTTGTCCACCTCACAATTTCTTTCTTTCTTTTTTTTTTTTTCAAAGCTTTCCTGACCCGGCAGATAAGTTGCTATTTCCTACCCACAATTAGGCTTTTTATTTTAAAGAGAAAATTGTCTAAGCATATGTCTTATATCTCAAATGACATCACGTCTAAGGGGTTTCCTTTCTCTGGTTGTCCATCCAGGACTCTGCATCCAGAATGCTTCTACAGTACACTGTTTCCTTTCTGGTTCGTATCTTGTTGAGTATGACAGGCACTCTGTCACCTTTACCCAGGTATTAGAGACTGAGCCTCGGGGGTGGCCATGAGGTCGGCCGCTGCTCTGCTGCTGACGTACATCTACAGTTCCCTTTTCAACCTTTAATTTTGAGACAGAGTCTTGCTAAGTTGGACAGGTTGGCCTTGACTTTGCTCTTTAGTCTAGGCAGGCCTTTAAGCAGCTATCTTCCTGCCTCAGCATCCCGTGTTCCTGTGATTATAGGCCTGCTTCAGGAAGCTTGGCTGATGTTGAGAAAACATACAAAAATGCTCCTCTCAGACTCAAGTTCAGGAAATCCTTTGCATTTCCTCCATGCTTTTCGAGGTCAGGGACTAACGTTCTTGGAGCAGTACTATCCCTTTCCGACGTTAGGACAGCCCGGTTACAGTCCCTTTAGCCTCCTAGGGCTTGCCAGACTTAGCTGTCCTAACTGTGATTCTCATTTGTACCAGGCTGCATCTCTCTCCTTCGCTCTGGGTGTAGTAGTAGTAGTATAGTAGTTTGGCTCCTCCTAATTTGGGGGAAAGATTTCTTTCCGGAAGGCATTTAAAAATATATTTTAGGGTGTGTTTTCTGGATTTTTCACTTTGAACTAACCTTAGACCCAAGCCCAGATGTAACTGTAGAGCGGAAACTCTGGGTACTCATCGCCAGCTTCTCTTTGATTTTGTTAGTTGTTGAATGTATTTGTGAAAGTCACCCGAAATCCTCTTTTGGAACAAGGCCCACGGTGTGACTTACTGTGGACATCCAGATGTTGTACGCCTCAGGGCAACTGGCCTGGAAATGACTGTTGGAGGCGGGCGGGCAGGGGGCGGGCTGTTAGAAGGGTGATGTCACTGAAAGCTGAGGTCCTGGGCTCTGCCAGGGAGTGCTTGTGTCCCAAGCAAGAGAAACTCAAGACTACCTTCAGAAAACTTGCCAATAGGAGTAGATGCTTACAGTTCCCAACTGATGGAAACTGACTTTTAAAAATATTAGTGTTTGTCTTCCATTACGGGGATGGGTTGTGTGACTCTGAGCACTTTGTCCCTGTCTCAATTATGTTTCCACTACTTACAACTAAACTTTTAATTCTTTTAATTTGCTTCTGACCAATAGAATATTTGTTGGATTTTATTCAGCGATCAAAAGCCAGTGCCTTATATGATTGTGTGTATCTATTGGGGCTTAGGAGGCAGTACGGCATGAGCCTGTTTCATAAGGTTCGTGTGTGTGTGTGTGTATGTGTGTGTGTGTGTGTGTGTGTGTGTGTATACACATGTGCCAAGCTATAGAGAACACGTGGAAGTCAGAGGACAGATTTTGGGAGTCCGTTCTCTCCTCCTACCATAATGAATTCTGTGACTTGAACCCAGATTATCAGGCACTGGGCTCCTTAATCTGTGGAGTCACCTTTCTGATCTACTCCTGTCATTTGAACATGACTTCTGGGGGACTGAGCTCTGGCCTTGTGCTGTCAAGGTGAGCAGTTGACTGACTGAGCATCTCCCCAGCCCATTTTCAATTTTTCTCAAAGTTGTGTAGCATTGCTTACATACCAGGAGAAAAGAAAGTTTAAATAATAAAGTAAAGAGAAATAAGAGCACATGTGGAAATTCTGTGTTAATAGAGTCCCTTGTGACTATTTTCTTCGTCAATATACTTTTGTTGGTTATGTTGGCTGTTCCAGGTATATGCTGTTGTTTTATGAGTATTTCCCCTAATTTCCGAAAGCATAAGCAATTGGCAAACAGAGTCAACAACACGAGTCAAAACAAAATACTTCAGATGCTCAGAAAGCTACAAAGTTGCCCTATGATATATATCTATAAACATGATTAATGTGTGTTGTTGGTTGTTTTTACTCTTTGCTCTTTTGTGGGGGCCCTCCACCCATCTCCCAAATAAATCACACACAGAGGCTTATTCTTTCTTATAAATGACCGGCCTTAGCTTGGCTTGTTTCTTGCCAGCTTTTCTTAACTTTAAATTATCCCATCTACCTTTTGCCTCTGGGCTTTTAACTTTCTCTATTTCTATATATCTTTTCTTTCCTTCTTATTCCATGTCTGGCCATATAGCTGGGTGGCTGACCCCTGGCCTCTCCTCTTTTTCTTGTTTGTTGATCTCTTTTCTCTTTTTTTCTCCTTCTATTTATTCTCTCTGCCTGCCAATCCTGCCTATCCTTTCTCCTGCCTTGCTACTGGGTGTTCAGCTCTTTATTAGACCAATCAGGTGTTTTAGGCAGGCACAGTAACACAGCTTCACAGAGTTAAACAAATGCAACATAAAAGAATGCAACACATCTTTGCATCATTAAACAAATATTCCACAGCATAAACAAATGTAACACATTTAAAAATAATATTCTACAACAAATATATAATTATATAACTTCAAATAACTAGCACACAGAAGAAATTCAATGTGTTTAGCCATTTCATGTAAGTACTCTTTCTAATAATTACTCTGTTGAACAAATTGTCTTTAAAATACATTCTAACTAAACTACAAACACTTTCTTTGGCCAAATTGTTCTGAGTCAAATCATCTGCTATGGTTTGTGAAATCGGAGACATCATGGCATTGCTACTCACGGCTTGTGCTGACAACTTTCAAAAGTTTGGAGTGGGAGGTAAAACTGACTCTTCTATGAGTCCTGAGCCCATCTGCCTTCTGGGTATAATGTGTTATGTGATGTGCTATGCTACCTTGTTCTTTCAGGCAGGAGAAGAACCTTGTTATGCCCATGCTCTATGGCACAGCAGATACAGTAGCAAGTATGTGCAGTTTGGCCAATGGAAATGGGACCAAAAATAAGCCCTTCTCCATCTCATTACTTTGTGTGACCAATTAGTACCTTTGTGTAGTAAGGTTGGTGAAGAAGGATGGGACACTTGCTCTGACATTCTAATCCAAGGAAAGAAGACATTATGACCTGACTTAAAGCTGAATTATCTCTGAAACTTCTTTGTAATGTGCTATAAGAAGAAAACACTGGGGTTGGGGATTTGGCTCAGCGGTAGAGTGCTTGCCTAGCAAGCACAAGGCCCTGGCTTTGGTCCTCAGCTCTGAAAAAAAAATCAAAAACAAACAAACAAGAAGAAAACACTGGTGCACAGACCATTACTGTCACGTGACAAGCTTGTCTGCAATGGCTGGAAGGATTCTGAGCTGGCATAAAAACCTACGGCCACATTCACCACTCCTCCTTCAGAATTTTGCACATCTTCTTGAAATACTCTGTGCAGACTTTTGATCTGTTGTCTAATTTCAAATAAATGCCATAAAAGTCACATAGGATCTACAGCAAACTTTGTCTCCAGTCCCATGTTCATGCCAACTAAATGTCCCCAGAAACCATTCAATTTTATCTCGAACAATTCTTGACATTTCTAAAAGTGATCTGCTCCAAATCTGAGTCACTTGCAGATATGGTTTCCAGCCAGAAAAGTTATTTTTAGAGATCGACGGCAGAGCAGCCCATTTCTCGCAAGCACTCTGGTTCATTTCCATGGCTCACGTCCCTTCTTTTCCCAAGGGCATTCCAACTAGGCCTGAGCTGGTCCCAAGAATTCTAGATCCTGAGCCAGTGGTGAGTTTGAGGGGGCAACTGTGGGCCTTGAGGGGGCAGCCAGCTGGGGACAGTCACTTTTTTCCTGAGAGAGGCATCAGCAGTTGCTTTTGTTGGAACCCTGATGTGTCTTGGTGTGTCTCTGAACACCAAGTCGTATTGCTACCAGCTGGAGGATGAACCCAACCATGGGGAGGAGACAGAGCTAGGAGACAATAAACTCCTCTACTGAAGCTCTCATGAGTTATTTGCAGCTAACAGTGTTCTCGCTAACAGCAAGCGCACACTGAAGTTTAGGTAGTTCACTTGTCAAGTGTTCCGCCGGGCTTCGAGTTCTAGGAACAGGCTGCTCTATCCCTTGTTCTAGGAAACATACTTAGGTGATTTCCTAACTCCGGGCAGATTAGAAACAGCAAGTGAGAAGTAGAGAAAGAAATAGGAAGACAGGAAGCCGGAAGCACCCCTGGGGACCAGCCGATGCTGAGGACAGCAGTCCTTCCGATCTGTAGCCCTTGTGGGTGTCAGCGCATAGTCCAATGACTAATGCCTGGTGACAGCTGTGTGTCATTGAGGGAAGTATGCTTCCTGTCTGTTTTAGAAGGGGGATGAGGCCGAATAAAGTTTAATAGTTTTGCTTTGTAAATTGGGAGGTTAAATGATTAAGAGGATAGACCTGTCTGAAAAGATACACAGGAAACAAACTCTTTTTCCGCGTTCAATGAGTGCTGTGTATATGCGCTATATTAAAACGTTGGTTCACCCAGAGAAAAGAAGTAGGTGACAGCCTGCTGGCTACAGAAAGCAGCTCATTTCAGAGTCCCCATGAAAAAGCCCAGACAGGAAGCAAAGTTGGTGAATGAGGACGTGGTTTTGTGCTTCTGCAAGGCATTGAGCTCTGGTTCGGTGGCTTGGCAAGGCAAGGCAGGCTAAGCTGCTTCCTCCAAAGCTGCCAGTAGGAAGAAAATAAGCGGCTTGACTGAGTAGAAGGGAGTTGAACGCTCCTAATTAAAATGTAAATACTTCCCAGAGTCAACAGCTTGTAGACAAAAAAATGATTGGAAAGATGGTCCGCACTAAAACTACACCATGCAAAATAGGTTCTAAGTCTGCATAAAACCCAAGCCAATCTGTTGATGTAATCACCTCACTGAGAAATTACTCATACCAAGTCATTTGAAGCCACATGCAGGAAAACAGGTGGCTGCTGTGGCTGCTGTGGCTGCTAAGGGCCCTGATTAACACCGAGGAATGCTTGTTTACCAAATCCATGAGGAGGACTCAGTGGCTCAAAATGCATGAACGAGGTGTGTGTGTGTGTGTGTGTGTGTGTGTGTGTGTGTGTGTGTGTGTGTGTGTGTGTGGTGTTCTGTAATGAGCTGGTCAATCTGTGATCTCACAGGCTGGTCCCACCTAACAGGCTAGGCAGGTAGCTCTGCTGACCCTGCATTTCAGCTGCCTCTCCCAGGTCTTTGGAGTCTCAAATCTCCCATGTCCAGTGGTGCTGGACCGAATGATACGCAACCGAAGGTAAATACTTAAGGTGACAACTTTCCTAATGAATAATCATATGTGCTCTATGGACTACAAAAAATGAGTACATGATATAATCACATGAGCACCATAAGGGAAACATCTAGACAGTGAAATAATTTCGTTAAACCTGGAATTCTAGACTATGAATTTAGACTACGGTCTTCAGTGGCATTTTTTCCCCTTCACGCTAGAGATTTGGTGTCTACCTTGTGTTACTGGTAATTGTTTCTGTCATCAGTTAATATTCTGTTGGTGTTGTCCTAGACACCGTGTTTTCATTATTTCATTTTATTTCCAGAACATCTTGGGTAAAATTGTTATTGTTGTCCGTCTAGGGTCTCACTCTGTAGCCCAGCTCTCAGTCGGCCTAGCTCTTTAATTATAGGTGGCAGTCACTCTACCCAACTGTGAATAGAGTTATTAAGCCTGTTTTACAGACAGAGAATGTGAAGTTTGGAGATACTGTTTTCTAGGGGACACAGAATGAGCCACCAGTTAAACATAGACTCGCTCTAATTGATTTCCATGGCAAAACATGAATCGTTTCCATGTTTCCTGACAACAGTCACACTGAGGTCTTTTGTGACTGTCCTCTTGTCCTTTCTTCAAGGACCTTGAGATTCATCTGCCTTCTGACACGTTGTTTTGAGGAGGAAGAAGGCAAGCATCCCTAAGAAAATGGGTGAGATGTTCATGATGTTTGTCACTCTTATCTGAATTAGAGGAAAGATGGAGACCCTACCCTAGGAGCTTGCTTTAGCATCTCTCATGGGTCGAGTTAGCTCTGTGCCGAGGTGCTTATAGATAAGGTTCTAAATCAACTTTACTTTTTCTTGCTCATTCTCCTGATGCTTGTCTGACATTTCAGCTTAATGGAAACACTTGACTTGAACACTTTGGCAGTCTCCTACCATTGGCCCAGGCAGCCCTGTTCAGATGATGTCGCAGCATCTAGACCAGATGATGTCTGCAGCAAACGTTATTACGCCAGCAGCCTGTTTTGCATGGTGGGCGTGACTTCCTCATTTCCATACAGACTTTCTGCATAAACTCCACTTTCCCACTTGATTTCCTGGTTGGCTTCACAAGGTATAGAATCTATACTGTAGATGGTTTGACCTCGGTGACATCTTAATGGGTCCTGTCTGCACCACCTTTTGGAGGCCTAAGTCCACTCATTTACACTCATGTTTCACAGTTCTGTTTTCTAGTATTGGAGATAGCCCTTTGTAACATGTATGTTAATATATAGTACACATATTATAATACATAATTACATGATTATGTTCCAGTAATACATGACTTCTATAGAAAATATTAAATACCAAGAAATCTATGAAGGTTAATGGAAAAGTTTCACACCAACTCAGTTTGATCTTTAAAACGTTATCTGACCAGGGCCCTGCCCTCAAAGAGTGCTAATGTTCTCTAATCCACTACAGACTGCCTGTAGCTTATTACATTACACATATAGTATCTTCATTTTGTGATGGTGGAAAAGCAGTGTGCACTCAGTAGAAATAATGCTTTGAATTTTGATTTTTTTTTTCTTCTTGAGACAAGGTCTCATGTGCCCAAGTTGTCCTTAGATTCACTTAGCTGATAGTGACCTTGAGCCCCTGAGCCTCTTGCCTTTGCCTCCTTAGTGCTGGGATTACAGGCTTGTGCCACCAGCTTGGTTGAAGTCGTCTTGGTATGGACCCCAGAGCTTTATGGATGCCATGCAAGCACTCTGACAGCCGAGCTAAGTCCTCAGCCTTCAGATATGACTTTTGAGCTCAGCCAGCTCTGTGTCGGACAATGCCATTTGTTGATGCTGAATATGAGAGTTCATCACAGCTCCCAGTCAGTCATGGAGCCTCAAGGGGTAGTAATGGCTCATAAGCTGTGGATTGGCTAAATTTGATGCCTTAATGCATTTCGACTTCTGCCAGTTTCAATTTATGCCAAATTCATTGTGATACAACCCATCGGAAGTTGGGAAGCATCTGCTTTGTCTCACGTCTTCAGCTATCCAGGAGCTTCCCTTTCAACCAAGTGCGGAGACATTATGGGTTGCTCTTATTCGTTTTTATTTTATGGTTTGTGGGTGGATTTTGTACCCAGTTTGGTTGGGTATGCCATCCATGGATGGCACTTCCCACCCACCTTGGTTCTTTTGTGTGTTTCTATGAAAGAACACAGAAAGATTCAAAAGCTATATTACAGCTACTGTATCTTCACAGGCTTCTGATTTGAATAACAAGTTAAAAAAATGCTCACAGAACAAGATAAACATCATCCTTCACTGGCCACAGCCTAAGAAATACTTAATCTATAAGGTAATGTCTGACAACTTTGGCTGTGCATTATTAGCAGCACCCTACTACTGTAACCAAGCTGATTCCTGAGTCTCCATTGCTGAAAGCTCGGGATTAATTGCTCTCCGGTCTTGTGCTCCCAGGTGACTGTAATGTGTAGCCAAGCTTGATAATTGCTAATGTGAAGGCATAAACATTTGGTAATGTGTTTCTCCCGTCTGTCCGTTCTGCACATGGATATGCCCCCTGCCCCCATCATGATTACCCTGTGTGGCTCAGGTGAGGCTGACTCACCCCAGCAGCTGGGGTTGTCAAGACAAGCACGACACATCAGGTGCTCCATTTCTCCCTGAGGACAGAGACAGACCCAGCTGAACCAGTGAAAAAAGTCCCCATGAGATTTGGAAGAATTATCATGAAAGAGGCCTTTGTGTGTGTGTGTGTGTGTGTGTGTGTGTGTGTGTGTGTGTGTGTGCCTCCAGATCATCATGAGCCTAGATCTTCCAGTTGCTGTCTTTACTGCCCAGATGAGGGAAATTGGTGTAAAATAGAGACTTAGAGAAGAGAACATTGTTGAGAAAGGGAAATAGTAGAAGGTATTCTGATAACACTGTTGATTGCTTGCTTTGTTAAAGCAAGGTTTTACTGCACAGCTGGGGCTGGCCTTGAACTCATGACAGTCTACTTGCCTCAGGCCTTCAAGCACTAGGATTACAGGGAGGCAAGAGCCACTCACTATAGCCAGCTTGGTGATGAACTTTTTAGGGAATTTAAAATACAATACTTCATTTCATCTAATGACGGAACAACTAAGAAGCTCATGCTTTGGGGTTGCTTCTCAAAAGACATTTCTTCTTCTGGCCAGTGTATGTGATTTACAGCCCCCCACTGGTAAGTACGGCTAGAATCTTTGAACCTTGTGCTCAACAGTAGAGTACAAGGCAGGAAGCAAACTGGAAGGCAGGCAGTGGGACATGGCCCTGGACAAGCTCAATGATGCCATATGCCAGTCCCCTTCCAGATTCCTCAGCTGAGTGGCCTCCTTCCAAACTGTGACTTATGGTTGGATGAACTGAACTGCTGTCTGTAAGCCCCCACTGCCTGTGGTGGTATTGTGTTCCCCAAAATACTGTGCACCCTAATTAACTTATCTGGGGTCAGAGAACAGAACAGCCACTAGATAGAGAAGCCAGAAAATGGCGGCACACATGTCTTTAATCCTAGCATTCCAGAGGAAGCAATCCCCCTGGATCTCTGAGTTCAAGGCCACACTAGAAACAGCCAGGCATGGTGACTCACGCCTTTAATCCCAGGAAGTGATGGCAGGAAGCAGAAAGGTATATAAGGTGTGAGGACCAGGAACTAGAGCTGGTTAAGCTTTTAGGCTTTTAGCAGCAGTTTAGCTGAGATTCATTTGGATGAGGACTCAGAGGCTTCCAGTCTGGGGAAACAGGATCAGCTGAGGAATTGGTGAAGTGAGGAAGCTATGGCTTGTTCTGCTTCTCTGATCTTCCAGGATTCACCCTAATACCTGGCTTCAGGTTTGTTCTTATTAACAAGATCTGTTAAGATTCCTGCTACAACTACCCTCTTCATCAGCAGCACCCCTACAGACCCAGGCCACTGCCCCTCCCTCTTCATCAGCAGCACCCCTACAGACCCAGGCCACTGCCCTTGTTTTGTAAGAACTGGAGTAGGACACTGATTCAGTTCTCTT
Organism: Onychomys torridus; assembly: GCF_903995425.1. NCBI lineage: Eukaryota > Metazoa > Chordata > Mammalia > Rodentia > Cricetidae > Onychomys > Onychomys torridus. Next base: position 35,158,769 of record NC_050465.1, read on the forward strand.
CATGATTGTTCTACACAGGAGAAGCCGGGGAACAACAGGCAATAAGGTTCTCCATTTGCCATCATTGAGTCCCCCGAGGCCCAGATATGTTCCTGGAGTTCCCAGCTGTGACCAAATATACTTCCTTTTTTTGTTATTGTTTACGGTTTCATTATTTATACCCTTAAATCTAGAGTAACACATTTTTCTTGTGTGTAGTCAAGAAACATGTTGCAGAGTGAGTATTGAAAATTACCTTTTTTTTTTTTTTTCCTGGCTGTTTTGGCTTCGAGTATGTGTTAGGCTTAGTAGGCTGGATCTGGATCTGACTGGCTTCTGGGAATCTTCATATTGTGTTCTTATCCACAGGCCTAACTTCTGTCCCATCAGCCTTCCCGCTGGTCAGGTGGGACATGATTCATTGACATTGATCCTGGTGTCCGTTGCCATTCCTTGTAGCAACTCTGCAGCTGACTCCTTTTGCAAACAGTGTTTGGTTTAACCTTTCTTAATGCTGTCTTATCCTTAAACCCTGAGTGCAACCTTTCTTCCTATTGTCCCGACCAGAAGCAGATTAATCATTGTTCCAGCGACAATAGGTCCTTACTAACAGTAAAATGTTCTCCAAGGACCGAAATGCTCACTTTTAATTGTATCTACTGCACACAAGTCAAAACATGTCAACATACTGCCCGAGAGTTCCTGCCCCTAAACGTGAACAATATTTATCTACTGAAGAGAAATTAAATTCAGAACAAACTTGGAGCTTTTTCCCTGATTCATTTGTCAAGTGTAATATAACTTGAACATCTAGATAGATATAAAGAGCTGTTTGCTCACCACAGAATTCTTTAGCCAGTGAAAGGATGTCAGAATTTTCCCGTAGTCAATTTAAGCTGCAGGTAAGATTTTAAAGTAGCATAAGGAAAAGAAGTTTAAGAATAGAATTTGGGGGTGGGTACAGCATGTGTTTTCAAAGTGTCTTCCTTTCCTCTCTTTCTCCTTTAACCAATGGTGGGGAGATCCCAAAGGTTGGCCCATTTCTTCCTCATTGTCAATCTCGTCATTCCAATCAGCAGGAAGCAGTGTCACCATGCTTGAGGCTGCTCTTTGTAGGAGTGTTCATTGGTACTGATATGGTGCTTTTAGTTACTTACTGAGAATGGGTTCACAGGCTCCCTCTCCCAGGAACCACTGAGGAACACAATGGGAAACAGAGATACCCACCAACAATAGTACAAAAGAGCGTGGAATATTTATGCCTAACTTAAACTAAAAGTGTGCATGGCACACATGAGGATAATTATATAACTTACTGAAAGCATAAAGAAGACAAACAATGTAGCAGAGGTAGTGTGGCTGTATCCTCCAGTGAGGCTCCCCTGGCTGGGAGGCAGAGGCACAGGAACACTGCAGTTGCCAGCGCGTGGCTCTTGGCAGGACTCGGGGCTGGAAAGTTACTAGCTTCTCTATGCTTCGGTTTCTGATCTGTGAAAGCGGGAGAGTGAAAAATCGGTACTCCATAGGACAGTAGTGAAACCTGAGTAGGTTAATGCCAACAGAATGTTTAGAAGTGTGCGGCAAATCACAAGCCTGTGCTGGAGATTTATTAGTTTCTTATGTCAACCCCTAATACAGGCATCATTGTTATAATCATGGTTATCAGGCAGGACAGAGGCTTGCCTCCCGTCACGTGGTGCTTGATGGTTCCCTAGGCTGATCTGTCGACTTGTGTGTTTTGAAGATGAGAAGGCAGTGATATTGATCTGACTTGCAGAGCCATTCCAGAGTTCATCTGAAAGAGTAAACAGGAAAATTAAGGAAAGGAAACAGATAAAATGGGAGATAGTCATATATGAGTGTATAAACAATGCCAATATTTCTGTGAAAATAGAAGATAATTAGGGTGGTGGTGGTGTTCCTTATTCTGATTGTGGGATTCATTATGCAACTGGATCCTAGTCAAAATTATTAAAACTTTACATTGAAAAAGAGGCAAAATTTATATGTAAAAATTATATTACAATAAAACTTGAGGAGAAAAAGGTAACTGTAATTAAAAAGGTAGGTAACTAAGTAGAAATACACATGAACATAACAAAGAATGCGTTTGCTTTAGCAACAGTGACAGCTACACAGTCATTTAACCTGGATCTCCCAATTCCAGTCGTGGGGACACAGCCAGAAATGAGAGCTTGTCTCTGTCAGTGGCAGGTAAAGAATGTTCCGACCTGCCATACTCATAATGACTCCAAATTACAAAGAAGCCCACGTTCCATCAACAGTAGAATGGGTACACAAATCTTACTACATTTAAACAATGGAAAAAAATCATATACTCTGAAGGCTGAGGCAGGAGGATTATTGTGAATTTGAGTAGGCCTCCTTACAAGAGCTTCTCAAAAAAAAGAAAAAGAAAGGAAGGAAGGAAGGAAGGAAGAAAGAGGGAAAGAGGAAGGAAAGGAAGGGAGGGAAGGGAGAAAAAAAAAACTAGATAGAAAAAGAAAAGAATGTCGAATTCCCAGACGTAGTGGGGAAGGAAAAGGGAACACTCGGGATGTTTGTGTTTAAAGTACATAACAGGCTCCACTTGTCTGCTGTGATGGAATTTATTATCTTGGTTACTCTGGAATGGTTACTGCTGACTGGGAGGAGTCACCCTCGGGTGCTGGAAGTCTTTTATATGTAGATCTGGGAGTTGATTGTGTGGGTGTCTGTATGTAGAATCTGTTGAGCTATGCACTAAAAACTTTCCTGTATGTAGATTATACATTAAAAAAAAAAAGCCCTAATCTAAATAAGAAAGATGGGGAAAGACTGGAGATCCCAAAAGAAGAATCAGCAGGCTTCGCTCTCACGAACACACAGACACAAATTCCATCTCAGGATTATACATCTGCTGTTGAGGAAGATGAAATTATCAGAAATATCCTTAGATAAAGATTTGTGGCCAAATCATCCTCAAAGATGTCCTTGAATCGGAAAGAATCCAGGGAGGGAATAAGGGCAGTGGTGTAGGAGAAGCAGTTGAGGGCACCTGCTGGGGGAGCTTCTTCTCAACCCCATTCCGAGGCATTCTGTGGAGAATAATGGACAGACAGACCTGCTGTTCCAGGGCGGGGAGGGTGTGCTCTCTCATGCCCTCCTGGATCTCAACACGGTTTGCTCAGGGCTCATCGGGCCTGTAAGTGTCAAGAGAGCAGCTGGTTAGATAGGAGCTGATGTGCAAAGGCTGAGGGATAGGCACCTGGCAACGGAAAGTGGGGATCCAAGAAATCTAGTCAAAACCCTGCTAGCAGTTACAAAATGCGTGCTGATGCAAGGCTGGAGAGGAACAGCTAATGTGTCATCTTTTATAAGACTGAAATAAGCAATTAGGACAGTTGGGAAGTAGGGAAACACCACCAGGAACTCAGGACTGGTCTGTCCCCCGAGACAACTAGATATTTCTGATAACTTTCCATGTATTTTCTTCACAATAGTGCTTTGTTTCTGAGGTTAACAGGAAGACGTAAGAGATTCGTAGATGAAGGTGATGAGTTGATTTGTTTGGGAACCATTCAGTTCCTATTTAAATCTTAGACTTTGATGAGTCATGCGTGTGTCAGAGACACATTGGGATTGTGAAATGGTGTGTGTGCTCTCGCTGGCAGGCTTACTTGGTCAACGAGAATTCTTATCCTACCTTGAGAAGTCAGGACAGTCCCCTTGCTTGCGTACTTTGTACTTTATTGTATTTCATCTTAATGACATCCTGTGGGACTGAAGGGTCAATTATTCTCCAGAGAGACTCAGCTCTTGCTTCGCAGACCTAGCAGATCACCCTGTCATCGGCAGGAGTTTTGTAAACTCTTCTTTGGAATGCTTGGATGTGAGGCCCAATCTGTGTTTTATAAAAAGCTCCCAGCCTGATCTCCATGTACAGCCAGATTTAGAAACAGAAGCATTAAGTGACATTCCCAGGTCCAAAGGAAACACTTCTAGGTCATAGATTTATCTTTCCCTGCATCCATTTGGGAAGAGCTAGAGTAGGTCCAATCTGACATATTTCCTTCTATACACGGAATTTCCAACACACACACACACACACACACACACACACACACACACACACACACACACACACACGGAGGGAGAGAGAGAGAGAGAGAGAGAGAGAGAGAGAGAGAGAGAGAGAGAGAGAGAGAGAGAGAGAGATTTCCTTGGACAAACTTCCTGCTGCTGCCCCCTAGGTGCTGGGATTACAGGTCCGTGTCATCAGGTTTAACCTAGATTCTTTTGTTTTAAAACATATAATGCAGTTTTTCAAAGTAAATAATGTATTTCAAGTAAGCTTCCAGATCGTTGTACCGAATGACTCGGTCTCCTTAACCTTATTCTTACGGCTCTTGCCTTCCTGACACAGAGTTGCTGTCTTTCATCTTTTTTTCTTGATAAGTGCCCTTTGTGTGTTTGGTTGTGGTTTTGTGAGGCAAGACCTCGCTATGCAGCCCTGGCTGGCCCAGAGTTCACTGTGTAGAGACGGCTGGCTCAAATTTGTCGTGATCCTTCTGTCTCAGACCCCTTTTCCCTTGTTTTTGAGTTTATCGAATCCTCTCGACAAGAATCATGTTAATTTCTTTAAACTCGTCTTGCATTTTTTCTCCTTACCATTATTTATAATCTTATGTATTTTGAGACAGTCTCTAGCACTGTGGTTTGAATGTGTTGCTAAGTCCACTTGTTGGGAACTTAACCCTCAGTAGAACAGTTTAGAGGAGGTGGAGCTGAACCAGAGGTAAACAGGCCGTGAAGACTCACCCTTGTGAACATATTCCTGACATTGCTGTCAGAGTGGACTCCGTAGGAAAGGTTCAGTTAGGTCCTCTGTTCTGTTGCTTCCGCTTCACCTTTGTGCCCTGACACGTAAGGAGAAAGCCTTCACTAGATGACAGCCCCCGGATTTGGGATTTGCTAAGAGAGCCATAAACCTATCCATCTCTGCCCAATACAAATTATGTTACAGTAGCACATAAGAACCATGACATTAAGCTTTGGATTTCAGTGTCTCCCTGAAGACAGCATAATGTCAACAAAGCAAGTAATTACTCGACTAGGTGCTGACTGCGGGTGAAGAGCACGCCAAGTTGTTCACACAGCAAGTCATTAAGCAAAGTGACTACCAAACTCAATAAAGCAGGCTTTGCCTTGGTTAAGCAGCCCTGGGATAATGAAAAGTTTCAACCAGGGAAAAGGTTGGAGACAAAAGATTGCTATAAACAACCTCTCAGACTTAGTGAGCAAGACTGCTAACGACTGTAGGTCCAAAATCTGCTTTCAAAGATACCCCACTGGTCTTTGGGGCTGGATACCCATCCCTCAAAGTAGACCTGCAGCTTTTCTTGGTGCTTAATAATTTAAACTGTCCCTTCTTTGTGTCCAAATAAAGATCCTCCCTATTGTAAGGTCACTTTCTCTGGAGGAACCGATTTCTTGGGCCAGTGAGATGGTTCACAGGGTAAAGGCGTTTACCAACAAGGCTGATGGCCTGCATTAGATACCCAGACTCCCAGACTCTGCATGTTAGGAGAGAGCAGACTCTTGCAAGCCATCCTCTGACTTCCAAACACACGTTTACACACACACACACACACACACACACACACACACACACACGTTTACACACACACACACACACTGAAAATTAAACTGACTTCTTACACAGACTTCACTTTTCTCATTAAAAGGATTAAGTGAAACAGACTCTGGAGTCAGTGTCTTGGGTAGGACCCCTGGTTCAACCATTCGGCTCTAAAGCCTCTTTGCCGGTTTCTTAGCCTGCCTGGGTTTTGTCATTGCTAAACTGGAAACACTATCCATGGGCTGCCTTAGGGTTGGCTGTAAGGATTACATGCAGTAAGGTGTTTCAAGCCTTTGTTTATTACAAATGAGTGAAAAATTCTCAATAGTGATAATAATAACAGCAACAAAAAAAAGCTGTCACAAAACACTGCCTATGTTTGACAATGATCATTAATCCAATCACTTATAATACCTATGGAACATTAATAAATTTCAATTTGCTTTTTGAAAACTTCAAAATTATCTCATTCTCCACCCCCTACTCAATCAGCCTGAGATGATTTACCATAGCAGTTGACAGCCCTATACATTCAACACGTCTAAGAAATTAGCCCAGGCTTGCGGCACACAACTGTAACCCCAGTGTGGAGCTAGGGAAAGCAGACTGCAGGTTCTGGGTAAGCCTGGGCTCTATGGCAGGACCTTGACTCAACCAACAAACAAGCAACACGATCCTAAGAAATTTATTACAGCAATTAAAAATAACAGAGACCTTCATTCATTAAAAGACTGATGATGCATGAAGATATAATGGATCTGAGGAACATTTCGGCTGAGATACTGTTTGTTTCTTTTTGGTTGGTTGGTTTTGTCTGTGTGTTCCTGCCTGGCCTGGAACTCAATATGTATACTAGGCTTACCTCAAACTTTCAAAGATCTGCCTGTCTCTGCTTCCCCAGTGATGGGATCAAAGGTATGCATCACCATGCCTGGCACTATTGGCTTCTCTTAAAAATCAACTCTGGGGGATTTAGCTCAGTGGTAGAGCGCTTGCCTAGCAAGTGCAAGGCCCTGGGTTTTGATCCTCAGCTCCAGAAAAAATAAGAAAAGAAATCAACTCTAAATGATCTATTCATCTGAATAGTTCAGTGGTAGAGCATGGCCTAGCATTTGTGAAGATACTGCAAGAAAATAATTAATTAAATAAGAAAAACAGAGTGTATAATCAGCAATTCAGCCAGTCCTGAGGATGTCTAATGATGAGGAGTAACATATATTCTCTGGTCTCAGGGCCCTTACAGTTGGGTGAGACAGACAGATATTAATCAAATAGTCATTAAAATGGAGTTCATTAGTAAGCAAGACAAATGCTCTAAAGAAACAAGGCATGTTCCTACACTAACAGATTCTTGACCTTGCTAGGACTCTCTGAGGAAATTATACTTGAACCAAGACGTGAGCCGTAACCAGAGCCAAGTGAGGGGTCAGCCAGGCTGGGTGATGCAGCAGTAGCAGGGAGACTTTCTGTCTTTGTAAGGAAAGAACACCAGAAACAAGGACAGAGAGCAAGAGATCTAGGTGGAGCGCTGTCTCTAGGTGAGGTTGAGGAGGGTGTGGCCAGTGCCTGCAGGTCCTCACTCACCTTGCTAGGGCTCTTACGATTGGGAAGCACTTGAAAGATTAAAGCAGATGCATAAATCAAGACGTAGCTGACATTTTGCAAAGACAGTGATGGCAGCAGTGTGAGGAATGGACAGGGAAGAGCCTGAAAATTCAACAGGGAATCAGCAGGTCACAACTGGAAAAGTGTAGGGAGAGGTAGTATGTTCTCGAACTGGAACCATCACGGAAGAGATGGAAGGAAGTATATCCGTGTCCTCAATGTTCACAGGGAGGCATACTCAGAAGTAGGACTTGGTGACATGAAGATGTGTGGGTCAAAAGGCTCCCCAGTTTCTGACATGAGTAACGGGGAATGTGAGGTACCTCTTATAGTGACCACTGTTTAAAAAAAAAAAAGCATTGTAGCAATCATAGTTCAGAAGCCAGGTTATAGATATATTAAATATGATGTTGCATCTTACATAACGGAATGAAAACACAAATAGTGATCAGAGAAGCCTGATAGGTATTTTATCCAGAATACAATCAAGACAAACCCAGTTTTAGCTGTTGGATTCTGAGCTGGTGTGGCGGTGCAAGCCTGTAATTCCAGCACACAGGGGGCTGAAGCAGGAGGACTGGGTCTGAATCTCTGTCTCAGGAAGAAAGCAATGCTGTCAGACAATGCTTGGGTGCCAACTTACCAATTGCTTTCTCTTGAGCTCATGTAAAAGGATAATAAAATGTACAAACGTGAAGGGCAAGGCTATGGAACAGAAAAAGACAGCAGCGCTAAGATTGTATATTAGACAAGTAACATCTGAATTAGGATGTCCAGGAAGACTGAATCTTACTTACAGTTTTGGCAGTCACCTCTACTACAGTGCTGAGTTCAATAGGGCGGAACACAGGCACCTGAGGAACTTGAACTGGAGGTCCTGAGGAAGTCCAAGTGCTATGATACTCCAGATTAGGGATCAACAGTAAATTTGAAATTAGTTTACTGTGGCTTCCTCCTTTTTCTTCTTTCACTTGACTCCCAGGGCATGGTAGGGAGGCAGGGAGGTTTACATTTTCCCAACAGAAACCTGGATACATCCTCTGGCCAGTCTTACTGGCCGACTGTGGTCCAGTGTGGTGGTCTCTGTCACGCCATCCTGAAGTAAAGAAAGGACAATTTTCTTTTTGCACAGAGCCCTGACTTTCAATCCTATTCTCAAAACAAAGCTAGGGGTGCACAAGACCAGTGTGGGATGGCAAAATAAATCTGTAAAAATCTTACTAATGAAAGATAGAGACCAAAAGAAATAGAAGGCAGTAACCCAAAGGAAACAAATTCTGCCCATAGAAAACTTCAGACATGAACTCTGTTGTCTTCAGAGAGATAGGAGAAGATAGAAAACAATAATGTGGCCGTCTACAAAAGGAATTCTTGGTGAGCTCAGAAGAAGCTTGCCACTAATATATAACAACACTAGAAGTGAGAAATTCAATCTGCAAGCTAAAAGATAAAATTAGGGAAAGCCCCAAGGAAGTAAGCAAAAAGACTAATATAAGGATGTGGGAAAGAAAAGTTATGAGAATTTGAGGACCTGTCAGGAGGCTCAACATCCAACAGCGGGTTATTAAAGGGAGAGAGAGTGCAGGGGAGACAAGAAAAACTGGTGGAAGTGGGTGTAGACTCTGTTTCCGGGTGTCTGGGCCTCTCGGATGCTCCCAGAGTGGGAGTAGCAGACGCCCTCATAGGAAAGTGGTGATAAAACTTTCACTGACATATTCCTAGGACCTTGAGCCATGGCTAGCAAATGGCAGACAGTTTATAATTTTTTTCTTTTATAGAGATGTATGCTAGGCCAACACTACACCACTGAATTACATCCCCAGACCTATATATTCTGGAAACTTGTGTCAAAGGATAGACAAGAATTCTAAAGAAGGAAAGTGCAAGATCCTAAGGGGGAAACCCTTCACTTTTAACATTTACAAAATCAAGAAACAGAATGTCACATGTGCAGTCAATAGCAGAAACAAATCTAGAGTACCACAGAGGAGTTTTAAAATTCAAAGAAAAAACAGACTTCTATTTTTCTACTGAAAAATGAAGATATATAAGGTCTCCCAACATTTAGTTCCTCTATGTTATTTTGAAGGAGTTCCTAAGTGGTGGGAAGTGAGAAGGAGGAAGCCTTGTAAACCAGAGAGAGGTAGAAAGTGAGAAGCCTTAGGTCTGTGTAGAAAGCCCTGTTTCCTGTGAGGGTTAATGTTGGAGAGGACTTGATCCAGATTCAGGCAAGCCAAGTTTCTTCCAGAAAAGGAACTTATTACGGTTCTTGATGCATTTGGATATATTGAAAAGAGGTCCATAAAATTAAAGGAGAGGTTGAATTAGGAATAAATATAAGTAAACCTAGGTAAACAACAATAACAACATCAAATCAAGAGAAAAATTTGTAGAAAAATGAAGGGCCGTGTAGAGAAGGAAACAGGGTCCCTACAAGCTATGGAGATTAGCTATGAACAATATGTTCCTTCTCACGCTTGCAGCAAAAGCATCCTCCAGGTTTGACCTGGCCGGCGTTGTCTTGAAGGCAAAGCAGCCGTGATCAGTTCAGGCCTATTAACACTCCCCTGTAGAAGGTGCAGGAAGGATCACCAGACCCTCTGCTGAGATTCTGGCCACTCCTTCCCGCCCCTTATTGTGTATAGTCCTGTCCCAGCCACATGCGATCTTGATGGTAGAGTGTATAGGAGGTGGAAGATTTGATTGGAGACAGGGAATCTACCCATGCAGCTCTTGCTAGTCATTCATTGTCCATGCTGGGGTGGGGCTGTTCAGTGCAGAAGTCTGAGACTCACCCATGATTCTATATGTAACCCCAATCAACTCACTGTTCACTAAGCTGGACTTGGATGGAATCATTTCTTTTGCCCTGTGGTGCTCTATTGGGTGAAGAGACATGTTTCTGTGTATTTATCCAGGACAAGTCCTATAACAGATTAGCACTGGAAAGGGACCCTGACAAATGCAAAGGTGAATCTGGGTGGAGCGGTTGCATTGTCTTTACTGCGTTGTGGCTGAGGCTTTTATGATGGAATGTCTGCGGCAGTGGGAGGAGGGAGGAGTGGGAGGGTGGGTGGGTGATGAACCCCAATATGGTTATCCTTATCCATGTAATAAGGGATAGTACGCCTTCTTGCTTGCTTGGATGATCCCTGACACAGGTAATAAAACACACTACTGAGGCTGAGCTGTCTGCCCAAAGAGAATGTAAGAGTGTGGGGCTTGAGGGAGTTTCCCTGTAGAGCCACCTGCCTCCAAGTGCTGTGGGGTTGCCTGCCGCCCTCTTCCGTGGTGTCTACCACATGACTTTGGGTCACTCCCAAATCGCTGCAAGACTGGAGTGTGTGTTGTAATCTCTGAAAGTAGCCAGCATGAAACAGGATTGCAAGGAGGCTGCAGCCACAGTTGCATGACCCCTGCTCTGAATAACAAGACGCACAACTGAGGCCAAGCCATATGCTCAGGGGGAATTTGCTCTCCTAAAGGATGAATTTCAACAGGACATGTGGAAGGCAGCCACTCCGTTTGCTTCTGGCTTGCCAGGAATAATGGATAAGAGGGGGGATGATGTGAAGGTACTGGCTTGCCATTTCTTACAGTTGGATGAGGGAGGGTCAGGCCAAGTGCCTGCCTAGGTCATGTGGGAACAAATGTGGCAAGATTTGTATTGAGCCAGAGTTCTGCAGGGTGGGAATGGGAGGCTGACAAAGACAAATGCTGTGATTTTAAGCCTCTGGAGGACAAATTTTCTTGTCTCTGGAAGACGAGACATTTCACAAAAAGGGGATGACAACAGAGAGGTGGTCATGATTTCTACTGTCCCCCACCCCCCAACACACCACTGGGAAGGAAGGAGATCTGATGTGATGTGAACTAACCCAGCTGCTTTTCTAATAAAGTTGCCAAGGTTACCTGTAGGTGAGGACCATGCAGGACCCCTAGGGACCCTATGTTGAACTGCAGATTAGTCTACTGCTAATACGCAAAATATAGAGCTTAGTTGGATTCTGGGGTTAGGTGTGCCTTCGTTATGGTTCCTGGAGTATAATATATATATATATATATATATATATATATATATATATATATATATATATATATATATGATGGATTTTGTCCAAGATTGTGAAATGTAAAGAAAGCAGGATTGGCCTGGAAAAGTAGAGGTTATTCATCCAGCCCAAGCCCTTCCAAGTGTGACTGACAGGAAGCTAAACAGCTGTTGGAGGGTGACTGTGGATTGTAGAGAGCTAAACAGTGTCTCCCATCCATACTGCTATCTATAACATGTGTGTGTGTGTGTGTGTGTGTGTGTGTGTGTGTACATGGATGCATTTGTGTATATGTATAAGTATACATATGTGTGTATACACATTTGTGGGGCAGCAGGGACTAATGTTGCATATTTTTCTATGGCCCTGTATTTTATTTTTTGAGACAAGGTTTCTCACAGAATCGGGAACTTGCTGTTGACTGACAGGCTGGCCAGCAGGCCCCAGGGGCCCTCCTGTCTCTCTCCCCAGTGCTGAGACTGCAAGCACAAGTCACCATACCTGGATTTTACACGGGTTCTAGGGGTTCTTATGAGAACACCGCATACACTTTACAGGCCGAGCCAGCTCACCAGCAACACTGCTCTTTCCACGTGACAATTGACTCGGGTAACAGAATCTTCTCACGTTGTAGTGCACGTTGCTAACGTGTTCCTTTGTTTTGACATCTCCTCAGATGAGGAACCCCAAGACAAATGCCGCTTACTTCAAATGAATGGCAGCCCACCCTCCAAGATCCGTCTGTTTTCTATAAAAACAGATTTCATTACATGGTGCTAAACTCTGAGTGCCTTACAGATTTTGAAAGTCATCGATGGAAAATCAGTCTGTACAAGATTCAGGGCCCAGGCACAAACACTAAATTCTTGAGAACTTTATGGCTGGGTAAGGTGTACAGACATTACCCAACAAAGTGGTTGAGAAAATCCAACAACACTTTGTGTCTGTCAATGTTAAAAACAAAACAAACTAAAACAGCAGTTTAGGAGTTTACAGGCAGAAGGTACCTCTGTGGGCAGGCACAGGCACAACCAGAAGACATTTATTGAATGTAAATCTTACTGCTCTGAGTTGGTTGCCTCACCGGGTGGTTGGCCAGGGTAACCCCTGCTACCATTCTCCTGAAATACAGGTTATTGTCGCTGCTGGTGGTGCATAGCAGAATTAGACAGTGAGTCCCTATTGCTGAAGACTCCACAAGCTTTATCATAGGAAATAAAGAGATAAGCTGGGTCTTCCCTGTTAGGTAGCATTCATGAAAGGTGCTGTGTACGTCCACTGTAGAATTATCACCGGTGGTTCTGCATAGTTATATATTCCAGCATATAAGTCAGGATGTATCTGCTGGAGCAGTAGTGGTGTAATTGTTAGGAGGCAACCAACTGCTTCCTGACTTAAGGCCTGCTCCATAGGGAAGAAGGTAAAAGTCTGTGGCTGGGGAAATCATACACCGAAGCAGAAAGAAGACTGCTATTATTTTGTTAAATAGATGTGATGGATCGGTTAAATCGCCTTCTAAACATTTGTATTTATGTCTTAGGTTACTGCTGTTGTTGCCTGTGGTGGAAGGGAACGTCTTTTTTTTAGTGCATGTTGGTTACAACAGGATCTCATAACTGGCCAACATGTTGGGATATATGTGGTCCATACTGTTGCTGTGGCATATATAGAAATATACCATTTCCACAGCAGAGCAGCTTAATCCTAAGAAAACAATCATAGGTCTGCATCAGTTATTTTAAGGTCAGGAAATATCATGGAAGAGGAAGCAGAAAGAATACAAGAGCCAAAGGAAAGAGTGGATGCAGTAGAACTCTGTCTTCTGGGCTTCCCACGGCTCTTGCTGTCTTCAAATCAGAGCAGATGTGATCGTCACACCTCCACAGGCTCAGGCCTTTTCATTCCCTTGTAGAACGTGCCAGGAGAGATTGTTGGGGTGCCCACCTGAGTCTGTCCCTCGTTGCCCTCCCCTGCAGCTGCATGTGATCAGTTGCGTGTGTGCTCAGGCTGGAGGGCTTTACAGCGATGCAGCTACCCAAGACTCACTCATGCTCCTAAAAGCAGCTCCCCAAGCTCATTGGTTCACCAAGCTGCGCTTTCCTAGAATTATTTCTTTGTTCTGGTTTTTGTCCCCCTGTCTAAGGTGACAGGTTAGATATAATGACAGCTGTGGTGTGAGCATGTGGAGAGGGGCAACGGAAAGATGGGAAAATGTTCATGGTTTGGTGGAAAAGGAGAAAGAATGGGGTTGACCCTCTACGGTGACATAGTGAGAGAATTCCTAAAATGGAGCGCCCACAAAATAACAATCGAGCACACTGTTTAGTGAAATGAAGGGAAAGAGAAATCCGTTCAGAGTGTGTTTGAGGGAATGAACAGAATTATGTCCAGGGAGTGATAGGTACACTTGAGAAGATGCCTGCTTGAGATGTTTGTTTTAAAAACAAATTTTGTAGAAATATTGGATTTTTAGAAAATAAATATATGTATAACTTCACTAAAAATAAAATGCAAATAATATCAGGCTCTGGAATGGTACCCCTATGTGCAGATCCAATTTCTGACTCTCACTAATTGTGCACTATTGAGTACATCATTTAACTTCTTTGGGCATTATTTTCCTTATCTCAATAGTAATGGAATGATGGCATTACCGATACAAGGAGTGATGAGAGAATTAAATACGTAATGTTCATAAAGCTTCAACACTGTGCCTGGCCTTTGGAGGAGTTACTTTTGCTTTGTTTCTTGCCAGTCATCTTTATTTTATTCACTTGGCTGTTGCCCCGGGCTATCAAATTTCTATTTTGTTTCTGATCACATCACCTTCCAGATATTAACAACAATTCACTTTGCTTGGGATTATGAGTACTCCCAAATAAATCAATAATATCCTAATATCTGGTTAAGTATCAAAAAACAGATAGCATGTTGTGTGTGTATGGCATGAGTTTTCTCAGAGCACATTCAAAAACACATTTGCCAAGAATCACAGGTAATCTGTTTCTCACTTGGTGCTTTCTTGTCTGCTTTGTGAGTGTGCGTGTGCGTGTGTGTGTGTGTGTGTGTCTGTGTGTCTGTGTGTGTGAGTGTGTGTGTGTGTGTGTGCATTCGTGCAGTGGACAATGACGAGATCTGAACTCAAGCTGAGGTTCTGTCATTCCCAGAGTTCTGTTCTTTGTTCCGCCTGAGTGGACTGCCTTAAGTGATAATCTCTCTGGGCTCAAATAAGGGAACTTCAGGGACAACAGACAGCTGTTAAGTTCCTGTGAGCCTCCACTCTCCATGCGGTACTGAGGTGTGGTACAAGTTAAGCCTGTTTCGTGAGTGGGATTTATCCCTCCCCTATAGGGACTGTGGATTCTACTATTAAAGTGCACAGGGTTTTGAAATGCTGCTCTCTTGCCTGCAATTTTCACTTCCTGTTTTACTCATAAATAACACGATACTGATGGCTCTTTATTTTCATTTTTCCAATGACGTGGGCATCTTATCTAGTAAGAGATACAGAAGCTCATTTCACATTTCCCAAGAAGCTATGAGGTTTTGAAACTCACCAGGCTCAGAACTCCCTGAGGGGATAAGCTTGGACTGGACATGACTGCTCGTTTTCAATAATTCTCTGGAAATAAATCAGCTAGGGCCAGGTGTGGGCTTCTGAACTATATCCAGGGCTGGGGTAGGACACCAGGAGAGTTTCTTCTGCGTTAGCTCTAGATATTCCCTCAGTAAACTATCCTCAGCCAGATAAAAGAAACTACAAATAGGTGTGGAGAGATGGCTCAGTGGTTAAGAGCACTGGCTGCTCTTCCAGAGGTCCTGAGTTCAAATCCCAGCAAGCACATGGTGGCTCACAACCATCCATAATGAGATCTGGTGTCCTCTTCTGGCATGCAGGGATATGTGCAGACAGAACACTGTATACATAATAAATAAATAAACCTTAAAAAAGAAAGAAAGAAAGAACGAAAGAAAGAAAGAAAAAGAAAAGAAACTACAAATAATATAGCCCAGCCCAGTACCCTGTGGACGCTCCAAAGTGTGACAACTTCTGAGCTGGACATAGGCCAGAGATAGAGTGAGATTGCCTTTTTTTTTTTTTAATGTCTGGCTAAGTGTGTGTAATTGACTGGCTGTCCACTTAGCTCAAGCATTCTACTCTGCTTGCCCACCTTACAGCAATTAGGTCCACGATCTGAGAGTCTGAGGCTTGAGAAATAGTGCCTCTGTGAAACATGACTCGTATTTGGTGTTTAAACCCCAACATGGGGTCGCAAAGATTTCTTTTGAAAGGAAATCTCTAGGAAACCAGTTGTCTTAGTATTAATTATATTTTAAAAGGTGCAATCCGAAGCAACCCTCAGAAGTATCCTTAATCAATGTCTGGAGACTGTTTAATGCATTGATTAGAAGTTCCTAATCCTTGAGCACGCTGCTACTTAATGAACCATTAAGTAAAGTTAATTATTATTAATGATTGCGGACTTGAAAAATCCATCCTGGCCTTCGTTTCCCCATACGTTTATAGGGGATTAAAAGTTGGAAAAATGTCACTCACATCCCCAGTACAACCAGGAAGGCACGCACAGTGGATGCAGAGCCCTCTCCTCCACACCTGTCTCCACCCCCCTTTCTTCCCTGCTTCGTGAAAAGTTTATCCTCTAATAATATAACAAAGTCAATCAAAAGGTGGGTGAAGACTGGTCCGCGTTAACTGTGTTCTCTGTGTCAGGGTAATTTTATTTTAGCAGTTCTTGGGACGAATGAAAACCATCAGAATTCATGCTGGCAGACAGGGTGTAAAGGAAGGAACTGCCCCGATTGTAGGTCTGCAGAGAAATATCTTTAACATAGCCCGGTGGCGGCGATGGCGCACGCCTTTAATCCTAGCACTCAGGAGGCAGAGGCAATCGGATCTTTTTGATTCTGAGGCCAGCCTGGTCTACTGGTCTACAGAGTGAGATCCAGGACAGTCACCAAAACTACACAGAGAAACCCTGTCTCCAAAAAAAAAAAAAAAAAAAAAAAGAAAGAAAAAAAAAAGAAAAATGTGCTCGCTTCAGAAGCACATGTACTAAAATTGGAACAATATAGACAAGATTAGCATGGTGGCCCCTGCGCAAGGATGACATACAAATTTGTGAAATGTTCCATATTTAAAAAAAAAAAAAAGGCTGGGCGGCAGTGGTGGCGCACACCTTTAATCCCAGCACTCAGGAGGCAGAGGCAGGTGGATCTCTGTGAGTTTGAGGCCAGCCTGGGCTACAGAGTGAGTCCCAGGAAAGGCACACAGAGAAACCCTGTCTTGGAAAAAAAAAAAATCACCCCTTGTAGGTTGCCCACACTCTAGTGGAAGGCTACATCCAAGAACATATGGGCAGCACAAATTGGGTTTGGTGGGTTAAAAGAAGAAAGAGTATACAAAATTGGGTGGTTAGGGAAGAGGGTATTAATCTGGGAAGAGTTGGGAGACATGGTGAAAATAATCAAACATATACGAAATGCTCAAGGAACTTACAGAAACGAGGGGCAAAACGTAGGGGAAAATACATGTGTAAATTTACTTATAAAAGTTTAGTTCGTCTCTGATATGGCACATGGGAAAATGGCAGCCATGGTGATGAGGGGACTCCATTGGCTATACAAGAGGGACAGAAGAGAGAAGCCTAAATACACTTTACACATTTTTAGTTTTTAGTCACATGGACGTTTTCTTCTCTAAGAAGGAGTATTTTAATTTAAAAGGGGATAATAAAGAAAAACTTGGTAATAAGTAGGGCATGGGTTTATGCATGTCTATCATGGATTCATGCATGTCTATCAGCTGATTAGAGAGACAGCTAAGCAACCACTTGGACCTCTTCTGTTTTACTGAATCTTAGGAATCTTAGAACTTTCTAGAAGAGCGTTTTAGGAATGTTAAGCAATCATGAACCTCTCTAGTCATTCATGATTAGCTGAATTTGTCACATTCATGAATAATAATATGAATTTTGTTTAATTGATGTGTGTGGGGGGGTGTGGTGTGGTGTGTGTGGTGTTCTTAGTGAACTCCTCATCAGAAAGCCATGTGTATCTCACTGACTTCATAGCTGATTTATCATCCGTTCAGCCTCGCCCTTGAGGTTCTCTGCTCACTGACTGTGGACAGGTGCTTGACCCAGATTAAATCACTTATCACTCTTGGTAATCAAATTTCTCTAACCAACATTTAATTGGTTCAGAGACAGGTAGTCTAAGCCAACCTGGAAAGCACATTAGGTAAAAACTAAGCAAAGGAATGAAGGTAGGGACTGTCATTAGAAACTGGTTCATTAATTATAACAAATATTTCCCACTAATGTATAATACCAATTATAGGGCAAAACCTTCGAGGGAATATCTAGGAACCTTATATTACCTTTGTAGGTTTCTATAAATCCAAAATCGCCCTAAAGTCAAAACATATAAAATGACTAAAATAAGGCAAGTTTATTATTGCCAGCTCTTATAAACTTCCAAGTTAAGAAAAAAAATTGTTCATTTAAAAAATATTTAAAATTCTTTATTTACACTTAAGCTATTTTAACTTTATTATTATTATTATTTTTATTATTTCTTGCTCCATGACCAGCATGGCTTCTTCCACATTAATTTAGAAATGAAGTGATTGGGTCAGGAAGGCCAACATAGTCAGCTTCAACTTTACTGCTTTCTATTCTGCCAATTTCTAGTGAATTGTTTTTAAAAATCATTCCCAGGGCCAGCAGGATGGCTCAGTGGGTGGAGCCCTTGCTACACAAACCCGACAGCTTGCTTTCTGACCCTGGGACCCATGTAAAAGTGAAATGAGAATCCTGACTCCTCAACATTGTCTTCTGACTTCTACATACACACCATGGTACACACATGCATGCACATCACACACATACACATGCACACACATATTACAAACACACATGCATACACATATCTACAATAGTGAACACATAAGAATGTTTAAAAAGAAAACAAATTCATTCTGAGATTCATGTTCTTTTCCCTATTTTGCCATCTTGGTGTAAGACCAAATAGAGAGCATGGGCAGAAACTAATTGCTGAATAGTGTAAAACTCTTCCATCAATTAAGTCTGTCATTTGACATTATTTGATTTGAAGGAGATTCTGATAATGTAATGTAGCTTGAGAAGTTGATTATCTGCTTTCTCAACCAGAACATTCCTCAATAAACTGGTTTCTTTTCTTTTTTTCTTTAGGGCCAATAAGAATCCTACTGTAAAGTTAGAAATCCAGTTTTATTAATCCCTCCACAAGATCACACTCGTGTAGGAGAGTCATACTAATTAATCTCACAATGTGATGATTTTGAGTCTAAAACACTGAACGACGTATAACTTGGCTACACTCATGGTAACCACACTGTGTGTTTCCTTGTGTGTGTATCTGACTGTTGTCACACTTAGAAAGGTACTTAAGGTGAGATTCCTTTAGAGGTGAGAGAGCAGCAGGTGGGGGGGGATGGGCTCACTTTCTCGTACTGTCTATAGACAGGAGTGGGGACAGCAGACTGTCCATGCACCCATAGACTCCCCCTTTCCAGGTGTTGCTAGGCTCTGAATCCCTCTTCTCACAACAGTACTGGCTCTGATTGACAAAGGTTCTGTTCCAGAGCAGTCTCCTCGAACGGATTGGGTAGTACATATTTTGACCTTAGCAGATGACGTGTTCAACTCTGTCCTGCATCCGGAAGGCAGCCGTAGGTGACAGAACACACAAGCCGCTTGGCCACTGCTTGCTGACGCCGGCTCATTTGCTTTGTTTTTAAACCTACTCTCCAAACAGGCCTCCCGTTCCACTGCACTCTGTGTCCCTCTCTGTGGATCTGTGTGCAGAGAAGAGTTAACAGGAGGTGCAAGATTGCTATTTCTAGAAAGATCTGCTTATGGCCACTTGACCAGCCTCTGGGAGCTTAGGTTCCAAGAGAGTTCCCACCAGTCTCTGAATTATGCGTGGCTTCCTGTGCTTAAACTGTTTAAATGTCACAGTCCATCTTCAATACTTTCCTTCTTCTGTCCAGGGACTTGGGTATGCACCATAAGGAGAGTATTAGTACGTCCAGCCCTCAGTAAGAACTGAGGCACCAAGGCAGCATTTTCTACCAGATGTTCTAACTTGTGACTCCTGCAGGAGCAGTTTGGCCATGGCTTCCTCCAGACTTTGCCCTGTGTGCCTTTTCCGTCTCAATCTGTCACTGTTAGAGCTATATAATATAACACTGTCCTATGAGTCCTTCAACAAAGCGCTGGGCCCTAACACACCCTTGCTTCTGGTCTCCTCCTTCCCAGTACGGCACCTGGTCCTTATCACGAACTGATCTCTGCCCCTCTTCGTCCTTGTCTAGTACCCCACCCCCCTTCTGGTTTTGTGGGATTCCTTACTTCATCAGACATTCCCAAAATGCCCTGCTCGGCAGCCTCTGGCTTTTGTACTTACATTTCCCCTTGCCTTTGCCTTTTATCTCAGATCTCTGCTCGGTTTCCCCCTACCTCGCTGATGTTTTCATCGAAGTCTGCTCTTCTGTAGTGATTGATTTACCAACTTCTGACTTGTCTCCTGCTTCTTCCCAAGACCCTTGCTGACGAATGAGGATTTGGGACTCAGCACAAGCCTATACAGTACGAGAGATGGATGTGTTTGTTCTAGAAACTATCCCTGGCTGGAATGCATACCACTCTTTCCTCTCCCTCTGTTTCTGTCAACTGAAGATGTAATATTTGAAGCCCTGTCAACTGTCTTGGAGCAGGATGCCATTTGGGAGTAGATAGTATGGGCAATAGAGCAAGAAGACCAATCCCTTAGAAACCACCTCATTGCTGTTTTTTTAAGATTTATTTTTTATTTTGTGTGTATATGTGTGTTTATGGGTTTATGCATGTGTGCGGATGTTTGTGGAGCCCAGAGGTATCAGATTCTCCTGGAAATGTAGTTACAAGAGGTTGTGAGCTGTTTGACATAGTACTCAGAACAAAACTCAGGTCCTTTGGAAGACTGTGAACTTAGCCACTGAACCATATTGCCAGCCCCCACCTCTGTACTTCGACAGATGCCAGAAATAAACATTGTTTTCCACTTAGCCCTTCCTTTTGTGATTTTCTCTCACTTCAATTTGTCCCAATCTTAACTAATCCAAGCTTGGATCTGGAGTCTGACATTTCAAAGCCTAGAGAAGAGGCACACAATACAGAGCATAGTATGTGAATTCCATTTTGTGGACAAAACAGGAGAGGTGACAGGTAGATTGGCAAACCATGGGAAATCTCAGCTACAGGAAACCATTATAGTAATGCTCTCCAAGTGGTCATTCCTCCCCATGTCCCCACGCATCTTTTCAATGTGATAGTCCTTCTTCTATCAAAGATAGAGTTGGGGACAAAATGAGAAAGATCTGGCCATTCTCTCTTCATTCCCTTAGCTCTAGGTTGGTCAACAAAATGGAAAAAATGTAAATTTTGTTCCAGAGTCTATGCCTTTAGAGACTGTGAAGCATCGGCTACCCTCCTGAAACCTTGACATCATCTTTCTGTGAAACCTGGTATCACTTTTCAGAGGATAGAAGACACTGTGGGGAATAACAGGTGTCCCAGTGCAGAGCCACCACCAGCTGCCGGATGTGTGAGTGATGTCTCCTCAGGCCTTTTAGGCTCAGACGAGCCATTAACATGACTTGAGCATGTGAATGCTTGCAGGCAAGGTGACCAGAAGTCACTCCTAGATGACATCACGAAAGTATATAGTTGCTGCTTTTAAGCTGCTGGGTTTTGATGAGCATTTTTATGTAGCCAGTTCATATCCAAAGATTAATCCTGGTGATTATTTCATGCTGTAGAAAGAGCCTAAAAGAAGGTTGAATTGTGTTGGCAAAGAAGAAGCTTAATGGTTCAGGTTCACTTGCTCAGAGAGAGAAGCCACAATCTTTAAAACCTTTAGTGTTAAATGAAGAACACTGCGAGTGTAGTAGGTAGCTCATCCCTGTAATCCCAGCACTTAGGAGACTGAGACAGGAGGAATGCTTTGAGTTCAAGGCCAGCACAGGCTACATAGTGAGCCCCAAGCTAGACTTTTTCCAATGTGATAATCTTTTCTAAAAGCAAAACAAAAGAATATAATGTTCAGCAATGATAAATAACTTCAGAAGGGAGGGTCAGTAAATCTGTCCCAGGAACAATGGATAAGAAATGGAAGATCTGGGTCATGGTC
The DNA here is from genome assembly GCF_903995425.1 of Onychomys torridus. NCBI lineage: Eukaryota > Metazoa > Chordata > Mammalia > Rodentia > Cricetidae > Onychomys > Onychomys torridus. Next base: position 35,180,261 of record NC_050465.1, read on the forward strand.
TTCCTTTCATTAACTCATTTTCTCACTTTAAAACATGTGCTGGCATCTTGATGTTTCTTTTCTTTTTTTTCAGGGATAATATGAGGTGTTGTGTGATATTTTGTTTGTGTTCTGACAAATAAAGCTTGCCTGGAGATCAGAGAAGCAGAGCAGCCAGCCACTAGACTTCTTTCCTCTACGAAATCTCTGATCGAATAGGGCATCCTGTCTCTACGAATCCTCAAACTGAATGGGGGCCTAGATCCTGTTTCCACATGCCTTATATTCCTGTCTCCACCTCTCAAAGTGCTGGGATCAAAGGCACAAGATCCCAAGTGCTGGGATCAAATTTGTGAGCCACCACCACCTGGCTCCATTTGTCTTTTAGACTGGTTTAATCTCGTGTAGCCCAGGGTGGCCTTGAACTCCCGATCTTCTAGTTTCCTCCTCACAAGTGCAGGGATGAAAGGTGTATGCCATCACTGCCTGGTCTCTTTGGTTCACTAGTAGCTAGTTCTGCCCTCTGATTTCCAGACAAGCTTTATTTTTCAGAACACAAACAATATCACAACAATGAGGCCTAATCCACTCTTTACTCATCGTTCATGAAGCTTCATTCACTTTTTACAGCTGGGTAGCACTGGTGTGTGTGTGTGTGGGGGGGGGGGGGATGGATTTTAACTGTCCACTTACTCATTTACTACAATTTAGTTTTAAAAGACGTAGATTGCTTTCATAATCTATAAGGACACTTTAGAGGCCGAAATGTGCCTGCTTGGAGGAGCTCTGATCTTTTGTGCCTTAAAGATATGTCATTGACCTTGAAATTGCTCTTTCCCTTTCCATGGAGTTGAACACTAAACATGATCGCAGCCCAACTTTGGTGCCATTAGGTGATGGTAAGTGGGAAATGGGAGGAATCTGAGTCCTTGAGGGACTGTAGTAGATACTCCTTGAATACCTGTACTGCTCACAGTACATCTGTTTATTTGTCCTACCTCCAACCCGTGTGTGTGTGTGTGTGTGTGTGTGTGTGTGTGTGTGTGTGTGTGCATCTTTTGATATTTTTCTGAATTTTTTAGACTTTAAAAAGCAAGATCTTGATTTCTGTTACGTTCACAAGGATACCTGTACTGTTTCCCCTTTAGAAGGTACCTGCCTCTTCCATCTGTCCCACCCACACAGGAGAGCTGAGCTAATAAGTCACAGGAAAGGGACATTAGTGTAATGTTTCCCCTAGATGGAATCAGTGAACTCACTGCTCTCGCTTGCTTACGTAAGTTTCTATCTTGTTCCTTTGCCCTAGTTAGATGGTGGTACAGGAACCCTGCCCTGAGGGTTCACTTTACATCAGGACCTGCTACCTTGTCTAGCTCATTTCTCCTTTCTACTTCCTGTACTCTGCCCTTTGCTTTCCCAACAGCTAGACAACGCATACCCCCTCAGATCACTCAAGGACTTTCAATACTTGGAAGAAACAGACAGACCATTAGACCTAAGAACACTGTAGGGGAGGGGTACTTAGGAGGAGACACATGACCCAAAGTTTGGTCAGGTGGAGGAAGTGTGGCCAACAGTGTCAAACAAAATAAAAGTAAAAAAAGGGCAAAATAAAAGTATACACTAGCAGTAAACATAAGACAGTTCAAAAACTTCAAATCATACAAAGTGGATGCATGGAAAATGAAAATTCTTTTTTTCTCCTACATCTTCATCTCAAGCCGTAAAGTGCTCTGCCATTATGTGGTAAATGTCCTTCCAGATGTATAGTATGAAAACAGACACAACAATGAACACTTCTGCTTTCATTATATAAAATGTAAGCACAGTATACATTTTTATTAACTGGTCCAGGGAGGGGACTGAACCCAGGACTTTCTGCATGTTAGGCAAGTACTCTCTCATTTCATCATATCCCAGCCTTGCAGCTTCCTATTTTTTCCTGTAGACTCATTTTCATATCAGGACATATGTATTTTTATCATCTATAAGTCATTATATAAAGAGTTGGTGAGATGGCTCAGTTGGTAATATGATTGCCACATAAACCTGATGACCTGAGCTTGATATCTGGAACTCACGGAAATGTGGAAGGAAAGAAGCTTGGCTTGTGCCCACACACAATACTAACAGAAACAGCTGTGCAGAAGAGCTGGGGATACAGAGTGGTGGTTGGTAGATGTTTGTCCAGACTATAGTAAAACAAACATTTACAAAGACTTTCCTACTAAAGAAACATTTAATAAATTAAACCCCTTTCTTACTATCCAGTATTAAAACATCTATTTCCTTTTATATTCAGTATGTCCAGAAACATTTTATCCCATTGGCTTGTTGCAAATATTGAGAAAAGGACCACAGTTGTATACTTTTACATCTCCCCAGAGTATGTGGGTGAAAACTTTGGATGTGTAAGCATGTGGAACTCCTGTTTCCCACTGGGAAACTTACCATGGGGGTCACTCGGGAAAAATCAAAACAAAACTGCTTTCAAGGATCTTTACAGGAAATGGAAACCAACAGTTGAAATCTTGTACAATTTTAAAGTCTAAAATAGACGTCCTAACCAGTTCGGAAAGGAGAACTTACATATTATAAAGGTCAGCCAGGACTATGTAGTGAGACACTGTCTTAGCGGTGGCGGCGCACGCCTTTAACCCCAGCACTCGGGAGGTAGAGGCAGGCGGATCTCAGTGAGTCTGAGCGAAGTTTCTTTAAAAATTATTTTTCAGATTTTTTTTTATGACACATCCCAGATAATGTTTGGGCTTTTCCCCCTCAAAATTCTGCAAGGATTTTTGAATTATGGAAAAATTTTCTGGAAAAACTGAGTAGGGTAGAACAGTTTTTAAAAAGTGAGCTGAAATTTGTCAGCTGCCTTCGGAGCTGAGAAAGAGAAACCAGTGACCTGCAAGTGGGGGGATAAACAGCAAATGCAGTTTATTAGATAGAAAGGGCTAATTCTATATGCTAAAGATATATATACATATTGGTTTTTCGAGACAGAGTTTCTGTGTAGCTTTGCACCTTTCCTGGAACTAGCTCTGGAGATCAGGCTGGCCTCGAACTCACAGAGATCCGCCTGCCTGTGCCTCCCGAGTGCTGGGATTAAAGGCGTGCGCCACCACCGCCCGGCTATGTTAAAGATATTTCAAATGAAAGGGCAAGACATTGTTTCCTTAATAATCCTGGGAGCTGGGTGTGTGGCAAGGTTGGTAAAGACTCTCGCCCACAAGCCTAAAAACCTGAGTTTGGTTTTGGGATCCACACTGGGAGAACAGAGATCCGACCCCCACTTGTCCTCTGATCTGTCTCTCTGTCTCTTCATTCACACACACACACACACACACACACACACACACACACACGGGATATAAATAAATGTAATTAAAAATGAATGCTGGTAAGAGCCTGTGAATATAGCTCAGTCAGTAAAACAATTGCTTCGCATGTACGAAGGCCCGGGTTCAGTCATAAGTACTATGTAAAAGTAGTTATAATTCCAGCACTTGAGAAGTGTAAGAAGTGTAGCCTGGAAGATTGGAAGTTCGAATTTTTCCTCCGTCCTACACTGAGTTGAAGGCCTGCCTGGATCAGAAGAGACCCTGTCTCCAGTAAAATGCAAGCCAGGCGGTAGTTGCGCACACCTTTAAATCTCAGCACTCGGCAGGCAGAGGCAGGGAGATCTCTGTGAGTTCAAGGCCAGCCTGGTCTACAAAGTGAGTTTTAGGACAGACTACAAAGCTACACAGAGAAACCCTGTCTCGAAAAACTAAAAAAAAAAAAGAAAGAAAAAAAAAAGCGGAGAAAATATCATTCTATTGAGCATGTAGATCGAGGAAAGAACTAAAAATCAGCCATCCTGGATGTGATGGCTCATGGCTCATGACTGTGAACCTAGCACTTTGAAGGATGAGGCAGATTGTGGACACAAGTGTGAGGCCAGGCCTGGGCTACATAGCGTAAATTCTAGGATAGCATGAAACTGTTTCAAAAACAACACACCACCAACAAAGTGCATCCGTGACGAATTGGAGGGGGACACAGAAGAAAGTTGATGCCGTCTCTTTATGAGGAAGGACTGTCTGCGTCAGAAAAGTACTGGAGAAAGAGAACAGAATTAGACTATTGAAATGATCGGGTTTCTGTACTTAAAATACAGACAGAGTGGCAATTCACAAGCTAGGGAGGATGTGGGGACCGTTAAGTTACAGAAACTGTTCCTACCATTGTCAAAACTCCAATACCAGGTATATCTAACTCCAAACCAGTCTGTCTTAATCCCTCACAGATTGTGTCTGGTAAAAACCACTGCACCACGTTCACTGGTCTACCTTGAATTTGCCTGTTAGCAGGCTTCCAGTGAGATTTCAGCCCACGTCCTAAAGTGTAACACATCCATTCTTCCGCCTGGCCCAGCAGCCTGTCTCCAGCCCGCTCCTCACACTTCCAGCACCTCCTCTCTGTGCCTGCTCTACACTGGTGATCTTGCTTATTTCTCTTGGAATAGCAGACATAAGAACTTCCAGCCTCTCCAGTCACCATTTCAGACCACCTCCAGTTCCAGAAGACCTGTCTCTGTTCTCCCCTTGTCACAGAGTTCCAATTCCGTCCCTGTCACCTACCTGGGGACCAGGATGTATCTGCAGCAATCTGGTTTCCCTCCTCTCAACTGAGCCTTGCTCTTCAGCGTTGTCATAACATTTCCCACAGCTTAAAAAAACATAGAAGAAATCTCAGGTCAGGGAGATGGCTCATGGTTAAAGGTACTTGGCACCAAGCCTGCAGACCTCCAGGACCCACACTGTGCAGGGCGAGGACTGACTCTCTCTCCCTCTCCTTCTCCCTCCTCCCCATTTCTCTCTCTCACGTGCATTAAATAAATAAAAATGTGTTAAAAATGTTTGCAAAGTCCTTTATCCCATGTTCTCCCCCAAGTCATCACCCCATTCCTCTGCTCTCTTGCAGCAAGCCTCCTGGTAGAAGCGATGCATACCTATTTTGATGTATCCAACTCCTGGACTTCTTTTCACCTCTGACTCAAACTGTTCAGGTTTTTGTTCTCCACCAACTTCATTGAAACCGATCTTGTCAGTGCCACCAATGGCTTTTGTTGCCCCAATGGTCTGCCTGTTTGATCTCATTTGATCTAGAGTGACATTCAGGACAGTGACCGACTCGTCTTTCCAGAAACATCTGGTTCATCTGCCATTCATTACACTACTCTCCTCAGTGTTCTTTCCTCTGCACTGCATTGACATATCTAAAACGACCCTCCTTATCTTTCACTCCCCCAATATGGTTCGCTTGGGTTCTCAACAGCTCAAGGTTGGAGTCACACTTAACTCTTACTATTTCAAAAGGGTAGTCATTTGGTGGTTATTTCTGCCACACTGGTGCCACTGGGCCATGGTCCCTGCTACTGTGCTAATGTCAGCTTTACCACATCTCAAGTGGGTTAATAAAGCCTCCAGATGGCCCTGCTGCCAACCAGGTTAGCACATCAGGCCATATCTCAATACTTAAATGGCTTCCTGCCTCACAGTAAAATCCAAAGGCTGCACAAGCCCTGTATGTATGGTTTCGCCCTCCCTCCCTTCCTTCTCAGCTCCTAGACTCTCCTCATTCACTGTTTCTGTTACGCGACTCTTGTTATTCCTAGAAAATGATGCTTGAACCTTTCCAGTGGCTCTTGTTCTGTGCCTGCTGCCTAGACCCAAATACCCCTGGGTTGCTCCCTTTATAGCTTTACTCAAGTGTTATCCTGAGCATTCTGTGGCTCACTTGTAGCTTCATGACTACCTGCAGAAGCTCTGAGCCCTCTGATGGCCTACTTACAGATTCATGTCTGTTCCTTGCTTTATTTTTCACCCTACTGTTCATAATTCCCTAGTTACTATATAATTACGTCAATTTATTCTGTTTATCCCTTTAGAATGTAAGTTCCATAACGTCATGGATTTTTTTTGGTACTTTTTTTTATTCTGATGCAGCCTCAACCCTGACAGAGGTAAGTTTAGTATCAATAGGTTAATTATGTTTAATGCCTATGCAAAGTACACAAGGAAATATAGTTTCAAAATTCCCCAAATGTAACTTGATTATATAATGTCATACTCAGTAATTTCACTCCCAGAAGTTCATCATTATAACTAACTAGTACAAGGAAACACTGGTCCAGGTAGTTGGTAAATGGAAATTTTTTTGTTCTGAAAAATATCTCTTAACTTCCTGTGCTTTTCAGGCTTGGTTGTACATTGATCATTACCTGGGGATATGTTATAAATGTGTTGAATGTTGATGTCAGTCCCACTGTGACAGAGTCCAATTGTGGATTGACTTTTCATAATATTACCAACCATTAGTGATTATGACTGGAACATAGGAATTCATTAGGAACTATAGATGGTATTTTTGTTAACATCCCCTGGCTTGTATTTTTTCATCCACAAAACAAAAGGTTTTATGTTGGAATCCCTACTTCCTTGGGACTGAAGGCCACCTGAAGATACACAGTCTCATGGACTAACAACTATTGGATTCTTGGTCTTTCTGTCAGGAGATAGCCATTGTTGAACTAGCTGGACCACAGCCTATCTAATAAATTCCCCTTTAATATATCAGTTCTGTTTCTCTAGAGAACCCTAATACAGAACATTGACTCTTCTTCATGGTGATTTGAAGGTGTCTACACACATGTGTGAGCTCAACAATAAGAGCTGGGCACCCGTTTTTTATTGTAGAGAAATTACCACAGTACATCAGAAATCTGTGGCCTTGCTTTTCCTTTGGGAAAGAGTCTGGATATATAGCTCAGGTCATCCTTGAACTTGTGACCCTCATGTCTCAGCTTCCCAAGTGCTGGAGATTACAGGCCTTTGCCAATAAAGCAGTTTGTAAATGGGAATTCTAAACAGTCCTGAGACCCACTCCAGCATGTGTCTGGAGTGAGGTTGGGGGCTCTGAGACCTGACACACTGTTTTACAGTATGTTATGATTTGTTCACACATCCCTTCAAGTTTACACAGGACTCCAGGAAACGAGTGGACAGTAGCAACTCTTTGTGTATGCCAGATCAAGCGTTCTCACAGTGCTGCTGTAAAACTGACCCCATGGAAGGCCCCTCGCCCTTTCTACTTTCTGTGAAAATCAGGATAGGCACCTCAACCAAGAAGCATGTTATCTCCAGTTAGTTCTGGTGGACGTAGTGTTTTTGATTTTTTTTTTTTTTTATAAGTAGTAAATTTAGGGAACTATTGAGAGGTAGGATATACTAGAAACAAGCTTTTTGGAACATAGAAGCCAAAGTTGCCTATCCCATCATTGAATGATAATATAAGTGATTTGGATTAATCTACTTAAGGATGTGTTTCTTCCCAAGAGAAACTAAAAATTTATCCTCCACTACAGATTTCACGGCCATACAACCCCCAATCAGGTACTGGGGATTATTCTGAATTAAAAGGCCTTCCAAAAAAAAAGGGCCAATTATCCATTTAGATAAAGAAATACACATTTTAGATTTTTTTGTTTTTGTTTTTGGTGACAGGGTTTCCCTGTGCAGTTTTGTGCCTTTCCTGGATTTCACTCTGTAGCCCAGGCTGGCCTCGAACTCACAGAGATCCGCCTGGCTCTGCCTCCGGAGTGCTGGGATTAAAGGCATGCGCCACCACTGCCCATGGAATTATATCAACACTTTAGATTTTTGTTTTGTAAGAAAATGTTTACAAGCATAAGGTTTAAGTCTATAACTGGGTGTCATGAAAACATATCATTGAGAGAACAACTGAGTATGAAGTGCTTGTTAGTCTACAATGCCAGGTAGAGAGCGGATGCTTAATGGATGCCACATTTACTTCAGGTAATGGTTAGACACGGAGTCTAGCATAGCAGTTTTTTTTTTTTTTCCATTTATTTGTGTGTGTACTGGTGTTTTGTCAGCATGCACATGTTTGTGCACCACATGTATGTATTGCCTGCAATTGTTACCTACCTGTGTATGCTGAGAATTCAACCCAGACTTCCTCTGGGAGAGTACCCAGTGCTCTTAACCACTGAACCCCGCCAGCCCCAGAAGGAGTTCTTGATATCCTCTTCCTTTTTCTTTTCTTTTTTCTTTCTTGAGATGGTTCGTATAGCCTTGACTGGGCCAGAACTCACCATGTAGACAGGTTCGTGACTGGCCTGCCTTTGCCTCTGGTGCTGGGATGAAGGACTTGACCATCACACCCAGTTTTCTTTCCTATCATCCACCAATTTAGGAGTAACTGGAACCTTATCGCCCTCCATCGAACTGTGTGTTCCTCGCTGCAGTTTCTCAATGTGGCCTTTGGGTTAGTGAGAAAGCGGCTGCAATCTTTAGGGTGGGAACTCTGTGCTGGGGGAGGAAGTGAGAGAGGATCAGCTGAGTCTGCCCTGGGGGAGGTTGGGTGGGAAAGGGCGGGGCCAGCCCTCGGCATTAGCTTTTGCTTTTTTTTTCTTTTTTGGTTTTTCGCGTCAAGGTTTCTCCATGTAGTTTTGATGCCTGTCCTAGAACTCACTCTGTAGCCCTAGCTGGCCTTGAACTCACAGAGATCCACCTGGCTCTGCCTCCCGAGTGCTGGGATTAAAGGCGTGTACCACCAATGCCCAGTTTAGCTTCTGCTTTTTACAAGGCCTGCTATCTTTATTTGGTGTGTGTGTGTGTGTGTGTGTGTGTGTGTGTGTGTGTGTAGTGGTGGTGTTCTTTTATTGAATCTAGCTTTTTTTTTTCATACCATATATTCTGATCATGGTTTCCCTCCACTAATTCCTCCTAGGTCCTCTCCACTTCCTCTCCCATCCAAATCCACTCGCTTTCTTTCTCTAGTTAGAAAACAGGCATCTAGAAAGCAGTAATAAGGTAAAACAAACAAATCAGAATAGGATAAAAACAAACAAACAAACAAACAAACATAAGAAAAAAAGCCAAAGAGCCGGGTAGTGGTGGCACACGCCTTTAAATCCCAGCACTCGGGAGGCAGAGCCAGGCAGATCTCAGTGAGTTGGAGGCCAGCCTGGTCTACAGAGTGAGTTCCAGGACAGGCAACAAAACTACAGAGAAACCCTGTCTCAAAAAACCAAACCCAAACTAACCAAACAAAAAACAAACAAGCAAACAAAAAACCCCCCAAAAAACAACAACCAAAAACTGAAAAAAAAAAAACAAGCAAAAAACAAAGAAAAAGAGCCAAAGAAAAAGCACAAGAAACACATACGGCCACAGCAACACACGTTTGCACACAGGAATCCCACAAACCCACAAAATGAGAAACCATAATATATATGAAAATGACTTGTAAGGTTAAAACAAGAAAATGCCCGACAAAGAATCTCCAAAAGGGCCACTGAGCTGGTTTTATGTTGGTCCACCTACTGCTAGGCATAGGGCCTGGCCTCAACAGTGGTTTGTATCACCAGTCAGACGGTGGAGAAAACTAACTTTTCATTTGTGAGCAGTTATCAATTGGAGGTAGCTTCTGGGTTTGGAATGGGAGCATGTGTCCACTTCCTCTATCAGCCAGCGCTGGGACCCCATCTGGCCTAGACCCATGCTGGGCCTGGCTTCTTCAGTGTTCAGGTCCTCTTTATGAAATGCGTATATAATTCTGAGCAGTTCTCCTTAATTCTCTTTATGAGGACAAATGGTTGAGAATTCAGGGAATGGCTACCCCTGCCTCCCTCCTCTCCCCCCCCCCCCGCCCCGTTTTATTATTATTATTAATGGTTTTGCGAGACAGGGTTTTTATTTTTTATTTATTTATTTTTTTTTGCGAGACAGGGTTTTGTATAGCCCTAACTGTCCTGGAACTCCTGCTGTAGACCAGACAGACCTAGAATTTAGAGACTGGCTATGAGTGATGGAACTAAAGATGTGCTTCCCGGTGGTGGTGGCACACACCTTTAATCCCAGCAAACGGGAGGCAGAGGTGGGTGGAGCTGAGTGTTCAAGACCAGCTTGGTCTACAGAAAGATTAGGACAGCCAGGGCTGTTACACAGAGAAACTGTCTCGAAAAACCAATAAATAAATAGATAAATAAATAAAATACATAAAAAATAGAAGAATTAGGGAGCTGAAGAGATGACTCAGCAGTTAAGAGCATTGGCTGCCCTTCCAGAGGACCTAGGTTCAATCCCCAGCACCCACATGGTGGACTGTAACTCCAGTTCCAGGGGATCTGACATCTTCACACCAATGCACATAAAATAAACGACTAGGAGAAAAAAAAATGTGCTTTACCTTCCCGCTGCTCTATTTTTTTGTTTAACATGGCTTGATACCAATTTTTAAACTTTCAAAAGGCTCATCATCAAACCTTTCAAACAAGATCCAACTTAAGTATTGTATTGCTTTTATGAGAATGTTTTTACCTGCTTTACAAAAACAAACAACTTTCAGGAGAGTCCAATTGAAGTGGCTGTCAAGATACCAAGATGGAAGCTTAACTATTGATTCTAAAGTTTACACAATTAGCTACCAACTCCAGTTGGTTTGTCTGTAAAGCTCACACCCATCCCCCTCAGGTTACGTTTTCAGGTTTCCCGTCGCAATTGTATGATTAGTTCATTTTAGTTACTATATAAAAGTCAAATACAAATTAGAAAAGGGTTAAAGGAAAACGAAACCTCTGTGGAACTTAACTACGCAGGGTTATTTTTAGCATGGAAAGAGGTTTACAAGTTGCTTGAAGATCTTTAAGAGACGACCTCGTCTTTCTGGGTCCCAATTTTAAACAGGCCTAAAGAAGGAAGGTTGGTGGGCAAGTTTCCTTGGGATGGGAAGCTCCGGCATGGCAGCCAGCCTCTCTCTCCCTCCTTGATCCCGCTTCACCGCTCTCCCCAGAGCCCTGTTCCTTCTCAACTGCACACTTGCTCTACCCACGGGGTCCGGAACACCAGCGTTCCACGTGATCGCGGTGCTAAAGGGCAAACTTGGGCGGACTGAAGGCCGGAGCGACCGGGAGAAGCTGCCCGAGCTCGCCACCAGCCGCAAAGACCGAGCTCGACAGAAACCCGGAAGACCTGGTGAGAGGAGGGTGTGGCCGAGCGCGGATTGGAGGGCCGGGGGGCGGGGTTTGCGCGGGTGGGGGTGGGGCTAGAGAGGAGGGTGTGGCCGAGCGCGGATTGGAGGGCCGGGGGGCGGGGTTTGCGCGGGTCGGGGTGGAGCTAGAGAGGTTGCGCCGGGCCGCGGCGCTCCGTCCCGCCCCGAGGGGCGGGGCTGGTGGGCGTGGCGACGTCGCGTGACGCCATAAGGGGCGGGACGCGGTTTAGTAGCTCCTGCTGGAGGGCGCAGCCGGGAGTCGCCGCTGGGGACGCGGGCTGCGCGGTTGCTGTGCTGCTGCTGCTGCTGCTGCTGCGTGGCCGTTTTGCAGTCACGGTCCCTTGCCCGGAGCCTGGGACCGAGGGGTCGCGCGCGCGAGTGCGTGCGTGTGTTGTGTGAGGGACACCGAGACTCGGGCAGGGCCGTCCCCGCTGCCTCTTAGACCCTTAGCAGCCGAGGCGGCCGTCCGCACGCACCCTCGTTGGCTCGCCGCCCACACGGTGTGCCGAGCGCGTCGTCTTTTTGATTTTGGAACTTGTGAGCGTCCTTTTTTTTTTTTTTCCCTCCTCTCCTCCAATTTTTTTTTTTTTTTTTCTTTTGGCTTGGTGCCTCCAGGGCTGGTTTCCCCGGCCCCTGAAATAACCGCGTCCTGACCCCGGTCGCCAGCCCCGCCCCAGGTTGCCCACCTCCCCCCAGGCTCTGCCCCTGGCCCCGGAGGGTGGGAAGCTTTGCCCAGCGGGTCTCCGCAGCGTAGCCGCACCTGCCTCAGTATGCTTGGGGTCAACGACCCTCCTCCTCTTTTTATAAAAGACATTAAGGCCGGACTGAAAAACTTAAATGTCGTCTTTATTGTCCTGGAGATAGGTAAGTGGGGTCCGCAGCCCGCCTTACACCCTCGAGCGCTCGGACCTCTTCCCCGCCCCGCGCCCCCACGTGCTCCCGGCCAACCTAGCCCGGACTCGGCTCCTAGCCCGGGACAGAAGCCAGGCATGTAGCGTGCCCTAGGAGGGTGAGACAGCTGCCCTGAAACGTGGACTCGTTATCTAACATATCCTCTCCCTCCCTCCCTTTGATTTTTAAATCTTCACAGGACGCGTGACCAAAACCAAAGACGGCCATGAAGTGAGGTCCTGCAAAGTAGCCGATAAAACGGGAAGCATCACTATTTCTGTGTGGGATGAGATTGGAGGGCTCATACAGACAGGGGATATTATTCGGTTGACCAGAGGGTAGGTGTGCATCAATTGGGGTAGGTGTGGGGTGAGCCGACTTAAGGGGTCCTGCCAAGTTTTGAGTTGCCTGGCTCTTCCTTGGGCTGCTTCAAGAGGCTCTGAGCTGTTTTGGTGGGCCGAATTGGCTGCAGCTCACCCTTTGCAGCTAAGAGTGTTTCAGGTAGGGTGTTCACTTCTCCCCTCCAATTTTAAAGGTTAGTTATATTTTTTAAAATAATGCATGGGAATCAGCGAGCCTTTTTAGTAGGCTGGTAAGACCCTAGTAGCTTTATAATCAGCCCATGCATTCGATATAATGCCTTTCACTACCTTTTTTAGTGCCTTAAACCCTGTCAGCACTGTTTGCCTCATCATTTAGGTGGTATGGACATAAACTGAGCAGCTAGGGAATTTTGCCCTTTCCTTTACCTTAGTTTTGGAAAGTGTCTCCTGTGTTTCAGGTTGTTTTTGAACTTTTAAGATGCCCGGGAGAATGAGCTTGAACCTCTGACCTTCCTGCCTCCACTTCCCAGGTGGTGAGATTACAAGCATGTTCCCAAACGTCCTGAGGGTGAGCCAGAGGCCTCCCACATGCTGGGCAAGCATTCAGCCCTCTGAGGCCCAGCTTGACTGTAACATTTTTCTGTGGTCACGTTTGTACTCAGAAAAGATGAAGACAGTGTTTCAGATACCCATTCATTCTTGAAAATGATTTCTTCTGTAAGATCAGTGTTTCCCAAACCCCCAAATACACAGAAAGTGGCAGAAAGGGCATCTGATACTTGGAGAACAGTTGGCAAACTGTTGGCCATAGAGATGGAGTACTGTTTTTCATCAACTTTTGAAATTTTTACCAAATGTCTTAATCTTAAGAAAAGGCCAGGGAAGAATCTTAGAAATGTGGAAGCTTATGTGATTAGGAGAATTGTAATAATTTTATTGGTAACTACCAGAAAAATAGTTGGCAATTGATGTTGGCTAAGACTCTTGGAGAAGTAAAGTATTTAGTCCTCTGGACAGGAGTTCTTTGATACTGTCGTACAGGCCTTACAACATTTTCAGGAAATGAGGTAAAGTATCATCAAAGCAGGAAGTGAGAGTCAGGAGTTAGACATCTTATTCTCAAACACTGAGTCATATTGCAACACTAAATTACATCTTAACTTCTGCAAAAGAGAATTCCTCCTTTGGAGGCTATGGTGAGGACTCTAACAATAATAATAATAATAATAATAATAATAATAATAATAGTAATAATAAATACATATTATAAGCCATGAAGTTACCTTGGTAGTTGTACAAGGAAACATTGAAAAACCAGACTTTGGTCTGATTTTTGCTAAGCTGACTAATTTATATTTTCCTTAGATTTAATGATGTCATGCATATTTAAAATGGTTCAGAGTAAACAATTGGTTCTATTATGTTGATACAAAAAGTTGTAAAATTTGGGAGGGCCAGCAAGGCAAGAGGAAAATTAGTGATCTTTTTGATAAAGTTGGGCTGAACTTTGAGGAGCTTGGAATGTGTCTGCAGAAGCAGTAGTAAAAGTTGTATCTTCCATGACCATGTCAGTGAGTGTGAAAGAAAATACTAGTGTGGTAAATTGTTATCCCTGTGGCTGGAAGGCAGTACAAATGCTGAATTTCTGGTATCAGAAGCTCCTCCTTAGAATGTACTGTAACTCTTCTCTTTTCCTGGGTGTTTCCCTCCCTCCTGTCCTCGTTAACTAAGCTGCACATAGGTGGGTCTTCAGAGCACAAAAATTGTGTGCTTTCCTCTAAATGTAGAAAATTTTACAGATGTTCCTTCTGTTGAAATTAGGTGTCTGTGTTTTAAAATAATTTTAATTGTCGCTCAACAGTTCACTGAGAAGGTATAACATTTTTTCTAAAAAGTTTGGAGAGCTTTAACCAATGAAACCAATTCTTCGCTGACAGAAAAGCAGCGCCCCCTGTGTTAACTACTGATACTTTTTAGGAACAGCAGTGCATGCTGTACCAGAACCCCACTCCTCTCCACTCGAGTCTCCTCCTTGAGGCTGCCCTCAAATTTGAGTTTTTCCTGTTTCAGTCTTCTCTGTGCTGGGATTCAAAATGTGTGTCACCGTGCCTGGTCAAGTATTCTCAAGTCAGGCATAGGAGCCCATGCCTGACGTTCCAGTTCCTCCTGAGGCTGAGACAGGAAGATGGCAAGGTTGAGGGCTAGTTGGCTATTGAGCAAGTTCAAGACCAGCCTGGGCAGCTTCCAGAGATGCCTAAATATAAGGCTTAGAAACAAGATCCAGTAACAGCTTAGTGGCTGAGTGCTTGCCAAGTGCTAGGAAGGCCTGCCTTCAGTTTCTAGCAGTGCTCAAATTTTCCCTAGGGTTGTATTTAGATGATTATGTCATAATGAGGCGGTAGAATTTTCTTTGTGTGATTTCTTAGTAGAGTTACATGGGCTATACTTGACATGGTGGGTAAATGGGTTGACAGTTCTGCCTAATATAGAAATACACTGAAATTTTAATAGAGCTATATTCATTCTTCTGAAAACCTGATTTATTTTCCTTCTAGGTATGCGTCAATGTGGAAAGGATGCCTGACACTTTATACTGGAAGAGGTGGTGAACTTCAAAAAATTGGGGAGTAAGTATTAAGATATATTTTGTATGATTAAGTTTCAAATAATGTCTGTAGGGTAAACGATAAGTATAAACTGTAAACCTCTTACTTAGCCTTTGGAAACTTGGTTTCATGCTGTAGGTAGGTAACTGGTTTCAACAATGTCAGTACTCAGAGCTGCGTTGAGCAGCCCCAGTGGGGCCCTTTTGAGTCAGTGTTTTGAAACGTCTTTGAGTCAGGATTACAGGGTCTGGCTAGATGGTCATGTATGCAGAAATGCTACAGTAACGGAGTTCAGCTAGGTGAGGAACCACAGGAAGTTACTCATTTTACTCATGGCTCTTTATTCTTTGTCAGGGTCAGGTTAAGATTTTCCCAAACTGGATCTAGTTTCTTTTCAGAGTTGAAGAGCTAAGAAAATGCTTACGTATGAGCAGGCACCAAGTGTGTTGTCAGTTACCAGAAGCCCTGGGAGGAAGTGGTGGCTTGCTAGCCAGTTACCTGTCTTAGTCACCTCGAATTTATTCTCTACCTTTGATTGTCTGTGCAGATTCGTAGTGATCAAAAGAGGATCCGACGAGAATCAAATAGTTGGGTGTTAATACAGGATGTAGTTATTTAGGAGATTTTTATTACAAGTGAATTAGCATGCTAGAGTTAAGGTAATTCTTTGACACCTAAGGTTTTCATTCTTGTAGGTATAAGGAGGTTATACAAAAAAATCATTTAACTTGTCCTTTACTTTCAGATTTTGTATGGTGTATTCAGAAGTGCCAAATTTCAGTGAGCCAAACCCAGATTATAGAGGGCAGCAGAGCAAAGGGGTAATTAATCCAAACACATGGCATATTTTTATGATTGGGTTAAGTGGACTCTTTACTGTGATTCTGTCAGTAGGCCAAACCTCTGATGTCCAAAGGGTAATGAAAAGAACCGTAAGACGACCTTGAGGACCGGGGATATAGTGCACCTGACAGGCTGCTTGCCTAGAATGCATGAAGTCCTGGGCTCACTCCCAGGACTTCTAAGTAAGTCTGACATGGTGGTGCATGCCTGAAGTCCTGTTTCTCAGGAGGTTCAGATGGGAGGAAAGGAGTTCAAAACCATCCTTGGCTACATAGCGAGTATGAGGCCAACATGGGGTATATGAGACCCTGTCTCAAAATAAAAAATCTTTAAAGTAACCTTTATTACATAGGTTCTGTGAGTCTGTATATACTTTGTGATAATAGATATATGTGCTGTTTAGTATTTTGCAGAGTAGAGGTACTATCAGGGTGTAATAAAAGCTATTAATATTAAGAGGCTTGGGGAAGATTTCTGAATGCTTTAACATTGAATGGACTTAAACAAATCATTAAATATTGATAAATCATTTTTTAAAGCCTTAAAATTTAAAAATTATTTTATACGTGAGTTACTTCTGTCTTCATTAGTCTAACTTAAAACTTCTTTCAGGTACATAATGAGAAGGATAAAGTGAACGCCAGTACATATGGGCCAGTGGGTAAGACTTTTTCCATATCTGCCCTGACATGCAAACATTATGAGAAGGATGAAAAATGAAGGAAAACAATCTCTTTAGGTATAATTTAGTGTTAAATGGGAACTCCAGTAGACAAGGATTAATTTGAAGACTCAAATGATTTTGTAGAACTTGGAGATACTTGTCTAGGCCAATGTATCGAGCACATTCTGTATTTAAACACTGGGGCCCATTATGCCGAACACTGATTAGTAAGAAGACTAATTTTAGTAACTCTGACGAGATCTTTCATTTTTTAATTTTTGCAAATGTGTATGATGTGGTGGTTATAATATATGCAGAATTAGTGGCTGTTTGGGCGTGCTGGAACCTGTCCAGACTAATGATGCTGTAGAGAAGCAGTCAGTGACCACTTGAACATTCCACATGTTCTTTGCTGTGTTTTAAAAGAGTAGCCTGTCTTCTTAGACCTCGCCAGTGATCCTTGGAGACCTAATAAAAGTTTTTTGTCTTTAAGTAACTGAGGATATGTCTTTGAGATGCATCTTTCTGTGGTGGTTAGGATAGCCAAAGACTTGTAACCAGCTCACACTGGAAAATCTGTATGCCAGTAGTTTGAGTGCATCAAAACATTAATTGTATTCTAGTCGAACACCAGGACTCAAACATCTCTCTGCACCCTCCTTTCTTTACAGTATAGGCAATTAAGGTTTTTTTTATTACTCTTTCTAATTTTATTGCACAAGTTAGATTTTCTTCTTTCTATTCATTCAGTACCAAGGTGATGTATTTGGTAATAATACTGTTGCAGAGCCCCAGAGCCCACATCTTTTTTCATTATAGAAAAAGGTGCTTGTTTTCATTATAGAAAAGTGCTTGTTTTCCATAATATTTATAAGCCTTTACAGTGTGGTTGGAGCTTTAAATGATTGTTTCTGTAGCATAATATAGACCACTTCTGAAAATGGTGATAATTTTTCTGTATTCTTACCTTAGGAAACGGAGTTCAGACTGGCCCAGAGTCAAGGGGATATCACCTTCCATATAGTGGTAGAAGCAATGTCCGCGAACCCATCAATCCACAGCTACCGGGAGCTCATTGTGGTCAGACAGTCATGACCGCAATAAGTAATGCCAGGGATCCGAGGAGAGCCTTTAAAAGATGACCTAAGCCAAAGAGACACGGGTCTTCCTTAAACTCCGTGCCCTACTTGAACACTCTGCACTTTTATTTATCGTTAACTGTGAAAAGTTTGTCTCTTACGGGTTTCCTTTTGCATTGTTGGTTTGTTAAGAAGAATGGTTGGTTTTGATTGCAAAAGTTAAGCTGCTCAGTTACATCCTATTGAAGAATAGGAACTCTGAAAGCAGGAACATTTATTTTTAGAGCAAGAACTTACTGGGTATCACTTGAAAACCTGTCCCTGTTTCAAGGGTGAGTGACTTAAGACACCAGCTTTATGGCCCCTGGATCTTCTGCGTACTCTGTGATGTTTGCCATAACGTTTCTTGGGAAATGTTCTTTTGTCTTAACTGGGATGTTGCCACTTGAAGTGATAGCCCCCGAGCCCGAAGCCTGGCCAGTGTGACGTACTTGGAGTGCCTGCTCCTGGGATGACTGACTTCCTACACTGCCATTCATTCAGGTTGTCCAAGGACGAAATCGTCCTAAATTCTTGTTTGTTTACCAGAAAACCAGATTCCTTATCAGAATTATGGAACAAAATGTGTAATATAACAAGTCATTTTTAGGTGAAAACTGTTGAATATAATGCTCTTAACATCTGTTAAAAACATTGAAGAAAATTTTACAGTGGAGTCCTTGAATGTTTTATTTTTGAAACAACCATGTTAAATATTAGTGTAATTGGAGGGAGTTGCAACACCGCAGTGGACAGTGATCTCATAGTACTAATTGTAGTAATTTTGAGACTCGGTCTTACTCTGTAGCCCTGGCTGGGCTGGAACTTGTCATGTAGACCAGAGGGGTCTCTGAACTCTGATCTTCCTGCGGCTGTCTCTTTCTCCTTGATGCTTGGGTTAAAGTTGTGCACTGCCATACCAGGCTGATCAGATTATTAAAAAAAACAAACCAAAAACCAAAACCAAAAACTTGTGGTAGATAAATATTGTAGCAAATGCAATTCAGATTGAATTTTTGTAGCCATGTGACTACCTGTTACAGGTCGTCAGATAGAAGGAAAAAGGCTGGGGTAGGTACTGCCTTTCTTCTGGAGGAGTGTGTGTGTGTGTGTGTGTGTGTGTGTGTGTGTGTGTGTGTGTGTTTCTGAGCACATCATATAGCCTTATTAGCAAAAGAGAAATGGCGGCAGAAGTATATACCTCAGTTAGAAGTGGGAGGGTGGGTTTGTGTGTCCTGGTACTTATGTTTACTGTGGGGTGGGTAATTGGTAGATATTGTCTCCTTAAATGTTACCTCCTGAGTAAATACCTTGCTCTGCTGACGGCACAGCCACCAACTCTGCTCTTTCCCTAAGCATGGAGAGTCCAGTCGAGTCCACTGAAGCTGAGTCAGCTTCAGCCTGGCTGCTCCCCAGTCTGGTCCTGCCATTTCTCCTCACCTCACACTGTACAATAAGTAAGTTTCTATTCAAATTCTGTAGCATTGGGATCTAATCTGTGCCAGAGTTTGTTCTGATTCCGTTTAACAGATTTTCAGTTTGCACTGTATTAGGCTCTGTGTGGAGATTATTACAACATTTGAGAGACTGCAGGGAATTTACTTATGGTTTATAAGTGTAGTGCTTCGATATTATAGATAATTGGTCATTTGTTCATACATTAATAATTATAGCTAATTTGGTTTTGTAATTTATGATTTTTTTTTGTTTGCATTACTGAAAGCTTCAAAGAACGTTACCTAAGAGTTAAATAACTTGTGTTTTGTGATGACAGATATTTTAAATAAAAATAAATGACAAACTAATGTTGAAATTTTAAGAGGTAGGAAAACAGTACTTTTATTTGTGGGAGATACGGTGTTTAAAGGTAATTTCTAAAGAAAGGATTTGAACTTTGGCAGATTTAAGTATGGTAAGGTGTGGGTCACTGGGCTTCCATTTTCTACTCACCCGTGATGCTAGGGAGGTCATGATTAGGAAAAGGAGCAGTGGTACTCCTTTGAGGAGTTAGGACTTCGACATAGGGAATGGCAAAAAGTTCTGATAAATGATCAGTCAAGTCTTGTGGTATGGTCAAAATGTTAATAGAGGAAATGCTCAGTGTGGAAGTATCAATGTGCTTTAAGGTACTGTGATTAAGTAGAACATGGTCTAAGATTTTACTTATGACTGGAGTTTATCTCAGGAATTTAACATGTTTTGTGGTTTGATTTATTAACAAGTTTCTTTTTTCTTAAGGAATACTTGCAAAACCAAAGCAAAGTGCCATCCAAACAGTAATGACTAATTGCCTTCCCAGTCTGCTTGGATATCACTCATCAAGACGTTACGGAAGAAAGCGTCAACCTTCCTCCTCTCTGTCTTCAGCTGTCAACATTGACACAAATTTCAGCAAAAACCATGTAGTGTAGAAATGCATTTCTAGGTTTGGGTCCCCATTATTGTTTCTGGGAAGAGTTCTGGAGTGGAGCAACAACGTATGACCAGGCCAGCTTGTTCCTTTTGTCTGGCCAGATGTTTGGGGAATTGCCACAGGATAGAAAGAGGAAGTCCAAGTGGCCAAAGCCTGAAGTTTGCCTTCATAGAAGCATTTAAACACCCAGGTTTTCCTATACTGTGTTTGACTTTCCTCCATAGTCTTAGTAACTTGGTGTTAAAACGTGAAGAGTGATTAGTTTTAAAGCATAGTTTGAAGGTTAACTAGCCCTTTATATTTTTAAATATATACAGAGATTATATGTTGAGGTTATGTTCAGAATAGTCTAGTGCAGTCCTCCAAAGGAGCACCACAGTTGCTAGTATCCATTTGCAGAGGGATCTGACCTGTCAGTACAGTTGCTGAAATGCTTCCCTTCTTGGGTATCATTACCATAATGGCTGTTTGCTTGAAGCCATTTTAGGCTGTGTGTGACTCGACTCCAATGATGACTGAGAGGCATTGGAAGCAACAGAACACGTTCCCAAACAGACGTGTGGCAAGCTCTAATCCCCCCCCCCATCTCCCTCACCTTGTTATTTGTTTAATGCCCAGTTTTTACCTTCCTGTCTCTCACCTGCTGAAAGTCTGATCATTTTTAGTAGACAAGGTCCATATGGTTCCAATCATTTTCTAGTACAGGGATGGGATGAGGAGGTTTGGGGCAGAGAGATTGGCTAGTGAGATCCTTGGTGCTGAGGCTCTAGACATTTGATTTTAAGTGGGAGTGATTAACAGCCCCACAGTTCACAAAGTAGTTTTAATGATTAACACTCAAGCATGCTTCTGACATCGAATTGTGACCTTTGAAAGTAGCATCATCTCTGACGTAAGACACCCCAAGGGAGAAGCTAGAAAATTGTTTGCTAGGTATATTGAAGGGCTTTAGATGCATCCAAGTTTTGCTTTATTGGAATTATGCTAGAAGGCTATAGCCACATTATTCTGGGTTTCTGAATGAACAAAGACCACAGACTCAAAATCAAGTCCATTAAGTTACTAATAAGCATTTTTCCACACTAACATTAGACCTGAAAATACTGCCAAGAAATTTTTCTTTCGTTATGAGGTGTTCGGTGTAATAACATTTAACATTTCAACTAGTAGGTGTTTAAGCCATTTGAAGAGTCAAGATCTATAATCCAAAGTGTTATGGTGTTCCCTGAGCATTGAGAGTGAAGCCACAGTTCATTGCTGACCTATAGTTAGATCTGCAGACGTATTGACACACAGGAGGACTATTGCATGCTTTAAAGAGCCTGTGCTTACTATTTCCAGCTAAAATTAAAGATCATTGTATTCAAAATTTCCATTTGGATTCAAGCCAGGCTAGCTTTCTTGTTCACAGACTTGACTATGGAGTAACTTTGAATCCATGTTCAGCAAAAGTCTAGTTTTCTATAGCATACTTGAAGCTTTTCAGAAAGAAGTATGGATTGCCTCTCTGATCTGGAAGGAAGCTTAGGCCAGAAAGACCTGCCTCAAAAACTTGGGAGATCTCTTGTCCTTACCATCTCCCTTTCACAGTGAGATAGCTCAATTTTGGAATTGTGTATGTTTTCTTAGTTCCTTTTCTGGAAATCTAGAACACAGAAATTGTATTAAACAGGGACAATGTATTTAGAAGGGTGTTTGTCAAGAGCACAGAGTTACTGGCTGAAGCAAGTGTTTCTGAATAGAGATAATTAGGTTCAAGTAGAATCAAATTCCACTAGAGTAGAGATTAGATCTCTGCTGAGAAGAGGTCTTGCTGGGGCCCAGGCTGGCCTAGAGCTGGCCAACCTAAGAGCAGAATTCTACAAGAGGAGCAGCGTGGGCTCGCTGATCTATATATCCAGTTAAAACCAGCTTTTCCACCCGATCATTAGGTTAAAACTTGAAAGTACGTTTTGGATTTAGCTCAAGAAATGGATGTGGCATCTCGTACATGGAAAAAAAGTTTCAAGTAGTCCTGGAGGCAGGGACCTCACTGAGAACGCACAGGGCACACTGTCACCACCTTGAGATCTCAATTCCATCTCAAGCACAATTCCCATGGGAGTCTGAAATGTTCAGCCCTAAGGAAGATTTCTGACCAGCCGGGATACTTGAACAAAAATTGTCAGCGTGAGAGCCACCTACTGGTAATTACTGTGCAGTTAGTTCCTGTGGACAAATCTGCTTTAGCTTAAGGTGGAGAAGAGGGTCCATTATACCGTAGGATGATGACTTTTATCTGATTTATGAAGGAAATACATGATATTGAGGGGTGATCATAGTAAAACAGGCAATGGAAAAATTCCCTTATTTAAGCATGTAAAATACATCAAATATTGAACTGCCCCCAAAGATACAGACGATACAAGACTGCTAAGGCTGTTTTTCAAGATTTTTATGATTGTATTTTGCCTGCATGTTTAGGTGTGCACCATATCTGTGCCTATTGCCTGTGGAGGATAGACGAGGGCATCAGAACTGGAGTTGGAGATGGTTGTGAGCTGCCATGTGGGTGCTGAGAACTGAGCTCAAAGCAGCAAGTGCCTTTAACCACTTAGCCTCCTCCCTGGCCTGCTCCAGCAAGTCAGACTCGCATCTGTCAGGACTAGTGAAAACCGTTGCAGAAGCCGGGTTTGGGTAGAACGAAATAGGGCATGACGTTGCTCCTAGCAACTGTTCTGTTAACCAGGGCTGCTTTATGCCAAAATGACTGGCGCCATTCTTGCAGTTTATATGAACTTTGCATATCAAAACAGAAGTCAGAATGTCAAGGAAAAACATGGTTTGGGGCTGAAGAGATCTTGATTTGAGTCCTGTATCTGCTATTAACTACATGACATGATGTTGGGGCTGTCTAGCCAGCCCAACTTGAGGAATCCAAGACAGTGTGTACAAAGCATCTCCATATCCAAGACTCAACAAATATTAAGCCCTTCATGGCCATTGGATGTAAGGCAAATGCTATCATTCCTGCATACCATTTGGGAAGAATTCGGAAAAATTGAGCTGAATATTAAATGTATATGAATTAAAAAATTGGAGTGGGTCCCATGCAGCCCAGACTGTCCTGGAGCCCTTGCTCTTCCTGCCTGCACCTCCCAAGTATGAACCACACTTCCCAACTCCAATTAAAACCTTCAGTTCCAAGTTTTTGCACATTCCCCTGGTGTAGAAAGGCACGTTTCTGCTCTGCTGTGACAGCACATAGGGTTGGTTCCATCATAAAGATCTGACCCACTTGTCAAATGGACCAAGCTTCATTCTCCTTTGCCCAAGAGGGTCCTGGACCTGCCTAGGAAAGTGTAGAGGAGGGACTTCTTGTGGCTGAATGTTTGGCTAGAGGACTATCAGTGGCTTAGGGGTAAGCACCAGAAACACTAGAAGGCATTCCCGCCCACCTAAATGTTGTGATTGCTGTGCATTTGCACAGTCATTTATGATAACGAGTGTTGAATTTTATACACACCTGTATCACCACCTAAATTTTGTATTGGGATTTAACTTTCTCCATTTATCCATCACAGTCATTCCATCTGGATCCATTTCAAACTATATTTTTCTTGCTATTCCAACATGAGTATTCTTTGGAATTTTCAAAGTTTAGTGTAACATTTATATACAATGAAATGCACCTATTCTAGTTGAACTTAATGGTTTTTTTAAGAAGTGCCTTACCATGCTCCAAAACCCCATCAAAATTCAGAACATTGTCACCCCTCTAGAAATTTCTCTGTCCTGCTTCTCAACGCCCTATGAAACTAAATGTTCCCTACTAGCCACCAGTCAAGTTAGAATTTTTTTTTTTCAGTGTAAAGGGATTTATAGTTTTAGATTCCTACCTGGCAGCCCAATCCCTTGGGGCAGACAGTGATGAGCTGGAGACTAAGCTAGAGGATCTGCTTAGGACTGATGAAAGCATGGGGTGGGGGCACACCACTCTTCTGGCTGCTGGAGCTCTCAGCTAGGACCCTGTGGTAGGACAGGGAACCAAGTCTGGGATAGAGCAGAGAGCAGAGCATTGCCTAGAAACTTCAGTGTTTTCAGGACAGGTGTTCAGCTCGATTCCCACACTTTTTTTTTTTTTTTTTTAAATAAGCCAACTCTAAATACCCTCTGCTGTTTTGAGTTTTCATAGTATTCATTGATAGGTTGTAGTTAGTTGGCATGCTTAGCAAAGTTTGCCCTCTGTGTGTGTGCTCACAACATACAGCACAGTTTCACTTCCAATAGAACTGTTTCTGCATTAATCACATTTCCATATGCATACATTATTATCACTTGGGGATTAAGGATTCTTCCCTTTAATATAGACTAATTTATTGAGCACTGACAGTATGCCGAGTCCTATGCTGGCACATTCCCTACGTTATGCTGCCTTATAAGATGACCCTATGATGGAGATGTTCTTATTAAAAGGATTGAGTAATTTGCCTGAGATCACATGAGGAAGTGACAAAATGCCACACACAAAATCCTGTAATTTAACTGCTGAATGATAGTGGTGCATTGAGGCTCTTGCTGGCACACAGGATGGGGCTTCCAAGGAGACAGCACTATGGTTAACAAAAAACTATAGGCAGAGGGAGAGATGGAGAGCAGAAGCACAGACTTCAATGTTTTACTTGGGATTAGTCATAACATGTCAACTGAATACAGACCTGACTAATCAGATCGACAGCCAAGTGTCTCTTTGCAGCAGCAAGGAAAATGTGGGCTTTGAGCATTAGCAAAGCACCATTGCCCACAAACCCTCACACAAGTTTTAAAACAAAGCCTTGGACTTCCCCAGTGTTGGAGAATGGAGGAGAAAGTGGATCAAATTATACAAGCATTAAAGGAAAGACTGATAAATTTGACTACATGTATAGAATACAAATTAAAACCAATGAACCAGGAAACATGTTTAATTCATATGAAAAAGGCACGAATGTTCCTAACATATAAAAAGCTTACAGCAATAGAAAAATGAGAGCCTTTTCAGTCCTGCTTTAAAGCATGTACAAAGATTTCTGTCTTAGGGTTTCTGTTGCTGTGGAGAAACACCATGACCACAGCAACTCTTACAGAGGAAAACATTTGATTGGGGCTGGCTTACAATTCAGAGCTTTAGTACATTATCACAGTGGGAAGCATGGTGGCATGGTGCTGGAGAGGTAGCTAAGAGTTCTACATTTGGGCTCAGTCTTGAAGGAGGTGACAGGACCTGCCTATACTGAATCCACCAGGTTTAAATGAATCCCCAGGGGTGCCTTGATCCTGGAGGACATGGGAATGGAGGGGAGGGGCTGGGAAGAAGGTGGGGGGGGGGGCGGGAGGGGGGAGGACAGGGGAACCCATGGCTGATGTATAAAACTTAAAACACATAATAATAAAGAAAAAGACTTCTACATTTGGATCTGCAGGAAGTGACAGTGACTGGCCAGGTTTGAGCTGCTGAGACTTTAAAGCCCACCCTCTAGTGACACACCTTCAACAAAGCCACATCTACTCCAAATCCACACATAATAGTGCTCCTCCCTATTGGCCTATGGAGGCCATTTTTCTTCAGACCACCACAGTTTCCAACTTCATTCACATGAGAATTTAGTTTTAAAATAATGGTGAAGTACTCTTCACATTTAGATAGGAAAAGCTATGAAAGTCTGACAACATGCTTTCTTGGTGACTGAAGAAGTAGGCTCTTTCATTCATGGTTCACACTTGAATTTGTCCTATGTCAACAGTCCAGGGCTGTCAGTAGCACATGGTTTTCAAATAGTTGATAGCAAACCTCTCCCTCTTGGCGTGGCTTCATCTTCTGACTTTTGCTTGATGAAGTGACCTGACGACCAAAGGATAAACAATGCCCACCAAAGACCAAAAAGTACTTGACCACTGTACTTGCTTGGTGTTCTTGAAGCCCTAAGGCTTCAAATATGGATGAGTACTAGTTTTACCAGAGATAAGAGGCCATTTGAGAAACCTCAGTGACAGCCTGCCAATTGGCAGACATAATGAACCTATGGTTTATCCAGATCCAGATGAGTTGTCAACCACCGTGAGTCCCAGGAGTGAGAACAGGACAGGCTGATCCAGCCAGAATAGCTGATCTGGAGAAGCTTAAGCTCGTGCCAGCTGCTTTGTGTCACTGCAGTTTGAAGTATTATGCTATACATAGCAAATGCTAGCAGAAAATAAGATACAATGGCAAAAACCTGACGAGACATGCTCACCGGTATTAGCTGGAGACTGAAATAGCTGCTGTTCAGGAAGGGTGCAGAAAGCACAGAGTACCTACTCAGTAGACTTGCCGTCACGTGGGTGGTTTTCATGGAGTGATTTGTAGGAAGTATTGGTAGGTAAGAAACAATACAGAACAGTGCGTATAGTATGATCCCTTTTTAAAACAAGAATGCTGCTATGTATGCATTTTCTCTTTATTTGAAAAATAGAATTGGCTGAGTGCTTGCCTAGCATGACTAAGGCCCTGGGTTCAAGCCCAGCACCACAAAACAAAACATGATGAATTAACACGAAACTAGCAATGATTTCTTACAGGGAAAGGCAATGCTGGACTGTTCTTCCTTACAAAGCTTTGGAGCTGGGACTATGTTAATATTTTGTCCCCACACATCCTAAATGAAGACACAAAATGGTTATAGAACCATAGCAAAGGTAAAATGAATGAAGTTAACAATATTAGCCTATTAAAATAGACATTATTTCAAGTATTATAAAAATAAACATTTGTCTATGCATTCTTTTTTGGTTTTACTTTTTAGAGCTTTATTGGGAGAGAAAGGGAGGGGAGGGAGGGAGGGAGAGAGAGAGAGAGAGAGAGAGAGAGAGAGAGAGAGAGAGAGAGAGGCACCACGCGGGTTGGGGGTGTGTGGAAAAGGGAAAAGGCTGTCTATGCGTTCTTAGTAGGAATACCTCCTCAAGGCAAAACAAAAATAAAGAAGCAACAATCATATTGGTAATAGTATTCAGAAACTATTATATATTTCTGGAAAGATAAAATACAGTTTTTGTTAATATTAGGAATCAAGAAAACATCCTACCAAAAAAGATGCTAAGTCCAGAAGTTATAATCAGGTATACAGATTTCTTGAGAAGTATCATGAAATCATGATTCATTTTCTTTGAAAAAGCCCATTTTCTAGTCCTTATGTGTAAAGAGTAATAAGGAGGCCCAGAACCAAGACTATAGTTTCTAAATGTCGCTTCCTATTAAGGAATAAGGGCTCCTTGGAGACATGCAAGAAATGTAGAGACTAGCTGGAAACATCATGTTGGACCTGAAAGGAATCCTTTAAAGAGTAGTGGGGCTGGGGGCAATTCGGAGGCTGCTTTCTTGCCAAAGATGGTAAATGTCCATCAAGATAATTGCAATAAATTGAAACTCATGTTAAAAATCTATGTATTTGAAAATCCTAGCCGAGCGTTGGTGGCGCACGCCTTTAATCCCAGCACTTGGGAGGCAGGGGCAGGCGGATCTCTGTGAGTTCGAGGCCAGCCTGGGCTACCAAGTGAGTTCCAGGAAAGGCGCAAAGCTACACAGAGAAACCCTGTCTCGAAAAACCAGAGAGAGAGAGAGAGAGAGAGAGAGAGACAGAGAGAGACAGAGAGAGAGCGAGCGCATCATATACATATTATGTAGGGTGCTGAGGCTCATTGTTCTCAGAAGAGACAAAGGGTGTTTATACTGCCTCTTGTGAGCACAAAGCCTGAGAGAAACACAGCACTCAATACAGAAGGATTCTTCTTGACCAGGAATTCCATTTAACAAGGACTGAGAATATCAAAACTTCACCAGTTTGTGATCTCTAGTGAGCTTCACTAAGAGATGATTACCAATGTCTTCCAAAGCCAATTTAGAGAACTGATGAGGAACTTCCTAAAGGGACCAAATTGGCAGTTCTGTACACAGTAGGACTGGCTTTCCTGTCTGTGGTTTCTGCAGCTGTGACTCCAACCAACCACGGAGGAAAACTGTTTCTGGATTGTTCGTGTACCGTCTTTTGTCCTGCTGTTATTACCTCGACAATAGAACATGACTGTTCACACAGAGTTGAGAAGTGTGGGAGTCGCCACTGCACCCGAATGTGACTACAAACCTGAGTAAACCGGAGGGCCATTCTTCCCAGAGCAGTAGGTGCAGCAAGCTCGGAGGGAACTTCAACATCCCTGCAGCTGGAGGGAGAGGCAAAAACAGAGAATCGCACCGGAGTGGAAACCCAGGAGCAGACAACTATAGTGATATTTTATTTGTATTGAAATGTGATTTTATTTGTATGTTAATGAAGTTGCCTTGAGGTCAGAGCAAGACAGAGCAGAAGCTGGGCGGTAGTGGTGCACACCTTTAGTCCCAGCACTTGGGAGGCAGAGCTAGGTAGATCTCTGTGTGTTCAAGGATGCAGCCAGCATGGCAGACACACGCCTTTAATCTTAATACCAGCCATAGAAGACCTGGAGGTCTGTACAAACAGGCAGTGACAAGGAGGTCATGTGGCTGGGTTTACAACCAATGAGAAGGCAGAACAGAAAGTATATAAGACAGGACACAGGAAGTAGGTCTCGGGCAGAGAGGAAGAACAGCAGAAGCAGTGAAGGGTAAGGTTCTCCACTCTTGCTCTGACCTCGTGGTTTTTAACTCTGCAATTGGTTCTGTGTTTCTTATTTAACAAGCCAGTTACATCTACAGACAACTCCATGGGAACTGGGGAAAATTGCTCCCAGTTGATGGAAAGCTGGAGGTTCAGACTGAAGAAATCTAAGATAAAAACCAGGGTTTGGACACTGGAAGACACCCAGACCTCTCTGAGTTTCCTCTCTGGACCATTTTGAATATGCTGTTCTTTTTAACATGATGCACTTTTTTCTTTTTATTAATAAGATAAAATTTATTTTTTAAATACAAAAATAACAACATAGCATTTTAAACATAAACTGTCAGTAACATTTTGTACATTCATGATAGTGTACAATCACCTCTCTCTAGTTCTAGAATATTGCCATCTTCCTGAAAAGGAATCCTCCTATAAGCACCCATTCCCTCTCCCCTCTCTCCCCAGGCCTGATAACCATAATTCACTCTCTTCAGATCTGCCTGTTCTGGACAGTTATTGTACATGGAATTACAACGCACAACTTGGTCAATCTGTTTCTCTCGCTTTCTATAATGTTATCAAGGTTTATCCATGTATGAGTATGTATCATCACTTCACTTTTATGGCTAAACAGTGTCTCATTGTAGAGAAATGTCATGGCTTATAAATTTATTTATTTATTTATTTATTCATCTATTATCTGCTTGATACAGTATAAATTCTTATCTTAATAGTGAAATGTTTCATTGAGGCTTGCTCAGTAATTGAGTAAACCCAAAACTTATTATAAGCCACAGTCATCCTAGGGTCCCCCATGCTATATATATATAGCCTCCATGGTTCTGTGGGTTGCAGTCTGATTGTTCTTTGCTTTATATCTAGTATCCACTTAGGAGTGAGTACATACCATGTTTGTCCTTCTGGGTTTGGTTACTTCACTCAGGATGATATTTTCTAGTTCCATCCATTTGCCTGCAAATTTCATGCTGTCATTGTTTTTCTCTGCTGAGTAGTACTCCATTGTGTATATATACCACATTTTCTTAATCCATCCTTCAGTTGAAGGACATCTAGGTTGTTTCCAGGTTCTGGCTATTATGAATAGTGCTGCTATGAACATAGTTGAGCCATGTATCTTTGTGGTATGATTGAGCATTCCTTGGGAATATGCCCAAGAGTGGTACGGTTGGGTTTTGAGGTTGATCGATTTCCAATTCTCTGAGAAATCGCCATAATGATTTCCACAGTGGTTTGCATTCCCACCAACAGTGAAGAAGTGTTCCTTTTGCCCTGCATCCTCTCCAACAAGCTGCCTTCAATGTTTTTGATCATAGCCATTCTGACAGGTGTAAAGTGGTATCTCAGAGTCATTTTGATTTGCATTTCTCTGATGATTAAGGATGTTGAGCATTTCCTTAAATATCTTTCAGCCATTTGTGATTCTTCTGAGAATTCTCTTTTTAGCTCTTTAGCCCATTTTTTAAATTGGATTGTTCAGTATTTTGATGTCTAGTTCCTTGAGGTTTTTTGTTTGTTTGTTTGTTTTGTTTTGTTTTGTTTGTTTGTTTGTTTGTTTTTCGAGACAGGGTTTCTTTGTAGCTTTGGAGCCTGTCCTAGACTAGCTCTGTAGAACAGGCTGGCCTCGAACTCACAGAGATTCACCTGCCTCTGCCTCCCGAGTGCTGGGATTACAGGCTTGTGCCACCACCGCCTGGCCTGAGTTCTTTATATACTTTGGAGATCAGTCCTCTGTCAGATGTGGGGTTGGTGAAGATCTTTTCCCATTCTGTAGGCTGTTGTTTGGTCTTATTGACCGTGTCTTTTGCCCTACAAAAGCTTCTCAGTTTCAAGAGGTCCCATTCATTAATTGTTGTGCTCAGTGTCTGTGCTGCTGGTGTTATATTTAGGAAGTGATCTCCGGTGCCAATGCGTTCAAGACTACTTCCTGCTTTCTCTTCTATTAAGTTTAGTGAAACTGGATTTATGTTGAGGTCTTTGATCCACTTGGACTTGAGTTTTGTACATGGTGACAGATATGGATCTATTTGTAATCTTTTACATATTGACATCCAGTTATGCCAGTACCATTTGTTGAAGATACTTTATGTATAGTTTTGGCTTCTTTGTCAAAAATCAGGTGTTCATATGTGCGTGGTCAGGGTCTTCAATTTGATTCCATTGGTCTGTGTGTCAGTTTTTATACCAGTACCAAGCTGTTTTTATTACTATAGCTCTATAGTGGAGCTTGAGTTCAGGGATGGTGATGCCTCCAGAGGTTGCTTTATCATACAGGGTTCTTTTAGCTATCCTGGGTCTTTTGTTTTTCCATATGAAGTTGAGTATTATTCTTTCCAAGTCTGGGAAGAATTGTGTTGGGATTTTGATGGGGATTGCATTGAATCTGTAGATTGCTTTTGGTAAGATTGCCATTTTTACTATGTTAATCCTACCTATCTATGAGCATGGCAGATCCTTCCATTTTCTGATATCTTCTTTAATTTAGAGATTTAAAGTTTTTATCAAAAAGGTCCTTCACGACTTCCTGAGACTCAGAGACCAACCCCAGCTCCTGTCCACACCGGAACTCCCATCTGGACCAGAGGTGAGTGCCTGGGGTTATATCCAGAGAGGCAACTGCCCCTGGGTCCCACTGCTGGACACAGGCCACTCCAGGAGGACCTGACCAACTTGGCCCCAGTTTCCTGCCAATCTGCAGGCCCTGCGGGAAGGTTCCCCTTTTCCAAGACTGCAGGCAGACACTGCAGTCTCCACACCCTGCCCCCACACCCATCTGCTGGAGACCCCAGCCACTTCCTGAGAATCAGAGACCAGCCCCAAGCTTCCATCCTGCCCTGAAACTCCCATCTGGACCAGAGACCAGAGGAACTCCCATCTGGACAAGAGGAACTCCCATCTGGACAAAATAAGGAGACCCCAGGGACTTCCCGAGACTCAGAGTTCAGCCCCCCAGCTCCTATCTGGCCAGCACTCTCATCTGGACCAGCACTCCCATCTGGCCCAGAGCTTCCATCTGGACCAGAGAGAGGCTCCCTAAATCTTCTAACTCTCTCTGGACCAAGTACACTGATAAGACCAAGAACGAACACAAGAGGAGATGGGCAGATGTCAAGGCAGAAGTACAAACAACAAAATAAAGAGCAATACAGCATCACCAGAACCTAGCCCTTCTCCAACAGCTAGACCTGAACATCATGGAATGGAAGAAGAAGAAGAAAACAACCTTATAAGTAACATCATGAAGAGGCCAGAGCCTTATATAGAAGAAATCAAAAATAAAGTAGAGGAACAAACAAACAAAAAATGGGAAGAATGCTGTAAAAAAAACTAGAGGAAAGGACAATTAAAGCAGAAGAAAACAATAAATACTTGAATGAAAATCATGAAAAAGCAAGGGAGACAATCCAAGAACTGAAGAGGGAAATAGAAAAAATGAAGAAAACAATAGCAGAAGGAATTTTGGGAATAGAAAATCTGAGTAAACAAACAGGAACTTCAGAGGCAAGTATAACCAACAGAATGCAAGAGATGGAAGAGAGGATCTCTGGTGTTGAAGATACGGTAGAAGAAATAGATTCATCAGTCAAAGAAAACACTAAAACCAACAAAGTCATGACCCAAAATGTCCAAGAAATTTGTGACACCATGAAAAGACCAAACCTATGAATAATAAGGATAGAGGAAGGAGAAGAATACCAACTCAAAGGCACAGAAAATATATTTAACAAGATCATAGAAGAAAACTTTCCCAACTTAAAGAAGGAAATGCCTATGAAGATACAAGAAGCCTATAGAACACCAAACAGACTAGACCCCCCAAAAAAGTCCCCTCGCCACATAATAATTAAACAACTAAACGTACAGAATAAAGAAAGAATATTAAGGGCAGCAAAGGAAAAAGGCCAAGTGACTTATAAAGGCAAACCCATCAGAATAACACCAATTTCTCAATGGAGACTTTGAATGCCAGAAGGACCTGGACAGATATAATGCATACACTAAGAGACCATTGATGCCAGCCTAGACTAATATATCCAGCAAAACTTTCAATCATCATAGAAGGAGTGAACAAGACCTTCCAAGACAAAACCAGATTTAAACAATACTTATCCACAAACCAGCCCTACAGAAAGCACTAGAAGGAAAATTCCAACCTAAGGAAGGCAGATACACCCATGAAAACAGGCAATAGATAACACCACAGCAGTAAACCCCAAAGAAGAGAAGTACACACACACTACCACCAAAAAATAAAAATAACAACAGGAATGAACAATCACTGGTCATTAATATCCCTTAATATCAATGGACTTAATTCACCTATAAAAAGACATAGACTAACAGAATGGATATGAAAACAGGACCCATCTTTCTGCTGCATACAAGAAACACACCTCAAATTCAAAGACAGACACCTCCTAAGAATAAAAGGCTGGGAAAAGACTTTCCAATCAAATGGTCTTAAGAAGCAAGCTGGTGTAGCCATCCTAATATCCAGCAAAATAGACTTCAAACTAAAATCAATCAAAAGAGATAATGAAGGACATTACATACTCATTGCAGGAAAGATCCACCAAGATGAAGTCTCAATTCTGAACATTTATGCCCCAAACACAAGGGCACCCACATATGTAAAAGAAACATTACTAAAGCTTAAATCACATATAAAACGCCACACGTTAATAGTGGGAGACTTCAACACCC
Organism: Onychomys torridus; assembly: GCF_903995425.1. Lineage (NCBI taxonomy): Eukaryota > Metazoa > Chordata > Mammalia > Rodentia > Cricetidae > Onychomys > Onychomys torridus. Next base: position 35,213,508 of record NC_050465.1, read on the forward strand.
CACTTTCACCTCTGGAGAGATCGGCCAAATTGAAACTTAACAGAGACATAATGGACTTAACTGATATTATGGCTCTAATGGACTTAATCGATATCTACAGAACATTCTACCCAAACAAAAAAGAATATACCTTCTTCTCAGCACCCCATGGAACCGTCTCTAAAATCGACCACATACTTGGCCACAAAGCAAATCTCAACAGATACAAAACAATTGGAATAACCTCCTGTGTTCTATCAGACCACCATGGTTTAAAGTTAGATATCAACAACAGAAAAAACTACAGAAATCCTACAATCTCATGGAAACTGAATAATTCTCAACTGAATCACCAATGGGTTAAGGAAGAAATACAGAAAAAAATTAAAGACTTCCTAGAGATCAATGAAAATGAATACACCACATACCCAAACTTATGGGATACTATGAAAGCAGTGCTAAGAGGGAAATTCATAGCACTGAATGCCCACATAAAGAAGCTGGAGAAATCACACACTAGTGACTTGACAGTACACCTGAAAGCCCTTGAACAGGAAGAAGCAAAGTCTCCCAGGAGGAACAGATGCCAGGAAATTATCAAATTGAGAGCTGAAATCAATAAAATAGAAATAAAGAGAACAATACAAAGGACTAATGAAACAAAGAGTTCGTTCTTTGAGAAGATCAACAAGATAGATAAGCCCTTATCCAAACTAACCAAAAGACAGAGAGAGAGCATCCAAATTAACAAAATCAGAAAAGAAAAGGGGGACATAACAACAGACAATGAGGAAATCCAGAGAATCATCAGGTCATACTTCAAAAACATCTACTCCACAAAACTGGAAAATCTAAAAGAAATGGATAATTTTCTGGATAGGTACCACATACCTAAGTTAAATCAAGACCAGATAAACCATTTAAATAGTCCAATAACCCCTAAGGAAATAGAATCAGTCATTAAAAGTCTCCCAACCAAAAAAAGCCCTGGACCTGATGGTTTCACTGCAGAATTCTATGAGATCTTCAAAGAAGACTTAATACCAATACTCTTTAAATTGTTCCACACAATAGAAGCAGAAGGTATATTACCAAACTCCTTCTATGAGGCTACAATTATCCTGATTCCTAAACCAAACAAAGATGCAACAAAGAAAGAGAACTACAGACCGATCTCCCTCATGAACATTGATGCAAAAATACTCAATAAAATTCTGGCAAACAGACTCCAAGAACACATCAAAACAATTGTCCACCATGATCAAGTAGGCTTCATCCCAGGGATGCAAGGGTGGTTCAACATACGAAAGTCCATCAATGTAATACACCATTTAAACAAACTCAAAGAAAAAAACCACATGATCATCTCACTAGATGCAGAAAAGGCATTTGACAAAATCCAACACTCCCTTCATGATAAAGGTCTTGGAGCGATCAGGAATACAGGGAACATACCTAAACATAATAAAGGCAATCTACAGCAAGCCAACAGCCAACATCAAATCAAATGGAGAGAAACTCAAAGCAATACCACTAAAATCAGGAACAAGGCCAGGCTGTCCCCTCTCCCCATACTTATTCAATATAGTACTTGAAGTTCTAGCCAGAGCTGTAAGACAACATAAAGAGATTAAGGGGATACAAATTGGAAAGGAAGAAGTCAAGCTCTCCCTATTTGCAGATGACATGTTAGTATACATGAGTGACCCCAAAAATTTAACCAAGGAACTGATAAAGCTAATAAAAACCTTCAGCAACATTGCAGGATACAAGATCAACTCAAAAAAATCAGTAGCCCTCCTATACACAGTAGACAAACAGGCTGAGAAGGAAATCAGAGATACATCACCCTTTACAATAGCCACAAATGATATAAAATACCTTGGGGTTATGCTAACTAAGCATGTGAAGGACCTATATGACAAGAACTTTAAGTCCCTGAAAAAAGAAATTGAAGAAGATGTCAGAAAATGGAAAGATCTCCCATGCTCATGGATAGACAGGATTAACATAGTAAAAATGGCGATCTTACCAAAAGCAATCTACAGATTCAACGCAATTCCCATCAAATTACCAACACAATTCTTCACAGATCTGGAAAGAATAATACTCAACTTCATATGGAAAAACAAAAAACCCAGGATAGCCAAAAAAATCCTGTACAATAAAACAACCTCTGGAGGCATCACGATCCCCGACCTCAGGCTCTACTATAGAGCTACTGTAATAAAAACAGCTTGGTACTGGCATAAAAACCGACATGTGGACCAATGGAATCGAATTGAAGACCCTGACATTAACCCGCACACCTATGAACATATAATTTTTGACAAAGAAGCCAAAAATGTACAATGGAAAAAAGAAAGCATCTTCAACAAATGGTGCTGGCATAACTGGATGTCAATGTATAGAAGGCTGCAAATAGATCCATATCTGTCACCGTGCACAAAACTTAAATCCAAGTGGATCAAAGACCTCAACATAAATCCAGCTATTCTGAACCAGATAGTAGAGAAAATAGGAAGTACTCTTGAACACTTTGGCACTGGAGATCACTTTCTAAATATAACACCAGTAGCACAGACACTGAGAGAAACAGTCCATCAATGGGACCTGCTGAAACTGAGAAGCTTTTGTAGAGCAAAGGACATGGTCAACAAGACAAAGTGACAGCCTACAGAATGGGAAAAGGTCTTCACCAATCCCACATCTGACAGAGGGCTGATATCCAGAATATATAAAGAACTCAAGAAATTAGACATCAAAATGCCCAACAGTCCAATTAAGAAATGGGCTATAGAACTAAACAGAGAATTCTCCACAGAGGAAGTTCAAATGGCTGAAAGACCTTTAAGGAATTGCTCAACATCCCTAATTATCTGGGAAATGCAAATCAAAATGACTCTGAGATACCAACTTATACCTGTCAGAATGGCTAAGATCAAAAGCACAGAAGACAGCTTATGTTGGAAAGGATGTGGAGCAAGGGGAACTCTCCTCCACTGCTGGTGGGAATGCAAGCTTGTACAGCCACTTTGGAAATCAATATGGCACTTCCTTAGAAAATTGGGAATCCATCTCCCCCAAGACCCAGCTATAGCACTCTTGGGCATATAATCAAGGAATGCTCAATCATACCACAAGGGCATTTGCTCAGCTATGTTCGCATCAGCTTTGTTTGTAATAGCCAGAACCTGGAAACAACCTAGAAGCCCTTCAACTGAAGAATGCATAAAGAAAATATGGTACCTATACACAATGGAGTACTACTCAGCAAAGAAAAACAATGACATCATGAGGTTTGCAGGCAAATGGATGGATCTAGAAAAAATCATCCTGAGTGAGGTAACCCAGACTCAGAAGGACAAACATGGTATGTACTCACACAAAGATGACTAGACTGCTACACAATTCCAGGGAGGCTACCTAGAAAACGGGACCCTAGGAAAGACCCAAGGATCACCCAATGACAGAGAAATGGATGAGATCTATATGAACAACCTGGACGACAGTGGGAGTAATGAAGGGCAAGATTTGAGGGGAAAAAAGCTTATGGGAGCAGGAGATCCCAGCTGGATCAAGAACAGAAAGGGAGAATGAGGAATAACAGACCATGATAAATGAAGACCACATGAGAACAGGAATAGGCAGAGTGCTGGAGAGGTCCCCAAAAACCCACAATGATACATCCTCTGTAGACTGCCGGCAATGGTCGAGAGAAAGCCTGATCTGACCTAGTCTGGTGATCAAATGGCTAAACATCCTAACTGTCGTGCTGGAACTCTCATCCAATAACTGATGGAAGTGGATGCAGAGATCCTCAGCCAGGCCCCAGGTGGAGCTCCAGGAAGGTCTGCAAGAGCGTGAATTGTTGAATCCAAGATTGGAAAAAGCACAGGGACAAATAGCCAAACAAATGGAAACACATGAATTATGAACCAAAGGCTGTGGAGCCCTCAGTTGGATCAGGCCCTCTGGATAAGTGAGACAACTGAATAGCTTGATCTGCTTGGGAGGCACCCAGTCTGTGGGACCAGGATCTGTCCTTAATGCATGAGCTGGCTGTTTGAAACCTTGGGCTTACACAGGGATGCTTTGCTCAATCTGGAAGGAGGTGACAGGACCTGCCTGTACTGAATCCACCAGGTTTAAATGAATACCCAGGGGTGCCTTGATCCTGGAGGACATGGGAATGGAGGGGAGGGGCTGGGGGTGGGCTGGGGGTGGAGGCGGGAGTGGGGAGGACAGGGGAACCCATGGCTGATGTATAAAATTTAAAACACATAATAATAAAGAAAAACAAAGGTCCTTCACTTGTTTAGTTAGTGTTATCCCAAGGTATTTTATCTTATTTGTGGCTATTGTAAAGGATGATGTTTCTCTGGTTTCTTTCTCAGCCCATTTATCATTTGTGTATAGGAGGGCTAATTATTTTTTTGAGGTGATCTTGTATCCTGCCACTTTACTGAAGGAGTTTACCAGCTGTGGGAGTTCCCTGGTAGAATTTTTGGGGCCACTCATGTATACTATCATATTGGTCTGCAAATAATGAAAGTTTGACTTTTTCCTTTCAATTTGTATCCCCTTGCTCTTCTTTTGTCTTATAGCTCTGGCTAGAACTTCAAATACTATACTGAATAAGTATGGGGAAAGGGGACAGCCTTGCCTTGTTCCTGATTTTAGTGGAGTCACTTTGAGTTTCTTTCCATTTAATTTGATGTTGGCTGTTGGCTTGCTGTAGATTGACTTTATTATGTTTAGGTATGTTCCCTGTATTCCTGATCTCTCTAAGACCTTTATCATGAAGGGGTGTTGGATTTTGTCAAAGGTTTTTTTCAGCATCTAATGAGATGATCATGTGGTTTTCTTCTTTCAGTTTGTTTATATGGTATATTACATTGACAGATTTTTGTATGTTGAACCATCCTTGCATCCCTGGGATGAAACCTACTTGGTCATGGTGGATAATTTTTTTGATGTGTTCTTGGATTCGGTTTGCCAATATTTTGTTGAGTATTTTTGCATCAATGTTCATGAGGGAAATTGGTCTGTAATTCTCTTTATTTGTTGCATCGTTGTGTGGTTTGGGTATCAGGGTAATTGTAGCGTCATAAAAAGAGTTTGGTAATGTTCCTTCTGTTTCTATTGTGTGGAACAATTTGAAGAGTATTGGAATTAGTTCTTCTTTGAAAATCTGGTAGAATTCTGCACTGAAACCATCTGGTCCTGGGCTTATTTATTTTTTTATTTTTGCAGGCGGGGGGGGGGGGAGACTTTTTTTAAAAAAGTATTTATTATTTATTATGTGTACAGCACGTATGACTGCAGGCCAGAAGAGGGCACCAGATCTCTTTACAGATGGTTGTGAGCCACCATGTGGTTGCTGGGAATTGAACTCAGGACCTCTGGAAGAGCAGTCGGTACTCTTCACCTCTGAGCCATCTCTCCAGACTTTATATATATATATATATATATATATATATATATATATATATATATATATATGATCTTTATTGACAGATAATTCACACAGTATACAATTTTCCTGTTTGTACAATTTGATAGACTTTAGTCCAGCATCCTCATAGGCCCATGACACCATCACCACTTCCTGTTTTAGAACATCTGTCTTCAAATTCTTTCTTTCCTTTTTTTTTTTCTTTAATGCTGAATGCCCTTTATTGAAAGAGGGAGGAGGTCTTAAACACAAGCTTATAGCACAATGGGAGAACCCTGGAGGGCAGAAGTTCACTTCTGATGATTTACAATCTTGCATCTAAACTGTTAATGGTTGAGAGACTTTTGATAACTGTTTCTATTTCTTTAGGGGATATTGGTCTATTTAAATAGTTTATCTGGTCTTGGTTTAATTTTGGTATGTGGTATCTATCCAGAAAATTGCCCATTTCTTCCAGATTTTCCAATTTTGTGGAGTACAGGTTTTTGAAGTATGATCCAATGATTCTCTGGATTTCCTCATTGTCTGTTGTTATGTCTCCCTTTTTATTTCCGATTTTGTTAATTTGGGTGCTCTCTCTTTGCCTTTTGTTTAATTTGGCTTGGGGTTTGTCTTGTTGATTTTTTTCAAAGAACCAACTCTTTGTTTCATTGATTCTTTGTATTGTTCTCTTGGGTTCTATTTCATTGATTTCAGCCCTCAATTTGATTATTTCCTGGTGTCTATTTCTCCTGGGTGAGTTTGTTTCTTTTTGTTCTAGAGCTTTCAGATGTGCTGTTAAGTCACTAGTGTGAGATTTCTCCAACTTCTTTATGTGTGCATTTAGATCTATGAATTTTCTTCTTAGCACTGCTTTCATAGAGTCCCATACATTTGGGTATGTTGTACTTTCATTTTCATTGAATTCTAGGAAATCTTTAATTTCTTTCTTTATTTCTTCCTTGACCCATTGGTGTTTCAGGTGGGCATTAATCAGTTTCCATGAGATTGTAGGCTTTCTATAATTTTTGTTGTTGTTGAAATCTAACTTTAAGGCATGGTGGGCCGATAAGGTACAGGAGGTTATTTGATGTTTTTGTATCTGTTGAGATTTGCTTTGTGACCAAGCATGTGGTCAATTTTTGAGAAGGTTCCATAGGGTGCTGAGAAGAAGTTATATTTTTTTGTGTTAGGATGGAATGTTCTGTAGATATCTATTAAGTCCATTTGAATCATAACATCTGTTAGGTCCTTTATTTCTTTGTTAAGTTTCAGTCTGTTAGATCTGTCTTTTGGTGAGAGTCATGTGTTGAAATCTCCCACTACCAATGTGTGGGGTTTGATGTGCGATTTAAGCTTTAGTAATGTTTCTTTTATAAATGTGAGTGCCTTTGTATTTGGGGTATTAATGTTCAGAATTAAGACTTCATCTTGGTGGATTTTTCCTATGATAAATATGTAATGTCCATCCTGATTTCTTTTGATTGATTTTAGTTTGAAGTCTATTTTATTAGATATTAGGATAGCTTTTTAGGTACATTTGATTGGAAAGCCTTTTCCCAGCCTTTTACTCCGAGGTAGTGTCTGTCTCTGAAGTTAAGGTGTGTTTCTTGTATGCAGCAGAAGGATGGATTCTGTTTTCTTATCCTTTCTGTTAGTCTGTGTCTTTTTATAGGTGAGTTGAGACCATTTATATTGATGGATATTAATGACCAATGATTGTTAATTCCTGTTATTTTTTGTTTTGTTTTTGTTTTTTGAGACAGGGTTTTTCTGTAGCTTTTGGAGCCTGTTCTGGACTAGCTCTGTAGACTAGGCTGGCCTTGAACTCACCTGCCTCTGCCTCCCGAGTGCTGGGATTACAGGCGTTCGCCACCACTGCCCAGCCCTGTTTTATTTATTTATTTATTTATTTATTTATTTATTTATTTATTTATTTATTGGTAGTGTTGCATTTTCCTTCTTTGGTATTTGTTGGTGTGGGATTATCTATTGCCTGAGTTTTCATGGGTGTGTTCAGCTTCTTTAGGTTGGATTTTTCCTTCTAGTGCTTTCTGTAGGGCTGAATTGTGGATAGGTATTGTTTAAATCTGGTTTTATCATGGAATATTTTGTTTACTCCATCTATGGTGATTGAGAGTTTTGCTGGGTATAATAGTCTGGGTTGGCATCCGTGGTCTCTTAGTGTCTGCCTAACATTTGTCCAGGACCTTCTAACTTTCATAATCTCTATTGAAAAGTCTGGTGTTACTCTGATGGATCTGCCTTTATATGTTACTTGGTGTTTTTCCTTTGTGGCTCTTAATATTTTTTCTTTGTTTTGTATGTTTAGTGTTTTGATTATTATGTGGTGAGGGGACTTTTTTTTGGATCCAGCCTATTTGGTGTTCTGTAAGCTTTTTGTATCTTCATAGGTATTTCTTTCTTTAGGTTAGGAAAGTTTTCTTCTATGATTTTGTTGAATGTATTTTCTGTGCCTTTGAGTTGGTATTCTTCTCCTTCTTCTATCCCTATTATTCTTAGATTTGGTCTCTTCGTTGTATCCCAAATTTCCAGGACGTTTTGTGTTACAACTTTTTTGTCTTTAGTGTTTTATTTGACTGATGAATCTATTTTCCCTATTGTGTCTTTAATGCAAGAGATTTTCTGTTCCATCTCTTGCATTCAGTTGGTTATGCTTGCTTCTGTAGTTCCTGTTCAGTTTAGTCAGGATTTCTATTTCCAGCATTCCCTCAGTTTGTGTTTTCTTTATTGTCTCAATTTCAATTTTCAAAACTTGAACTGTTTCTTTCATGTTTAATTACTTTTCTTGGCTTTCTTTGATTTCTTCCAATTTTTGTTTGTTTTTTCTTCCATTTCTTTAAGGAAATGTTTTATTTCCTCTTTAAAGGAGTATTTCATTTTCTCTTTAAGGGCCTCTATCATCTTTTTAAGTCATTTTTAGGATTGATTTCTTCTGCTGCTTCTGCCTTGGTTTGTTCAGGTCTTTCAGATGTAGAACCACTAGGTTTTGATGTTGTCATGTAGGTCTTCATGTTGTTGCCTGTATTTTTGCACTGGCATCTACTTATCTCTCCTTCTGCTCAGTGTAGGAGGTGTCTGTGTCTGAAGGTACCTCTCTTGTTCTAATTATTAGTCTTGGTGCACTAGGAGTTCTCAGTCAAATTGGTATTGTTGGGCTCTGCTTCTTCGGGAGCAGTTTAGTCCAATCAGTGTTAGTGGGTTCTGTCTCAGGGAGCAGTTGTTCCCAGTTGGTGCAGGGTGTGCTTATGGCTCCAGTGGTTGTTAGGTTTGTAGGGGTTTTTGTTTGTTTGTTTTGTTTTGTTTTGTTTTTTGGTGGGGGAGCAGGGAAAGGTAGCTGTCTGGTCCCTGGGACTCCGATGGGTAGGGCCTAGGGGTTAGAGACCTGATCTACCCGTCCAGAGATGGGGCCTTACCCAGTTGGTGTAGTGTAGGCTTATGATTCTGGTGATCTGGTTCGGTGGCTGGGCAGCGCCTTCTTTTGTGTTCTCCGGTCACGTTTTGCTCCTTCGTCAGCTCCTCTGCTAATATTGTTTCCTCAGACTGCAGACTGTAGGATTCTGAATCCTCTCCCGGATGGATCTCAGCTGAGCAGGTTGTTTAGTAGGGCAATCTCACCAACACCTCCAAGTTGTTGGGATTCGCAGGATCTGCAGCTGGGCCCTGGGTTGGCCTTAGGCAGAATGTTTGGATCCATTCTAGTTGCGTCTCAGGAGATGGCTTCTTCCCCGTGTGCTGGGATTAAAGGCGTCCCTGTTCCAAGCTCCTTGTTTTCACTGACTCCTCAGCGGGTAAAAGCACAGTTTCTGGTCTTTATTATGACCATGTCTCTGCTGCTGCCTTTTTTGTTTGTTTGTTTGTGTGTGCCACCACCGCCCGGCTTTTTTTTTTTTTTTTTTTTTTTTAAAGCCCAGGACCTTGTGCTTGCTAGGCAAGCACTCTACCACTGAGCTAAATCACCAACCATGGTGCACTTTTAGAAGAAACAATTTAATCAGTGTCCAACTTAACTCAAGGAAGGGAAGTACCCAATTTCAAGCCAGTCTAGTAATCCTGTACCACCTTAATGGGGTCAGGAGAACTGAGGAATACATGTGAAGTTCTGGTCCAGGACAAAGGCTCACTGAAGAGACGGAGACCCAGTCACAGGCTCTAAGACGCTTCTCCCAAACTTCGCCAGCACCTTATTACTATATTACTGGGAGATTACTCCCAGCCATTCCTTTTACCCATCATGCATTGTCTGGCTATGGAAACACCAGGTGTGCTAAAAGGTTAAACAGGTATGTCTGCTTTATCAACCCATGATGTAAACCAAGCATGACAAACTGACTAAGGATTTTAGTGAATGAAGTGGGCACCATACAAGACTATGGACGATGTAAGTGAAGAAACAAATACGTTTTCAAAATCAGAAATAAAAACGCAAATGCTTTGAGTCAGCCTCTTTTTTTTTTTTTTAAGATTTATTTATTATTTCTAAGTACATTGGGGTTTTGCCTGCATGTATGTCTGTGTGAGGAGGCCAAATCTACTGGAATTGGAGTTACAGACAGTTGTGAACTGCCATGTGGGTGCTGGGAACTGAACCCAGGTCCCTTGGAAGAGCAGCCAGGGCTCTTAACCTCTGAGCCACCTCTCCAGCCTGAGTCAGCGTCTTTTATTAGGTCTATGAGAATTTCTTGCAATGTGTTTTGATCATGTTTACCCCCACCCCCCATAGCAGACTGGACGTTACTGAAGAGAGGCTCTGTGCATGAGGACATCTCAGTAGAAACACTGAGAACTGAAAAGCACATGGGGAGAGGTGGAGAGCACAAAACCCCCACACAGCAGATTCCTTTCAAGAAATGGAACTATGCATGGTGGTTATGTAAAAGGAAGAGGAGAGAGGGAGCAGAAGTGGTCCGGGTTGCTTTGGAGTTGGAGTTGGTTATAAGTTACATCTCAAACTGTGCAGCAACCACCGGGATAGGGGTGGGGGACCCCAAGATCCCCTGATGTGCTAAGAAAGATGAGAAGGTAGGAGGTCCCTCAGGCCTCCTGTCTGTACTAGGGGTGCTAGCCTGCCCAGATTAATGCCATAGTGTTTTGAACATGGGAAGTTCAAAATCAAACGTTACCAGTTGGCAATAGGGCATTAATGAACAATGGGCAGGCAGGGAAAAGCAGAACAGGATGTGAAAGGGACAGCCTTCCTCTAAGGTAGAGGTAGAGCAGCGGAGGAAGGAGCTAGTCCAGGGGAGCCCTCTCCCTCTTAAGGATCCCTCTCTGTTTGTACATTAGATTTTTTAAAAAAGTTTTATTCATGCGTGTGGGTATGTCTGTGTGTGACTGTCATGTGTTAGACCCATGGAGCTGGAATCACAGTTGTGAAGGACCGATGTGGGTGCTGGGAACAGAGCTTGTGTCCTCCAGAAGAGCACCACGTACCCCTAACGTCTGAGCCATCTCCCCAGCCCAGAGGAGCTCTTTCTTGGCCCTGGGGTTGAGTCCAGATCTCCTGGGGATAGTGTCTTGTGGTCTGCTGATTGGAAGAGAAGTTCATCGAGGTGCCACAGGCTGGGGGACTCAGCAGGTGGGTGCTGGCAGCCGGAAGGCACCAGCTGGGTATGTGTAAGACACATTGGGAAGCTGGCTGAGTTAGACTTGAGGCGACCACCCCCCTGGAGCGCTGACGACGACACTCCCCGGGAGGGGAGCACTCCAGAGTGTCTCCAGAGCTGGAGCATTTTCCACCCCAGGAACAAGCAGTACAATACTAGTGTCCCTCTTGACCAACACAGTCTCTCTGCTGCCCTCTACTGGTGAAGCTTTGCATCTTGTCATCTGGAGAAAAAAGAAAAAAGGAGCAAAGGAGTAATAAATACATTTGTAACTAGCACCCATGCTGAAGTGAAATATACATGAAGTGAATAGTAAGATGTTTGTTTCAAACCAATCATGAAAGTGGAGGTAGAGGGGTTGGAGATTTAGTTCAGTGGTAGAGTGCCTGCCTAGCAAGCACAAGGCCCTGGGTTCGGTCCTCAGCTCCGGAAAAAGAAAAAAAAAAAAAGAAAAAGAAAGTGGAGGTAGAGAAACAAATTTATGATAGATACTAAAGAGGGACTGTAGAAAGGGCTCACAATATTCTGTTCACTTCCTTTCACTGCCTGCATAGCTTAAAATGTGAATTGCCATGCTATCTGCCTGAAGACACTAAAGCTTTATATTATTATCTAACAATCTAGGACTGCTTAGAATGTCCTCGGAGCCAGGGATCAACCTCATAGAGCATGGATGCCCTGCTGAGAGGGTGGGGCTAACACTCTGGGTAATTGTGGGACAGAAAGAGGTACCTTTCTTGGAAAGTCTCTGGCTGGCACCAGGAGGCCACACAAGCGTGGTGACTCTTACCTCGAAAGGGACTGACCACATAGTTGCCTTAGGAAAGTTTAGGTATACCTAGAATATTCTAAGTAAATGTTCTCAGTTACCGTCTCATGGTAATGAATTCTCTGTCAATGAGCCTATGCTCTGTGGATGTAGGAGTCATAGTTCCCAGGCAGGGAGTTCAGGCACCAGGAGGCATGCTAACCATCCCGTTAAACTGGTCTTAAGACTCCCTCCCGGCCGCTCTGTGCTCCAGATGCCCTTGAGTCACTGAGCTTAGAAAGGGGTGGCCAATGCACTGTCTACCACAGCCACCGCCACCACCCTGGCACCCTGCTGTTGTCCCTCACTGACATCGGACTCCAGCTTCTTCAGGTTCTGGGGGTGGGGGTGGGGGTAGGGGTGAGGTGGGGGTGGGGTGTCCAGGAATCTCCTGCGGCACCAGATTGTGGTTGCTAAGGAATCCAGATTCATGGACTGAAGAGCTACCTGCTTCTCAGCCTCTCCAGTCTGAAGGTGGCCATTTTTTAACTACCCAGTGTGTATCCTTTGAACCAATGTACTCAATACTGTTTCATGGTGTGTGAGTGTGTGTGTGTGTGTGTGTGTGTGTGTGTGTGTGTGTGTTTCTGCTGGTTCTTTTCATTTAGAGAATCCTGCCCAACACACATATTGAATCAAAGAAGATAATAGCTCACTGAAATATAGCAAACTCATACTGCACGGCAAAACTAAAGTAATTCCTTAAGATCAGCTGAGGAGAGCCCTGAGGAAGGGCAGGGATGCTAACAGCAGCAGCTGGGAAAGCAGGGATCAAAGGATGCAGGAGGAAGAACACTGGCCAGTATCTTCAAAGGCGTAAATGGTAGGGATGGTCATGTGATAGGGCTTCCACTGGACATGGGTCCAGCAGTGTAAATTGTAAAGTGTAAGTGTTGCCGTGATAAGGTCCCATGATCAAGCACAACTCCTGGGAGAAAGTTTATTTATTTATTTTTATTTATTTCTTTATTTTGGTTTTTCGAGACAAGGTTTCTCTGTAGCTTTGGAGGCCTGTCCTGGAACTCGCTTTGTAGACCAGGCTGGCCTCGAACTCACAGAGATCCACCTGCCTCTGCCGCCCGAGTGCTGGGATTACAGGTGTGTGCCACCACTGCCCGGCTTTAAAGGGAGAGTCCATATTGGTGGTGGGGTGCACAGCAGCAGGCAGACGTGAGGGCAGGAAATGACGAGACGACGTTTCTCGTCACCTACAGGAGGGCAAACTGGAAGTGGCATGAAGTAATAAACTCCTCAAGCCCAGAATTTCTCTGTGCATTGCAGGCTGTTTGAACCCTGAGGAAGAGGCCAGCTGCAGACCTGAACTGAGAACCAGTTGCTCTAATTCATCTGCCAAGGAGTCAGGCACAGCTGGGCCAAAGCGGAGGGAGGTGGTGCTACTACTATTCCTAGATGAGCCTGGCGCCATGGGCTTTGCCACTGGATGTCCACGGCTGGTCCTTCGGTAGCAGCAGGAACGTTGCTGAGCTGGAGGTGGGGGCAGCTAGTGAGGAGTGGGGACACACATGAAGAGGTGAATCTGGGACCCCTGAAGTAGAGGGTGCTTCCAGAACTTGGGTTGGAAAAATGCTTTGCATGGATCCGGCATGCCCACATCAGCCCTCCAGTCTGGGATAAACCCTATATTACCTTTTGAGGTTCCTTCACCCCTAGAGCTCCAAATGGTTGCCTTCCATACAACATGTGATTATACAACTTTATTTTTTTTTAAAGTAATTTCAGTGTATGAATGTGAAATGAATGTACTGTTCCCCAAAACTCAAATGCAGTTTGTCTGAGGGTGACGGACACTTCTGTGCAGAACCTGGCACTGTTTACCTTGCCCTTTGTGTTTTCTTCCGGCTGCAGAACATTATGAATGCAAGTGATATTTTTAAATAAGAAAATACATTGGAAGAGTCTCCAACTCCGTTTCAAGAGCAGTTTGGGAAGAAAATTAGTTTTCTGTTTGTTTTATGTGATTTCCACACGAACCTCCTAAAGCAAAATCAATATGCAATAAACCCCTGGTGCTGGAGCAGAGGCTTTCAGTTCCCCATCACGAGTGTATTGTGCCCAGCCTGCCTTCCCAGTGTGCTTTGCTTATTTCCTGTCCAGGTTTGCTCTGTCCTGCGGCCTCGATTCCAGCCTAGATGCACTTTGCTTCCTATACTTCTTACACACACACACACACACACACACACACACACACACACACACACACTCTTCAGAAAGGAAGGACAGAGTCAATTCACAGGAAGCATTGGCTGTTTTTCCTGATCATAAATGAGGAGAAAAGCAAATAGGGGTCTATTCTCCACTGTTGGCTTCTAACCTGCAGCCCCTGTCTTTGAGGCTGGGGCCAAAATGAACTAATCTCAATCTCACTTCAGACAAGACCAACCTGACTCCCTGGGCTGCTTAGAGAGCTGGTCCCTGCTCAGCCCTGGGGACCTGGGCTCCCTTCTAAAGCCTACTGAGCAAACGTTGCTGGTTGTTGACTGACAGCTTGTATCTGCTGACTTCTTTTTTCCTTTCTTCCACAGGCACAGCGACAGTCTTGCTTCATACTTCCAGGAATTAATAAAGGAAAAGACAAACAGACTACCAAAATTCTAATTAACTTTGATATGGATTTGTGTGTAAAGTTGGATGAGTCACTGATTTTTAATAAATGGGAGAGAAAATCTTAAAGATTAATGTAATAGCTGAGAACACAGGAGCCAGAACTTTGATGCTTACTTAATTCTTTTTCCCAACCCATGCCATTTGGAGAGGAAAAAAAAAATATCAAAGACTGTTATGAAGCAGGGAAGGAAATGGGATTATGCAAATTAAACTGCAGACCTCTAATCATTACTCCTGTGCAGATGGGCTGCTCCCCCACTCCAGCTTCTCAGAGTTTTAGGGCTGTATTAGCTGAGGACACATTCCTGAAGATGAGGAGGAGTAGAGGCATGAGAGGGAAGGGCATGCTTAGGAACTGATTCAGCTCTCGGGGTACAAGAGGCTAGAGAAAGGAAAAGGGAGAGAAGCCTAGGAAAGTCTGAGGTTCAGGAGGACATGGCCGCATTGACAATTACCCCCTTCATGCAAACACAGGTAGAGTGGACTGGAGTCCACTCCATTCACATTTGGAGTCCCCTCTTCCTCCACGGACTTCTGCCTTGTGTCAGAAGGTCTAGTCCGTGGTGGCAGCTTCCCTAACTCCAGCTTTCCTACTCCCTCCACTTTTGCCCTGAGCCAGGGACTCTTACTCCTCTGAGAAGCTGCCCAGGGACAAGTGCATTGATTGAAATGCTCCAGCTCTCTTGGCCCAGGTTAGCACCGCTCCCTTTTAATGGAGTGGTCCAGTGCTGAGCATCACCAAGGTTAAATAATTTAGCCTAAAAATCCCTTCAGCCTGACAGTAGACAGTTAACACATATAAAGTTTATTTTGAGTGGCTGTAAAGATTAAATATTCAATTTTTCCTGAATGATAAACTGACACCCTGATAGATTTGAAGCAGTGTACACAGCCTTCTTGTGTTTGATTAACCTTGACTATGCATGCTTTTGTAGCACAGGTGGCTGCTTTGCACAAACTTACAACTTTCACAGCTTTTCAAAAGAGTCATTAATCTTTCATCATTTTCCAAACTAGGAACTTAGTATGTGTGTATTTACCGCTGATGCGGAGACATGTAGGTTGATGTAATTTACTGATATTTCATTTCATACTTGAGTTCAGTAGACAAATACTCGTTAATAGCATCCTGGACTGTCTTTCTTTTTCTCGCCTGTAGTAGTTTCTCTTAGACAGAATCCACAAGAATATTGTGTCATGGAGGCATCAGAGAGAAGCAAGAGATGCCACTCACAGTCACTCTGGAGGCTGGGCTCTGTTTTTATTAGCTGTGTAACCTTACATATTATATACCAGTCTAAGCACGCTGTCATTTGCGTCCCCCACCCACCCCTTTTTAAGAGATAGGATTTCACCGTGTAGCCCAAGCTCCTATCACACTTGCAGTCTCCTTCAGTCTCAGAGAACTGTAATAACAAGCATGAACCATCACCCTGCTTTCCCAAACTCATTTCCTTGATCTTAGAAATGACGACTCTACTGATTGCATCCTAGGTTTATTCCGTACTAAATAACATAGGCAAATTGCTTAGGCCAGAAAATAAACATTTAATAATATAACTTACTATTAGTCATAGAAAAGGAATTTCTGAGTTAAGTGCATATGTACTAAATTATTGATACATACTGCATCTGAAAGTATGGATAGAAAGTTGAGGGACTAATTAATCTTCACATTACAGTAAGGATTACTAGGCATGCCCGGTGACTCTGTTCCTGTGCCTGCGGCTGTGATAAAACACCTGGGCAAAGTGATTTAAGGGAAGAGGGTTTGTTTCAGCTCGGGGTTCAGGGTACAGTCTGTCATGGTGGGAAAGTCAAGCAGGAGGAACTAGAAGCAGCTATTCAGATTGAATCCACAATTTAGAAACAGGACGATGGATGTTGGTAGGCTGCTCAACTCCCCTTCTCCATCTAGACAGCTCAAGATCCTGGCCAAGGAATGGCACCATTCATAGTGGGCAGGTCTTACCACCTTAATGTAATACAATAAACTCCCATAGGTATGCCCAGAGTCCCATCTTTAGGTAATTCTAAATTCTGTCTAGTTGGCAATTAACACTGACCATTTGTGATGGCTATTCTTGGCTGTCAACTTGACTACATCTATAATGAACTAAAATCCAAAAATGGAGGGGCACAACCATGAGAGATTTTTGCTTAACTTGCAGTGGGAAGATCCACTTCCAATATGGATCTTTGAGGTGGGAAGACGCACTTTTAATTTGGATTCCTGAGAAAGAAAACACATCTTTAATCCAGATCTTTGGAGATAGGAAGATCCATCTCTAATCTGGGCCACAACTTTTGCTGGAAGCCTACTAAGGACATGGGAGAGGGAAGCTTTTGCTCTTTGCCTGCTTGCTCTCACTTTGCTAGCAATTTCTTCACTGGCAGTAGAGCCTACTTCTTCCAGATTCTGGCATATATTGAAGGCCAGGTGAGATATCCAGCATTATGGAATGAGCAAATACTGCATTCTTAGACCTTCCATTCATAGGCAGCCATTGTTGGATTAGCTGGACCACAGCCTGTAAGTCATTCTAATAAATCCCCTGTTGTTAACTGCTTTTTATTATTTACAGTGGCTGCCACTTAAGCAATGGCTGGCTGTCCTAATTAGAGATTGCAGCTCCACTGCTATGAGCAGTGGTTTGGGCCACAAGGGCCACAGCTGGAGGGGATTCTGTTCCCTCAAGCACTGACTCCTTCAGAGTTACTAAGGGAAACTATAGATCTCTATCCCTCCAAAGAACCATGATTCAAAGATTGAGATGGAATTTTGCTGCTCAGAGAGGCTGAATAGCAAGTAGCTAACCTTCTACCTTTGCTGGTGTCTTCCAAAAAAAACCCAGTGTCCTCTCGGTCCCCTCTTAAAAAGCCCTTGCTACATGTGATTCCTCCCTACCACTTTCTGTCAGCTACTTGCTGACTCAGCCACCTGCTCTCAGGTTAATTTTATTTAATCAAACACATCTTTGAATTGTTAACAAAAGCAGTAGGAAAAAAATGCAACACACTTAAAATAATATTCCACAACAATCTTCTATTTATACATATGGAGAGATTCATTCTATAGATTCTGTTGCTCTAGAGAACACTTACTGATACACTATCAAACTCCAGAATTCAAGAAGCTGCTCCTAAGTACTCATTTCTCTTCTGATGACACATCTTGAATTTTTTTTTTTTTTTTTTTTTTTTTTTTTTTTTGGCTAGTCACCTTTTCCTCAGGAGTGTGCTTCAAAAGGGAGACAGGGCTGTATCATACTCAAACTTCATATATAATAATTTGCTTTGTAACTCAAACTGGATCAATGAGAATCCACCTTTGATTCATCAACTGGTCCTTTTTCTGGGTTTGCAAATCTGAGGTGGCTGGTGATCATGTTTATTAATGTGTAGAAAGGATCTGCTGGGAATCAAGTATGGACAAAGGCAGAACTAAACTGTGAAGGCTCTTCTGCTGTTTGGCCACTAGGAACCAGCTGGGTTTTGAGTCAGTGTATTCCCTTTATTGACCAAATCATCTCACGAAGAGTCCTTAATGAAACGAAACGTGGTCAAATCTGACTAAACACAGTAGGAGCCTCAGGGTTCTGGAGAACAAGCAGAATTTCTATCAAGAAACACAACCAGAAACACTTATTTCCCAATATGATTCTTTATAAAAATGAACTATCTGATACCTGTCTGATGTTGTCATTGGATTAGGACCTATACTAGACAGATTTTCAGTTTCTTTCAAAACCATATCTGAAGCTATGGTCATCTGTAAGCAACCACTGTTCTGTGAATACACACCAGTGAAAATGTATTCAGGACCAAATGCCAGTGAAGACATATGCAGGGCTAAAAAGGGTTAACATCTGTACCCATTGCTAACAGTTTCTAAGAGTTTTTCCCTTGGGCATACATAATAAAACATAATGATGTTTTATTTAACTTAAAAATTAGTCTGTTGAATGTCATAAAAGGTAAAATTTAGCATAAGTATCAAAGTTGGGAAAGCTTTGAGTTCTGTTCCAAGGTTCTTGCACTTAAGCATGAGTGAAATGAAAGCAGCCCTTGAATGTTTCAGATGAAAACATGCCTAGACAATCATGAGGGCAGCAGTACTCAGAAGAAAGGAAAGACGGAAGCCAAGGGAATCAGTAATTGGATGTCGGAACACACTCCAAAATCATGTGAGAATGCTGAGTGCTTGTGAGAAAATTCCAAGAAAACAAGACAATATTCTGTGACCTCAGTTTCTTCAAAACACAGAACTGTTTTTGGAATGTGTTTTCTTGCTCCTCCCAGATGTAGTAGATAGGAGTGAGTTGACTTCAGCTGTTGTTATTCATATGCCTCTCTGGAAAAACAAGGTTTTGCCGTGTGTAGCTTGTCCTTGTGATTGAACACCGTATTCATGTGATTCTTCTTAACTGTCAGAGTGTAAATTGTCCGATGCTCTGAATAAAATTGGCTATGGCGTGAGACTTTGAGGCTACAGCTGTAAACAACTTGACAACTGCAAGATTTAAGTTTGAGATAAGAAGTTGAGAGCAGCAGAGATGGAAAGAATGTGGATATGGAGAAAGAGCCTAAGAAGGAGAGAAGAGCTGGTCTGTCCCCAAAACACAAGTATGGAGAGAGAGAAGTGTCAACGTTAACTAACAACCTTAACAACAAAAGGCAAAATGGCCCAGGGACCTGCTGGGTTGAGAAGGTGTAGGAAAGAGAGTGAGTTTAGTTTTGCTGTTGAACCTTTGGGAGTTCTTCATGTAAAATGGAAAATATGAATTGACCCCGGATCTTGAAAACTGCCTTCCCCCATGCTCTACCTACAAAGATGAATGTGAAAAAATTTTCAGGAACAAAGATGTTTGTGCGTACACACACGTGATAACAATAATAAAGAAAAGAAGCCCTCAACTTGAGAGTGTGTGGGGGGGGGACATGGGAAGAATGGGAGGGAGAGTAAAAGTGATGTAATTCTATTTCAAATAAATATCCAAAGAAATAATGGGTCATTAAAAATGGGATATTTTGGGAAAGAAAATGACCACTCATCAAGACAACATTTGACAGGCAATCAAACACATTGTTTTATTTTTATTTATTTATTTATTTATTTATTTATTTATTTATTTATTTATGTTTTGTTTTGTTTTTTGAGACAGGGTTTCTCTGTGTAGCTTTGTGCCTTTCCTGGAACTCACTTGGTATCCCAGGCTGGCCTCGAACTCACAGAGATCCTCTTGGCTCTGCCTCCCGAGTGCTGGGATTAAAGGTGTGCACCACCACCTCCCATTGTTTTAGTAGCAAGAGACTTTAGCAGATATGAGTGAGTATATTGAAGAACATAGGCCCTGAGCTATTTAAATCTGATAAACTTTTTTAGTTCATGTTAACTTTATGCTCATCAAATCAACCTTTTAAGTGTAATTTTGATCTCACTATAGTTTCTATGCCAGAAGAAAATGCCTTATTATTAAGTCTGCTTATATTATCTGTCATTGGCTTGTGGCTCCTGAGTGTTCATGGTGTTAAGAAATCATCTTGTCAGTCTTGGGACAAAGACAAGATGGGTTTTCCTGTCTGTGAGGAGGAAGGACAGTCATTGCATGGTGGTTACATGCCAAGGTGTGGATTCCTGGAAAGATTGCTGGTGAATAGATGGCTGACTTTCCTCTTCTATGTCCTCACTTTTCTACGAACTCTTGTGGAGAGCACTGTGTAAGTTAGACTGTAAGAGGCAACCAAGAGTCCAGTGCTGTTCTGAGCTGCAGGATTAACAACTGGAACTCCTTTCTACTTAGGGAACCCAGGGCATCACTCAAATTCTATTTACTTCATTTGACTGGAAGGTTTGTGTGTGTGATCATAAAATTAGTCTTACAAAAGAAAACAAAACAGAGGGCAGGAGAATTAATGTCCTGCCCAGAAGTTCGCTTGCATTTGGACATACTTTTTCCCAGGCAATTTCATTTTTACTTTTTAATTGTATGCAGTTAAAACACTTCCTTATCTGCCTTCCACTTCCATTATTGATTAGAAGTAGCAATTTATGATAGAGAAGAGAAAGAAGTCATAAAAGTAGGTACAGTTTGTTAAAGTGTACCCAACTCTGGAATTGGCATCAGTCACTATCATGATTGGTACAACAGTAAACTTATATCTTGACTATAATCACCATTAAATTCAGTGTGCTATACTTCCGCACACAAATATATTTTAGATCTGCATGACTCAAAATAGTAACATACAATATGAAGAAACTCTCAGCTGCCTGGAAAACTGAGCTATATGACCAAAGCAGACAGTATCCAGTTAAAAATGGTGGCCTCACTGGGCGGTGGTGGCACATGCCTTTAATCCCAGCACTTGGGAGGCAGAGGCAGGTGGATCTCTGTGAGTTCGAGGTCAGCCTGGCCTACAGAGCGAGATCCAGGAAAGGCACAAAGCTACACAGAGAAACCCTGTCTCGAAAAACCAAAAAACAGACAAAAAAAATAATAATAATAATAATAAAAATGGTGGCCTCCTCAGTCCACACTGCCTTATCCCACTGTGTGGCAAACATACTCTTGGTGTGATTGACCACAGCTCTTGCTCTAGAGAAGGGCTCTGCTTAGCCTAAGGTAATTGTGGTAGTCACATCAATTCTTTGTGTGAATTGACATAGCAACCAATTCAGTAATGAGCCTATGATGATTCTCTAAACTAGCAGGTTCTCACATTGCCTTGCTTATGCTGCCTGTAGAGAGTTATGTTGCCTGTGTTGCCTCTAAAGAGTCTGTGGCAATTAGCAAGTCACCCATGTACTGTAACAGACTGACATTTGGGTGGACCTGTCTGCACTTCCCCAAATCCTCATGGAGGGCTTCATTGAAGATAGAGGGGGAGTTCTTGAATCCTTGGGGAAGCCATGACCAGGTCAGTTGTCCATTGAACCTGTCTTCCGATCCGAGCATTCCAAGGCAAGCAGGTGCTGACTGGCTGGTGCCAAGGGCAAGCTGAAGAAGGCATCCTTGAGGTCTAGCAAGGTATAGATGGCCCGTTTGGGTGACAGGGTGCTAAGAAGGGTGTATTATAGCAGGAATCTTAGACAGCCTTATTAATAAAATCAAACCTGAGGCCAGGTAGTGGGGTGAATGCTGGAAGATCAGAGAAGCAGAACAAGCCACAGCTTCCTCACCTCTCCAGTTTCTCAGCTGATCCTGTTTCCTCAGACTGGAAGCCTCTGAGTCCTCATATCCGAATGGATCTCAGCTGAACTGCTGCTCAAAAGCCTAAAAGCTAAATGTTTCTAGTTTCTGGTCTTCACGCCTTATATACCTTTCTACTTTCTACCATCACTCCCTGGGATTAAAGGTTCACTTTCTGGGATTAAAGGCAAGTGTCACCATGGCTGGCAGTTTCCAATGTGGCCTTGAACTCAGAAATCCAGAGGGATTTCTGCCACTGGAATGCTAGGATTAAAGGCGTGTACTACCACTGCCTAACCTCTATGTTTAATATTGTGGCTATTCTGTCTCTGACCCCAGATAAGTTTATTAGCATGCACAATATTTTGGGGAACACAATACCACTATAGTGTATGGGTTGGGGACAAGGGGATAAATGTCCTCTATTGGCCTGCTTATTTCTCTGAGCTCCTGTACAGACCTATAGTTGTGGAGTTGAGTTTTTTGACTGGTAGCAGGGGTGTAGGGGTGTATTCCAGGTGGACTGGCAGGGGACAAGGATGCCTACATTCCTCAGGTGTCTGATGTGGGGGGCAAGCCCTTACTTAGTGCCTCTGGGCATTGGCCTTCAGTTGTACCACCACAGGAGGCTGGTGTTTAGCCAGTCCTGACCCTCCAATCTTTGCCCAGGCTTGGGGAATTTCCTGAAGCCATTGTTGTAGCAAGCTCCTTGCCTCCCCATCAATAGGCTGTTAGCACATCAATGTCCAGGAGTTTCATGTGTGATCTGAAGCACAGGACACCAGCCAGGCCTTCACTGGAGTCACAGGCAGAGGGCATAAAGTGCCAACCAGAGACTGTGCAGTAAGCTTGAGCATTTGCAGCAGTCAACATGAGCCTGAGAGACTGACAGAAGAAGAGTCCTGAAGAATGAAACTCCAGTGAGCATTAAGAGGAAACATTGGAATTAGTGAAGGAGCCACTAGGGGCTCAGGGAGAGAGGCAGAATATTGCTGTGTCACTGTGCCTAGTGACAAAGAGCACCTGTGAAGAGCTGGCAATCTATGCTGTCACATGATCTAGAGGCAAGATGAGGTTGGGAATTTGGTGGAAATTGGTGACTTGTGAAAAAGAACAGAAACATTCAAAGATTTGTGACAAACATCGGATAAACACCGTTTTCCTGAGACAGTGGCTCAGCAAAATAGGGAACCATGGTGATATATACAAAGTGTTTACAAACAAAATTTGTTTGTTCTGTTTTTTCTGCTTCTATTTGCTCTGTAGAAAAATCCATAATAATAATAATAATAATAATAATAATAATAATAATAATATAATATGATAATGATAATGATACTACTACTACTCTACTACTACTAATAAAATCCTGGACTAGGGAGATGGCATATTGGAGAGAACTTGTATAGCATATGTGCAAGTGTAGCATATGTGAGATCCTGGGGTCAGTCCCCTATGAAACACACACACACACACACACACACACACACACACACACACACACACGCACACGCACACGCACACGCACACACACACGCACACGCACACGCACACGCATGCATACTTCACATCTCTGGGGATTTCAAGTGTTTTCTGTGTTCATTGCAAATGGTTGGTTGTCAAGCAATGACTACTCCTTTCCTCTTCTGGAAGACAGGGGTGGTTGAGGAAAGCACAGGTTGAGGCGGAGAAGTCACGTGTGTGGAGAGCTGACTAGAAACTGAGTACTTTCTGTAGCTTGTAAAGGCCATGTCCATCATGGCAGAGCTAGTCCTTGGCCTAGGACATTGGGAATCCCATCTGTCCTGGTTTGCTTCCTGCTCTGTGATAGAACACTGGCTCATGCCAATGTGAGGGAGGAAAGAGTCTGTACATTGCACAGTTGTTGAAGGAAGTCAAGGCAGGAACACTGGCAGGAACCCGAGGGCAGGAACCGAATCAGAGGCCGTGCAAGAGTGATTCTCATTGTCTTGCTTCATCTGGCTGGCTCAGCCAGTTGTCTTGTATAGCCCAGGCCCATCTGCCCACAGACCCTACGGCCCAGAGTGGGTTAGGTGCTCATAAATCAGTTAGCAACCAAGAAAATGCCCTCTAAACACAGACAGGTCAGTCTGATGGAGGCTATCCCTCTTCCCAGACATACTTAGTCTTGTGTCAAGGTGACAACAACAACACCATTTTCCTAGCACACTGAGGAAAGGCCGTCCTTCTAGGACCTGGTGTCACTCACTAAGTTCTCATAAAGCTTGTTCTACAGGTGCATCTTCAAACTTTAGGGAGCAACATATTCACAGAACTAAAAATGCCCGGGTTGGCAGAACTTTGATGAACTTTAAAAGTACCAGGCATAGTTGGATTCAAGATGAGCCTCCCAACAAGAACAAAGCAAAGTGCCGTCGAGAAATTCTCACTGTGAGTGTTTAGTCCGAATTTCTTTTCCTTTGGGTGCTACTTACAAAATTACTCACGTTCCCCTCTACTACGGTCTGGTTTTCTTCTTGCTTTTGTGGCTAATAATATATCCATGGGTTTTTTTCTTTCAAACATAGGTCTGCTACACTTGCTTGGGATTCTACTTATTACCAAATGTCTTCCTTGAGACTGCCATCTTTCAGTCACCTTATCAGTTTCAAGTGTTCATAAACATTGCCTTGAGACACTCTCAGTGCCAACCTTTGGAGTTTAGTCTCATCATTGAAAAAGTTGCTATAGATATTTTGTAGTTCATTCATTCCATAAACATTTATTATGTACCTACTGTGTGCAGGAACCATGCTAAGTTCTGGGATAAGTATTGACAAGAAGTCATATTAGTTATTTTTACTGTCATGTGTCCAGATACTTGACAGAAGCAGAGAGGGTTGATCTTGGCTCCTCGTTTCAGAGGTATCAAGCCACTGTGGTGGGAGGGTGTGGCAGGGAAGAGCATAACACAGAAGCTCAAGTCTCAGTGATGAAGAAGGAGAGAAAGGGGACATGCAGGTGCTGCTCTGGTCTCCTGTTTCATTTTGTTCAGGCTTCCAGACTATGGATGGTACCATCCATGTTCATAGTGGGTCTTCCTGCCCCGGCCAGCGGGGTGTCAACGGGACCACCAATCCTGTGGGAGAGAATGGAAGGGACAGGGCGACACAAAGAGACAGCAGCAAGACAGTATTCTGATCAAGCCACCAATCTTTATTTCTCTCCACATGGCTTATATAGCATAAGAGGGGAAGGGGCAGGAAGGAGGGAAAAGGAGAAGGGGCGTGTAGAACATGGAAGGGGTGCAAGACGTGTGAGGCAGATAGTGCACCTGCAAGATATCGGCTAAGGTCACTGGTCAGGGGCAGTATATTCTGTTGCTAGACTGCCTGACCCTGGAATGCTCTTTATCTTCGGTTGTCATGGCACCCGACTGTGGGATGTTCTCTTACCTTGGGAGGCCTCTGGTTACTGCTCTGGGAAGGGGCTTATGACTTGTTCTCTGGTCTAGCTAGTATTTTCTATGGTTCATGTTTGGTTCCTGACATCTTGGTCCCTAACATCTTCCCCTCAATTAATCTCTGGAAGTCACAGACACACCCATCTCCTAGGCAATTCAAAATCCAGCCAAGTTGCCAATGAAGACTAACCATTACAGATGTGCACCGTCTGGTCCTTTGGTATTATTTCCATTGCTTCTAGAGCCAAGTAGGCTTTAGGCTCCTTCCCTTATCTCATTTTATTTCCTGCTCATAAAGTGAGTGTCATTGGTGTGTCACACTCTCCCAGGATGATGTCCTGCCCTGCCAAAGCATTGGGGCCAATTCGCCAAGGACTGGACCTTCTAATGGTATAAGTCAAAATAAAATATATCTCTTTTCAAGTTTATTATCTCGGGTATGTTGTTAGAGAGATGGAAATCTGACAAACACATCAATGATCGTCTGCACTCCCTGTTCAAGGCTCCATGGACTTCTATACTTTCTTGCCAGAGTGTGGAGAGGAGGCACTAAATCCAGGCTGAGGATGTACAGGGTGAAGAGGTCTGAGGGCGGCACCTTTTGGTTCCTTTGAGCTGGTGTCTTTGGTGCTGTCCCCACGAGCTTCTGGCTGTTTGTAGCACTTCCTCTTAGCCTGTTAGGACTCCGTTCTCCAAATCCTGTCACTAAACGTACATTCCCATAGAATGAGTTATTTCTCTGAAAATCCTTTTAGGTTCCCCGCTGCATAGGGTTTCTTTGCTTTCCTGCTCCATCTTCCCTCCCGATACCCGAAGACATCCTGAGCTCCTCCTAAATATCTCCAGGGTCAAGTCAGAGCACGTGCAACAGATCAATTTGATGTTATCCACAAAGTACGCATACTCGTAAGAGAGAATTAATCCAGGCCCTCGCACAGTAAGAAGAGGAAAAAGAGTGATGGGAGGAAAAGAGGAGGAAATGAAAGATGAGGAGCGGAATACCTTCTGGACAGAGCTCTAGCAGTATATAAAAATTAACAATTGACAATAGAGGAGTGCATGGAAATAATGGTTTGTAGTTATTGTGTGATTTGAACACATTTTTACAAGAGTATATGTTACCTAGGTAGCATAACCTCTGTTTTAGAAGCGATGAAGAGAAGCACGGCCATTAATTTTCAAGAGGCATAATCTAGCTGGAATACATAACATGATCTCTTAAAGCAACGTCCCAAGGACAGTATTAAAGCCCAATATTTAAATATACTCACTTTGTAATTCCAGGAGTAGAGATGGCATTTCTTCAGTTATTTCAGATAGCTAGGTAGAGCCAAACTCCCATCAACCATTTCTTACAATCCTTGTGAGAAAATAACAATACAGGAATTGCTTATCCTGAGTGTAAGAAGCCGCAGTATCAGCAGCAAAGTCAGATTGCCTCAGGCTTTTCACACCACACGGAGAGGCTGAGCCTCACGCTGCGAGCTGCGGGAGGCCCTGCTGGGACAGGGCGAGCCTCGGAGCCAGCCGCGCCTTTGCTGGGTGGCTCCTGTTGCTGGGCTCTCTGCATTTTATAATTCAGCAATAAGCGGGAGAATATGTGAAATGGGACAGGTATATTAAAGGTATGGTGTATCTTTTGGTTGCACATATTTAAACTGCTTATAAACAGGCCAGACCTTCTGTCTTTTATATGTGTTTAATCAGTTACAAGGTGTCCTTCTGCTTTGTAAAGCAATAACTCGGAGGCTGATCTTGGTGTTCCAACCCAAAATGGGGCGGGGTATGTCAGATCCACGGTTATAAGGAGTCTTATGCATATGGAACGATGTCTTGTGGGTGGGAAGAAACAGATCTGGAAAGGCTATTTCTTCCCAGCTGAAATCTTACAGTAAGTTTAATTGCATGCCCTTAAGCAAAGCCCTCCGGTCCAGCTAGACAGGCAAAAGTTTCCTCAGAAAGTGACGTTTATGGAGTGCTCGGCTATGTTCTCTCCAGGGAGACCTGCTAGAGTGGCTCCCGTTAGGTGCTTCCCCTTTGAGGAGACTTTGATCCAGACGAAGTGAGGGGAGAGTGAGCAGGGGACAGACGTGGTTCTCTGACAATGGAGTTGTGCTCAGACCTAGAATGCACAACCAGTACTAGCCACGCCGCCTCTTTCAGTTGTGATAACACAACTTCGTCGTGAACTAGAGCAGAGAGACACGAAGCGCACTGACTCTAAGAAATCGGACCAGGCAAAGCGGGTGCACTACGTAAGATCTGGACAGGAGTTTGACCCCTCCTTCATTTTGACTTACTTTAGGAAAAAGCAAGTACTGTTTTTGTGTTCAGACCCTCCGTAAGCACCTGCAGGCTTGTGTTCGCCACCGTCACCACCCTGGCGGAGTGTTTCTTTGCTCCTGGATCCAAACACCACTCATGTTGATGTTTGTTGATTCAGATGGACAAATAGTCCTACCCTGACACCAACACCATCGCTCTGATTGGCAGAGCCTATAGGCTGTGACTCTTTCTGTCAATCATAGTAGGCAAGCCCACTCTCACGGGTGGTCTGAGAATGAGTCGGGGTTCTATGAACTCCAAGATTAAAACCAAGACCCCAACACCGAAGTGAGTTGGAAGACAGTCTTTGTTTTTGGGTTAGAATGACTCAATCTCACAGGAAAATAGTATATATTTTAAGAGTAGCCCAATTAAAATGCCAATGAATTTTCTCTTAGAGCATGACACATTTCGTTTGAAGATAATTTGAAAAAAAGAGAAAAAAGCAACCTCCCCACCACCAACAAAGAAAGGACGGTGTGGTTCTCAACCTTCCTAATGTTGCCATCCTTTAATACAGTTTCTCATGTTGTGGTGGCCCCAAGTTATTTCATAACTGTAACTTTGTTACTATTATGAATTGTAATGGAAATATCTGGTGTGCAGGAGATATGACATTTGACCCCAAGGGGGTTGTGACCCACAGGTTGATAACCACTGTGCTAAATGAAGAGCTATGGAAGAAACTATGCTTTATTCTGCTAATGTTTTTAATATCCTGCACATGATTTGTTATAATATACATGTCTTATTTGCATCTATTATTATTGATTTTTATCTAGGATATTTCTTTAGGCAGGTATGTAGCTATTGGATACCTGCATCTTCTAAGCAGTTTCCTGTCTTATGTGCTTACGGGTGTGTGCTTGGAGTTTCGTCCTCATCCTGTATCCCCCACTTCCGTTTCACCTGTGGCAATCCTAATGCCTCAGCTTCCTCTACGCTAAGATGATCGGTCTGAGCCACCATGCCTGGCTTTCTGTTTTTTAAATATTAGAAGTTTAAAATTTCAGTTACAATGTGATTTATTACACATTTTTTTTTTTTTCTGTATCAGTTTTTCTAAGTGCGGATTATACAATCGTCAGAAGTACCAGACGTGATTGAACCCACTCTACAGAATGAGAGTTGCATTTACTCAACACGTAAGGCAAGTCTAAGGCTAGCTTTGTGATGTTGTACATGGCTGGGGATGGCTGACGTCCTGTCCAGCTTCTGTCCTCTCAGGCCATGTGTTCTTCGCCCATGCTTTTCATCTTGCTCCTATAACGTCTTTTTAGAATTGATAAGTCCCTGTATCTATCCTTTAATACTTCAAAAAAGTTCTCAGACTCCGAGTTCTCTGAAAATGCACATTTGATTGAGTTTTCTGTTTTAAGCATTTAGCACAGTGCTTGGCAAATAGAAGCCCTTCTGTTCCTCTGGAGCCTTCATCAATTATAGTTTATAGCTTTAACTATCCCTGACCTTATTTGCATAGCTCCATGCAAAGTTCCGTACTGCAGCTTCTAATGTATGTTTGGAAATCGTATTGCCAGATGGTCCCAACAGAAATACCAGGATCATTTGAGAAAAAGATGACCATAAGCCAAAAATACACTTGCCAGGAACAGTTGTTTTTGATGACAATCCACATTATATCTTACAATTTACATTATATAGTTTTAAGTAAAAATTTATTGTTTCAAAGCACTCTTTTTTTCCTTACTGAATACTATATTCAAAAGAGCATGATTTGGGAGCTAACATCTACTGAGCTGTGTTAATTGGTTTATGTATTAACTATGACCACCACTGACGTAGTGGAGCTACTTTGAAGTTCATTTTAGGATACTTTTCTGAGACTTATGTAAGTCAGGACAGGGTTTTACCACTGAATCTATATTTTCCAGTGAATTTTAATGCTTACATATCTTCATATGTATGTTATCTAATAAATGAACCGCTCCCGACTCCTGTGGCTTTAAAGCACAGTTAGCATGTGTTGCCTCTCTTGGTGCTGGCTGTTCTTTTTGTGAACCAGGAAGAAGCTTGGCAGAGGCTCTGCACCAGGCTTCTCATGCCATAGAGTCACTTGTCCACAGGACCAGCAGCCATGGGTCATGTGAAGATTTACCACGCTGGGCCAACCACCTGCAAGGTGACCCACTCACCATGTTCTTGACAATCCAATTAGGCAATCATTATTATTTAATTTGCAGATCAGAAACTGAAAAGGAGTTTGCTCAGGTCATTACTCCAAGGAAGCTTAAGTTTGAATTGAAGCAATTAACTCTGAAGTGTGTATTTCCTGTTCTTTGTGTATGAGGAAGGGGTTTGCTATGTAATCTAGGCTGAACTTGAACTCATTATACGGCTGGCCTCATACTTATGCTTAAGTCTGGGATTTCGGGTATGTGCTTGTACTCTTAAAACTAAACTAATTTTAATTTTATTTACTATTTATTCAAATAAAATGCTTTTTCCTGAGTTTTACATATATATATTTAATTTTGGTATTACTATTTTTAGGGATTAATTTTTAAGTTGCATTTGTTTATTTTGGGGTGTGTGTATGTTAGGGTGCACACATGGAGGTCAGAGGACAACCTGCCCGGGTTCTCTCCTTCTCCCACATAGGTCCTGGAAATCAAACTCAAGATGTCCTGTCTGTCAGCAAGTTCCTTAATCCTCTGAGCCATTATACTGACCCTTCGTCTTCTACTTATTACTCTAAAACGTTATTTCATTTTCTGTGTGCGCATGCGTGTGCTCGCGTGCGTGTGCACTCGGCTGTGTGTGCAACATGTGTGTAGTGAAGGTCAGAAAAGAGCAGTTTCCCCTGAGCTGGAATTCCAGGCACTAGTGAGCCCTGGGTCCCCCTCCAGAGCAGCAAGTGCTCTGTACTGCTGAGTTCTCTGTCCAGCCTTCATTTCCTTATTTTTGAGTGTAGAATAAAGTAGACAGACCAACTTTGTGGGACGACACGCACTCAGCACTCAACTACCAACTCATGCCTCTCCCTGTCTTCCCTATCTTTGTCTCCTTTATTTATTTTGAAGGAAATCTCAGACATGTAATTTTACCTATGAATATTTAAGTATGACTCTCTAAGGATAAGACCTTTTAAAATGTAAATACCATCAAGCAAAAATTACTTATTATCATCAATATATTATTCTTCAACTTTCCATTCTTTCATGTGTATTCATTTTTAAAAGATCTTGATTTGAACTGTAACTTGATGTCACCCCTGTGATCAGTTAGTTTTGTTTTAGTTTATTTGAATCGATGTTTTTCTTCCCTTCCCCTCTTCCATCGTCCAAGAACATGGATTTCCAGGGTTTGTTTGCTCTTAACACAGTCTCACCGTATCTCCTTGTCCTTAACTTTTTGAAAACTGACCTCCATGATTTTATCCACTTGTGGTGGCTTTTTGTAATACTGATTTTTAAGAAATTTAAAGTTTTTAATCATCAAAAACTTTATTTTCTGATACATTGTTACAAATATTTTGTCTAGTTTGTTGTTCATTTCTTAATATTTTTGGGTTTTTTTTTACACAAAAGTTAAAAATTTATGTGCATTCAAGTTTATTAAATTTCTCTGCTATAGATTTTGGAGTTGATATCTTGATTAGAAGAACCATTCGTACACCCATATTAGTTAAAATTATCACATATTTCTAATGTCGTCATTGTTTAATTATTTTTGTCTTTCATTGATTTTATTTCACTATATCCAGTTACATTTTTTTCTAATGCTTGACAATAATTCTTCAATCTTCCTTGAAGACCTGAAAATGCCAATTTGTCATGCTGTGATGTCCCACTGGGTCCCCTTCCTCCTGTCATTTGTTAATATATATATATTTTAACAAACCAAAACAATCCAACCACCATTTTCAAGAATGAGGCAACAGAAGGTGGTTAGATTTACAAAGCTGATTGGACTCAGAGTTTGAATTTTTGTCAAGATGACTTTGTAGATTACTTCTGTCACAGGAAAATAGGTACTGTCCGGGGAATATCAAGGGCCACTCTTGCTGTGATGGGATACCATGACCAAGGCTGCTTACAAAAGAAAGCATTTAATTGGAGGCTTGCTTACAGTTTTGGAGGATTAGTCTATGGCCATCATGCAGGGAGCAAGGCAGGTAGGCAGGGCCCTGGAGCTTACCTCCTGATCTGAAGAGAGAAGGCAGAGAGAGACAGACTCTGGGCCTTGTGAGACCTGAAAGCACACTCCGAGTGACACCCCTCCTTCAAAAAGGTCACACTTTTAAACCATACGCCAACTGGGAAACATTCAGATATACTGTGCAGTTCTCCTGTGGGTCCGTTCTCATTCCAACCTGCACAATGCCCATTGCCTACTCCTGGCACCTTGCACTTCCAGCAATGTTTGCGTTTGATAATTCCTTAAGGTTGCAAAGTGGTAATATTCTTATATTCTGACATTCGATTGTTACTTCTTCCTTTATCAGCTAGCTAAAATAATGGTAAACAGAGAGGCACTTGCATCTGACGTTTGGCTACCCAGCAGTCTGGTCCGGTTTATACAGAAAAGGCAGAACAAATGCTGCTGGGTTATGTTCCTTTAACTGCCACTTTTCAGAGCAATGAGACGTCCACCTTACCGAATACGCAAAGCACCAGAGAAACGTGTATGAGTGTCAGTCAACAGAGCTGTTATTGTTACAATGCTGAGATTGTGTTATTGCTATGATGCCCATTTTTGGCCAATGAAAATGCTCATAAATTGGTCCAGAGTTGTGTGATACAGCTTTAGTAGTCTTTGGAGCAGATTTTTCTGTTCTCTAATTTAGTATGATAAAATGTCTCAGATCCATCGTGTGTATTTTCCTGTTAGCTTCGGGCCGAGACTCTTTTTCCCAGGGTGCTGTGGGAAAGCGGAGAACTCACAGTGCTTCGGTGAGCTGCTGTAACTTTCTGCATAAAGCACAGCGGCAGCTGACGTCCACTGACAGGAACTGAAGAGCAGGTACAAACAAGTCCAGGGGCTGTCGCAACCCCGTGCAGCAGTGTTTGCCATGGTAGCGTGCAGCCCCCAGGCTAGACTTCTGCAGCTGCAGGATGAAGAGGAAGTGTGGTGGTATTGTGTTCCCTGAAATATTGTGTGTTCCCCGAAATAAACATATCTGGGGTCAGAGAACAGACAGCCACTAGAACAAAGCCAACAATGGTGGCTAGAAAATGGGAAGAGTAAGCCATAACAGAAGTTGGGCGGTGGTGGTGCACGCCTTTAATCCCAGCATTTGGGAGGCAGAGCTAGCCGGAGCTCTGAGTTCAAGGCCACTTTAGAAACAGCTAAGCATGGTGACCACACCTTTAATCCCAGAAACCCAACCTTTAATCCCAGGGAGTGGGGGCAGAAAGAGAAAGGTATATAAGGCGTGAGGACCAGGAACTAAGTGAGTAAAGCATGTAGTTAGTTAAGCATTTGGTTGATTAAGCGTTCAGGCTTTGGAGCAAGACAGTTCAGCTGAGAGCCTTTGGGATGAGGACACAGAGGCATCCAGCCTGAGGAAATAGGATCACCTGAGGAACTAGCAAGGTGAGATAGCTGTGGCTTGTTCTGTGTCTCTGATCTTCCAGCATTCACCCCAATAACCTGCCTTGGGTTTGATTTTATTAATAAGAACTTTTAAGTTTCTTACTACAAGGAAGTGCCTGCTGAAATCAGGAGCAGGAAGTGAGGGTGGTCTGTCCTACTGGATTCCATATTTAGGCAACTGTGCAGTTCTCCATGGATATACATATCCTACCAGTAGTATTGTTGAAGAATGATGTAAAAACATCTTAAATTCATGTGCATTGGTTTCTCAAGTGGCAACTAAGTTATTGGGAAGTGTTAGTTAGCCGTTGGGCCTAACTTCTCAGTAGATGAAAATCTGGGGTATTTAATTTTCTTTTTGTCTTGGAGTATCATGAGACACGAGGACATTATGAGGTGGGAAATTTGACAGCTTCTGGACCGGGTTCATTTGTTTCCATCTGGGTATGGCTGAGTCAGGGCTCACATAAGAGCCACCACAGCCATTTTCTAATTCCCTTCTGCTTGCCTCATTAGTGCAAACTCTTTAAATTCACTTGTCCAAAATTTAGGGGTTTGTTTGGTTACAACAAGATAACCTAGTCATCAGGTCACCTTTACCTATGTTAGCAAACTCTCTCTGGTGTCTCGTGTGTGCTGCTGTATCCACTGGCAGGGGCTGATTTCCTTATTAAAAAGCTGCATCAGCGAATCTAATTTTAGATGAGCTTGGCTGTCCTAGCAGGCACAGGTTAACCACGATGCATTACAATATGCTGAAGGCGAGTGGACAAGTATGGGATCCACTGCCAGCTTTGTGTTCCCTGCCCGCCTTCCCTCAAGACACATTAGGAATTTAATGTGTACAAGGCTGCTCCACACACAGAATGAGGCAGTGTGCCAGGGTCAATTGGCACATGAAATAATAATAAAGCTCAACCACTTGGTTATTTATCTTTTAATAGAATAGGAATGGAAGTAACAGTTCCCATTCTTATTTATTTATTTATTTTTTATAACTCCCAGACTGTGTTCTTCGCTTTGGAGATCACTATCCCAGCACATCATTTACTGAGCAGTTGTTTTCCTTGCTATTTTTACCCCTACGATCAAACCCAAGAAGCCTGTAACACCATTGTTGCCTTAAGTGAGACAGCCCAGGCCAGGTTCGCACCATCTCCAATGCAAAGCTAAGCCTGAGAAAGCCTATCCCACCCTTTGTTCAGAAATCAGGTGCTCAGGGGCTGGAGAAACAGCTCAGTTGTTAGGAGCACTTGCTGCTTTCCAAGGACCTGGGTTCAGTACCTAGCCTGGTAACTGTTTATAGCCCCAGGTTGAGGGGATCCAATGTTCTTTCTATCCTCCTCAGGAACCAGGCATGAAAGTGGTGCTTAGATGGACATATACGGAAAACACCTGTCCATATAAAATAAGATAAAAACACAACACTTAACAAAAAAAGAAACGAGTGAGAAAGTCTGCATTTTTCAGTTCTCAAAACATTATAAATTCTGGGGGAACAGAATGCATCTGGGAACTAGTAGGGAGTTTTTGTTTATCTGGGTTTGTCCCATATCCCAAGCACCCCTCTGCTTCACTCTGTAATTGTTCAAGGCATTCATTGGCTACAAACGTGGCCAGAGACTGAAGAGTCAGGGGAGAAGAACAAGTCACCGAGCTCAGTAACTACATCTACAAATCTGAGTGGAACCACATTGCAGTAGCCTGGCTTTTATAGCTTTACTTAGTCTCTTGAGAGAGAAAATGCTCCCAACCTCTCAAGAGACCCATCATCTCCATCCACTACCAAGCATCAAGGAATGCTTGCATGTATACCAGAAGTGTGGGAGAACACTGCCACTCTACCTCCCCTACGTGGAGAAGAGATAGAAAAATACGAGAAAAGAATTTTCAAGAAGTACATCTTAGTGTTTCTTTCTTCACAAGGACTTGGCTCTACATAAGACTCAGAGGGTCCTGTAGGAAAGACCCAGGAGTCCCTTTCAAAGGTGTGGCTCAGGGGCCTGTCAGCTTCCAGGTGATAGACTGGCTTGCTTAGGGAACCAGCAATGCATAGGTAAATGTTCTCTCAGGCAGCTCCCTGTGCCCATTGGCAGGTGTTTCTTATCTTCGAGGAGTGTCAGATTGATTGTAGTGGTATTATGTTCCCCAAAATATTGTGCACCCTAATAAACTTATCTGGGGTCAGAGACAGAACAGTCACAATATTAAACATAGAGGATAGGCAGTGGTAGCACACGCCTTTAATCCTAGCATTCCAGAGGCAGAAATCCCTCTGGATCTCTGGGAGTTCAAGGCCACATTGGAAACTGCCAGGCTTGGTGACTTATCCTTTAATCCCAGAAAGTGAGCCTTTAATCCCAGGGAGTGGTGGCAAAAACGGAAAGATATATAAGGTGTGAAGACCAGAAACTAGAAGCATTTGGCTGGTTAAGCTTTTAGGCTTTGGAGCAGCAGTTCAGCTGAGAATCATTTGGGAGTCTGAGGAAACAGGATCAGCTGCGGAACTGGGGAGGTGAGGTAGCTGTGGCTTGTTCTGCTTCTCTGGTCTTCCAGCATTCACCCCAATAACTGGCCTCAGGTTTGATCTTATTAATAAGAACTTTTAAGATCCTGCTACAGTTTGATGGCTGAGGGTAAGAGGATCAGAAAAGGTATCATGATGGGGAGGGCAAGCACCCAGAGTGCATGGAGCAACAATTGATGGTGGTGATACAGATGTTACTGTTAGTTACCTCTGACACCTCGTTGCTATCATCTTTGATGACAATGGACCAGGTAGGTACCCTGTTGCCTTTGCCTCTATATATGTCCAACGAGAACAGTGACATGGGCCCCAGGGGAAAGCAAGGAGAATCTGCAACCTTTAAATGACTAAACTTAGACCATGGAAAGAGAAACTGACATGTTTAGTTCCTGCAAAGAGCAGGTACTTTTATAGCATGGTAAAGATAAAGTCATGAAAACAAGATAGAAAAAAAAATGCTTCAAGAAGAGTTACTTTTTTGAAGGGGAAAGCATACAATTAAAAACGAGTAAGCAAAACATACAGGCTGCTTGATGATGTCCAGTGCAGAAGATTGAATCAGGAAAGTGGGGAAAGAGTTCTGAAGAGGATGTGTTGGGGAGCAGAGGCTGAAATTTTGCATGGGGTTGCCATGGAAAGCTTCCTTAGGAGCAAAGCAGTTCTTGGGTTGAGTTTGCACAGCTACTTTGTTGGTGTTGAAAAGGCACCCAGTAACTTACTTAGGAGAAGGGATGAGAGAGCTTGAGTTACCAATGCAAAGTGGATTAAGCGATCTAAGGGTGGAACATTGGAGTAAAGTACTAAAGCAAGACCATGCGTATGAACCCAGCAAGAGGGGTGAGGACACCGACCTAGAAAATAACACTCTGTGTGTGTGTGTGTGTGTGTGTGTGTGTGTGTGTGTGTGTGTGTGTATGTGCAGACAGACAGGGTGCTATATCCTACTGTAAGGTCAGACCTGAGAACTTCCAGTCTTGCTGTTTGTTACAGGAAATCAATAAAGGGCTTGGAGGAGAATAACGTGATCCAACTTAGGTCTTTAATAAGATCACTTTAGCAGCTGTGTGAGAATGTTGGAGAATTACATGAATAGAAGCAGGGAGGGCTTGTGAGATAGCTCAAGGGCTAAAGGCATCTGCAACCAAGCCTGTCTGAGTCAAAGTTCACTATCTGGGATCCTCACATGATGAAATAAAAGAACTGACTCACAGGTTATGCTCTGACTCACACACACATATCACACATACACACCATACACACATATACATGCATGAACATATGTATGCACCATGGATTCACACATACACACACAGGCACACATATGAGCAATATTAACTGGACTTAGAGAGTTATATTGCAAAAAGATTTCAAGTTGTAAGGAATACCTCTTTAGGGGGACATGGGGGAGTTACAGAAAGGAAATGGTCAATAAATACCATCATATTTCATTGTGTTTATGTGTGAAATTCTCAATTAAATATAAATTAAAAATAAAAATTTATAAAAATAAAAAATGAAAAACCAGGAGACTAGTGTAGAAGCTCTTCCGTAACCCAGGAGAGGGATGATCCATGGTTTGGAGCAGGTTGATGGCTGTAGAGCTGACAGAATGGAAGAATGAAGGGGAGTGGGGAGTGGAGTTGGGGGAGGAGGGGGGGGGGGGGGGGTGGATATAAGGCATGAGCAACAAGAAGTATGGGATTATTATTGGCTAAGATGGTCTCCTAGTTACTTTCATATTGCTGAGATAAAATTCCATGACCAAAGCAACTTGTAGACAGATGGTTTATTTTCCTTAGGGTTCCAGAGTTATAAGAGTCTCATGACGGGGATGTGAGGCAGCAGGCATCGCACACACAGCTGGAGCAGAAGCTGAGGGCTCATGTCTTGAAGCGTATTCAGGAAGCAGAGAGAGCACATTAGGAACAGCCTGAGGCTTTGAAACCTTAAGGCCCACTCCATCCCATGCTTCCTTCAGCAAGGCTATCCTTCCTAAATCCATCCAAATACTTCCTCCAACTGGGGACCAAGTTTTGCAACATCTAAGACTATGGGAGACATCCTCATTTAAGCTACCACAGACAGGGAGATGGAATGGGGCACAGGAGGAAGACCAGGTTCTGCCATAGACTTGCTGAGGTGGGGTTCTTGCTGGACATCCAAGAGGAGATGAGGAGGAGGAGGAAGAAGAGAATACTTCCAGAGTTCAGGGGAGTTATGTGATTGAGAGTCACTGGCATACAGATACCACATCAATGTAAACAATTATACAAGGAACACAAGGAGATAAAGATATAGGCCCAAAGACTTAGGAGAGTCTTCCTCCCCCTGACAAGAAAGAAGTCATGTTAGCAACACAGGAGTCAAACTGAAGGAGCTGGAGCAATTTGAGTAACAAGACAGTGTAATATTTAATAATAATACCTAATGAAGAAAACCAACACATATAACTGGAGAAGAGACAAGAAGTGAATCTTCCTTACAGAAAGCTCCATCCTTCCCTCCCTCCCTCCCTCCCTCCTCCCGGGGACTTTCTCTTTCTTGATGATGGCAGGACTTTGTGATTTAATTTACTAATAGATGAGAGAAATCATGATTTTCTAACATAGAAACCTGGCAAACACAACCTCAGGTAGATGATTATGATATGGCCAGAGATATGCGGGCATAGCATTTTATCAGATAAGGCAGAATGAAGGGGGGCTCTCACTTTGTGTGTTTCCTCATTGTGAAGGACAAAGAAAACCTGAAGACATGCTACAGTACTCAAGACCGGAAAAGGTCAGGGAAAGCAGGTAATAATAGAACATTGCTACAGTCTTGAGGAGAGTGTGTGTGTGTGTGTGTGTGTGTGTGTATATGTGTGTGTGTCTGTGTGTGTGTGCGCGTGCGCGTGTGCATGTGTTCGTGTGTGTGTGTACATGTGTGTGTATGTGTGCGTGTGTGTGCATGTGTGTGCATGTGCGTGCGTGTGCATGTGTGTGTATGTGTGTGCGTGTGCGTGTGCATGTGTGTGTGTGTGTGTGTGTGTGTGTGTGTGTAGACAAATACATAGACATGTATATGAAGCTGTATCCTGGGATAAAATGGAGATATAGTGGAAAGATGGGTAAAATTCTAGTAAATCTGGTTTAGTTAATAATAATGTACCAATGTTGGTTTGAAAAGCATTGACAAATGTAATGTGTTGGTGTAAGATATTAATGATTAGGTTAGGTTAACGAAACTGTACTATCTTCCAACTTTACTGAGAAAGTAGAATTATTCTAAAATAGAAATGTAGTTGAAATTTCCCGGCTCCCATGGTCCCACAGTCCTGCAGCCGCTCAGACCCAAATGAACATACAGAGGCTTAATATTAATTAAAACTGCTCAGCCATTAGCTCAGGCCTACCACTGACTAGCTCTTACACTTAAACTCAGCCCATTTCTGTTAATCTATATGTCGCCATGTATTCCATGGCTTTACCCGTGTGCCATTACATGCTGCTCCCTGGACTCAGCCTTCCTCTTCCCAGAATTCTCCTCTCTGCTTGTCCCACCTATACTTCCTGCCTGGCTATTAGCCAATCAGCATTTTGTTTATCAACCAATCAGAGCAACACATATCCACAGTGCACAGAAAGACATCAATAGCATAGAAAGATTAATATTAAAGATCTGGGAGAATGAAGGTGTTTTCTCTTGTTTAGGAAAGGTCTTCCTAATCTCAATATCGAGTGGGTTCTGATGTTTATAAACATGTCCATTATGGTGGCAATACATTCAATAGAATACCTGTGTAGACCAGGTGACCAGAATTTATGCTCGTCGCCTTGGTGACAGGGGGAGATGCTGCTTACATGAAGAACTCTTTCCTCCATGATTATGTGTTTTCTCTGATGTGCTCCCTTCTTTGCAAATCTAGCATGTGAGTAATTTAAATGTGATTTATTTTGTATCTTGAACATATGCTGCTAATATTGTAGTAAGCTGTGATCATTACTTTATTAATTCTTTCATGTATAAAATGTTTCCATTAATTAAAACAACAATAAGAGACAGGTACAAAGAAACTAAATATAATTTAGAAGTTCCATACCTCTAGAATTTATTACTAACAGGGAATAGAATACATTAGCAAGCTCAATTTCTAACTTTGCCATTGATTGTGAATTTGTTTTTCCTGTTTGCTTGAAGTCTTTGTTTTCAGATTGTTTTTGTTTTCCTTATAAATGGTAACTTTAGGGCATGTCATGTTCCCAGTGTGTGTGCTGCATGTTGTCATTAAGAGCGGCAGTTTTTCAGCCTTGCTTAGGTACATAATACACATATCACATTCTAATCTAAAACCCCTAAGGTCATGCATACTTTGGGAAATTGTATTAACTATTGAGATAGCAATATCTCATTCTTTTAGAATCACTGGGGGCATGTTTTATATCATGCCATTTGCAAAGACACAGCACACCCCAATGGTACACTGGCAAGGGAGATGGGGTCACCCCTGGTTTTTGAGTGTCTACTTGACTTTGATTGACGTTTCTGATGTATAACTTTTTTCTTTGTCTAATGAGAAACATTTTTACTTGCCCTTTCTCGCCCATCCTTGTTCTGCGAAGCTTCTCTCATCTATTAGTAAATTAAATCACAAAGTCCTGCCACCATCAAGAAAGAGAAAGTCCCACAAACTGCAGGAATACCAGTCTGCGCGCACACAACACACACACACACACACACACACACACACACACACACACACACCACACTCAGACACACTCAGACACACTCAGCCTGTGTCTCCCCCCCAACAAATAATAGCTAAATTTCTACTGACATCGTATTGAATGTGTGTTTAAGATGATTATATGATAATGTGGGTTTAACCCTGAGCAAGATGTAGTCGTGATATTTCAATGATTCATAGACTTTTCAGAGTTCTGACTTTCTAGTTTTGGTTTATCTTATTTTTCTGAACTTTAATCTTCCTCAGTGTAAAAAAGTGCCATGTGACAAGCACACGTAATTTAAATTGACGTAGATTTGCATTAACTTGAAACCATGTAAAGTTTCTTTTTCATACAAGTTTTCGGAATTGCAGAATCAAGGTGGCAATTAGAAAACAAAGTGCACATGAGTTTGCCCCACTGTTCTGATGCCAACTCTCCAGTTCTAAGGACTTAAGTGAGGTGCTTTCTCACGAAGAGTCAGTATTCCATGAATTTACTGGCTAAGCATACTCAATCGAGAAGTTTTAACATAAGTAATAAAGCCTCCTGTTAACACATGCGGGCCATCTTATGGTTAAATTCAATTTGTAGATAAGAATCACGGAGAGAAATGACACCAATTCTAATCTGCAGTCAAGAGTTTGATTGCCAGACTCCTGGGTGGTCTTTGTTTGGTTTTGCTCTGTAAGACACTCCATGGCTTCCTGTATTGGATTATTTTAACAATACAGACTCATTTTCTAAAGTTAAAATTTTGGACTTCTTTTGGTGGAAAAATAAAGTTATAAGGAAAAAAAATCAAGAAAGAAGAAAGTGAAGTTATAAAAAATGAAGTGATTTCAAGGTAGTAATGTAAACAGTATTGCATTCAGTTTTTAATCTTCTCCTATCTTCTGTTCATTGTCATCATCTGCTCTCCTCCCCTCTCCCTCCTCTTCCCCACTCCTTTTTCTCTGTAGTTCCATCAATCCATTTCTTCTATTAAGCATCTTGTTGGAGACAATTAATACCAGGACTCAAAACGCAATATTCCAAAGCATGGCACTTGGCATATTGAACATTTTAAGCTTGAAAGAAAGAGAAAACTGTAGAAGCAGGGAAGTTACTCTCTGACCTT
Organism: Onychomys torridus; assembly: GCF_903995425.1. Taxonomy (NCBI): domain Eukaryota; kingdom Metazoa; phylum Chordata; class Mammalia; order Rodentia; family Cricetidae; genus Onychomys; species Onychomys torridus. Next base: position 35,254,835 of record NC_050465.1, read on the forward strand.
CCTCTTTCTCCTTCTCCAGGAAAGGCCTCCATGTGATAGGGGTCCTGCCCTGTTCCAAGATTAAAGGAATAAATATATAGAGAGGTAAAGAAGCATCTGAACAAATGAGCCTTGCTGTCTCCCAGTTTATCATCGGTAGGCCATCTCTCTCTCTTTGTCTAATCATATGGCTGCCTACTCTTTGTTAAATGTCAGCGTATAAATAACTGGTTTCCCTGGGACTTTGTGTCTTCATTTCTGAAGTCTCTCATCAACATAAAGGTTATATGAGATGAATTTTTGTTGCATTTTTTCTTGTTAGTCTGCTTTTTTGTTATACAGTACCAGCCATGAGCCTATGATGACTGAGAAAAAGGCATTACATTTTATTTCTATTATTAATTGACAAATATTCCATCCAGGTCCTTAATTCTGTACCCCTTATTACACAACTTATATTATAGCCAAGCAGCATTCTCTGAGGGATACAAGATCATTGTTGCCCATAGACCAATGACACTAATTTGAAATTTTTATATCTGTTATGACACCATATGCTTTCGTAATTTTAATTTGGTTTTAGTCTATAAGCTCAGTTTTGGACACATACTATGAGCTTGAGTAAATTGATTAGCCTTCCTAGATACCTTTTCATTCCAAGGTTCTTCATTAAAGTATTTTTCTTCTTTAAAACATAGTTGGTGGATGCATTCAATATAGAGAATTTATGAATGAGGCTGAAATGGGGAATCCATTCATTTAATCATTAATTAAGTGACCACGTTCTTGCTTTACAGAAGAATTAATCTAAGTAAAACATTAGATTTGTAAAATGGGCTGTAATAAAAGGATCTTTGAGAAGGAGAGGTTTCTCTTTCAGAAGAGACCAGACACCTTTGATTATAATGACTACAGTTCTTTTTCTATGGGCATCTGTCAAAGACAAGAGTGTCCTACTTAAGTTCTTTAAAACGTGCAAACCTGGTGGAGATGGCTAGGTCTCCTTTCTGTGTCAAGCTGCAATATTGCCTGTCATGGCGCGAAGCTGGAATGTTTTGAGTTCTTGGGCTCCAGTTTGTGGTGCTCTTTTGAGGGCGGTAGAGAATATAGGAGGTGGGGGCTGGGTGGCAGAAGCGGACAAATGGATATTATAGCTGCCTCTGGTTCTAGTCTGTGCTTTCTGCCTCTTGATCTGCTAGGATATGATGGCATCCAGGACACACTCCCCACCACGGAGCCGCTCCACCGTGATATGAGGGCCGTCCATGTCCATGGCACATTCCCCATCATGCTTCTCTGCTACAACGGACTGAAATCCTTCTAGGAACCGTGAATCAAGATAAACTCTGCCTCCCTTTACCTGCTGATATTTCGTCAAGGAGAAAAGAGAAAGAGCTAATAATAAATTTCCTAGTAAATCATCCCAAATGACATAATTTTGGGGGAAATGTTTTTGTTTAGGACTCTTCAGGATTTTTCCTGGTGGAGTCACAGTTTTTGTTCAGTAGAAAATATAACCCTACAGGCTATGATTTTATTATAGTAAGAGCTTCCAACTGGTTTTGTGTCTAATGCTTACTCCAGCTTCCTTCCTTCGGCCTCCACAACTCCTCACTTCTCTGAAGCCTCTGTGGTCTCCTTACCATGCCGCCTGCTCCCTCAGCAGTGGGGAATGGGAATTCTTCCAAGGGTCATAGCTGTACCGTCTAGAGAAATTCGCCTTGGCGAATTTCATTGGCTTTGCTCTCCTCGCACTGCGGCACCTGGAAGAGCAAAGGGTTGACCAAAGCCCCTTGTTCTTTGGATCGCCTCCTCTTCTGGGTCCTCCCCACCGCTGCAAGATGTCTGTTATAATGGCTGCATCTAAGCGCAATAGATTACTGGAATTTGAAGGTTAAACAAACATTTGTAGTTCTGACCGTTTTCCAGCGAGTTAATAGACAGCGGTTCGCAGTTTTGCTGAGGAATGGAATTAGTTGCAGTCCTTGCAGTACCGAGTGTGCCGGAATGACTAACAAGCAGGGAGGGGCCAGCGGCAGTGCAATTTAAACTTGGCTGTGTTGTTCTGTGCTCATTACCATGCAAGCGAGCTTTCTCCAAGTGATAAAAACTTTGTTTGTGTATGTGTAAAATAGGCCATAAAAGAAATCATCTGTGAGTCTTGCTAATGGTAGTAAAAAGGAAGTAAAAAGGGCTGAGAAGCGATGATTCAGAGCCACAAAGGTTTGGATGCACAGAACACACCCTCAGTTCACAGTTAACTCAGCAAAGAAGTGTGAAAAATGTTTCTCTGTGCTAATAATCATTTATTTAATTAAAATAATATAATTATTTTTAAGTTGAAAGAATTAAAAAATAACGTTGGTGTTTCATGGGTTTGCAGACAGGCTGTGTTGTCTGGAAGATAAAGTAGTATAGGATAAAGATCACTGAATTTGGGTTCAGAATGTAGGAGCTTGGAGTTTAGTCAACTCTCCCACTGTTTGCTATGAAACCTGGGGGTCCCAGGTTGACCCCTCCCTTGTGATCTCCCCCAAAGAGAAGAAAAAGAAGAAGGAAAAGGAGAGGAGAGGTAGAGGGAGAAGAAGAAGAAGACAAAGACGAGGAAGAGGAAGAGGAAGAGGAAGAGGAAGAGGAAGAGGAAGAAGAAGAAGAAGAGAAAGGAAGATTTACCCCTGAACGGCAATTTGTAAAGTCTAGGAGAGCGTTATTAATGATTCATGGAACATGCTGCATGTATCTGTATGCTCAGGGTAGGTCAGTGGGTATTAGAAAGGTCTCTGCTCTTAAAGAGCCTTTGTTTTACCTTGTATGAGGGGGAGATGATAAGGGACGGGGAATAAACCAATTATCCAGTATTTTAGAAGAAGAAGATGTGTGATAGAAAATAGGCTGGAATGGAATCAGACAGGGACTGGTAGTGTGTGCGTGTGTGTGTGTGTGCTTAGCACCAGCTAAAGAATGTGTGCTAAGATGAGAATCTGCTTGGTCCTCATTCTTATAAATTTTATAATATTAAAGGAAGAAGCAAGATGGGTGGAGTGGAGCAACCCAAAGACAAAGTGCTCAGAGATGATGTTCAAGAGTTAAGTGAGGCTTTGTCGGTCCTGCTAGTCTTATGAGCCGGTGTCTGAATCTGTTGAAATAGGAATACAGTTGTGGGGCTTCCAGTAGAAAGCGGTATGAGTTCTTGAAAGGTCCCTTCTGCCTACCATGTTGAGAGTAACTTGTAGGAGACAAAGATAGGCACGGGAGAACTATTTTTTCCAACATAACATTTTTATTTATTTGGGAATTTCACATAATGCACCCTGATTACATTCACTTCCTAGTTTTCCCAGGTTGACCCCCTCCCTTGTGATCTCCCCCAAAGAGAAGAAAAAGAAGGAGAGGGAGAGGGAGAGGGCGAGGGAGAGGGAGAGGGAGAAGGAGAAGGAGAAGGAGAAGGAGAAGGAGAAGGAGAAGGAGAAGGAGAAGGAGAAGGAGAAGGAGAGGAGGAGGAGGAGGAAGAGGAGGAGGAGGAGAAAGAAAAAGAAAGTCTAATTTATTTTGCCCATATACTCACTGAAGCATGGTCAAACTCCCTATGGCCAGCCTTTTAAAGAAAACTGAGTGGTTCCCCAACCCAGCCCTTGACGAAGCCATCAACTGTGAAAGCTTCACTTCAGAATCCTTATCACAATTTTTAAGAGTTCGCTCCAATGGCTTCCTATCTAGACTGTTTCTTTTTTTGAGGCGGGGGGTGAGGAGCGAAGGGAGAAGTTGTCACAGAAGCCGTCTATGTCTCTTTCTCAACTGTGTGTCTGCAGCTATCAAGACCACTGCAGAACAAGCTTCCTTGCCCTTTGCAGCCAGTGGGAGCACAGATCATGGACCTCCATGTGGTTTCTGGGGGCATCACAGACCATAGACCTCAATATGGTCTTTGGTGGCAGCAAAGACAACAGACACTGTCATGGCCCTCAAGAACCATGAAGAGGCAAATTTCATAGCTAGGTGAGAGATGATAACTTAGATCAAGTGGTATGGGAGAGGCAGAGAAAAAAAATGTGCAGATTCTGCCTAGGTTTGGAAGGAGAACCAAGATCTCGCTGAAGAAGATGGGGCTGGCAAAGAAACAGGGACATTCCAAAGACTCCAAGCTGTCATCTGATGAAGGGGAAAGGAAGTGGGATCAGGGCGTGGGTTTGGCATGCTGTGTCTGAGCTGTTTGTTTTATATCCATGGCATACAGAGCTGCAGCTTGTGAGCACCAGCTGCGTGCAGGAATTCATTCAGAGGACATCATCTCCCCAGTACTGCAAGCCTCGTCACTGGAGCCATCCCTCAAGAGAATCAGTGTAGTCAACAGAATTAAACACCAAGGCCCGGGCTAGCTTTGTGCTGAAAGGTCAGAGGACTTCAGCTGAGAACATAGAAAAGCAGAGCAACGGGAGAGTGGGGGTATACTAGAGGCCACACAATTGATACACAAGAAGGAGGAAGAGCAATCACTTGTGCTCAGACCTGCTCACAGATGGCAAGGGGCACAAGGTGAAAGGTGTGGAGGCATGGGCTGGTAAGTTTGGTGGCTGAGCGTCTGATGAATTTTCTCACTGCAATAGGAGTAAGATGACAGGAAGAACACTGGGGTGTTCAGAGAGCGAACATATGGGAAATTTATTCAGAACAATGGGCAAGTGAGTGGTGCAAGAATGTTAGCTGTGATATTCTGGTAGCATCAAGACTATATTTGAGGGTTTGCTTGTAAATTGCAAGTAAGACCACTCAGTACCATCCCACACTTTTCTCCAGGCACCTTCATTGGATGGTGGAGGTTGGCACAGGCAGAGAGCTGGATCTTAATCAGGCTTTCAGTTTTTCAAGCAAGTATAACAAATCCCTCAAAGAGGGAGACATATCTAGAGCTTATGCAAGGGAATAATTACAAAGATTGGTTATAGAATTTAAACTTGGTAAGCAGGGATTGGCCAAGGGGTCATAATATCAACGGTTTGGAGGTCCCAGTGAGTTTGGGAATAGGATAGTAATGGGAATGAGCAGCAAAGATAGGAGATAGCAGTTAGCGCATGGATGAGTTACCTTAACTTTTACATTAATTGTTACTATCACATTTTAGGGCCTCTGCTAAAGGTCCTCAGAGAACTCTTGACATGATCAATGGTGAAGAGAAGATCTAAGAAATGGTAGGCATGGTGGTCTGCTGTGTGCTCTTGGCTCTGGGAATCTAGACAGGACAAGTATTAGAGAGAACAACTTGACCTCACAGTCATAATCTCGATAAACAAGGGCTAGGGTCAGGACAGTCTAATGTGTGACTTAATTGGAGGATGGGGGCCCAAAGCTTCTAAGTTTAGGGATGGATGGAGAAACAGGTCTAAAGATATAAGGAGTAAGGATGACATTTGCCCATCTCTAGACTCAAGAATCTCAGCCACAGAAGGAACTGCAAGCTATTCAGAGGAAGGTCAGGTATGGTGATGGCAAAATGGAAGCTACTGACATTGATAGAATGACTTTTAAAGGTAAGGGTGAGTATTACAACAACCAATTCAAAACATACCAAAAAGTACAATGTAAGATCGTAAACTTTGAAACACCAAGAGGGAAATATAGAGAGGGAACTTGAAGCTACAGGTGTAGGTAAGGACTTTTGAAAAGTATTTGAACTGTCCAATAAATAATAGCAAGAATTGACAGGTGGGATTATATGATAGTGTATGATATGAGAAAGCTCCTGCATAGTAACTGGCAGAATCATGGGAATGCAAATAAAACCTTTAGGAAGGGAGAGAATCTGCCAGCTTATACACCTGACAGGGTAAATATCTAGGATATAAAAAGAACTCAAAAAATTAAACATCAAATGCTCAAATAATTAAATCAATAAATGGACAAATGAATTGAACAGTCAATAAGAAGTGCAAATGGCTGATAAATGTATGAGAAAATGTTCAACATCCTCAGGCATCATGGAAATGCAAATGGAAAATATGTTGTGATCCCACTCACCCCAGTCAGAAGCCAAATGCTGAACACAATGGAGATGGTGATCGTTATGTACTGTTAGACTGTAGGGGGAACAGAGGTCTCTGTGCTCACAGATTAGCATTAGGGGAACGTGGAATGTTAAACATGGGAAATGAAGGAAAGACCTGTTATCCACCCAGAAGCTGGGAGCTGATATGTGGCTGGAGATCACACCAGACCACTTATCATAAGTTCGTTCTCCTCAGTCAATCTACAGAACCTATCTTTATGGAATGTGTCACATGTGCTTTACAAAGAATTTCAGTCGCTGTAGTTGGAAGGTTCTCCCGTCCTGCCCGACCCTGTGGTCAGGACAAATCTCTCCCATCCGTTTCCCGCAGCCACTTGGTCCCAAGTGAACACACAGAGGCTTATACTATTTATAAACTATGTGGCCTATGGGTCAGACTTCTTGCCAGCTAGCTCTTATATCTTAAATTAACCCATTTCTATTAAGCCATATGTCGCCACATTTTCTGAACAGTGGGATGGCATCTCTTCCATCTCCGTCTTTCTTCTTCCTGTCTCTCTCTTGGATTTTCTGCCTGCCTCTAAGCTGCCTTGCCATAGGCCAAAGCAGCTTATTTATTAACCGATGGGAACAACATATATTCACAGCGTACAGAAAGACATCAAGTAGTCATGTCCAATCTTTATTTATCTTACTTTGTTCCTCTAAGAGATTTATGTATGCTTATTTTGTGAATGTGGGATGGAGTTAATTATCAACCAAAAAGTTTTCATCAAATTGTGTTGCTCTGAATATGCCTAAAGTAAACCACTTGGGGTCAGATTCTTGAAGTTTGAACCAACACTGGCAGCTGAGTGGTGCTGAACTGAACTGCCTTCTTACCTCCCTCGGATGTCTCTCTGCAGGCCTGTGAAGGTCACAGAGACCCCTGCATTGGCAGGAATGTAAATTAACGTAGCCATTATGGAAATAAGTATGGAGACTCCTCAAAAGACAAAATAAACAAGCAACAAAAACTTGCAAATCAAACCAAAACACTTGAGAACAGAACTAATGTGTATTCCAGCTCTACCAGTCCTAGGGGTGTACCAAAAGGAATCCAAGTCAGCACACCAGGGAGATACTTGCACATCCATGTACATTGAGCCACTATTCACAACAGCTAAACACTCACAAATGACTAGAAAAGGCCAATGTGGTATATATATAAAATGGGTTGTTACCTAGCCATAATGAAGAAATTATGTTAGAAGAACAAGGAAATGGATAATCATGCTAATCAAAATAAGCCTAACTCAGAGTGCCAAATATATGCTTCTTCCCACATATGGAATCCCTATTTAAAAAAAATACAAGACATAATTCTGCCCCTCCACCCCATGACACTTCCCCAGGTCCATGTAATCCCAGCCCATCCCTGGCCCTTCTGCTGCTGTGTCCTGCCCCTAACTAACCCCAGAGGACTTCCACCACTGAGGCACAGACCACACCAGCCACAAACAGTGAGGGACCCTGCTGTCCTGTGGCCTGTCCCCTCCCATCACAGCACCAGCGCCATAGCTGGGTCCTGCCCCCAACACTGTGTGAAGATGTGTCACTGTGATTGGTTTAATAAAGAGCTGAATGGCCAATAGCTAGTCAGGAAGAAGTTAGGCGGGACTTCTGGATAAGAGAGGTCTCAGGGAGGAAGAAAGGCAGAGATGTCAGAGGACAGAGAGAGGAAACAGGATGTGCAAGATGGAAGAAAGGTAAAAAGCCATGAAGTAAAATTTAGATTAATATAAATGGGTTATTTAAGTTATAAGAGTTACTGGGACAAGTCTAAGCTATAGTTTGAGCTTTCATAATTAATAATAAATCTCCAAGTCATTTTTGTGAGCTGGCAGCCCAAAGAAAAATCTGTCTACATTTCTTGATAGATACCACATACCAAAACTTAAATGAAAATCAGCTAAACTATTTAAATATACCTATAACTCCTAAGGAAATAGAAGCAGTCATTAAAAGTCTCCCATAGAAAAGGAGCCCAGGGCCAGATGGTTTCAGCACAAAATTCTACTAGACTTTCAAAGAAGAACTAATACCAGTACTCCTCAAATTATTCCACAAAACAGAAACAGAAGGAACATTACTAAATTCTTTTTATGAGGACATAGTTACCCTGATACCCAAACCATACAAAAACTCAACAAAGAAAGAATTATAGACCAATTTCCCTCATGAACATTGATGCAAAAATACCCAATAAAATACACAAAAACTGAGTTTAAGAACACATCAAAAAGATCATCCACCATGATCAAATAGGCTTCATCCCAAAGATGCAGGGATAGTTCAATGCACTAAAATCTGTCAATGTAATTCACCGTATAAACAAACTGAAAGAAAAAAACTATATGATCACCTCATTAGATGCTGAAAAGCCTTTGACAAAATCCAACATCCTGTAGCTCGAATTGTAATTTGTCTTAATAAAAACCTGGAGTTAGGTTACGGGGTAATGCTGAAAGTTCAGAGTTGTAAAGGAGCAGTCAGAGTCACCTGTTACCTCCACAACCGCCTTATAGTCCTCTCTCCACCCAGTCATATCACTTCCTGTCTCCTGTCTATACAGACCTCCAGACCTCTATGGTTAACTAATAGCTGTCTTCTCCCTCTGATCTTCAGGCAAGCTTTATTTGTTAGAGCACAAACAAAATATCACCACAACATCCCTTCATGATAGAAGTTTTGGAGAGATCAGGGATACAAGGCACACACCTAAATACAATTAAATACAGCAAGCTGACAGCCAACATGAAATTAAATGGAGAGAAACCTCAAAGCAATTCCACTAAAATCAGGAACAAGACAACATTGTTCACTCTCTCTATATCTATCCAATACAGTATTTGAAGTTCTAGCTAGAACAACATGAAAGCAAGAGGAAATCAAGGGGACAGAAATCGGAAAAGAAGAAATAAGAAATCAAAGTATCACTATTTGTAGATGACATGATAGTATATATTAACAACTCTAAAATTTCTACCATGGAATTCCTACAGCTGATAAATACCTTTATTAAAGTGGCTGGATACAAGATAAACTCAAAACACAAAGAAGTCAGTAGCCCTCTTATATACAAACAATAAAAGGGCTGAGAAAGAAATCTGGGAAACAACACCCTTCATGATAGCTGCAAGTAATATAAAATATCTTGGGGTAACTCTAACTAAGCAAGTGAAAGACAAGAACTTCAAGTCTTTGAAGAAAGAAATTGAAGAAGATATCAGAAGAGGAAAAGATCTTCCATGCTCATGGATCAGTAGGATTAATATAGTAAAAATGTCCATCCTACCAAAAGCAATCTACAGATTCAAAACAATCCCCATCAAAATTCCAGCACAATTCTTCACATACCTCAAAAGAGCAATACTCAACTTCATATGGAAAAACAATAAACCCAGGATAGCTAAAACAATCCTATATAATAAAAGAACTGGCAGGGGTAACACCATTCCTGATCTCAGGCTCTGTTACAGAGGTATTGTAATAAAAACAGCATGGCACTGGCATAAAAACTGACAGGTGACATGAGGGTGGGGCTGGAAAGATGGCTCAGTGGTTAAGAGCACTGGCTGTTCTTCCAGAGGACCTGAGCTCAGTTCCTAGCACCGACATGGCAGCTCACAACTGCATGTAACTCTACCTCCAGGGGATCTGACAGTCTCACACAGACAAACATGCAAATAAAATACCAATGCACATAAAATAAAAATAATCATTAAAAAAAACAAAACAGACAAGTGGATCAATGGAATCGAATCGAAGACCAGGACATAAATCCATACACCGATGGACACCTGATTTTTGACAAAGAAGGCAAAATTACACAATGGAAAAAAGAAAGCGTCTTCAACAAATGTAGCACGAATCTTAAAGGGTCTTATGAATAAACAACTTGGGATTCAGATTTTGGGGTGAATTCTGAAAGATCAGAACAATAGAACAGGACTCAGCTAACCTCACCTGGCCAACTTCTCAGCTGATCCTGTTTCCTCAGACTGAAAGCCTCTGTGTCCTCATCTGAATGGATCTCAGCTGAACTGCTGCTCAGAAGCCTACAAGCTTAACCAGGCTTTAGGTCCTGGTCCTCATGCCTTATATACCTTTCTGCTTCCTGCCATCACTTCCTAGGATTAAAGGTGTGTGTCACCATGCCTGGCTGTTTCCAGTATGGCTTTGAATTCACAGATATCCACCTGGATCTCTGCCTCCTGAATGCTAGGATTAAAGGTGAGTGTGCCATCATTTTCTGGCCTCTATATCTAGTGGCTATTCTGTTCTCTGACCATACATAAGTTTATTAGGGTGCACAATATATTGGGGAACACAATATCACCACAAATAAATAGTGATGGTATAACTGAATGTCAGCATGCAGAAGAATGCAAATAAATCTATATCTATCACCATGCACAAAACTCAAATCCAAGTGGATTGAAGACCTCAACATAAATCCATTTACACTGAACCTGACAGAAGAGAAAATGGAAAATAGTCTTGAGTGTATTGGTAGAGGAGACAACTTCCTAAATAGAATACCAGTAGCACAGACACTAAGATCAGCAATTAATATATGGGACCTGATGAAACTGAAAAGTTTCTGTAAGTTCAAGGAAATTGTCAGTATTACAACATGATAGCCTACAGACTAGGAAAAGATCTTTATCCATTCTTACCTACATCTAACAGAGGACTGAGCTCCAAAATACGTAAAGAACTTAAGACATTAGACATCAAAAACCCTAAATAATCCAATTAAAAAATGGGGCAGAGACCTAAATAGAGAATTCTCAACAGAAGAATCTCAAATGGCAGAGAAATACTTAAAGAATTGCGCAACATCCTTAGCCATCAGGGAAATGCGAATCAAAATGACTCTGAGATTCCATTATACCTGTCAGAATGGAGAATGGGTAAGATCAAAACTACAACTAACAGATTATGCTGGAGAGGATTTGGAGCAGATGGAACATTTCTCCACTGCTGGTGGGAATAAAAAACTTGTACAGCCACTTTGGAAATCAATATGGCGGTTTCTCAGAAAATTGGGACTCAATCTACTTTAAGACCCAGCTATACCACTCTTGGACATATGCTCAAAGGATGCTTAATCATATCATAAGAACATTTTCTCAATTATGTTCATAGCGACTTTATTTGTAATACCCAGAACATGGAAACAACCTAGATGCCCCTCAACTGAAGAATGGATAAAGAAAATGTTGTCCATTATACAGTGGACTATTAATCACCTATAAGGATGAACCCAGCTAAGACTCCTGGCAGCAGTGGATACATGGCCTGAACTGGCCATCTCCTGGGATCAGATTGATGACTACCCCAATTATCATCAGAGAGCCTTCATTCAGTAACTGACAGAAACAGACGCAGAGACCCACAGCCAACCATTAGGCCAAGCTCTGGGAATCCTGCTGAAGAGAGGAAGGAAGGATTGTAGGAGCCAGAGGGGTCCAAGGACACCACAGGAAAACCAACAGAATCAACTAACCTGGGCTCATAGGAGCTCACAGAGTCTGAACCTACAACCAGGGAGCCTGCCTGGTTGTAGTGAATCTGTTAATGACTGAGGAAAGACTGATAAGTAGACCAGTGTATTTGCAAATGCAGATGGATTTCAGAAGGCCTAGGAGGTGGTTTCAGGCCTGGCAGTGGGGAAGGCGGCAGGATACTGTATGAGGTCTGCTTTGGGGGGATGGGAAAGGTTTTGTGGTAGCTGGCCTTAGCAAGAATAAAGGATAAAATGGAATAGTTGTCACGACAGGTAGGAACGGTGAGGGGTGTGTTTGACAAGGAAGAGGAAAGAATTTCCTCACCTTCGATGACAGAGTGGACGGATGAGATATGGCGGCTTTAAATTTTGGTCCCCTGGTCAGCTTCTGATTCTGCTGTTGGTATTCTCATTTCAGGGCAGAAAACCTCAGAATCAGAGTTTCGTTTCACATTCCTTGTCTTAAGATTCTGGTCTCATGCTGAATTTTGTCTATAGACAGAAACATTTTGAAAGCAAAGTACTGTATTTCCTGGGGTATAGTATCAAAGTTATTGAAAACACAGATTTGTGCAGCATAATTATAAATATCCTTTAATAATCCCTGGCAGTATCCATGCGTATAATAACATGGAAAGATCTAATACCGAGCCATTATTACCTGGTCAGAAAAAACTGGACAATATCAGTGAATTAAAGAAAGAGACGGTAATTATAGGCGCAAAACTGACTCTAGATTCATTGTTTTATTGCTTCTCTTCCCCATCAGAAAGAACTTTGACTCCTGCCCGATGCTCAGCACGTGCTTCTGTACATCAGTGTTTGTTACATGACTAAGGAACTATGGCTTAGCCGGAGGGAAGAGTTTTAGATGAAAACATCCCATGCACAATGTTCGGCATGAGAGAGGGCCCAGGTCAAGGGTGCCGCCATGACACTGGAGGCGTTCATCTTCACGACACCTCCTTCTCTGCTTTGCTCCCCTGACTCACGCTCCAGGACATCTCATGTTCAGGGTCATTTCTCTACATTCTCCTGTTTACTTTCTCCTCTTTGGGCTCTTTAGAAACACGGAGAAATTCAGGGTTCTGTCAACATATTGTGTTATTTGGAAAGATCGAAATAAAAATGAAAAAATCTAGAATAAATCCAACAGTGTCTAGTTCCCCTTTCCTGTAGACTCAGTTGGCTTGGGATGAGATGCAGGCATCGTTTTGCAAAGTCTTCCAGGTGACGTGACTATACAGGATTGAGAAGCTAATAACACCAGGAAGTGATATTTTTGCTATAGAAATTTGAATGCTGGGAGACCTTTCCCATACAGGAGAGGAATGAAGTTCTGACTAGCTCAGTGTGGGACATCTGTGGGGAGGGGGAACACCCTATGATTGATCAACTTGCCCGAGAAGAATTGGTTGGTGCTCAGGAATTCCTGGGCATAGGTCATGAAGCTAGATGGGCAGCCATGAGAGGGGAGCAGAAAAGGTGAGGTCAACAGTACCTGCAACAGACAGCAGGAAGGGAGCTGTGGAGGAGGAAGAGGATGGGGTGGGAGAGGGTCAGGTCAGGGCAGGGACGGCACACAGAGGAGAAGAAAATGCGTGTGAAAATTCCCCAGTGAAGCTCATTACTTGGTATGCTAATTAAAAAAAATAGGAAAATAAAAAAGAAAAAGAAAGTTGGCTGTATGGACAAGAGGAGCTGTAGTTGGAGATCTTCTCTCCAGGTGCCACCAAGCCCCCGTGGTCCCATAACCCACGTATAACATAATCACTCAGAGGCTTATATTACTTATAAACTGTATGGCCGTGGCAGGCTTCTTGTTATCTACTTTTTCTATCTTAAATTAACCCATTTCTATTAATCTATACTTTGCCACTTGGTTTGTGGCTTACCTGTACCTTACATCTTCCTTGTCATGATGGTGGCTGGCGGTGTCTCTCTCCCCTCAGCGTTCCACCTCCCAGAATTCTCTTCTCTCTTGTCCCGCCTATACTTCCTGCCTGGCCACTGGCTAAACAGCATTTTATTTATACAGATCGATATCCACAGCAAGGAGCCTCACAGCTTTGTGAGACATGACCTAAATGTTAACGTCTACACCTGGGAAGCTGGGCGATGATAACTTCTCAGATAGTGGAGTAGTCACATGAGCCAAAACTCTTAGGTCTGTTCTTTCCAACTTGTGAGAGAAGGGAGGGAGGAGATGTGGTGGGAGGGATGATTGGGAATCCATATGTAGACCCAACACAAATATGTCTTACATACATAGTCTACTTTTTTTAAAAAATAAAAATACACTGTAATATCATTGTGCATGAAACATGAAGTTTTCTTTTTTAGACACAGTGTTGCAATCACAGCAGCATAGTTCATAGTATTCCATTCTGTGAATATTTTTGTGTTTTCTCCTTTAACAGCGACCAAAATGAGAATTATTGTCTTATGGGAGCATGCACCCTTTAGTGAGACTAGCTTTTTCCATTTAAAATACATTGCCCTCTCGTGTAACCTGAAGGAAAAAAGTCCCGGAGGCCTGAAAGGATGCATGGAGATGATCAGGATTAGTGGAGAGTGGTCCACTGGACTGACAATATATCCAATTCTGTTTCATACCGGGAAAAGCCCAAGTTACTGTGAGGCCCATGGGTGAAAATCTGATGAAAAATGAAGCATCCGCATCCCAGCTTCTCAAAGGGTGGCTTTAACTCACTCTTGATTTAAATTAGTGTAAAAGGATTTAGATTGAAGGACCTATGTGAGATTTCTAGAAGAAGTAGTTTATCCAACAAAACTATATTTGGCTCCTATAAAGAAGTGGCTCTTTGTCATGAAAATTAATCGGAAAAGCTGTCCATTTTTAATTGGCCCCAAGAAGAAACTGCAAGTGATAAGCAGCAGCTTGGCTTTAAATGAATGTGTAAAATGGCTAACTGCTTCTCTTTGTCATGATCCACCGTTTCAAGCTGACCCCCGACCCGAGTCTGCCTAGGTAGTTTGTATATTCCCCACCAAACTATTGAGAAGTGTAATGGCAACTACTCACTGCTGTCTCTGACATTGGTTATATATAGAAGGAATTTAGGAGATGTAAAGATGGGGATGTCATAAAATAACTATAAAGACACAAGAAGAAATGTTTCAACACTGACATTCAGCTGCTCAGTTATGCCAGCAAAATGGTGAGTGCCCTTTAGTTTGGGACTAATTCTAATGTCGGCTGAAGGAAAAGGCCACCATGAGATAGTGGTGCAATGAGTATCTGCCTTGAAGTCATATGCTCTGGTTCTGAATCTGTGCTGACATTTAAAATTTGTTGATCCTGAGCAAGCCACCTAACCTCTCAGAGTCTCAATTTTATCACCTGCAAATGGTAAATAACAAGAATTTGTGCACTGTTATTTTTGTACGTTGTGTGGGTTAAATGAGACAAATATTGTGAGAAGTACTTCACAAATATGAGCTACTTTCTAGTTGTCTGGTGTTGCAATTGCAGCAATCATCAGTGGTCTCATTCAGTTCCACACAGTGCTATTCACAGGAAGCTACTTAGCTTCACAGCCTCTGATTCTGTGTTTGAGCTTTCTAGAGCTTTATTAGCAATATTTATTCATTACATGGTTCTGCAGTTACTGTGCAACTTTAGGTTAATGGTAATTGTGAATACAATTCTACAGATGTCCATAAATACAGAGAGTTTGGAAGGAAAGAGCCAGACATTTATCCAGGTATGTTGGTTAAGGATGTCAGCGTGATAAAATTTAGAATTACCCAGGACAGGCCTCTGGCCATGCTTGGGTGATGTTATCTTGATTGCATTAATTGAGGTGGGAAGAATCACCCACTATGAGTGGCATCATTTCCTGCATGGGATCCTGGATGATATGATTGGAGAATGGGAACTGTTATGCAGGTGTTTGTATTCTCTGCTTTTGGATTGTGATATGATACTGTCCAGCTGCTTCAAGTTCCTTCCACCTTGACCTTCCTCCCATGATTGGTCACCCTTGAACTGTGAGCTAGAACAACCTCTCTCTCACTGAAACTGCTTTTGTCAGAGTATTTTTTCATGGCAGCAGGAAAAGGAACTGAGACACTGGGGTTGAGTCAAGCCACATATTAATGTGCAAGTACTGACTTCCTGGTAGGCTGATAACGAAGAATTCTGAAACATTATGGAGAAATGGAACATAGTAGAGGCCTTGGAAGTGTTGCCAGGAGGGAAGAGCTGCCTAACCTGTTTATGAACAGGACAGCAGGGGCACAATGTGGAGGCCACAAGGTACATCAAGTTGTCAACTGTGCGGAGGGAAATTGTCCCTCGCTTCCTGGAAAAGCACAGCATTGATGATTAAAATCCTATGGGATTTTATGAAGACTTAGGGTCAGCCAGAAGACATTCCAGCCTTAGCCTCTTTAATTGCTCACAGAAGTGGAGACTGTGACATCCTGAGTGATTTTTGAGGACTCAAGTGTCTCGTATTTACTACTTACTGTTAACACATGCATGAGGCCTTTTGGTTCCCAGGTGTTGGTATTTGCACTCTGTTACTCACATCCTAGACTCACAACCTAGACTCACATCTTAGACCCACATCCTATAATGACATCCTAGACTTACATCCTAGACCTGCATCCTAGACCCTCATCCTAGACCCACATTCTAGATCCACATCCTAGATCCTCATCCTAGACCTGCATCCTAGACCCTCATCCTAGACCTGCATCCTAGACCCTCATCCTAGACCTGCATCCTAGATCCTCATCCTAGACCTTCATCCTAGACCCTCATCCTAGACCCACATTCTAGATCCCATCCTAGACCTGCATCCTAGACCCTCATCCTAGACCCACATTCTAGATCCACATCCTAGATCCTCATCCTAGACCCTCATCCTAGACCCACATTCTAGATCCACATCCTAGATCCTCATCCTAGACCTGCATCCTAGACCCTCATCCTAGACCTGCATCCTAGACCCTCATCCTAGACCTGCATCCTAGATCCTCATCCTAGACCTTCATCCTAGACCCTCATCCTAGACCCACATTCTAGATCCACATCCTAGATCCTCATCCTAGATCTGCATCCTAGACCCTCACCCTAGACCCACATTCTAGATCCACATCCTAGACCTGCATCCTAGACTCACAACCCTGATCTAGCACTGCCTCACTGAAGCTATTCCTTGGTTCCTTAATATAAATCAAGAGTCTGAAATTTCAGGGTCATCCCTCAGCTTAGGACCACTAGCTGAACAGTAATTGTTTCAACTGCCCCCTGGCCCATGTCTTATACATCTGTGGAGAGAGAAAATATAGAGATATTTATGGTCAACATAAGCATCTTGTTCTTGGCTTCCCTACAAGCAAGCGAAGAGGCAAACAATGTTGCTTTGTCATGGAACCACTGTGTGGTCCTCGCATGTGAACACCTTGTTTGGAATTGAATGTCTTTGCATCTCCCACAGCCTCTCTACCCCACAATGTGCCTGATCTGGGATTGTTCACTGACAAGAATAAAGGTTTGCTTTTTTGATCGTTCCCTTTCTCATAACTTATTTTCTTGATAGAAGATTCTGGAAAGTAAGTGCTTATTCAGGTGAAATTTAAGGAAAGTCAATATTATCATTGTTTCCCAAAGGTTTAACAGGCAAAAGGAAAGAAAACACAATGATGAGTTTTCTATCTTTTTTTAAATTGAAGAAACACATGTCTATATTCTCCATTTTCTAAGATAGGTAATGCATTCTAAATTGTAGTGAAAGACTGAAGAAGATTGCTTGTCAGGCTTAAGGCTATGTGATAAGAGCAGGTCAGAGAGCTGGGCAATTTAGATTAAACTCTCAGGAAACCCAGAGAGCATTTGAGTCTTTCCTTGGTTCATCTGTTTGGAAATGACGAGTCATCTCAAAGCTTCCCTAGAAAGTCCCAAAGGGAAGGCCAGTGAGCAGCCATCTTTTCAATGACTTGGAAGAACCTAGTAGAGTCCTAGCACACCTAGAAGGCATTTTTCACACATGTCCTGCAGAGGGACTGCTGGGCAGGCTGGTGCACATGTGAAGTTCTTAGGCAATAAGTCCTGAAAATTCTGGATTTGTCTAGTTGAAATTCGGTGGCAAATGAGTTTGATGAATCAGACAGTGCTCCAGCTGCATGCAGATAGGAAAGGTCACTATTAAGATATTGCAGACTACAGCTGAGTCAGTGTTCCTTCAGTGTGACTGACAGAACAAAGTTAAAATTAAATAGGACAAAATTTTTGGGAAAATAAAAGCCTTAAAGATTCATTAGTTTTTAAAATCTTTTTTATCCTAGGTTTTGTTGTTGTTTCCTCTTTTGGGGGGGGGGCATCACCAGCTCCCAAATAAATCACATTATTCTTAATTATAAATGCCCAGCCTCAGCTTGGCTTATTTCTAGTCAGCTTTCCTTAACTTGAATTAGCCCATTTACCTTTGGCCTCAGGGTTTTGTTTTTGTTTTTGTTTTTTTTAAATCTTTCTTTATTCCTGTATAGCTTTTCTTTCCTTTTTTTTCTGTGTCTGGGTGTGTAGCTAGGTGTCCGGGTGTCTGGCCCCTGAAGTCCTCCTCCTTCTCTGGCGACTTCCTCTTTTTTTCTTTTTCCCTCCCAGATTTCTCCATCTCTATATTCTCTCTGCCTGCCAGCCCCGCCTATCCTTTCTCTGTCATGCTATTGGCCATTCAGCTTGTTATTAGACCATCAGGTGTTTTAGACACAGCTTCACAGAGTTAAACAGAAGCAATGTAAGCAAAAGGAACACACCTTAAAATAATATTCCTCAACAAGGTTTACTTTGGATTCCTATAATTCCTTAATGGTAAAGTGTAATTCTTCAATTCTGATATGTAATAATATTTGTAATATACAAAGTTAATTTTTGGAATTTACATACTTGATCCACTACCAAATTTCTGCTCTCACATAGATGTGCAGAGATCCGTGAAACAAACTTGATTATGCAGGACTGCTTAGCAGAGGAGGTATTCCTACTAGTGAACCCAGTTCCTGCTGCCCCCTTGGTCTCTGACTCTACTGATTTTTTGTTTTTTAAATCTGTGCACATTTCTGCTTCTTGCATCATGGGTTTGGGATTTTTGTGCAGATTTTTCATGGTTCCCTGGTTCTTTGGTTTTTAAATAGATTAGTGTGACACAATATTTCTTGTTAGTGGGAAAAAAATTGGCTGCAAGAAATGTCTAGCAAAAGTAAGGGCATGTATCCTAAATAAAGCTTGTTTTTAGAGCTTTGGCGACTACAGAGCCATACCCTGCTGGCTCTCTTGGTGCCATTCTCTGGCTGTGTATCTTGCTCTTCTGCCTGCTCACTCTTGTCATACCTGTCACTCTGGTTCCTTACATGAAACCCAAATAGATCCAGGCCTTTCACTTATGTCAGACTGAAAAGAAACCCAGGTGCATTATATAATGTCTTAAAAATTCCTGTATACATTTCCTGGGACCCTTTGGACAGATGCCAAAGAGGAGTTACTGTGCATGAGACATGGTCCTCTTATCTACATGGTTGCAGAACTGTGCTTCCTCGGCCTTATAGTCTCTTCCTTAGAGAGTCAGCCCACATTCTGCTTCGCCAAGGCTTAGTTGCAACCCCGCTCTCCCTCTGATCCCTCTTCTAGGTGGACATCTGTATTCTATTTCCTCAGCTGCCGCTTTCTGACCTGTTTGCCAAGGATGCCAGGGCAACATAAGGAAGGCTCTGGAAGTGAGCAGCAACGAGCCATCTCTTGAAATTGGCAGAGAAATATGGTGAATATGTAAATATTTTTAGCTGTCAAATAGACTCAGACTAAATATAATACAGATTTAGAACTTAGACCTTGCATAGGAAGAATTGGTTGCTACCAATCCCTTCCAGTTCTAATACTTTGTCCTCAACACTTCTTATTTCATATACTTTTCCCTAAGCAGATTCCTTGGGAGAAAGTCATAGTTAAGGGCTAGAGGCTGGAGGTAGGGTGTTGACAAAGGAAGAAGGCTCAGGCCCATTCCAGTGGTGTGTAGAAACAAGGAATGTGTTGACTGACATTCTAAGTATGATGAGGAAGTGAATATGTGTCTTAGTCACTGTTATATTGTTATGAAGAGATACCATAACCAAGGTAACTCATAGAGAGCATTCAATTGGGGGCTTGTTTACAGTTTCAGAGGTTTAGTTCATTATCATCATGGCCAAGAACATGGTGATATGTAGGCAGTGCTGGAGCAGTAGCTGAGAGCTACATCTTGATATGTAAGCAGAGAGAGAGAGAGAGAGAGAGAGAGAGAGAGAGAGAGAGAGAGAGAGAGACTGACTGTGGGTTTGGCATGGGCTGTTGAAATTTCAAAGCCCACCCCCGTGACACATCTTCTGTCCCTCTAATCCTTTCAAGTAGTGCTATTCCCTGGTGACTAAGCATTCAAATATTTGAGTCTATAGGAACCTTTCTTACTGAAACCACCATTTTTGAAATAGGAAAGAGAAATTTATCAATGTGAAAAGAGAAATAATGGGATAAAACTAGAGGCAGTGTTACAGCTGAATTCATAAAGGTTCAGGAGACAGTGAACACATCCATGCAGGGGAGGATAGAATCAACTGTATAGGACGAAGGTCTTTAAACTTCACAGAACCAGTTTTTTCCCTTAATTTCCCCATATTGCTTTTATGATTGTTATTTGTGATCATAGCTTTCTTCTTCTTCTTCTTCTTCTTCTTCTTCTTCTTCTTCTTCTTCTTCTTCTTCTTCCTCTTCTAAGTTAGTGATACTTATGTCTGCTTTGCTCTTGTGGGAAATATGATAAGCTTTGGGCATTTCCCAATCTCTGTTGATCTTTATACAGTGCACATCCCAAAGGGGCTGGCTATTCTTGTTATGTGTGAGAGGAGGCAAAAGCCCCCATGATGAATGTGGAGAAAGAGAAATACTTTTTCAAGTCAGAAAAACTTTAATGACAAGTCTAACTTCAGTTTTCCCATTGTTCTGTTGACTTAGGAAAAAATTAATTAAATGAAATTAACTGTGATAATCTTGACTACTGTTGTTATCTTTTTACTATATAGTAAAGTCACATGACATGTCATATTCCACAAAACTGACCAACCACCAAACAAATAAATACACAAAAACTATAATGGTGCATGCCTTTAATCCTAGCACTTGGGAGGAAGAGGCAGGTGGATCTTCGTATGAGGCCAGTCTCATCTACAAAGCAAGTTCCAGGACAGCCAAGGCTACACAGAGAAACCCTGTCTTCAAAAACCAAAACCCCCAAACTAAAAAAAGCTATTTTTATTGAGAGAAAACTAGGAAATACAAGGAGCAAAATGATATGTTTTTGGTAAACTGTTATTTAATAACATGAGCATCTTTCTTTACCACTAGATTTCAGTGAGGTATCAGCAAATGTGGCTTGAGAGAAAGTTATATTAGAGTGATTCCATATTGTGAGTCATTTATTCCCTAACTGAGAAATCAGGTGTTTGGAACAAATGCTATCACAAATCCAGAAAAGACCAAAATTTCCCCAAGAACATAAATGATCATGAGACATAACAGCTCTTCACCATAGGTCCCAGAATAGGCAGTCATGAAAATGGCATGACTTCTTTTAGATTATCTTGCTGTATTGTACAAAAAAATTAAGTAATGATTTATGAGTTAATATTTATAAAGCATTTCACAAAATATTCATTTAAAACTATATGCTGTATTTTTTATAAACCACAGTTTAGGGCATGGTTTTGTTTTATGTTTTCAACAAAGGAGAAAAATATCCTTCAGGGTAGAAAAATGTCTAATGTAGTTTCTGGTTCTGTTTTGAACTCATTCTACTGAAAAAGTAAGATATTCAAGAAAGTGATTTGGTGTAAGAATTACAATAGAGAGTTTATTATTCATAGCATAATTTTTATTAAATGCATTTTCAGTCTCATTATCATTTTTAAACTACTTAGCTCCAATCAAAATGAAAATGCCCATTTCTTCATCTTTATTCATGTCTTCCCCACGCCAGTGCTCTAGAAAGGAGGCTGTCTCTGTTTTCCAGTGAAAAATTCAGGGTCACTTGTTGTATGTGAAAGATGCATGGGAATCCTGGAAATGAACGATGACAAAGCTCTGCTGAGGTAGCCCCAGGCTCCTAGCATGGTGTCTCTGGCTCCTGTTTGCTGATATCCTCAGCTCCTGAGTAAGTACCACTTCTGTTCCCAGACTTCCCTGGGGTCAGCAAGTTGGTCACCTGAGCTTTGGGAACTAATTCTTTTCCTTGTGCATCATAATTAGGAACCCCTCCCTGCAATTAGCACTAAACTGAAAATGAAGTTATTCCAAAGACAAGCTATCAAAGGGATGTTTTCCTTCTAATGCTATAGATGGGAATGCAGTACATTTAATAAATCCTGAGAAGACCTATGTGTGATTTGAGAATATATTTCCTTCCCAAATCATGCTTCCTGGAACTATATTTTCAAATAATAGAAATCATGTTAAAACACGTGAAAGGCTCAGTTCTAATTCAAAGGTCCATGTTATGAAAAATATTTTTTCCAGATAAGACATATACTCTGTCTTTTAACATAGGTTTTATTTTATTTTCTTACTTGGCATAACAGAGCAGCCAACACCCTATTTTATAGACACCATCTGTTTTCGGTTGACCTCAATTTTCTGGATGACAGATTTTCTTCAAATATTTTAAGCCATAGCTAAATTTCATTTGGCAGAAATATTTAGATTAGTTTATGAACAAGGAATCAGAAGTTCTGAATCCAAACATGGAATTACATTTCAATAATGTTTAATTTACTTAGTATTTTAACAAAATGCTTTGTAATTGTGTTGATGCTCCGAGGATAAATTCCTTTAAAAATTACATATGTATGTACATATATACACATATATGTATATTCACAGAGTTCATGTGTAGAGAGGTAAGACTTCAGAGGTTTCTGCCCATGATTAGTTGACCAATCAGGCCAGTGGCATACCAGGATATCTTGGGGAAGGGCAGGGTGGAACAATATGCTCACCTCATGATGGCTGAGACTCTATAAGAGAGATGGAGCAAGAGGCCAGGGGCCCCATATTTTATTTGTGCTCTATTTTCTTGAGATGAGTCATACCTCCTAAAGTTCCCACCATCTCCCACGCATGTCACCAGGTGGGGACTCACTTCCTCTTTAACACATGAGCTTATAGGAGAATTTTGACATCAAACCATACAGTTGAATTTCAACAACTGAAAATACTCTCAGTCAGTGGTCAAAATTATTACATGTGGTAAGAGGCAGCTGGTGGAAGCAGGGTTGACTCCTTCTGAGGAGACCCAGGTGTTGCAGAGGGGCTGCCTTCAAAAAGCCCAAATGTTACCAGCCAGAAATGTCTCTGATCAGCAGCATGTATAGCAATCACCTTGAGGACAATCAATTTCCACTCCTAGGGTTGCACAGGGAAGCAGTCATGACTTGGGAACAGTGTGGAAGAATAGAATCGCCTCTCTCCACTTCATAGTCGTCCATTGCTGGTCCTTGCTAAAACACACCTCGGTTTGAGTTAATCTTGACCCAACTTCTCTTTTTTCCATTTACTTCCCCTCCTGGTTATAAGGCACAGCACAGCATAAACTCAGAAGTTTGAACCCGTCATTCCATTGTGTAACTATAGTAGCATCTAACATAAAGCCAACTACACAGTTGCGGTCAACTAATGCTTGGAGATAGCGAAATAGATGATGAAGATGATCAGGACACTTCAGCTCTGAATGAGTGGAGGGCATGATACAGAGGAGTGGGAAGGACACGTGTGTTCAGGTGGTTTCCCTTTGTGCCTTTTATAGAGACAGCCATGTCTGAACACTCAGCTAGAGCGAATCTCGACTGTGAGAAAAGATTGGAAGGACAAGTAGGACATGCAAAGAGGTAATCAAAGAGTTCCTGGGATGGTGGGTGGCACAGGCATGTCACCCGAGCCAGATACCTGGCATTGTGAATGTAGTAGAAAGAGAACTGCAGGAGTACTCTGAGCACTTGGGCTTTGCTCTCAGCTCAGTATGTGCACTGAGTGACTGGTGGAGAAGATCTCTGAGCCTTGCCGGCCAAACCTGCCAAATGGGCACAGTTCTCCTTGCTTGGTTGAACTGTTGTAAAGAACAAATGGAATAAATCATGAAGTACTGTTCGGATCTAGAATCTGGGAACTGCAAATGTCACTGCACAGCTGCCGGTCTTCTGTTTTGAGAAATCAGAAAGGACATCTTCCCTCAAGATAGTGAGTCATGTTAACCTACAACTGATATGATGGGAGCCAGCAGAAGAAATGGTCAATCAGTTAAATTAGAGGCAATTTAAAAGAACCAAGAAATTGGGAAGTAATCCATATGGCTTGATGATAAAATTGTGCCTTAATGACTTTTTTACTCTCTGTTATTGAGGAACATCCTCCCCAACAGGGAAATCACAAGTGGATCCTATATGATTGTAGCTATCAATGTAAACTGAGTTGTTAAAAATGCCTAGTGTCATCATTTTTTGCATGATGTTGGTGATTATCATCCATTAACTGGTAATAAGCTATATTGTATATCCCATGTTACAAAATGATAATGGGATAAGCAATCAGCTCAAGGACTTCATAAAAGTTTGATTAATTTATCAGGACTTATTACAAGTTGATTTGAATACACTGTAGACTAAGAAATAGTGGGATTTAAGCTATTTATAATCAGTTTCCTATGACAGATAGAATTGGAACAGCTGAGTCATTTACAAAATGCCAATGTTCATAGAGAAACTTTTCCATATCTGGAGATTATTCATATACCCAGGGGACTGGGAAGCAGAGTTTTTCCAAAGGCTGTCCACCTAATCAGCAGTAGACCCATGTGAAGAACTTGATGCACGTGCAGACCCCTCACCTCTTGCAGGCTTCCTAAATTGGAGCTCTTGAATAGAGCTCAGGATGTAAATTGTATCAAATACCTTGGGGATTTTAACATGTGTTGGAGTTTAAGGTCTGCAGAGAAGACAGTGGTATTCACTACATAATAAACATTCTTATTATAAATATGTCTCAAAGAATAAAGAATATCAATAAACACATAGAGGATTCTAAATATAAAGGTATGGTTAGTATCTAGGCCTGAAAGACAAATCAGCAGTTTTGAGGAAACTGGAAGCAAATGACAGCAGAATGAATTTCGATGGTGAAGGCAATGAGACTGAACCCAGTTATGGCAAACAGGACCCACTGACATCTTTCCAGGTTATCAGGAACTGCTATATTACTAAGCCAGTAGTTCATAGCCTAGAGTCGACATTAGACCCTGAAGAAACATTTTAGAAAACACTGATTCCAAGGGCTATCCCACACCACTTTAACAAAGGTTTCTGCAGCTGGTGTCCAGGCATTGCTATGAAAACAAATGTCTCTAATTAGTTCTAGGTTGAAAATCAAGATTGAAAACCGCTGTGTATGTGAATGAAGGCGTGCAGGAGATGGAAGGGAAAGGGAGATGAGAGTGTGCCCTACTCAATTATGCCTATGACAAAGATAAAATGGAATTTCAAAATAAGGAAGTAGACCCGACTTAACAAGGTTGCTAAGTGTATTCAGGAAACCAGGTTGAGTTTTCCATTGAGAACTCTTTACACTTTTCTGAGCTCTCCCTCTTCAAACATCATTGATCTTGACAATTTAATGTTTTGGTCTCTTATGGTTACAATTTAAAGTTTCCCAAAGATGGCCCCTTCTACTGAGTTGATTATTTGGTTGGCTTGGAGCCCAAGATCTGAGCTCCTTGTGTTTCAGCTCATTCTGTTGACCTGTCTGGAGGACTGCACAGGTGAACCATTAATTTTGTCTTTTACGTGCTTGACGCTGGGATTAGGCACTTGAGGAATTGGCAGGTCACACTGAAAGTTTTGCAATCCCTAATTTGTCTATGTCTGTAGTAAAACTGTCCTGTTTTCTCATTATTGACTGATTACTTGACTACTTAGCAAATTTATAGTCAGCATCTAAAATGGTCTAGCCATTTTACTGGACAGAGTGCAGCATATCAAGACAGTCCTTGCTGAGCATGCTGATGCACGCTGGAAATCCAGGCATCCAGGACTTAGATATAGAGGGACTTATAGGATGCTACTCTGGGCCACAGAGTTGCAAGCCAATGTGAACTGCCCAGAGAGATCTGTCTTCAAAATAATAATAATAATTAAAAAACCCCCACAAACAACAATCCCCTAAAAAGATAGCATCTGGAATCCATCCGGTAAGTAGTTCATTGTTTCTGTTTCTTCCCACCTCCTTTTCCCTCCTACACAAACCCGCCTTTAACATTTGTCAGGCTTGGGGCAAGAATACAAATGAGTGGCCACTTACTATGTATGTCAGTGTTTTAAAATTATAGAGCAAGTTTACAAACTGTTAAATAAAGTATGTTCCATCCTCCTACCTTGACAAATACGCTGTCCGGATGAGCCAGGAGCTGGACTCAAATTTAGAATTCTTATGATCCTCAGAATTTTGAGACACAAAGACTGGCCCTTTGCTTCATCTGCCACTGTTTTTTCTTCCGTGGTATGGCCTCTGTCTGCTCTTGTTCAGAGAAGGGCTTCATATACACACAGGGGGGTCACAGCAACACGCTCTGACCATTGCCCTCACCACCCCTGCTGCACAGCTTTCATCCTCTTCCCCCAAGAGTGTGCACTGGTTTGGCTGGCTCTTGGGGAGGTAGAACTGGGAAGAGGACTATGTTGGCTCCAGATGTGGCTGAGGCCATTCGGACATGCCTTCCCAAGGTCTGTCACACCTGGAGCATAGTTAACATGGTCGCTATGTGCCTTTGGCTTCCAATAGAGGAATGCGGCAGTGGAGGGTGTCAAAGTGGGACCCATCTTACATGTAGCAGCCTGTAGTTCGGAGTCTTATGTGGAAGGTATATATGTGTGTTCTCAAGTGGGCAGGCACAGGTGTGTGGATTCATGTGCACCTGTGTGAATGTGATAACAGGGATCTTCCTTGAACACTCTTTTTGTTGTTGTTATTTATTATGTTTGTGTTTTAATTTTACACATCAGCCATGGGTTCCCCTGTCCTCCCCCCTCCTGCCTCCACCCCCACCTTCCCCCCAGCCCCTCCCCTCCATTCCCATCTCCTCCAGGGCCAAGACTCCCCTGGGGATTCATTTAAACCTGGTGGATTCAGAACAGGCAGGTCCAGTCCCCTCCTTCCAGGCTGAGCAAAGTGTCCCTTTTATACCTATCAGATCCAGGGCTCAATGATAGGGCTTCTCTTCTCAGCCAGCCAGCTTGGTCTGGGATCCTGCACCTACCTTCCTGAGGCTGGAACTGCAGGCAGGTTGCCATGCCCACCCATCATTGTGTGGATTGTGGGAATCTAAATCCCAGTCCTCTTGTTTGAATGGCTGAGCCATCTTCCCAGTCTTCTTATTTACATGGCTCTGTTTCACTTGATTGCTTTGCTAATTCAACATTACAGAATGCCTGTGAAGTGTAAGACAGAGTGGATGTGTGTGTTGATGTGGAAAAGGAAAGGTAAGGAAAAATAAAACCCAAAGCCTTTCTTTTACTATTTTCTTGCTTGGTTCCTCCATCAGTTTCCTTGGAGACTGCCTGACTTTTAAGACAGCTTCCTTGAAGATTTCCATGTCCATTCATTGTCATGAACATGATAAAGGGAACAGGGGATAGTATCTCTTCCTGGCTAAGATTTCCTCATGTTTTAGGGCTTTATTGGCCAGAGCCTGCCAATGTCAGGCTGAGAAACATTCTGGCTGTGTGTAGTCCATTGCTCATATCATATGCAGATAGGAGTTAGTCTGTAAATTTCATAAATAATTTTTAATGTAAGTACTCTTTTTCCCCATACATTTCAGATTAAGGTGAAATAAACAGCAATAAATTTACTTGTGTCCAAATCCAATTTTATTGTTTTTTTTTTTTCCTTGATGACAAGCAAAGGGAGTTCAAAGGCATTTAAACTGTTGACTTCCAGGTACAACGATAAATATGCAAATGAATGCTAAAATAGAAATCCAATTTGAAATAATTCAAGTGAAATATCACAGAGAAGGTTAGTCTAGCTGGGTGTGTTTTCTACTTGTCTGTTTGCATTTGGGGCTGTGTGGAGAGTGGAGAAGGAAAGCCACAGGATTGTAATTCAAATTGCATTGAATGCACACAGGCACCTTCCAAACGCTTTGGGCTTCCTCTGGACTCTTGGGGAGCTGTCATGAGTCCACTGTGCTGGTTGTAGAAGTGGGGTATCTAGCAGTGAACCCTTTAGGTAATGTGAAGTAGGAAAGACAACTGAGGAGAAAATACTAGTGATTACTCCAGGAATGAGTGTATTCTGAGAATCGGGAGAGAGACCTGGCCATGAAATTATGAGAAATCTGGTCTGGGCTTTTGAGAGAGAGAGAGAGAGCAGGAAGGAAGTAGCCTTTCAGAAGCCAAGCCTCCGTGTAAATTGGATAGGAGATCTCAGGGACTCTGGGCCTTGATTGCTTAGCCTGGGTATCTGTGGAGAGGGAAAACTCTCTGGGCATTGTCGTTGAATAATTTAGTTTATCCTGCTGGTTGAAAAATATCTAAGAAAACTCTGAATTGCCTTTAAACAGTGTCCATATGAAAGCCAACGAGAATCATTTCTAAGTTGATTGTGGTTTCCTTTAAGTACATTTCGGTTCTTCTAGAAAATGGCTCATTTGACAATTAAGTAAGGTAATTTGATTAAAATAAGTATCATTCAAATAAAACAGCCAAACAAAACAACTTCATGAGTTCATAAAAAGCCTACGTACAATCTAACCCTTGGAAATCATTAGCAAATGTTCTGATGACCCACTAATAAATAATACACATATTAAAGAAGCAAATGCAAGCTCATCTAAATTTAATTTAGTTTAGATAAAAGTCCATATATGTGTGTGAATATTAAATTTTAGCAATATAAACATTTTAGAGGGAAAACAGGAATTTGAGAGTAAATGATGAGTGAATTATAAATCAGTTACAGGTTTCTAAGAAGACTCCCTGGGTATTCAACTCTCTGCTCTTTCTTTGGGTAGAACATCACATAAAAACAAGGCTTTAATCTTTCTCATTCACTGTTCCTTTAAACATTTTTTTTTTCATGCAGCAGATAAATTCTTTAGCACGCACCCTGTACCTGTTGAGTCCCTTTTCTCCCAGCTGAGGTGGGAGTGTTTTGGGCGGTAAAGATGTGATTAGAATTGCCACATTCCCTTTAAGTCCTGGCCACCAAGATTCAATGTCTCTGATTTTATTTTAATTATAACATAGCAAATCTATGGTGAAGTACAACTACATTTGTAATCGAGGGCACACACATAACACCGTCAACACAGTATTGGGAAAATTAATGTGGATTGGAGAAGAAAGCCTATCATAATGTGGGTTAATAATACCGCAATACTGGTTTGAAAGCGTGAAATTCAACTATTCTTTTCCAATTAGGTGAAGTTAGGAACCTGGGCCTGCCTGTCTATTTGGTCAAAACCCAGAACACTTTATTTAAAGCCTTTTGAAGGATATGCATAAGTGAAGGTAACTTATTGTTTAAAGGCAAGTGAATTGTTATGTGTTTATTTTATTTTCACTGCCTACACTCAAATAAGATTGCATTGCACCCAAAGGACAAGTTATGTGTTCATTGAAAAGGATGTGCTTGGCCTGGGAGTGGGAATTCTTTTCTTCACCAGGCACTTTCTATCTGGTGGCAAGACTTAAAGAAATCATTTCCAGGTTGGGGATTTAGCTCAGTGGTAGAGTGCTTGCCTAGCAAACGCAAAGCCCTGGGTTGGGTCCTCAGCTCTGGAAAAAAAAAAATCATTTCAATTGAGAAGTTGTTTGTAGTATGGGGTTGATGACTAGAATATAATACTTCCCAAATTCACCGAGTGCTAGAACAGCTAATGAAAATCAATGCCGTTTTTCAGTCTAGGAACTATGACAAGAATTGGCATTGCTTAATTTTTGTCATTAAAATTCACTGAAAATGTATATTCTGTTTTAAAATGCACACAGTCCTTTTGCTGTTAATAATGCAAACATGACATCAAGTAGCATTTTGAAAATGCATTGTGTTTTCTCCGGTGTTTCTCATATCTCCAGAATCATCTCTTTCCATTCCCCTAAGGCTACTCACATTGCAGTTGGAGAGGCTCTGTCCTGAACCACAGTCCTCTCAAGCTGTGACAACTTTGTCAAATGCCCTCTGACCCCGGGCATGGTGCTCTCCTGGGAAATAATTTAGAAGCACTTGGCAATGTTGGCAGCATAAGGAGTCATCTGTCTTCAGGATCACTCTGTTCAACACTTGTCACAGCAGTTTGGTGACATCATTTTCATCTCTCCTCTCCTCCCAAAACTTTGCAATTACTCAGCTCGGAAACCCCGGGTGACTCAAGGAAAGAAAGAAAACTCTAGAAAACCTTGATTTATTATCTTAATTTTTTTTTCTTTAACAACAATAGCAGAAAATTACTGAGTTTTCCCATTTCTAGGGCATGCTCCTAGGGAAACAAAGAGGCACAGAAATAATTTCTGTTCTTAACCTACACAATATAGTAGGAAGAACAGATCTCGTACACGGAAAGATGAGAAGCTGCTAAAAGGTAGCAGCGCATGAATGGCCAATTAGTGCATTTATAATTTATGTCAACAACAAACACTTTATAAATGCCCAGTGTTGATCAGGCATCAGGCAACACCATGGGGAAGCTCAAAAGGAAAATAAAATATTGTTGCCCATGAACATAAGGCAAGTGTGATGGTGTTAACACAGTAACCCCTACAGCAGAGCCTGCCGTGGAGCAGAGGGAAGGGCTTGGCGTCTCTGTTTAGTCGGGCACATCTGTCGTGGTTTGGCATCTCTTCTGTTTTCCACCCCACAGACCACCAAAGGACTAGCCCTCTCACAATAGTGAGCACCCATCCTCCCCTCGGGTTGGGTCCCCCTATGCCTGTGTGGGCTCTGAGGATTTACAATGACGGTGTTGCTGGCATAAACACACTCGCTCCAAATACGTCTCTCAACCACCAGTGGTGCCGAAAGACCTTTGCACATCTCAAGCATTCTCTTTTTTATAAACTTTCCCAGCCAGTCTCAGATAACTTCTCTTTCTGTATGAACTCCAAACTCCTTCCGAGTGCCAGGCATGTTCCCACCCACAGCTTTGAAACAGTTGTTCTCTTTCCTTGACACACTCATCTCCCAGGGTTCAGAATGGCTCCCTTCCTTCCTACATCTTTTCTTAATTGTCACCTTTTCAGTAAGTCCTATTTATTTTAAGTCCCCTTTCCCTTCCTCCACATAGAGTCCCCGTTGTCCTGTAGCAAATATCACTTTCTTACAGCCGAAGTTTTCCTGGTCCTGTCCGGCTCTGGTGGCCCCACAGCTGCTCAGACCTAAGTAAATACACACAGGCTTATATTAATTTAAACTGCTCGGCCATTAGCTCAGCCTACCACTGACTAGCTCTTAACACTTAAACTCAGCCCATTTCTGTTCATCTATATGTTGCCACATGTTCCGTGGCTTTACCTGTGTGCCATGACATGCTGCTCCCTGGACCCTGACTTAGCCTTCCTTTTCCCACAGTTCTCCTTGTCTGTTTATCCCACCTATATTTCCTGCCTGGCTACTGGCCAATCAGTGTTTTATTTATCAACCAATCAGAACAACACATTCACAGCATACAGAACATCCCACAGCACTTTCTACGCACAGTAATTGTTGATATGCATTTTATATCTGTTGTTCTTTGGTGGGAAATGAGTGTCACTAGAGTGGGTGCTCTTGGCTTCATTTACCACAGTGATTTAAAAACACAAAGAAGTGTCAGACTTATGGTGGGGTCTCAACAAATACTTGTTGAATGACTTTTTGCATTCCGGCTCGTTCTAACATTCTTTCACCTAACTAATAAAGGAGAAGTTTTTCTTCCTGCTAATGATAAATTATCTTATCCCTGTTCACATCTCAAGCCCATTCCCTCTAGAGTTTCAAGGGTCTGGACCTGCCAACTATCCATTCTCTTTATCTCTCAAACTCTTGTCCATGGGCACACAACAGATTTTTCAATTTATCAAAAACAAACAAAAAAAGAAAAAAGAAAAAGAAAAAGAAGAAAAAGGAAAAACAAATAGTCCTTCCCTCTACCCTGGATGTTTCTTCTGACCCCAGAGAGTCAGTTATTGCCTCATGATTTCACTTCCCATTCACACCCTGGCCCAGCTCCCTCTGACTTTACTAAATGAAGATCAGAGGAAAGTGTTTCTGTGAGAGTCATGGGTCAAGTCCTGTGAGGCAGGTTCTGCCCAGAGGCCTGAATACACAGCTGGCTTCCTCTGCAGCACATGTCATGTCATCAAGGACTTTGATGTGATCTTGCTACTGAGCTTCCCCCACCTCCACATACACACACACTTTTTTCGTTGATTTGAATGTTGATGTATGCAGACATGACGGTTAGAAGCCCCAAAGATCCACATTTCCTTTTTTCAAGAAAGGGTTTCATAACGTAGCTGTGGCTGCCTTGGAACTCACTATGTAGACCAGGCTGACCTCAAACTCACAGAGGACCACTTGCCTCTGCCTCCCAAATGCTGGGATTAAAGTTGTGCGCCACCAAGCCTGGCTGAGGATTTACTTTTTATGGTACATGCAACTTCTAGACTTTTTTTGGGGGGGGGGCGGGTTTCGAGACAGGGTTTCTCTGTGCAGCTTT
Source organism: Onychomys torridus (assembly GCF_903995425.1). NCBI lineage: Eukaryota > Metazoa > Chordata > Mammalia > Rodentia > Cricetidae > Onychomys > Onychomys torridus. The sequence goes on from NC_050465.1 coordinate 35,287,164, forward strand.
GCACCTTTCCTGGAACTCACTTGGTAGACCAGGCTCTCCTCGAATTCACAGAGATCTGCCTGCCTCTGCCTCCGGAGTGCTGGGATTAAAGGCGTGTGCCACCACCGCCCGGCAACTTGCAGACTTTTAAGAGGTGCTTACATCAAACCGAGAAGCGGCTCGAAAGTTGGGATTTCATTGTTGTCTTGAAGAAGATGGCGCTGTGAGAGCATTTAGAGGGCTGGACTTTTGAGAACGGGAAGAAAAGACCCCGAGGAGGAGTTAGCCAATCAGGGGTGAGCACATGATCAGCCGGAATAATGTGAAGTCTTGAGGTGGGATGCAGGATTGAAGCCTTGGGAATGAGAGAGCGCTGGTGTGGATGGAGCACGGGGTAAGGGGGAGACCAGCTGCGGAGGAGGCGGATCAGTCAGCAGCTTACTTAGAATCCTAAACTTAGGTTTAGAATTCGGGCTGTTGGTCCTAAGAGTATGTGGATGACTGCATGAAGGCAGTGTGTCTTCCATCCTCCCTGCTAGGCCCGAGGGCTGGAATCCCCTTCGGATCTCACTCAGTGTTTATGCAATGAAGAAGAAAAAGACATGCATTGGCTCTTAAAGACTGAACGTGATTGGCCACAAACACGAAGTAGGGGGCACTCCTGCCAACCGGTGAGCGTTCAGAGAAACATGGAGCCATGGAAGAACAAACAAACCAACGACAAACCAAACCCACTTTCCTTCGCGTATAGGAGGAGGAGGAGAGGTCCGAGGTGGCACAGGAGCAGTCAGGAGAGGGGGCTGCCTGAGGGAGGGATTGTACAGGGCAAAGCAGGCTGGAACAGTGAGGCCAAGTGCTCAGGAAACCAGGGCGGCGCTGCAGCCGCGGCACTTTGGAGGCTACACTGGGTCTGCATTTCGCCTGCCAGACACACACACACACACACACACACACACACACACACACACACTCAGGAAACCAGGGCGGAGCTGCAGCCGCGGCACTTTGGAGGCTACACTGGGTCTGCATATCGCCTGCCAGACACACACACACACACACACACACACACACACACACACACACACACACCCGCATGGGAAGGGAAATGAATGGGGACCTGGAGTCCACTACAAACTGGAATTCTTCCTGTTTTACTAAAAGCCAAGCCTCGTCTCCAATATTTCTTTCCCCTTCTGGTCATTTTCTAAAATGAATTGTATGAGGAAAAAAACCCCACCAATTTTTTTCCCCTCAATCTTAACCCCCTCCCTTCCCACCAGAGCTTTTAAAAAATCTTTGTTAGGTATTTGTTTTAGACTTGAAGTAGCTTGGGAAAGATGGGGAGATGACCGTTTTTGCTCACAACAGTGGACTAGCAGATACTTTTAGGGCTGCATGGTGGTTTGTTTATTAAGATCACTGTCAGCCTCTTTATTGCCAGCTGAAGTACAGTAATAGGATTTTGTTCCAAATTTCACACTTTGCCAAAGGTCTGTTTCTCAGCTGCATTTAGGGAACAGCTGTCAGCTCCAAGCAATCTGATTGCTTTTCATGAATGATAAATCACTTTCCTGTCCACTGATTTGTTTAGGTACAATGGGAAAGACATCTTTCCGCCTAGCATGCTAACGGAGGAAATGGCAGGATGACTGAGAAGGGGAAGCAAGAAAGAGCTGGTGGGTGTTTCCTCGGTACTTAATGTTCAATTAATGTTAATTTTCATTTGAGTGAACACTGGAAAGAAACGCTCTTCATTAGCAGTTCTGAAAGCAGCCGGAAAAAGCAATGGTCCCTTCTCCATGAGAAGCCATTATCAATTTACCATTAGATCTTCTGATAGATAAAATGAGTACATTCCCCTGAGTCATACATTCTTCTGCTTAAGAAATTACCCATAAAAGTTGGAAGGGCTAAAATGGTGTTAGAAGCTAGGAAGAGAAACTTCAAGTTTCATTAAAGTATCCAATTAGTGAGACTCAACAGTCCATGAAAATATTTTTCATATTCCAGCTAATCAAGACCTTATCTGCCCTCATTTCCCCTTGCATAGGATCACAGAAACCCACACTTCCTGTCTCACATTCTAAAAAAAATAAAATAAAAAAGGGCAAAAGGAAAGAAAGCTCCTCACTAATGCTGTTTGCTGCTTGAGTGTAGTTTTGCAAAAAACGAGGTAAGAATGAGTTTGAATCTGTCTTACCACGTGAGGCTTGCTTGTTCACGATGCGGTTATCTTCATCTCTGATTAGAGACCCTGGCAATTTATCTGCCTATATATCTTTCTTGGATGTGAGAAAAGTAATTTGTACATTACAGATCTTCACTAAGAACAGTCAGTGGCCTACAATGGCTTAATAGTGTGGTTCTGGCCCTCAATTTGTAAAAGTGTCTTCTTTCTCTGTAAGCAGGGATGGCTTCGCCATGCATACTGTGCCCTCAATTTCTGTGTGTCCCTGGCCTCTGCAGGGGGTGCTTCGGGCTGGGTGCTCTATCTAAGTTGGTTCTGTATTGGCATTGTTCCCCAGCTCCATGTCAGCAGGCCAGGCGTTTACTACAGGATGCTCTTTTGTTTTAATAAGTAATTTATTTAATGAGCTGAAAATGTCAAAATGTCAAAAGCAGAGGTTTCAAGAATGAACAACACAATTGCAAGGAACGGGGCATCAAGTGGGCTGGCAGTACTGGGAGTCTCCAGAAAGATGCTCCTTCGCTGGTTTCTAACTCAGCCGGCAACTGGTTTAGGAAAGGATCTTTGCAATCAGTTTTGAAAAAGGTAATGTTGCCTGTACTAAGTCATAGAGCTAGCAATATAAAAACAGCAGGTGTTAGGCACAGGGAGCATTTAGTAATATGGCAAGTGGATGGGTCATATTTTGTGAGAGGAAGGAGACAGATACCACACAGCTGGCCCGATGAGGCATGCATCCTTTTTCCAAGCCACTCATCTGGCAGCATCTGGCTCTTGCAGTCAGTGTTACAGTTTGAATTTTGATGTTTTTCCCTCCAAAAGGCTCATATGTTAAAGGCTTGGTCCTCAATCTCTGCAGCAGTTAGTCAAAGCAAGCCTTTCCTTTGTGTGGCGATGATCTTAGGCACATAGTTATAGTGATGCAAAGCTGGCTAACACAGGAAGCCTGAGCAACAGATCCTGCCATGAACTGGCATGGCTTTAGCCCGACTATTGGTTATAGATGTGTTCTTGAGGAATTGGCTTTAGACTCTGAGATATTGGTTCTTTTATGTTAAAAAGATAGTTTAAATCTTCTGAGGTCGTACTTTCTCTAATGTAATAACTTTTTGGGTATGAAGCCAAGGTCACTGCTTCTCTTTACTGGCTGTGATGGTGAATATCATCACATTGATTAGATTGAGAAATGTCTAGCAGATTTGTGAAGCCCACCTCTGGGTGTGTCTGTGATGGCTTCTGTGGAAGTAATTAGATCACAGGGTGTAGGAGTAGATATAGTGGAAATTAATGAGGCAATTCCATGCAGTTTATTTGATGATAGTCAAAAGAGGTTTACTTTGGGTAAACTTACAGCAAGCTAAAGGGTCAGTTAAAGGAATCCAGAAGAGGTGAGGTGCCATCCAATGCAGTTCTCTGGAGAACTGTTATTTGGTCTGTGGTCCAGCATCCAGCATCCAGAATCACAAGGTAGCCAAGAGAGAGAGAGCATGTATGCATTTCTGGTCTTAAGGGGTCCCCATCTCCTCCATGCCCTGGGCAGAGGCAGGTGCCCCATAGTTACCTGCTGCCTACTAGGGGCTGTGCTTCAGGGATGAAGTGCAGACAACCACCCCTACATCTCCCCCTTTTGTCTAAGGAAGAAAGTTCAAACCTAACACAAAACTATATACAGTAGGAATGATTATCAAGGAGAAATAAAGGGTCATGACATAAACAAATGGAACTACAACCAACAAGAGCAACATCAGACAAGTGACACACACTAACATCCAGAGAAGACTGGAGCATGGGTAGATGGCATGTACAGAGATCATTCCAAAATGTGTCCTGTCCTGAAGAACCTGAATCTAATACTTAACATGTTCTAGCTAAGATATGAGAAGATTGTAACTATACTGTTAGTCTTCAATCCCATCAAAGACCTGAGGAGGAATATAATAATACCTGAGAAATGGGAAAGGACTCAGCAACTTTCAGGAGCCTTGCGAGAATAGACAGAGGCAGCTGGCAGCCTGGACAGTCACCTAAAGTTTCTCAGCATCGTTGATGTATTCAAACTGGCTACAAGCCTAGAGTATCTGACAGATCATTTTCAGAAGCAGGTATTTTGAAAGACCATCTTACCCTGTCTTGGCAGAGTTCAGTAGTCACTTATCCTTTTGTCCTGCTCATTCCAAAGGGACAGTCTTCATACTGTCAGCAGTTGAGGCAAGGGCAGTTCTTTGCCCAGCAGGCCATTTTGCACCAAGAAGAAGACAAACTTCCAAACAGAAATGTCTTAGAAGCTCAATGTTTTCTTGGGATCAGATTGGTGCTGCCAGGAGCAATTGTGTCTCAAGTCAACATAACTCCAAGTTATTTAAATGCCATATTCTCCAGGTATGAAGTGTTTGAAGATTACCTGTCCATGTGACCTATATATCTGTAAATCTGGATAACCTAACTAACATAACTATAGAGATGATAAGCATAGGTGACTATAAATCTGTAAGTCTCATCTACCTAAATAACCTAAGGATTAAGGCTTCATGTAAACAAGGTAAACAGTCTGTAAGCAAACTGGTAAATATGGTAAAAGGACAATGGCTTCAAAATTGTGACAATACACAAAATAGTTAAAGCAGAGGAATAGTGCAGTATGTGATATGGCAATAATCCTAAATATGTATCAATATACAAATATCCTAAACAAAGGTCGAACATACATACAGTATGATAAATATAATTTTATATTTGTATCAATATGCAAAACATTTCAAATAAGAGTAGAAAAATATGTACATTACAACAAATACAGAACTGTATTTGTGTCAATATATAAATTATCTTAAATAGGAATATAAAAATAGTTTATATTTGTATCAGTATACAAGAATCCATAACTGCAATTTATCTAAGACTGATATTTTACTAAATTAGTTTACTAGTATATACAATAATCTACCATACTATCCTATACCTATCCAGTCCCCCTTTTTTTTCTTAAGGAGATTACCAAGTCTAATATTTTCTTTCACCCCCAAATCTATAACCATTATCCATAACGCAGAGTATAATGAAACCTTTGGGAAATGGGGCATCAGGACATCTTTTTCTTAGAACTGCTTCCTGCTGTTCAGGGGGCGATGGTATCTCTGTGGGGTCCTGTAAGAAAGCTCAGATAGTTATGTGTCCGTTGGACTAACTGTAGAGTCTGCAGCCAGTCTCAGGGTAAGGGGTAAGGTTGTCTGAGATTCTTGCTAGAAGTGTAGTATGATGAACCATCTTATTGTGGGACTATCTTGGAGAGTTTTCAGTCCAAGGTTGATCACTGAGTAATGCATACCGTGGCATCGTTCTGGACTGGGTAGACTTGTTGTTGTGGGGCCCCATCTTACTTCTGGAGACCTCAGAGATTGCTATTGGAAGAGAATTATTATTATTATTATTATTATTATTATTATTATTATTATTATTATTATTATTTTTGCTGTGGAAAAACTTGAACATTTTCAATATCAAGATGGAAAAATTTGGATTTATACTGGATAGAGAAGGAATTCTTTAAAGTTGAGGGAAAGCATAGAAAGAAATAGAGTCTAGAAAGACAATGGTCTCTAAATTATTGGTTTTCTTCTGTCCCACACCAATAGGGCTCTGATATAATGGATGCATTAATCCCTCATTCATGTAGAATATGATGGCATCATTAGGAGGTGGTGAGCCGTGGAGCCGGGCAGGAGGAAGTGGGTCACAGTGCTGTGTGCTTAGGGACATCATGTTGCTTTGGCTTTTTCCTGTACTGGGTTCTGAGCTTCCTGTGTTGCCATCAGGAAAATAGTCCCTGTCACATCTCAGCTGTCACCATGCTTTGCCTTGTAATGGATCTAAACTATGGAGCCAAGTAGCCATGGATTGAGGTTGCCAAAGCTGTGAGTGGAGAAAACCTTTCCCCTCTAGGTCGCTTCTGTCAGGGAATTTGGTTGGGATGAAGAACACTTGTGAATACATGGCTGTGCTTGGCTGTAAATTCAAGTTCTGAAAATCAGATGAGCCAAGTAGGCCTCAGAGAAAGGAAAGGGAGGATGGCTCAGTTGATAAGAACGTTTCTCCCGAAAGAGTGAGGAAGAAAGTTCAGAGTGTCAGAACCCATGTAAATGCCAGGTGGACGAAGTGGCCTGCCTGTAATTCTGGTGCTTGGAACACCAAGAAAAAGCCTGCCCAGAGCAAGCTGGCTGGTTACATTAACCATGTTGGCAACATCTGGGCTCAACTGAGAGACCCTGACTCAATGAATAAGGGAGAACAGTGGAGAGAATCCTGATGCCAGCCTTGGGCCTCCACACACATGTGTGTATGTGTGCATGAACCTACACACATGTGAACACACATATGTACATCCACGCACACCAGATACACATATATGCAAAAAGCAAAACATATAGTAATTCTATTGACCCAAAGTTATTCGAGCAATTGGGTTTCTCCTAGGCACCAGGCACTGCTTTAGTAATTAACACGAAGCAATAAAGACAACAGAGCAAACTAACAAAAACTCCATTATCATAAAATTTTCTATTAATTCTTTGAAACCCAGTTGCCTCGCTGTGAACTGTGCTGTGTGATGTGTCTGTTAGGCCCAGTCTCCACCCACTCCAATTAGTTTCTTCTTCCTGTGGTAGAATTTAATTAAAACTCGTATTGTTTAGTTTTCCCCTACGACTCTGGGGAGCTCAGCAACATGCTCATAATCCTTTCCTGCTTTGCCTCTGAATCTGGGTTCTGGACTTGGTCTTTCTGGGTGCAGCTCCTTCCTCGGCCTCCTGCGTGACTGTGCGATGCTGATGCTGTGTGATGCACAGTGCTGGCTGGCTTTGCTTCTGAGAGCAATCGTGCATGGCTAGTCTCCCACTGACATGTGGGAGCTGTGCTTTGCGGGCGTATAACACTCTATTTCCTATCCTGCTTAGAATTCTGAAGCTCAATGGCCAACATCTGTCATCCTTAGCTTTGGAAACATTTTAATTACCCTTTAAAAATGATTACAACCATAATAATATTTATTACTAAGATTTTAGAAAATGTAAAAGTATATGAAGAAAATAAAAATAACCTATTACTCCACGACTCCAAGTGAACCATGGTTGGTTTATTTGCATATATTTTGTGACGGATGCAGTTTCTCTTCCTGTTTATTTGTAGTTATCTACAGTGTGTGGTTAGAATAACCTTGATGGCTAAAAAGGTTGGAAGATCAAATTTCAATGACTGTGTGGGATTCAGTCATGTGCTTTTGTGTAACTTACATTTTAATCAAAAGTTTTATTGCTGGAAAACAGTTTCTAACTTAATAGTCTTGGAAATTCTGCTGACAGGGCTCATGTTACATATGCCAAATTTCTTTTTAACTAATTCATTAAGGATTTTGAGCAATCAAGTTGTTAGACTAAATGGTGTAAAGTTCCTAAATCTGATTCTCTGTAGTTGCCCCAGGATGGGTGCGAAGTTCTCCTGCTCAAATCAAGTGTTCCTGTTTCAGAGGACCTGTATCAATGCACTAGGCAATGCAATGAACATCTCAGTATCGTTTTGTCTTCCGGCAATTAGACTCCTAGTGCCATTGAATGCATCGTCTTCTATAGGTTTGTTAAGACTTCAGCATGTTTTCTCTGGAGTCTTCAAGGGTTAGTTAGTGCAGGAGTCATGAAGATGGAGACAGGGTCAGATCAGAATAAAGATCCTGCAGTGCCGACTGAGGACCAGCCATGAAGCAGTGAATCCAGGTAGGTAGTGTCTAGAAGTGTGCAAAGCTGGGAAGGTGATCTCTTTCAGATGATCCAGAATTAAGAGAGAGGGATTGGGTATAGCATAGTAGCAGAGTAACATGCACAATGGTGCTGGGTTTAATATTCAGTTAAAAAAAAGTGGGATGAACAACCCTTGTATACATCTTGATTTTTAACTCAGTCTTGACTCCAGCTCACTGGAGATTGATTCTGAATTTTTGACCTCCAGAAATGTAAAACAATAGCAAATAGTTTTAAGACACTCTGAACTTGTGGTATTGATAATTACAGACGTAGTATAAAACAAATGCATCGTGTTTTATGTTCTCATTTTTCTTATTAATGTGTAAATAATCCTTTTTTATGGTTATCAACTTGCAGTATAGGTTAGAAATATATTTCCAAGGCCATAGCTTACTTTTAAATGTTTTCTTTTGAGGGAGGGGGAATGTTTCCTGGCAGAATTCTATAGATAGTATTTACATTACATTAAAGTTTATTTTAATGACATACAAATTTTATGCAGTCAAATCTATGTCTTTTCTTTGGTGATGTATTCTTTTGTGTTTAAATCAGTTTTATATGCACCAATATTACTTCTAGCATTTTTATGGTATGCAGTTTTCCATTTATCATTCTTCATTAAGCTTTTATATTTTTTAGTCCTATTTCCGAGCTATCTAGTTTGTACTATTAATCTGTCAAATCTTGTGCTATTATCACATCATTTAAATTAGTGTAGTTTCATAAAGGTTTTATGAGTAGTAGGCCAAGTCCACATTCATTACTTTTTTTTATAAACATTTTTCAAAGGTGGTGTTGGCATTTTATTTTTCTAGATAAATCTTGGACTCATTTAGGTAAATTGAAAAACTTTGTGTGTGAATTTGAAATTTTATAATTAATATGTACATTATTTAGAAAGAATGACATTTTTCAGTATGAGCTTTTATTGGGGAGAATATAATATTTCATCAATAATGTTTAGAAGCACACGAAGTAATGAGTTTAATTGTGGTATACCCATATGTATATGTCTTTATTTGTTCCCTCGTTGCTTCCCCTACTATTCTCTTGTCTTGCTGGCCCTTTGCCTCTCTCCAGCACAGACCTTCCTCCTACTTACACGTCATATGAACTCTACCATCCACTCTCTCCTCTTTACCTCCCTTTTTAGATCTTCTTACCACCTTCTAATAGCCCTTCCCATGTTAATATCCTTCATTTATATGTGTAAATGTAAAGACAAGTTTAGGTCTAGGGCCAGACACATTCACTGCCAGACTCTATCAGACATTTAAGGAAGATCTAACACCAACGTTCTTTAAACTGGTTCCATAAACGAGAAGGAACACTACAAATCCATTCTATGAAGACAGCATTATCCAGATCTTAAAACCAGATATGTGCCTAACGCAAAGAATGGGCCAATTTCCCTGGTGAACATAGATGCAAAATTTAAAACTCTAGCAATGTAAATTCAAGAACATGCTTAGAAAATCATCTACCATGATGAAGTTGGTTTCATTCTACTAGTGCAAAAATGACTCAAATTAATAAATGTAATATGTCATAAGACTTAAGGTCAGAAATAACATGATCATCTCACTTGACACAGAAAATTCCTTTTACATAATTCAACACCACTTTATGATAGAAACTGAAGAGATTATAATAGAAGGAACATATCTTTACAAAATAAAGGTTACATATGACAAACTTATAACCAATGTTAAACCAAATGGAGAAATGGAGAAAAACTGATATTTCCTTTAAAATCAGTGATGAGGTAAAGCCCCCCCCCACTCTTATTTGATATAGTGTTTGAAGTTTTAGCTGGAGCAATAAGACAAGAGAAAGAAATAGAGGGGATATAAAGAAGAAAAGAAGTAAAATTATCTATATCATAAGAGAAGACCCTAAAGTTCTAATCAAAAAATTTTTAGACCTGATACAAACTTTCAACATACAAAAGTCAGTAGCTTTCATATATATACCAGCAATAAACTTGTTGAGAAAGAAATAGTAGTAAAATCTCATTCACAATAGATTAAAAAAACAAATCCTCAACAGTTGAGAAAATGCCTCAGAAAGACTGAACTGTAGGCCATCATAGGACATTTTCTTAATTATTTATTATTATTATAAGTATGTAATTACTACGAACTCATTCTATGGAGAAAACATTATTCTGATGCCAAAACTACAGATATATATATATATATGTACATACATACATACATACATACATACATACATACATACACACACACACATTTTATATATATATATATATGTACTTATGTGGGAAAGCCCAGCCATGGGTCTATAAGAAAGCAGGCTGAGCAAGCCATGGAGACTTAAACCAGTAAGTAGCACCCCTCCATGGCCTCTGCATCAGCTCCTGCCTCCAGTTCCTGCCCTGTGTGAGTTTCTGCCCTGACTCTGCCAATGGTGGACTGTGATATGGAAGTGTAAGCTAAATAAACCCTGTCCACCCAAGTTGCTTTTGGTCATGGTGTTCCATCACATTAATAGAAACCCTAACTAAGTCACTTACAGACTGATATAATTAATATAAAAATGATCCATTATAGAAAGTGATCTACAGAATCAATGCAATACTCATTATAATTCTAATAATATTATTTAACAAACTAGAAAATAAACCCTAAAATTCATATGGAAATCCAGAAGATCACAAAAGCTTCCTAAGCAGAAAGAGCAATCCTTAGGTATCACAACGCCCTATCTGAAATTACATTATAGAGCCATAGTAACAAGAACACAGAGTGCTAATACGAAAACCAACACACAGTCCAGTTGCATAGAATGGAGAAAGAAACCCATATGGTCATAGCTACTCAATCTTTGTTTAAAGTATCAAAAGTATATGTTGGAAAAAAGATGATCCATTTAACAAATGATGTTGGGGAACTGTACAATGAGATGTAAAATAATGAAAATTGAGTCACATCTCTCACCTTTCACAAATGACCTCACCTAAGAGCTTGAAACTTTGAAACTGCTAGGGGTATGGTGTTTGTTTGCAAAATTAAAATACTATGTATTCTGCAAAGTGGTCATTTTATTTATGTAATTTTAGATGTTATTCAGTAAGACTAAGTTTAGGGATTTTATATACTTTGCTATTATAGTATTAAATTTTTCTATGATATTTACTAATTTTGAATGATATATATTTTGCGATTTTTTTGAGGTTTACTAAGTATAATTTTTCAACAAATTCTTTATTTTAACTGTTCAGTGATACTATATGCAAATAGTAAATATTTTATTTATTGTCTCCTAAGAATTTATCTCTTCACTTGATCCAACTTTTTAATGTATTGGGCAGATCTACAGGACTGTGTTGAATATTGATAGCGATACGGTGCATCATATCCCGAGCTCTTTAGGCACCAGGTCTAAAGCACTGCTTGTTTGGAATGGTGCGGGGTTTCAGAGCTGTCCTGTTCTTCCTGGTAAGGATGATGTCACTTTCCAATGCAAAGCTCTGATCAAAATTATTTGAATTTTCTTTTAACATACGAATGAATTGCTTTCTGAACAATAAACCAATTTATTCTTCTAGCATAAGTTCTATTTTGATTATTAGACATGCTTTGTTATATTATGTCATAGAGCGTTTTTTTTGTTTCAACTGTTTTCGTGTTTTTAGGATTTGTGAATCTACACTTACAGATAAGACAATGTCAGGACTTTAGCTTTAGCCTCCCTTCAGCATAGTTTGGCCTGCGGCATTGTTTGGCTTCCTAATATACAGCTGGTGTTTTACGCCTTTTTCTATTCCTTAGGCCTGTTTCATGAAGACTTGAAAGGACTTCCCCTCACAACCAGTTGCTTGAGGCCAGTGTTGAAGTCATTTGGTTTCTTTTAAGACTTTCTCTAAGCAAACTTCCTGACCCTGAACCACGTTTGGTCATTTATTTATTTTTCACAAAATGGTTTTACTTTCATTATGACCTCAGTGAATGAGTTTTCCAAACAAAGATTTGTGTAATTATGTTTTCAAGCCCTCATGAACAACCTCCCTCGTTCTAGACACACAGGGACGACATAATGGACAGCTTACAACTTGAAGCTGGAACTGGTTGGAAGGGCTGATTAAGAGTTAAACGTGCTTGAAAATAATTGCAAACGCTTCCTTATCTGCTTTATATTCTCCCTCTTTATATTACTAACATGTGGCTTAATTTTTTTCATTAGATTTGTTATAATTTTCCCAAAGATCCAGTTGTTGGCTTTAATTTGTAATTTTAATGTGATTTTGTTTACTAATTTGGTTATATTACTTTCTATTTTTATTATTTCCTTCCTTCAAATTTTATTAAGTTTCTTTTGCTGAGGTCTTTCAGATTGTTTGAATACTCTGTTTAATCCATTTCAAAGGGAATAATAAGAATGCCTAATATAGTGGATTGGTCAAGGTGAAGAGGGGGGCAGGGGCAGTAAAATCAACTTCAAAGGCTGGTGGGTGGGATCAGGATAGGCTGGGAGTCCAACAGCAGAAACTTCATTTTTAAAGAGGACCAACAGGGTTACCAATAGCAGGGCTAGACATTACACACAGCACCACACTCTTAGGCTAGTTTACATTATAGGGTACCTGGAGTCTATTCTCTTGGGAAAGCTATCTGTGCTAGTGACCCTATTCTCTGGTTATCAAGTATTTGTGGGAGGATTACCATGAGCAGAACAATGCCCTAGTGCGTTCCAGAACAGGCAAGAGGAACAGAAATGCTCATTTGTTTGTCAATGATAATTCAGTTGAAGGATCACAGAATATGGAATTAACAAACAGCTTTCTGGAAAGGCAGAGCTTGGGCTCATTCTGAAATCAGGACAGGTGTGGAAGGCAATGTAGACAGAGCCTCTCTGTCTATGGTGTACACAGGTGAGTAGACAATGGCTGAGCATAGCCCCAGAATGAGGGGGGTCTATAAAAGCTAGCGGAATAGTGCCTAGTACAACCAATGGTGGGGAAGTCATTGGAGATTCTTGGATATGGAATGAGTCAATGGAAACCGTCCTTTCCACATGCTTAGACTTGCAATACTATTGTTAAGACTCAGTTGTAAAGGAGACGCCTGACCCAAAGGTCAGTTTGCATGTAAAGTAGTAAGAATGTGACTTAGTGATCACTTGGATATAAATGAAATCATGGTTGTGTGAGGTGACAGACCAGAGTCTGGGAAAGGCAGGGAAAGCTTAAGGTTATCTCTCAGGGTTGACTATTACGTATTTCAAATCAGATGGGTATAAGGGATTCCTCTTGGAGGTGATACTTGTTGAGTTGAAGTTTGGATCTGTTTGAGATTGGGGCTCAAGAGTAGAGGCAGGACCAGAACACACAGATGGAGAAGAGTTTGCCAAAGGGATAAACAAATGAAGATGGCCAGAGGACAGAGCCCTGGAGATAAAGAACACAGTTCTGGAGATATTTGGAGAGGGAAGTCCATGTGCGTATACGCTGCAAAGGTGGGAGGTAATGTTGGGACATGTAGCCAGACAGCATAAAATGATGCGCTGAGTTAATTGTGAAGTTAAAGGGGGCGTGCTGGTTGAAGGAATCAGAGGGGAAGGTGAAAAAATAACATTAGCAATACCAGTAACAATGCTAGAAAAGTTGTCACAGCACGTAAGCAGAGCATATGCAGGGAAAGGCAGATAGAGGCTCTGTGAAGAAGGACTTTGAAGCACAGGAGTGAACTTCAGGCTCTCTGAAATGTTAACCGTGCTGAAGTAAATACAGTAATCAAATGGAGTCAGTTACCTTGGTAGAGGAATGAAGAGTACCCAAGAGAGAATTTTCAAGGTTATGCTGCTGTGCAATGCACGCGAGCACTTGGTGCCTGAGAGCAAAGGAGCTGACTGTTGATGGTTAAGTAGAATAAAGATCATCCTAGCAAGCTGTAGGAGAGTTAAGATCCAGGGCTAATCTTTCTTTAAAAACACCTGCATAGCTTTATCAGCAGCACTGCCTGTGTGGCCTTTCCATAAGTGGAATTTCTATCCTTGAAGTCCCTAAATCAAAGTGACTTTGATATAAGGTTCTTTACAATAATTGAAAAACCAGCGGCCCTGTTCATTTTTCTTTTCTCTTGAGTTGTTACTTGGAATTTGCATACTTCTCCAGCATAATAAAATTTAATCCAAAGTTCAAGGTAGCTATTTATATTTTATTAAACCCTTAAGTTTAAGATAATAGTTCTTGGACTGGTGATTTATACATGGCCAGAGACTATAGGGGAAGAATCAGCCACGTAGACCTTTTCTTCTTTTTTATTAAAAATTGGGAGGCTGGAAAGCCCTGGGAGAAACAAAGAAAAAAAAGCCATGTTTTGTATCTGATGTGTGGAAAGAGGAATAAGAATGTAGATGTCAAGGTCTGAGTTAAGAAGCCTTGCCCATGCTCAGGGTGGGGGTGGGGGTGGGCTGGAGGATTAATGAGAGGATGCTTGGGAATCAGCTCACCCAGCAGGAGATTAGTGCAAAAATCAATGCATGCGTGTGGGGACCTGGATGAAAATGAAGAAGAGCAGACAGAGAGAAAGAGGTGGCAAGCCTCAGGAGCTGGACTGGTAGTGTTTTGTGCAGAGAGCCTCTGAGGACCCCTCCACAGGGTGAAAGACCCTCCTCCACACTGGGTGGACACTGGGTGGTACAATGGAGTTCCTGCACGGCCGCAGAAACATGCTTGCCTCCAGCACAAATGTACTTCCTCTGTAAGATGGCTGCCATTCTTCTCTAACAAGCTTGAGAATTCCTTCATTTTGCTGTTCAATTTGGAAATAGTCTTTGTAGAAAAAGAGTGATTGCGTTGCATCTGCCCAGGCTTAACAGGATACCCACTGTGCTCCTGGGAAGTTGTCTAACAGGAGATCATAGTGGGCTCCGGGGCAGACACACTGCTTCCCTGGTTTAGGGATGTTCTCAAGTGAACCATGATCTGGAGGTCCAGTGGAGGTCCTAAGGGTCATGAATCAGAAGACTTTTCTATCATGAGTGGAAATTTGTAGTGAACTTTCTTCTATTGAACTAACACATTCATTCTCCAGACTATGAGGTCAATTTTCTATGATAAAGAATTGTGACTGCCTCCAATATTTTCCATGTTTTTTTTTTTCCAGAAAATTAAATTTTTTTTTCATTTAAACTGACAATGATATTTTTTCACTTCCCATCTGGATATTATGTCCTATACTTTTGTTCTTTTGCAAAGATAAAAATAAAGATCGTTGACTCACTGTTCAGTACTGCTTATCCCACTCTGCTCAGCATGTTCCTGCTGCCCCGGCACAGAGGCTGCTCTAGGAGCCTTTTCTTGTAAATGGCATTTTGCTTATTCACTTGCTAATTAAAAAAAAAAACAAATAATTTTCAGACAAAGAAATTTAAAACTGGTAAATTTGGAACACAAAACTTTTCAGTTTATATGGTCTTTAAAATTATAAATAAAGTGTCTAAAGTCAGTGATAGAAAAATGTGAGAAGTAAAAGCTAAAAATCTCTAAAACCTGGGGAAAGATGTAGTGGAGAGATGGCTCAGCAGCCAAGAGTAGAACATACTTTGGTTTTTTAGCAATTTGAGAGGTTGACAACTGCCTCTGGTTTCAGCTCTGGGAATTCAATACCTGCTTCTGGAAGCCACCTGAACACACACACAGGTGCACAGACACACAGACAGACAGACACACACAGAGAGACACACACACACATACACATAGACACAGACACACAGACACACACACACACAGACACACACACACACATACACACACACACACACACACATCCACCCCAAACAAACAAAAATAAAAATAAAGATCTGAAAAGAGTTGTTTGTATTCTTATTCTTCCGTAAAATTTTGGGGGAGTTCCCATCTGCTTGAAGAAGACCCTGGTGGTTGCTTGTCTTTTTCATTTTTCACAGGGGTTGAAATGATAGCCATGTTATTCATCCCTTCAATTCGATTCTCACAAAGACTGTGTTGAATATCTACTTGTGTAGGGCAAGCTACTGTTCAGGGCATCGAAGATGCAGAGGTAGATGAGAGCTACTGTGAAGCTGCTTATTTGAGGTGGGAATAAGAAAACATGGGTGACTGATATTTAAATATTTAGTGACATGATTCCCTAAATTGTAAGACATGTCTGTGGCTGCAGGTCCAAAGCAAGGGGAGATGGTCACTTAGAGCTTTGAAATGAGGATGGCTGAGCTTTGATGAGTCTACGCTAAAGTCAGAAACAAAGTCCAATGCAGTCCACCTAAGAGGGGCAGTGAGCAGAAGACCTTGAGGCAGTTCTGGGAGAGGCTGAGAATGAAGAGTTAGAACAGGGAGAGCCTTCAGGTGGAGAGAGTGGCCAGAGGACAGTGGGAAGGGGACTTCTCACACAACATCACCTGGATAAAATGACAATTACAATGTTGCTGTAGTCAGACTCGGTTCTTTATGGCAACCGACTGTGCCTGCATATTTGTTTAAACACTACACTGAAGCGATAGGGTTATGGCATTTTGACATGATTTGGATACTTATAATCTTGGACTTCCTAGAATATGCTTGCTTTTCAACTGAAGAAAATGATCTGCTAGTTAAACTCTCATCTTCAGTTAAGCCTAACTTCTCCTTGACTCATATCTTCACACTGCTGGACAAGACCCATCAATTCTAGATAGTACTCCCTCCAGCTTAGCATACAGTCCTGAGCATGAGCAATATTTGGAAGCCATTTAGTAACATCATGGTATTATTTAGAAATCCAGCAAAAATGAGCTAATATTGGTTTTCATACATTTGCCATATCTCCCAAAATACAAGTAATTTTGAAAGTACGCTAGACAGTTCAGTGTGGTGGTTTACAAATGTAGGGCCTCCTCCAAACATTTTCTGTCCATGATACAAAAACAATACTAAGCTGAGAAGCAGAAATCAAAGTCAGCCAACTACATTGTCTATGTAAATTAAAACAACAATAACAACAACACTCTTTGATTCTCTCCAATACAGGGTCATTGGATTGAGAATAGAATTTTTTTTCAAAATTGATGGTTATTTAGGCACTGTGCAGGCATGACCTCTGCCTCATGGAGTACTGAAACATCTCCATTGAAAGCAGAAGGTGAGAATAATTTGCAACTTGGAATATAACCATGCCATTTAATTAGCAAGTATTTCAGAATTTTGGTATTTTTCCCCATGAGTCTCTACCCACTGTGGTTACAACATGACCATTTGGACCAAAGATCCTTGGAGAAAGCCAGAACATCCTTCAGTTGCAAAGTATTAAGAAATAGGACATAGATTCCTCCAGCCCCTACACCATGTTACTATTTAAAAGAAAACTGCCTTGCAATTTAGTTAAGGGAATACTCAAACACATATGCACACACATGCGTGCATGGACACACACACACACACACACACACACACACACACACACACACATACTCAGAGGGGGAATTAAACCTTCTTGTGTCATAAGAAGCAATTATGGAGAATTTCTATGAAAAGAGGCAACAAGAATATCAATAGCCACTTTGAAGGTCCTGCATATTGTCAAGTGCTTCTTTGGAGTTTTCTGTGTATAATACTATGGACACTTTGGGAGGGAGTAGAGAGAGAAGGTTCAGAGGGTAAAAGCTATAGCCATGCAAGCCTGACCACCAGAGTCTATGTACGTAGCCAGATGTGGCAGCACACATGTGTAACGCAAGCACTCTGGTGGTGAGATGGTGTAGGCAGACAAAGGAAAATACTCTGGCATAGTGGCAGGCACAAGAGTGAGCCTGCCTCAGTGAGGCGGAGGGTGAGACTGATGGCTGAGCCTTCCTGTGACTACCAAGTGTGCTCTGTGGCTGCACCTCTCCTCCTCTTCTCTCTCCCACTTGCCCCCCTCCCCACTCTGCTACACACAAAGTCTTTAGGAACATTGGGAAACCCAAAGACAAAAACAAAAACAAAAACAAAAACATCATCTTCCCCCTAAGGTTTTCAAAGTTTCAATGGAAAAAAAAGTTCTTTAAGCAGAAATGTCACACATCTGGATAAAAATGTAATTGCACTGAAGTGAGGAGACGACGAAGCAGGAACTGGAGGAACTGGTGAGAACCGGATGGAGATGCAGGATAGGAGCAGAGACAGATGCATGGGAGACAATGGGAAGGATGCAGAGACAGCTTCTAGAGAGGCTCAGGTGAGAGAAGATGCGGAGTAACAAAGGGGACCGCGTGCTGTGGGCAGGGGACTGACTTGAATCAAAGCTTCAAGAAGGGGTTTCCATCGATTGCGCTTGGGAACCAATGGCTGGCGAGTATTTGTGGAGTCAGGACCAAGAGGATGACTAAACTCCTCTTTATTCTGTTTTAATGGTGCCCTGTGACTTAATGTGGTGCCCTGCCTGACTTGTGGCCCTGGCACTGACATGTCTGCAGTCTGGCTGGATGAGTGTTACTCCTGGGAAGAACAGGATTTCATGATTTCATTCTCTTAGTACCAAGAAATCCTTAGCATGCTTGCTACTTCCTGCAACCTTTGCGAATGCTTAGAAAAGGAAGCCTTTAACAGATACTGAATGCAAGTGAGAGAGTCAGATACGCACAATTGGAAAGCCAGGTGAGGAAGTGTGAGTTTGTTTTTGGACACATGGAGGGAACTCCGAAACCCTGAGAAAGGAAATCGTATGATCGAAACTGTGTTTTCTGAAGATAACACAAACAGCGGTATGGAGGGAAAACAAATTACAGAGAAGAAAAGCCCAAGACGGGAAGACCTGCCAGCTGTTGTCACAAACATCTCCAGAAGTGGGCAGAGTGTGGGCTGAGGGTACAGAGGCTGCTGGGGCGGGGGTGGGGGGAGGAATAAACTCAATTACATCTGGCAACATCCAGAAGCAGGGGACAATGAAGAAAAGGGCCTGTGACCAGAGTTGCCTTTCAAATTCAGATTTCTTAAGGACCTTCCAGGCAATTTATCACATTTATATGATTAAATAGGTTTTTCTCCTACTGTTGACTTCTGATATAAAATGTGAGTCTTCAGAAACAAGAATTGGACAAAGCCAACAGCTTGATGTCACCCTCAAATTATTACTGCTGTTGAAAAGCTTTCTGAATGTGGGAGCCATCTATATGAAAAAAGAAGGCTCCGGCGGGGATTAGGGTTAGTGAACACAGCGGCTCCTGCCAGGTTTGACAGAGAAGGAACAGGAGTGTCAGCTACCCCACAGAGATGCTTCTTAATGATCTCAGGGCTACCTTCCACATGACAGGTCCAGCAGCAAGATTCAATTGTGACTTTCAAGAATTTCCAGCTGAGGACCTTGATGATGAACAGGCATGTGCTGTCTGTGTTAAGGGCTTCCTGTTTTTTTTTTTTTTTTTTTTTTTTTTTTCTTGACTCAAAAAAGTTCTGTAGGAAATCAATACAATGTACTTCACTATAAATTGTTCTCTTTGTGAGGAAATATTTTGGCTGCTGTCATCAGCATTGGCTCTTATGAACTGAAAACCCACTCACAGCAAATGTATATTGTAGCCTGTCAAATTGGGAATGGCTTCTGAGACAATGCCTATAAGGCAACCTGTGACTTTACCAAGGACTTTGCAGTTGTTCATGAAATGATAAAACTCCAAGAAGGCACCTTTTGACAGCCTGTGAAGGCTATGCAGGATTTTATAATACCCACAGGTGAGCTTCTACTAAAAGCTATTGAAAGGAATTGCCACACTTTGCTACACCTGTCAACAACCATAGCATTCAGTGTCAGGATTCAGTGGTGTCAGAGAGAAGCATGTAATTCTCCATTCTTGAAGTGCTTCAAGTGGGGTGGGGGGGGGGTGGGGGTTAAATGAAAGTGTGTTTGAGAAGCGTCATGGTGGACCCTAGCATGGACCATGGTCTAGCAAAGGAGAGAGAGAGAGGTCTTTATGTGTGATAGAAGGAGGGGTCTGGCGTTGGAAGTGTTAATCCCTGAGCCTGAGCGAGGCTGGGGCTCTCCTCTGTTCTGGCATATTGAATGGACTGTGGAGGAGGAACTGGAATAAAAATTGTCAGAATAAATATTCATTAGCTAAAATATGTTTTATTATCAGCAAAGCAACAAGAATTAAATTCATTCAAATGGCCTCTATTGAACATTTACTTTGTAAAACACAACAATGATACAAAGAGAGAATAAATTACTTTCCGAGAGTCATTGTAATGACTAAATCATTATTTAACTAGCGGCAGAGTTGCCCTTTGGTAGAACTGGAATGGGATGGCTTTCAAAGTCCTTGATTTCTTGTCCTTTTCTTTTCTTCTGCTTAGTTCTCCTCTTCTAGCTTTTGTTTTGTACCACACTGTTTGTTCTTCCAATCACTCTGTCTTTGGAGTGCAGAAGAGAAGGTGAATCCACCCTGTCCTTTGTCTTCATCCCAGCTGCATGGTAGAGTCCTGTCCTGGCAGGGTGCTTGGGCTCTTCCCCAGGCTCAGGTTACATTTCTCCTCCTGGAATCCTGGAATTCATGGCTTAAATTCAGGCAGGGTTGAGAAGCCAGAAGTCTCCAGACTCTGCCCCTCACATCTACCGTAATGTAAGTCAGAAAAATTCTCTTTCAGTTTGCACATTTTAATGTTTTACATTTATTTATTTAGCCCCCCCCCCCCCCCGTGTGTGTGTGTGTGTGTGTGTGTGTGTGTGTGTGTGTGTACATGCTCCAGTGCTCATGTGTGTGCATGCCAGAGTGCAACTATGGAGGTCAAGGACAACTTTCTGGAGTTGGTTGTCTCTTTCCACTATGTCCATTCTGAGAGCAGAGTTCAGGTCATCAGGTTTGGCAGAAGTACCTCCCCCTAGACAGCCACCTCACTGGCTCTCGTTTCCCACATTTTATTCTATTGTTTATTATTTAAGAATGTCATACATGCATACAATGCATTTTGCTAAAATCTATCCCCCACTCCCTCTCCCCCAGCTCCTCCTCTACCCTCCATGCTACTATTCTAGTCTATCCAATTTCATGTGTTCTTTTCTTTTCTTTCTTTTTTTTTTTTTTGCACACTGAGTCTGCTTCCTGCTGCGTTATATGCATGGACTATCTACTGGAGCATGAGTAGCCTCCCAGGGCCACATCCCTGAAGAAAACAGATTCTCCTTCTCCCAGTAGCACCTCACATAGGGGTGGAACTTTCTGATGCCCTTCCCCATGCGTGCTGGGACTCTGCCTGGTTTGATCTTGCACAGGTCTTGTGCAGGCTGTTGCTGGTGATGCGAATTCATGTGTGTATTCTTTCGTACTATGTCTGAAGATTGCTGTATTTTACATGCATAGTGTATCTCAATGCATGCTAGCTGTGTTTCAAAGGCTCAACAGCTGACTGTGCCTAGTTGCTATTGTACATGGCATCTGGATGGTTGGAAATTAAACATAGTGTGTGTGTGTGTGTGTGTGTGTGTGTGTGTGTGTGTGTTCTAAGATTAAGTTGGAGGGAACTGAAAGAGGTAATACCTGCTTGTAGTTCTAGGACTTGGAAGGCAAAGGCAGGAGGATTGAGAGTTCAAAGTTAGTTTGGGCTACATAGTGAGATTACAATCCTCTTTTGAGAAAAAAGAAGAACAAAACAAAACAAATCACCGTGCTGCAGAAGTGGAACTGGTGTATAGGAAGAGACGCCAAAAGCAGTCATTTGCATTTTGATGAACAACCTTCCTTACCCCACCTCACACATTGTGTGAGACCTGGCACTCTACTGAAGTTCTAATTAGCTACTGATTTTTGCAGTGTGGAATCGCTTTTCGGCAAATGTGTCATGATATGGTACTTATCACACTCTTAAATTACATTTGAAGTAGAATAATCAGGCCTATTTTTCATTAGAACACTGATTTCCTCCAGCTGTTTATTAGTTGTATTAGCTCCCTGTAATCTGCCAAAATCAGTAATTTCAGACTTGAGGTCTGATTCTTGCTTTCCATTCCCATGACAGCTTGGGCCTCTTGCTCCCCTTCCCATGCCTTACATTCTGTTCCCCCTTTTCTGACCAGTGAGAGCCCCATTCATCTCCAGGCCACAGTGTGTCCCGTTCTAGACAGGCACAGAACCACTCAGCTCATCTGAGCATTGTGAAAGAGGTTGGTTTTGGAGTCACTAGGCCAGGAGCCTTCCGAACTTAGCATGTATCAGAGTCACCTGGGGGTCTCATTTAAACCCAGAACCCGGGACTCTGACTCAGATGGAGCCTGAGGGTTTGCATTTCAAGAAATTGGCAGGAGAGGCAGAAGTGGCTGTTGAGAAACACACTCTGAGAACTTTGAGGGTAGGGTGTGGGCTTAGGACTCATTTGTTCAATGAGCTATAAGAGAAGCCATTCTGATAGGGAGCAATGGTTGCTGTTTTCTCTTTTTCTCAGTTTCCTTTCTTCCTCCTTTGAAGGCTGTATTGTTGGGGATAGCTCAGTGCTCCTGTAGGCAACCTGAGACAATGCAAGAACACCAAGGAAGTCTTAGCAGTGATATTCCGGCACAGAGCTTCTGAGCTACGTAGTTCCATGGGTTTTGTTATGTGAAATGATTTTGACTTTACAGTCTAGTCCCCATGTCTAGTTCTTCTGCTGTTTGCCACCAAAGCACTCAACACACATTCAAGGACTGTTCCTTTCAAACTACCTTGCTATCATCTATGATGCAAGCTAATTTTTTTCTAATAAATACGTCGGATCTTGGGATACATGACAGATACCTCAGGTATAATGGATTAGAGTGAGCATGTTGTTTGTAGGTTGAGTCTTAACAGGCTGTGATAATGCACTCAGTGACATGTTCAAGCTGCAGTAACGATTGGAGGCACAGTGGGGAAGATCTGCCCTTCAAGTGTGCAGATGGCTTAAAGCTGGGAAGGCTAGAGAATGTGTGGGATAGCCAAGGTTCTCTGGTGTAAGAGGAATGTCACACACATTCCAGGACACTTTAAACAAAGAACTACAGTTGGGAGGAACTTATGAAGTTCTTCATAAGGACACATGCTTTGCAGCAGTCAGTGACTATGTGTAAAGAAACACTGTGAGGTTGTGAACGCTGTACTTAGCTGTTCATTAAGAGGCTGATATCAACTTCCTTGCCAACTTGACTGGATTTGGATCACCTTGGAGAGAAACCTCTAAGTACATCTCTGAGGAGAGGCATTTCCAGAGAGGCTTAACTGAGGAGGGGGGATGCACCCCCCCAAATGTGGGGAGCACCATCCCATGGGTTCCAGTCCTGACTTGCACAAGACAGGAGGAAAAGCAAGAGTTGGGCAACAGCATGTTTCCTTCTGCTTTCTGACTGCGGCCACAATGTGAGAGGCCGCCTTACCTTCCTGGTGCCACAGCAGCTCCCGCTGCCCTGTCTTCTCTGACATGATGAGCTGCGTCCTTGAACTGTGATCCACAGCAACCCCTCCTGCCGTAAGCTGCCCTTGTCAAGTATGTTATCCAACAAGAGAAAAGGAGTGGAGAGAGTCAGTGTTCACCAAGCGTTTGCTGAACAACCAGGCATGTGTGCACTCATTGTAAACACATAATGAGCCTCTAGGAACAGACTGACAATCTCATCTTTTAAGCACAACCCAAATGGGATCTTGCTACATTGAAGGAAAGGGGAACGTCTACCGACAAGCCACGGTTCGATGTTTTGTTTTGTTTTTTCTCCCCAAATGTCTAGAAAAGATTAAAGCTGATAGAGATTTCAAGGTATCAGGAGCCACGCTGCCAATGTTCAGCCTTCACCAACCTAGGCCACAGGAGCGGGTGGACAGTTGTGAGAGCTTGTAGGCTGGAAGCAAATTCTAGCTCCTTGGGGTACCCTGAAGAAGGCAGAGCTGTAGATTCAGACTACTTTGCTGCAAGACCTGATAACCATGAAAAAGTACATTAAAAGAAAACTTAAAAGAAGGTAGATTCGATGGGCAACTGGGAACTTTGTTATCACAGGTCCTCAAGAAACCAGCAAGACCGGAAATGAGGCAGGCTGCAGGCAATCACAGGTTGTCATTAAAGTTAAAATATGACCCACAGCACTGCTGCTGTATTGCTCGAGGCTATAAAAGTGTCACGCTGTCAAGTTGTGACACAGAGCATGGGAAAGGACAGTCAGAATTCTATGCTGTTTCTGCATTTTGTGACAAAAGCAGAAATGTACACAGTTTTATATAATTAAAACAGGTAAGCATAGATTGCTTTTCAAAGGGAGACAAGAGGCACAGGATGCACTTGAAACACAACATTCAAATGGCTACTTCATAATTGCTGCTGCTGCTGCTGCTGGTGGGGTTGAGTGATAATATAATCTACATCAAGAACGACTGTGTCTAACCAGCTCCTTACATCTTGGAGTCAAGAACTGTAGACGATAGGCAGTTAAGGATTGTAGTTGGTGAATTAAAAGAACTGGGTGAGGGATTATGATCAAGTAAACAAGGCTTCAAGCAGCAGGTGTTTAAGGAAGGTGCTGAAAGGCAATGCAGCAGTGAAAAGCTTTGGATGGGAGAAGATTGAATCTCGAGCACCAGGATCAAGGCTTGGCCAGAGGAGTGTCCCAGTATGGGCCCCCTTCCCTGTGTAACCATTGAACCTCTCACTTCTCAGCATGTTAGAGCATATTTCACTGAAGAGGAGTAAACGTGCGAAATAGAAATGACTTGGTAAAGAAGAAAGGATTTTTTAAAAAAATATCAAGGACAAAGCAATGTGTAATTTGATTCTTAATCTGCAGACAGTAGGTAGTATCAAGTCATCAAACAGTGCAAAGAATAGGCTGCTAATTGAAACAGAGCATGGAAACATTCATGGATTGATTGGAAGGGACAAAGCATCTGGATTTGTCAGCATTTTAGCAGATGGAATAGCTCTGATTGATGAAATGACAGGGCTCTGAAACAAAGCTGGAAATTAAATGTACAGCCAGATCGTCCTGGCACCGAGAACATACAATTGCGTACAGTTGGAGGAACAGGCCAGGGAAGGATCTTGAGAACGCTCCCGAGTGATGTCAGTGGGCACCATTGCTTGTCACTTGGCTTGAACCTGCCACTTCTGATGACTGCCAGAAGTCGGAGGGTTGGCGTAGAAAATAATTGATGCCACTGCTGGAGACTAGACGGCAGAAGCAGAGAGAACAGGACTGCGCGGAATGATGGTCCCTCAGCGCTCACTTTACAGCTACTGCTCCATGGGCTTTGCCATGTTAGACAAATGCAGCCCTTTCCCATCTGTGTTCCTTGAGGCACGAGGGACCCCACGAGATGCTAACAGACACTATGGATAGGTTCTTTGGTCAAATTAGTCTGGAGAATACATATGATGCAGTTCACTAATGGAAGGTTCCAACACACATTATCATAGCAAAGTTCCATAATAAAGTGAGAATTTCCTAAGCTTTTATATTTACTGAAATAAAATTTTAAAGAAAATCTATAATAGTGCAGGAGGACTATTGCTCTTTGGAGACAGGTTGGGAAAATGTTACTATGGTCTATCAAAAACACTCTTTTGAGCACCTATTATCCGCTGGGAGAATGGCTTAATCTTGAGAAGACTCTGCCTCACGGTGACATACTTTGCTCTTATAGTTTGGGTTTGTGTGGATGTGGGTGCATGCTTGCTCTTTCTGACTAAAGCCCTGTGGGCAACAGATGTAACCCCTCCTGATGGTCATAGACCAGTTGAGATTCTGTTGTGCCGAGGATATTTTTTCTCATGCTAGGTGGCATTCTGGGTAAGAGAACTAGTCTCTGGTGATGTAACCTTGGGTGGGACACAAGAGCAGCTCTCCAAGTTCCTCTTTTTAAATGTTAAAAAGATTAGAATGATTATTCTCTAATTATTCTGATTAGAATGAATATTTTTTCATCTTCTTACTTATTTAAAATATTTTTTGTGGTGCTGGAAATTGAACTAAAGAGCTCAGACAAACTAGGCAACTGTATAAAAACATGACAGCCCTAGCCCTTTCTTGTTCTGAGACAGAGTCTCACAAAATAGCTCATGCTGGCCTTTCAGACCTCTGCAGTCCAGGCAGACCTCTTAGTCCTCCTGACTTGGCCTCACAGGCAGCTGGGATTGTAAACCTGACCAGGAGGCCTGAATAATTTTTTAAAATTAAAGACGTTGTCAGAAAGGATCCTGTGATTATTTCCCTAAATTCACAAAATAAACTGAATTTTAAGTGACTTTGAAAAGTAACCACATCACATTTAGGGGCACAAGCTGAAGTGATGTAATTAAACAGCGATGGTTTCCAGCATGGTTTAAAACTGGAGATTCACTGAGAAGCGGTTCTCTAGAGAAGCAGCTCAGAATTTAAATGGATATTTTATGACTGAGTTAAACCACTGCGTTTTATATCTTCTTAACTCTGTGACCCATTTACACAAGCCAATCTTGAAAAATTGGGGCTTCTGGAACACACAGCTTTTCCAAGTATTTCGTGGGCATTTTGGCAGTGACCGTGGAGTTTGTGGATCTCATCCCACTGAAGACTGCAGTGTGAATCCTGGGATTTCTCCGCACTGCCTGCCTGCTTCAGCCTGATGCCATGTGTCTTCCAGTTTGCCGAGCATTCCGATGCCAATGTAAGTGGAAGAGAGGAGATGTCACCAGTGGACCGAGGCCAGAACAGCTCCGGGAAGGCTTCAGTGCTGGGTCCAGTTTGTATCACCATTTTATACTCTAAAACCCCCGGGAGGGGTTGGCAGGGGAGTGAGAGGTTACAGAAGGCTACATGGTTGTTAAGGGCAACAACCCATTCTCTCAGCTACTCCTCCAGGTCATTCTGTTCCAGGTAGCAAGTGAAGAAGTCGTGCTTGGCAAATAGGTAGTATAAGCAGTGCTTTAAGCAAATCACTAAATAGATCAATAAATCAGTATCTAATAGTTGGTCTTCTCTACCTTATTCTACTTCATTTTCTAAGCAAACTCACTGGCCTAGTTTCAGACATTCACTACCAGTGAACATAATGTTTTTGAAATGATAATTTCTGCTGTCCTGATTTTCCCAAGGCTTTAATCTTGACAATTAGAGTTGAGATTGAGATTAAAGCCATCAGAAGTCGCTCTCAGGAAAGTATCACTCTCGAATGGCATTCAGTTAATGAAATATTTTCTTTGGTTTGCATTTTCCTATGAGGAGAGAGGTTTTCTCACAGTTCCACTGATGAGTGTCGACCTGGCCTTTCTAATGTGACTAGATGTAGCTGACGGAGCATCACCAGCCTTATCTACTGGAGGTTTGGTTTATTGATGAAGTTTTCCGGAGAGAATCAGGGAGAGTGGGACACACTGGGCCTGTATCCACTCCTTGGATAGCAGTTTAGTGGGGGTAGGAACACTGATGGTTTACTGATGCGTGTGCTCCTTTAAACTGTCTTTGGGGCCTGGAGAGGAACAAGCATGGTTTGACTAAGACCAAAATCAGAAGACACAGCTTGGCTTCAGCACATTAGCCACTGACACTGGCTAGTGTGGGAAAGTTATAACATACTCTGGTGGGCTTGGCACAACCAGGCTCTCCCCGGAGGTTTAGCCTGGCATTGTTCCCTGAATGGCTGGATGGTAAGGGGCCCCCTGGGGCCCAGCAACTGTAGCTTACCAGGAGTGACTGTGGACGGTGAATCTTGAACTTCATTGGGTTGAGAAGTGTCTTGGGGATTAGGAAAGCACACCCCTGGGTGAGTCTATGAAAGCATTTCCAGATAGAACTGACTTTAACTAAGAGGTAGCTACATTCTGAGTGTAGATGGTGCCATCTGGGTAGAAGAAAGGGGAAATGGGAGAAAGCCTGAGAGCGTAGGCATTCCATTTCTTGACTTCCAGGTCGTCACAGAATGAGCTACTCTGCGTTTTTTGGACCCTCCCTGCTATCACCGTCTGAAAGCTTTGAAATCATGAACAAAGTAAATAATTTATCCGTTCACATTGTTTTCTCTGGTGTTTTTGTCATAGCAATGAAAAGTTCAACTGTTGCCCAAGGCAGTGAGATGTCCATTTTGATGGCTTACAGAGGAGAATGGCACCTAGGAGATACTCAGCTTAAAAAATTGTCGTGGGAAACATCACAAAATATTACCAAGATCATAACAGAACAGGCGTCTCCACAAATACACTTTTCTAAAACTCCACACTGATTGACATGAGTTGCAGGGCACACCAGGACAAAGTCAGTATCTAGTGTCCTAAGACTGCCTAGGCAGAGATGTTTCTTGTGGAAAGTGACAAGCTGTCACTAGAAGTGAACTACTCTTCCTTATTGGTTTCTAAGGGTTTGGCCTTTTAGAGGGTTTCTTATCGAGCTGAGCTTTGGGTGACATATCTTATTCTTTCAACAGCTTACACGGGATGCAGTGCTACCTTAACTAGGTCAGCTGGACCTTCCAAGCATTGACTCTTCCTTGACAAGTACTTTTGTCTTAGGGAATCACGAGGCTCTTGGATCCCGATTCTGTCTGTCATGGAGTGAGAGAGTACCCTCATGGGTACCGTAGCCATATCCTGGGATGGGAGCAGGGTTGCTAGAAATCATAGTTGAGTGGCATATGAGAGCTTGAGGCACAGCAAGTAACAGAGTTTTTAGAATATTTCTGGAAAGATCATTTTACTTCATTTCTCCACCAATATTTCTCACTTTGTGTAACTATGGAAACTACATCTTTTCAGATCTGAAAAGTCCTTGGATCAGCGTATCCAGTGAAGAATCACTACTACTGGAGATTCCCTTCCTTTTTGCCTAATGATTCAGTCAAGGGTACAAAGGGCTCCTGCCTCTGCTCCCCTTCCTTCGAACTCTCCGTTGATCATTCATTTTCCCATGTAAGTTGTCTTAAATTTTTGTTAGCATTTACCTCTTTAAAGAGTTGGAATTCTTCTTAGGATTATGTCAGAGGGAGTAAAAACAGTATTTGTGGGTAGGCTTCCGTCATGATGGGCTGACAAGCACTGGGGCCAGCGAGGAGGTTGAAGAAAGAACATTCAGGTTTAACCCAGACAAAAGGCAGGGTAGCCACTAGGCGGGTGGATGGAGAGTCTGGCTTAGATCATTTCTGACTGTCACCAAACACCCAACCATGTCGATCAAGGGGAGAAGTGTTCATTTTGTCTCACAGAGATTTTGTTGCATCGTGGTGAGGAGGGTGTGGCAGAGCAGAGTGGTTACATCACGGCAGGCTGGGAAGCAAAGAAATGAGGATTCTCTGGGGTTCTCCTCTCTCCTTTTCCTCCCATCCAAGTTCCTGACTTATGGGAAAGTGTTACCTACATCCAGGCTGTGTCTTTCCCCTTATTTTTCTTGGGAAACGTCTTCACAGACACACCCAGAAGAATGCTTTACTTTCCATTTTAAGCTAACCAAACGGACACTCAGGACTAACTGACATAGGGCCATGTGTGGGGTTGGATGATGGGTTTGATTCTGGGTGTTTTTATTGAGTCAGGGGGAATCTGATATGGAAGTGCAAACAGCCTGAATGCAGGGCTTAGGTTCACAAAACCATTATGGGAAGCGTATTAGTGTCCCATTGTTTCTGTAAAAAAGGATCACAGACTTCATAGCTTCAAATGAGAATATTCTCTTCTCTTACCACTCCAGAGTTCCTAAGTCTGAAATGGGATTCACTGGGCTCAAATTAAGTGGTCAGCAGGCCATCCTGGGACCCCAGGGAAACAGTCTTCACTGCAGCTGCCACCTGCAGCCCTTGACCTCGGGCTTCCTCCATCTTCACAGCAGTAAAGCATCTGTGCAGGTTTCTCCCATTGCTCCTCCTGTGTGCTTTCGTTTATAAAGATCTTATGGATCACATTGGTCCCACCTAGAATTCCACCATGTCCAAAACCCATTTAACCATTTGAGAAAACCTGTTCTTGCCTGGGCTCCAGGAAAGTGGATGTCTTTGGAGTGGGATCAGTCTGTCTGTCACAAGCAGCACTTGTATAGAGGTAGTGATTGGATCTGACATTTCGCATACCCAGGGAACATGGGTAAGAAGAGAAGAACATTGAAGAACAGGGCCTTTGAACTTGACCTTCTCTTGCCAGTTTTTCCTATGACCTCTTCCCCTTTCTGTTCAGTGTCAGGGTTACTTCTCACCATGTCTCCCCCATTCCCTATTCTCAGGTCCATATCAACTAATTCTTTGTTGAGGTGGCGTTTCCTTTACTTTCTTACCTGTAGCCTTGCAACACACAAGAACTATTTTTTTTTTAAAGG
Organism: Onychomys torridus; assembly: GCF_903995425.1. NCBI lineage: Eukaryota > Metazoa > Chordata > Mammalia > Rodentia > Cricetidae > Onychomys > Onychomys torridus. The sequence continues at coordinate 35,317,337 of NC_050465.1, forward strand.
ACTAGAGAGACTTTGTGCTTGTCTAGTCCTTGGATAGTGATCAGCCATGTCTACTTCAGTGGACTATCGTCAGAAACCTTTTAGCTGTGCTACTGTTAAGTGAGCCGCATCCTTCCCCTCTATTTCAATAACGAAAAAATAATTGTGTTTTCAATACCAGAACTGAACTGCCATGTTATTGACAAAGTCTTAATTGATTTGAAATATGAGGATGCTCATGCCCTGCTCTGAAATAATTGCTTTAGACCCGTGAGGACTCTACTTGAATTGAACTATGGTAATACTTAGTGAATGCTGAGTTTCTTCTGGGCCTGTGTTTAGTGCTTGACCTGAGCAGTGATTTGCTGCAGGTTAGAGCATCAGTTAACTCACAGAAGTAGGGCTTGTGGGTTTTAGAGTCTACATCCACTGGATGTACTTCCCAGGGTATCCTCTGATATGCTAGGTACCATGTTACATGCTGGGCATAGAACACTGACTTGATTAGAGCCCTTAGTAACTAAGGATTCCATTGTTAGTGGTGAGGGTCTGAAGAAAGGTGTTATGGTTTGAATGTGATGCTCTGCAAAGGCTTATGTTTTTGAATACTTGGTCCCCAGCTAGTGGAGCTGTTTGGGAAGGCTGTTGAATCTCTAGGAGGTGCAAACTTGCTTACCTAAGCAAGTTCCTGGGAGCAAACCTTGCTGTTTTCCATGCTTTCTGAGAGCTGATGCAAGGTGATCAGCTGACTTCTGCTCTGTTGGCCATGCATTCATTATGAGGATGACAGAGATCCCTTTGAACTGTAAGCCAAAATAAATCTTCTTTAAAATGCTTCTTATTGGGTATTTTACTGCAGAAATAGAAAAAAGAAACCTAATGTAACAAGCATGTAAAGTACTGTGATGGGTAGAATGCCTGGGGTGTTCCGGTAACAAACATAGGAAGCACTCAGTAATGGTCCAGGCAGGGGAATCCAGAAAAGGCTTGCTATTGCCACTGATATATAATTGAGTCCTGAAAGACTTACAAGAATGATTTAGGCCAACGTAAATAGTCCCCTGATTTATGATGAGTAGAATTAAGATTTGGGGTTCTACTTAGATGAAAAAGAGAGACATTTTGGTAGAAATTCTACTTTGAAGCCTGGGATATGGCTCATGGGTAGAGTACTTACCTACATATATGAAACTTGTGTTGATCTTTGATGCTGTAACCACACACACACACACACACACACACACACACACACACACACACAGAAGCCATATTTTGAATTTTGGTCTCTTGTAGGGCTGGCTGCTGACATTGATATAGTGCAGTGGTCTAGACCTCTTCTTCACATTGGCCTGAGGAACATGAACAACCAACATAGCTCTGGGTTGCTAAGCTGTGACATCCACCAATTAAAATTTGTTAAATCCATTTATATTTAGGATATGACCCCAGAGAGGGTCAAGAACTATCTGTGTAGGGATGGGGTGAAGACTCTGACCTTTTGTGGGAGGAAAGCTGCCAGAGTCCAGAGGTAACATAAGAGAGAACATGGTGGAAACCCTCTGGGATTTAATCTCTCAGGATCTGAGCTCCTTCAGCTGTGAAATGAGCTAACAAACGTCCCAGGGAATCATCAAGGAATTGAGTTGGACTTTAAAATGCTATCTAGGGATGATAGGGATAAATCCATTTTCTGTTAGGCAGAAATTAATTGGCAACCCTCCCTGTTTCATGAAAAAAACAAAACAAAACTAAAATTCAAGATAGTAAACCTGGTGCACAGCCTGCAAATGTTCTAGATATCTTAGCTTGAATCAGGGTGAGCAGCTACACTGGCAGAATGAATGTAATTTGGATGATTAATGATTAACAATGATTTTAATTTACTGGTTGCAATTCAAATAGTACGTGTGTCGTTCCACTTTACATTATTTTTTAACTCTCCTTGTATTTTTCTTTTTCTTTGATTTTTTTTCAGGACATTTTTGCAAATCACATGAGCACATACCCACCTGATTTAAAATAGACTCGTCATGGTCCTAAAATTACTACATGTCTCTTTGATTTCTCTAATGAGTTTTCATAGGAGGCTTTCTTCTCCAGAGCCAGCATATTAAGTTGGAGTCTCTCCCGATGCTTGTAGTAACTGGGGACAGTGGGCACCATGAAAAGAAGTGGTGGGAAGCATCACATTAAGAAAGACAGTTTAATGACCCTGCCAGATGAGCGTGTCCTGCAACTGAGAACAATTGGTTACTTTTGCTCATTCTCATCATTGGTCACTCCCTGTGTTATAAATATATTAAGGACACAGGGGTGCTGGGTACCATGCATTTGGAATGTGCCATAGTTTGTCTACTACTCATTTATTAAGTCAGTATCTAAGGTACATAGAGGACTGAGAGAGAGAGATTAGCATGGTGAGTCTTGGAGTCTCAACAAAGGAGTTAAGAATAGGTCTTTTATATCAGAGAGGCATTGTTTTAAATTCAGGCCCCATTAGATATTAGATTCTCCTGGAAAATCATCATTAACTCTGTGCCTCAGCTTATTGATCTGTAAAATGGGGAAGTAGACAGTACTTTCTTCTAACGGTATTTTAAAGAATTAAATGAAATAATCCATTAGTGATAAATCTGTCTGACACAATGCTCCCTGAGAGATCTGAATTATTAGGTATCATTATCAAAGGGATTTTCTGTTCAAGGTTAGTTTGTGTTTCATGACTGGAAGGCCCTTTGACAAGAAGAGAGAGCAAGGGATAAACTCACTCTTTCAGTCTTGTGGGACATGTCCAGCTGAATGTGCAGTCAGGAGATAGGAGTGAGTGGACACCCCAGAGGCCACCCTGATGTGAGAGTGAAGAGAAGGAGCTGGCTGTGGCCCAGTGGGGCGTGTGAGCAGCCAGGGAGAGCCAGGCGTCAATGCTTTCCGGATGGCCAAGGGTCCAGCTAGAAGCTCTTTGCGGAATTTTACAGACCACATCATGGCAGTCCACCAAGTCAAGGAAGCACCACGTTGCAGGGATATCATTATGAATGCCAGGCCCTAAAGAATTTTCTAAGCTGTTGCCTTTTGAATATGATTGTATCTTAATGAGCTAATTAAGTCTAAATGTGTGAAGGGGAGTCAGAATGTGCACTTAGCTTTGACTCCTGTCGTACGTCTTCACACCAGCACAGGGCCTTCCATCTCTCCCTCTGGAGATGCGTTCCCTAGCCAGAACACCACAGAATAGATTGCTCCAGCTACCTCCATGAACACACCATTCTCCCACTTGCAGGTGAGGTCTGATCTATACACCTCTGAATTAATGGAAATTCACTCCCAGCCACAGAGGCAACTTGCTAATGTCCCCCTCTTCCCCCTGCCTTGCTCTAAGGACAGCCCTGCTCAATACTGGTGAGTGGGCACACTTAATTAAACAACGGTCCTTACTTTTAATAACATTCTATTTTTAATTCTGAGACGTTCTTAATTATGAGACAAACCCACTCTTAAAAGGTCCTAGGTAGGAGGCTAGAAATGATTTGTGGGAATTTATTAGGTATCATTTAAACTGATAATAATCTTGTTTTTCCAGCTCAGAAGAAATTGAGCAATTACCCAGAGGTATCCTGAGCAAGTATCACATTAGGTCTAAACACATGGCTGCTTTGCTTTTTTTTTTTTTTTTTTTTTTTTTTTGTGGTGCTTCACATACCTCTCTGCCTTTGAGAGTGTGCTTGACTAGGAGATATGGACATGGACCCACGCAGTGATGTGCTACATGACCCAGATCTAAAGCACTCCAGCCTTCCCCGAATAAAGGCTTCAGGATGTGCCATTGCGGGAAATACTTCAGGGCTTTATAAGCCTAATTAGAAATTCATTAACTTAATCATAAATTACCCCTGGCACAGGTCGGCTTGTTACCTTTCCCTCTCAGCTTGGATTTTGACCCAAGGGTTTTCTGTTTAATGTGGCGGCTGCTTAGATCCTCGGAGAAGGCTTGAAATGCTCTCTGTCAAGGGGCTAGCTTCCTCCCCGTGTGAAGTGCACCTGGAAACGGTAGGCTTTGCAGGGAGAAGACAGAAAGCTCAAATGCTGCAGACACTGAGGTCTGGAGTGTGACATGGGAGGCCGTCTACAGGAACACAGAGAAACGCCGCCGCCTCCGCGCCTCCTCGCCTCCGCAAACGGTCAGATCTCATTCAAAAAGGCGGCATGCCGTTTCCTCCTCCTGATCTAAAGTTTTAAGATTCTCTTAGAATTTAAGGCAAGCAGCAGACCAAAAATCAAAAGTTTCAAATGTCACACTTAAACTTGACAGTCTCTGGAAATGGAACAATACTGAGTGTGCATTTCGAGCGCTCCCCAGGAGCTGAGAGCCACGCACTGCTCAGGGGCTTGAGTCCAGGGCCACTAAGACAATCTGCAGGTTCTTCTAAGCTTGACAGTTCACAGCACCCAGTAAACACACCCGGCCTTCCGAACGTGTGATCAAGCCCTGCAAGGGAAAAATTTCTGCACTTGTCAGTGGCGGATGTTGCCTAAGTGGGTGTGGACACGCAGGAGTAGGTGTGATGCTAAGCTGCTTTTCAGTGAAAATGTTCTTTCAAATCACAACAATGTTTTGGTTGTAAACACAACTGTAAACAGAGTCCTTTGTTAGTGTTGTTGGACTGTTTTGCACTTTAGTTGGTTTATCTTTTTTTTTTTTTTTTTTTTTTTTTTTTTTTTTTTTGGTTTTTTCAAGACAGGGTTTCTCTGTAGCTTTGGAGCCTGTCCTGGAACTCACTCTGTAGACCAGCCTGGCCTTGAACTCACAGAGATCCACCTGCCTCTGCCTCCCGAGTGCTGGGATTACAGGCGTGGGCCACCACCCGGACGGTTTATCATTTTTACCGCTAAGATGTACCCATCCTTTCTTACTTGATTTGATCTCCTGTTCTTTGCTGCTGACAGCAATTATCCACATGTAAGTTTTTGGAAAAGTCAGATGTTTCTTTAAAAGTTATTGAGTAATTCACTGAAATCCTTCAAAGATTTTTGCTTTACTTTTTCAAAGATTTGTTTGTTTTAAGCGTTATTAGTGTTTTGCTTGCTTGTATGTGTGTACGCCACATGCAGTCCTTGAGGAAGCCAGAAGAGGGCGTCTAATCTCCTGGAACTGGAGTTACAACAGGTTGTGTGCCACCGTGTGGACGCAGGGATTGGAAGCCCAGGCCTCTGCAGGAGCACAATGCTCTTAACTGATGAGCCACTGCTCCACCCCTCAAGGATTTTATACTTTCTCTTTAGTGTTTATATTTGATGACGCCAGTGACAGTTCTAATTGTGTTCAATTTCTGTCTCTTTACCCACCTGGAAAATATGACCCGAGACCAAGAGTCTTTTAAAAAGTTATTGCTATTTATTCACAAGTGTGGGTAAGGGTGTGCAGAGGTGCCTGTACAGAGGTCGGAGGTCAGCTCTGGGGACTCAGTTCTACCCTTTCGCAAGGGTCTTGGGGATCAAACTCAGGTCTTCAGGTTTGGTGCCAAGTGTCTTTACCCACTGAGCCATCTCATTAGCCTGCCAAGAGTTCTTAAGCTATTTGATTTTTCTTGTTCTTCAAAGAAAACTCCACATTCTTCTCCTGTTTTCTGATGAGATTGTGGGCATTAAACATAGGGCTTTGTCTCTGCTAGGCAAACCCTCTACCACTGAGAAATATCACCAAGCTTTTTATTTGTTTAAATTTTTAGGATCTCACTAAGTTGTCCAGATAGGACTTACGTTTATCCCGTGGTCCAGGGAGGCTTCGGCTTTGTAATCCGCCTGGGTTAGACTCCTGGGTGCCTGGAAGGATGCTCTAGCATCAGCACATCTAGCTGATGATAAAAAGCTGCTGCTGCGAAATCTCAACAACATGGCAGCCTGACAAGACTTGAACAATGGCAACAGCAGTTGGCCTCCCAGCGAAGATGGTGGAAACCTCATGGAGCCCATGCCTAGGTGAAGAGCTACAGGCCATTAGCAATCACTCAGTCTTTTCTAGATGAATCTCCTGATGGGTTTTCAGGGATGAACCTGGAGACTGCTTATCAGGGATGAACCTGACCTAGAACGTGTATCCTCAGGGAACACTGAAGGAACTGAGCTGGTTGTTGTATTCATTTGTTTGTATATATAACAACAATGTTTAAAGAAAAATGGTTGAAAAAGGCTGCACATTTGGGGAGGGTTTTAGTCGGACATGGGAGGGATAAGAGAGGGAAAAGAAAAATGATGTAATTATATTTTAAATTAAAAATGATTTTTTTCCCCAAAAAACAAAATGAATTCTGAAAGAACAATATGGCTCATTTTAACTTTAGATAACCTGAAGTCTAGATTTGAAGTACAATGTATAACCAGAATTAGGATGCTGGTAGAGATTACTTCTTGTGGTCACAAGTTTAAATTCAGGCCCTTGCTCTCTCTCCTTCTTGATTGTAACCTTGTGAGTTACAGGGGAGAGCACGTTATCCATCTCCTGACTTGAGTATTGCCAGGGAGACGGCAGAACTAGCAGCATCAGACAGAATAAGCAAACCTTCCCAGACATCAGTGCAACCATGCCAGAGTCTCTCCTCTCTCTTCCTGCTCTAAAAATTGTTCTTAACATTCCATTTTGAAGTTGCTTCATACTTACAGAAAGCTGCAGATATAGTTCAACAAGTTCCCACGTGTCCTTCACCCAGATCCTCCAATGAGGACAGTCCGTAGTCACAGAGTAGTGAGAAGCCGTCATATTGATGTCAACAGCCGAAGTCCTGACCAATGCCAGCGCCTTACCTGACTTTTATCATCATCCCCCTGAGGGGTTTTTTTACTCTGAGACAGTTCCTCAACTCCTGCTCACCTTCCCCAGCTGTGGCATCTCTGAAGCCTGCTGATCAGTTGTTTTCTAGTGAGGCCCTCATTTGGTGGTCCTAATGTTTGGTCAGATAATAATTTAGTATATATTTTTGGCATGATCTGCCCGGAAATGATGCCCTTCCTGTCCTGTTAAGAGGCATGCATACAGTTTAATTTGCTCCAGTTTTGGCCGCAGTAAATCTGACCACTCCTGGGCTTTTCACTGTCGAGTGGTTCTGTCCCTTTTGATTAGTGCGTGGCAGGAAAGGAAATACTTCAATGTGATGTACACTTGCCCCTCCTGACTATAGAGGCCATTGGGGATTCTTATCTGAGACAGCAGTCATTAGTGTGGTGTTTGCGACATGGCCATTTGCTATTTTTATAATAGAGTCAGTCTTTCAATCATTCAAATCCCAAGTGTGCAGGGAGTGCCAACTATGGATCAGATGCTATGTGAAGCACTATAATGTCAGGAAAAAATTGAGCAAGATTGTTAAAGACATAAGGACAAAAGACCCCAGTGTTTTGAATTTTATTGTCCCTTCGCTGTTTTATAACTTCCTGAGTCATACAAAACTGATAATAATGTAAATAGTGGAAATGTAAATTTTCTTTTCATGGAAATGTAAATTCATTGTCACTGGTAGAATGAAATCGATCATATCTGTGGTATGTCAGCTTCCCTTTGAACATGTTGCAAAGGCTTTCTGGTCTTCCCTTTAATTGTTCACAGAGTAAAGTCTTTGACGTGTTCATTTCGTTCTTGGAAAAGGGTGACTACTCTCTTTTAAACCTCCTCTTAAACAGTGTGATGATTTAAAAATCTGACTTATAAGGACTGTTACACAGAGAAACCCTGTCTTGAAAAAACAAAACAAACAAAACAAAGGAACAAAAATCTGACTAAATTGTTTGCTCTTTAATTGGGCAGTTAAGACATGAGACAAATTGCAAGTCTGAGCTCAGTCAATGAAGATGTTATTATTATATTTCCTTTTTATTTTAAGTTTACTTTATTTTAAATTATGGGAATGTATGTGTGAGTGTATGTGCCCACAGAGGCCAGAGGCTTCTGAAATTGGAGTTACAGGGGATTATAAGCCACCTGACACTGGTGTTGTGAATTGAACTCAGGACTTCTCCAGGAGCAGCAAATCTCTTTACCGCTGGAACCATCTTGCTAGCCCTCATTATTAAATTTTTTTCCAGTGGGGAGTTATGCTAGTCAGTGATTATTTAACTTAGAGGGAGTCATCTACTGCAGAATAAAAAAAGCACTAGTCTATATGCACAAACATAAGTATTAGGAGGCAGGTTAACCACCTGTCTGTTTAGCAAAACAACAGTATTGGTTCCTCCCTAAAACCTGTGACCTATGTAGCCATAGGTTTTTGGCCAGACCAAACCACAGCTTCTAAAGTATGCATGTTATATATCCAGAAATGAGTCTGCAGTGAAGTTGTACAGTGTAACACAAGTGAGGCCGGAAACAGAAATATCAGGAATTCATTATGCATTAGAGGGTTTTTTTTTTTTTTTTTTTTTTGAGACAAGATCTCAAGTAGCTGAGGCTGGTCTTGAACTTCTGACTTCCCTGCTTCCATCTACCAAAGGTTGGGATTATAGGTGTGTACCACCAGGCCTGGCTTATTCGGTATTGGCTTCATATGTCATACATACTGTGCAAGTACTCTACCAGCCCTTATGAATTTGAGATTTCTTTGGGTCATGGTATGCTCAGTAATCCTGCACCTTGCCAAATTTTTCACTCCTCCCACCTTCAGGTCTACGTTATGGGGTTGTGACCCACAGCTTAAGAAGCTGGGTCCTAGATCATCCTGCAGAAGGAAGTCCTGGACTTTAGCTCTGAGGATGCAGCTCATTTTTAGCCCAGAATGGTGAAATAGTGCACTTGCATTGCTCACGCTACTCAGCTTATGGTAACTATTTTTAGTAGCTATAGAAAGGTAGAGTACACACAAAGATCCTGTTGTAAAGATTTCTTGTCTTTATGTGGATTTGTGTATCTGCATGCGTGTATGTGCGGATGCATGTGGGTGCCCCTGGTGGGAGGCTGGAAGCAGGACATCTAATCCTTGGGAGCTGGAGCTGCAGAAGGCTGTGAGAGGTCACATGTGTGTTCTGGGAGCGGGTCAGGTCTTCCCCCAAAGCGGCAATCATTTCTACTCTCTGAGTCTTGTCTTCTACACACAGATTTTTAAATCTATAATAAAGCGGCATATATAGTCACATATGCAAAACCCTTTGCAAACATAACTTGCAGTGGATGCCTCGTTGTTTGTCTGATCATTTTTATTATTATTGGCTTTTTACAGAGCTTCTATCACATGATAATCAGTAGGATCTTCGGGCATAAACCCTTTGTATGTTTCCTATGATACCCTTGGTGTAGACACTCAGAGAGAACCTCTGTGTGAAAAGGCAGAGGGGTTTTTAGGGTAGAAGAATTTAATGTAGGGCAGAAGAAAGATTATAGATATATTTTTGATTCATGGGGATGTGTTTTCAGCTTTTACTAAAGCGATTCAAAATGACTGAGGAAAAAAAAAATCCTTCCTCCCTTTTTCCTAACTCCATAGGTTGCCTAGTGTGATACAATACAAAAAGAAGAAGGCAATAAATTCTGAAGATGCAGGGGGAGACTGTAGATCCAGGTAGAGAACACTGCAGAGTGATCTCATTAACCTCGAGAATCAGTTACCTGGCAGAGGCCCAGAATTCAGCAGAGCTTGTTAGAGAAAAACAATCTCTTTCAAATGCAGTTGGAGTAGTCCTGGACAGTGACTTGTCCCTGCTACTGAACGTCTTAGGAGGAGGGCCCAGCACAGTGTTCAGCATTTGAGAGAACATGGGCCGCGATGCTTCATTTGGTGTGAAGGGTTTGTTAATTCACATAAGGGGAATTTAAAAGAAATGTTGGATTAAAGCATGTAATTTTAAACATCTTATTTACAGTGAGTTGAGCTGCATTGTAACCGACTTACAAATCTTAACTTTACAATGCAGATTCAGTGGTTCCTAATGAATCTTTTTGCTTTTTTCCGCAAAGGGTTATAGAAATGATCCTCTCTAGACTGTTTTATAGAGAGCTGTCTGACAAAGCAGGTCGGTCACATGACAGTTGCATGAGAATGCTTCCGCACACCGGACAGCGATGCCCCCAGCCTGTCTCCTCCCCACACCCACACTGATTATTGCCTACAACTGTGTGGGCCATGCGACGGTGTGATGTCTTGAATGTTGTCTGTTCAGAAGCTAGACCTTAGGGGAAGCATAAAGTAACCCGACTAGTTGAGAGAAAACCAAGAATACATGAACTCTTTCAGTTAGCTCTTCAGGACTCCCAGATGACTAGGAGAAGGGGAGTTTTTAAAATTCAAGCCAATCCGTGGAATGAAGGAGCCCGACCCTTAGATTCACAGAGAAGGGTAGAACTGGGGACAAGAAATGAGCTTGAAGGTCTCAACCTAGTTTTAATTATTGTATTTTAATTTTTTCACTTATTTAAAAGTTCTCAGGCACGAGTTCATTATCTCTTTTACTTAGTTTCCAGATCATTTAATTTGACATTCCAGGAGAAGGTGGATCCAGACAGGCTGCACTGCTTCTTAAGGGACTTTATGGACTGAGAGGTGACCTCCTGGGAGACATTCCCGTAGGAATGATGCTCACCATTAAACAGTCAGACAGCTGAGTAGACAATGTGTCATTCTGGGGCAGAGCTCGTCTTTACTCTGCTGTGAACTAGAATAAAATTAGAAAAAGACAGCATTAAGTGTTGACCTAGAAACATTGAAGAAAGGCTATTATTTCATTAGGATACATTTTCTGCATGGAGTAGGTTTTATATGGTACAATAAGGAAGATGGAACCCATTACAGATATTTATTTAAACTATTGGGGATAATAAGGAAGGATGCAGAATAAAATGGCAACAATTGCCTAGGAGTTAGCCAGCAGTAGCTCTGTTTTATTTTCCCTGGGTGAGGACATTTGCTTAGAGTGAAATGGATTTCTAAATAATGACTTCCATTCTAAATGAGTCTACCTAGGAGAACAAAGCTGTTAAGCCATTGGTGCGGACCCTCCTTCACCTGGCTATTAGAACAAATGTTTACCAATCAAAGACCCCATTTTCAAAGGAGACCTGTAAATTAACAGCCCTACTTCTAGAACCTCAATTTGCAAACATATACCAAATATTTGCCTTAAAAACTAAAGTCCTTAAAATAACAATTGTTTGCTGATAAGATTTTGAGGGCCAGATGCAATGCAAAAAAAAAAAAAATGTATCATAAGGTCGCTCTGGAGATCTAAATCTGCAAAAATATAATGTCTGAATCTGTAGTTGTCTCAACATTCCGTGTGTGAATAAATTAGGTATTCTGAAGCCTCATCCTTGCTTTGCATATGTAAATATGGTATTTTGTGCTGTGGAATGTTTAGATAATTAGAGAGTTGGATTGAGAAAATCAAATCTTTCAAAGGCATACTTGGCCGAGAAAGTAGCAGGACTGTTTTTTCCTTTCATCTTTGTGGGTCTTTTGGGTTATGAGAAAAGCAAAGTTCCTTTGGTCAGTTTAAATTATGTGGCTGCCAACCTCGGGGGGCTACGACAGTTTGTCTGTGAAAGTAATGGATCAGGGAAGGAAAAGCAATGGTGATTAAGAAAGGAGGGGAGATTAATGGGGAAAGACGTCAAGTGGTGTGTAGGTACCAAACATGTCTTCTACTGGGAAGTTTCAGGGCATTTGTGCTACATAGGAGGCTTAGGTAAAAGGTTGATTTATTCAATAAATATCTATTGAGAGCCTAATAGACAGCAGGTGGTGTGTTAGGTTCTGGAGTGAGGAAAACAGATGAAACTCAGGCCCAGAGGGAAGCGAGCAGACAGAAGCTTGTGGAAGGTTCTGTAAACCACGGAAGAGCAGCTGCAGTGTGGACGGTGGAGGACACACATTGCTCAATTTCTACCTGCTTGGCTCCTTGTTAACTAGAGAACTGTTCTAAAAAGTCCTTTGGAATATCACGTACCTCACAGTTTCCCTAGACCTCCAGGGTAAGACTTGGGGTTGCAGCGTGTGTTCAGAGAATTGTCTTTCCATGGATGCTCTGGCTGGTGATTCAGGTCTGGTGTTTCTCATGCAGAATTAGATCACTCATACTATTCATGAAATGACCCACCTTCTTCCAGTTTCAAGACATGGAAGGATGCAGTGGTGATGGAAAGCTCTTAGATGGTGCCCTTCATAGGTCATCCCCGTGTGTGAAAGACAAAGGCACGGATCAAATGAAGGAAACAGTGATCTCTCTGCTGTCAAGACTTGTGTGCCGACTTCGTCCATTTCTAGCTTGGTTTGGTCAGAACATTTTTCTTTATCTCGTGAATTTAAAGCTGCAGTGCCATTGATGACCTTACAGGAATTGAGTGCTCCGTCCTCAGTGCGCATGTGTGTGGTTGTGTCAGAGCATCACCTCGAGGACAACTACATGTGGCCTGGGTTAAGAGCTGGTGCCGTACCGGGTGATGAGGCCACCAGAGCCTCTCTGCTCAGTGAATCCAAGTGCTCATAAGAGGCTGTGTGCATTTGGTTAGCTTATCCCCACATCTTTTGCCCCAAGAGGACACAGTATTTCTCTCTTCTGGGAGATGTAGTCTCACTATCTAACCATGCTGTAGGCTTGACCTTGGACCCCTCAGCTTCTAGAAACATGATGCCTGTGTCTGGGTCTTATAAACAACCAAGTCTCTGGTGTTTTGTTGCAGCAGCATGAATGGATTCAGACAAAGCGTGTGTGCTTTCCACAAACTGTTCTGCTGGAGAGAATGGCTGTGGGGCTGTGCCTTCTGCTCTGTCCCCTTTCACAAACCCTTCTAGTCTCTATAAGAAAGTCCCGCTTGTACTCACCCTCACCCACTTTCAGCTGTACACTGGTGGAGTTCCAGAGGACCTTAACTCCTGTATGACCAGGGCATAGAAAGCCTAGATAAAATTGCAGAAGTCTTAATAAGCTCATTTTCATGTCACGTCAGCAATAAACTCATGTTTCCCTCCCCAATCGACCAACGAATTTTGATTTATAGGTAAGGATGTACATGATGATATTTAACATGTTTATTTAAAGTAAACAAAGGAGCCAGAGATTCTCTGATTTGGTTATTGGTTTGACAGTGAAGATAAGCTTTGCCAGTTAGGTCTCCGACACACAATTTCTATACATTTCATGAATGAGACCCTCAGCTCTGAGGGGTTGCCATGTTTAAAGTATGTCTTAGCTCAAAGGATGTTGGCAAACATATCTCTCACAATAATTTGAAATTATGGTAAAAATTTGGGACAGAATCCCTGAATGGTAGATTGATTTGTTGTATGTGTATGAGGTGTTTTGCCTGCCTGCATGTATGCATGGTCACCATGTGAATGTGTTGCAGAGGTCAGAAGAGGGCATTGGACAGCCTGGAACTGGAGTTTCAGGTGGTTGTGAGCCAACATTTGGGTGCTGGGAACTGACTCCAAGTCAGTCCTGTGCAAGAGCAAGTGCCCTTAACAACTGAGCATCTCTCCAGTTCTTGATCCAGGATTATTTCTTTATTTCTTTATTTTTAAGATCATGGATTGCAAACATTAGCTGATGGGGAATGTCAGGAATTAGCCCAGGAAGAAAAGGGGCCTTCTAACCTAGAAAAATGACTTAGCAATAACTAAACAATTTAAACAGTAGGAAACAGGTTTCCTGGAAGTTCTTCTATACATATGTACATACATGTATGTGTGAACATGCATGTGTTGTAGCCATCCCAGAGTTGTTCTGGGCACACATGATAGATTCCATCAGTTGATCTCACTGGACCTCTGTCTCTCTTAAGGGCCTGTGTGGTATCTTGTTCACAAAGATTGTTTTTCAGAGATCAAGAGTAAATTGTTATTCTGAATTTTAAACATACTCTGGAATCAGCACCAAGAAAAACAGCATTTGACCTCATATTTATGACTCAAAGATCTATTTTCTCACTGTAAAGGTAATATTTATTGCAAAAGCTTTTGAAAATGTCAGAAAGCAGAAGGGAAATAAACCAGCGGTGTGTTAACATTTAGTGGTGTGTATTTCTAGTCTTCCTTTTTGTTGTTAGTGTCTTTCTGTAACAGTTTGTGACTACCTTCCATTTCATCAGTTATTTCTTTCTTATGTGTGTGTGCGCATGTATCTGTGCATGTGTGTGTTTGTGTGTCTCTCTGTATGCATGCATGTGTGTGTGTACATGAGTGTGCATTTGTGTGCTGCATGTGGAGATCAGGGGAGACTTTCTGTCTTTCCTGTCACTTTTACCTTACTTTCTTGTGACAGGGTCTGTCTTTAAGCCAGGACTTTGCTGTTTGGTTAAGGAGCATCCAGGGTCTACCTGTCTCCAACACCTGGTATGGGGACTCTGAGCGCATGCACCTACACTTGCCTTTGTGTGAGTGTTGGGGATGTGAACTGAGGGTCTCCTGCTTACAGAATAAATGCAGTGCTCTCACCAATGAGCTGTCTCCACAGCCTCTACACTGTGGTTTGTAATGATACGCTACTGCATGAGAAGGAAGTTCTATAATTAAATAAGCCCATATTTTATAGACTGGAGCAAAGAGGAAAACAAATTCTTCCAGTCTTTTTCGGGGCTTGTCTATTATCTTATTATGTTCTTAACTTCTGTGTAGAAAAAGAAAAAATAAGATAAACTCAAAGACAAATCTACAATGTTGAATTTAGACATAAAGTCAGCTTAATTAAAATTCCAATTAAGTGATGGTTGAGATTTCATAGCAGGCAATATCTGTTGTCTATTTTCTTTCTTGTCAAAAGTCACTTGTTTTGGCCCTGAGGAAACAATCTTTGTGCCATGGTTATTATATCTTCTGATAACAAACTCATATCAAAGCCATGGTCCATTATCCTCCTGGGTCAATCAATTTACCAGTGTACTTTAAAATAGAGTGTGGATGCAACTTTAAACAAACCTCTTCCCCACTAGATTTGTTCTTACTAGATAAAAAAGATGGAGGCTCCAGTGTCCATGTGACACTGACAGCCATTTACCAAATGATGACACTGTTTGGGCTGATGGGGGACTGCTGGGACCCGCCCTCAACACTAAGGCCACTACAAACACAAACCTGGGCAGTGAGATCATAGTGTAACTGAAGTAAGATGTCTCCCAGAGGATCCATGACATCATTATATTGACATTTAAAAAACATCACCATCAAAAGAAAAACACTAGTTTAACAATCTTAAAACAAAACAAAACAACGCTCAGATCCTTGTGTAAGCTTTTGGATCCTTAATCACTCTTCAATTGGCTAGACTCTCATCTCTGTATCTTGACATCTGGCATAGCCATGTACTGTCGCTACACCAATACATTGTTATATATTAGTAGCTTTAAGCGGTGCATCTTTCATTCTGGAGAGAAGGCCTAAAGTCAAGGGGTGACCATAACCACTATCCTCTGGGAGACAGTGTAGACTAGCCTGTTTCCCCTTCTAGCCTCTAGGGCAGAGGTTCTCAACCTTTCTGTTGCTGTGACCCTTTAATACAGTTCTTCATGTTGTGGTGACCCCCAACCACAAAATTATTTTCTTTGTTACTTCATAACTGTAAGTTTGCTATTGCTATGAACTGTAATGTAAATATCTTTTAGAGACAGAGACTTGATAGAGGGGTCGTGACCTATGCATTGAGAAATACTGCTGAAGAGGTTGCCTACATTCCTTGGCTCAGGGCTGATTCCTCTGCCTCCTGGGCATTACCTTCTGAGATTTTGAAGTATCTGCTTTCTTCTTATGACTGCTTTTTGTGATTACTCTGGTCACACCCAGACAGGCCACAGTAAATCATTCCGTCTCCAGACCTTTATTACTCTTATCTGCAAAGTCCTTTGTGTCATGTAAGGCTGCGTACAGGTTTCAGGGTTAAGGTACATTTAGGGAGGCCTTGTTTGAATACTGAAGCCTTTCCTGCAGTGGACAAGATCGGATGCCGCCTCCTGTGGATTCATTAGTCATGCCTCTTTTAAGATGAAAGACTAGTGTTGGAATGTACAAACTGCAGAATCTTTAAAAAACGATTTCTCTGAAAGGGCTACTCCAAACTGCATCTATGTAAGTGGCAAAGCTTTCTTGTCCCTGGATCCAAATGGTATTATTCTTCGCTGAAATGCTTTGCTGTTTGGTAAGACAGATAATTCATATTTTTATGTAATTTCACGTTGGCCCTTTTTGATGGCATTGGATGTCAAAAACATGCAGAAAGTGATTGTAAATGCATTTAGTGTATTAACATAACTTAAATGGAAATTTTATTCAAGACTCTTGTTCAGTCAGTGTTTACTGTAAGTTTATGGAGTTGTAGCACGGAGCGGGTGGGGCTTGGTGGCGGGGTGCATGCTGAGTTCTCTGAACATTTCAGGATGTTTAGGGCAGTGAGGCTCCCAGTTTAGGCGGCTTCAAGCATGGTCCTGTCCAGGAGGACAACAAGTTAGCCTGGAATTGTGACTGTCACAGGTGTGCACAGGGCCGCAGCATGCAGCTTGTCTCTGCCACACCGGGTTGCAGGTCTCTCCCCGAGAAACATCACCACCAAACAAAACCTAGGTATTTTTCGTAAAGGCAATTGTTGTCTAACTAGTAATGGGTTTGAGTGACAAGATAAGGTTTTTAAATAGGTAAAAATGTGAAAGCCTTTCATAAAATGTTCTATCGCGCAATTGTTACATGTGAACAGAGCAAAAAATTTAAGTAGGCAATTTAAAAAAACCCCACAAGTCATGGTGAAGAAGGAAAGTTTGCTAAGGGCTTCTTTATTCCCAGGGAGTTTGGCATCCTGAGGCTTGTGGTGATTGTAATGGAGAGTCTAAAACGGTAAGATTGAGCACATGCTATAAAATGAGGAGGCTTTTATAGCGGCTGGATTTTATTTGCGTATAAAGCCTCTATCCTTTCTGCCTCCAAAGAACACTTGTTGCCAAGTTAGAGCATCCAGACATAATGCAAGGCAAAACCCCGAGGAAATCATGCAGAATGCTACTGGGCAGGTTTTGAAAGCCCACGGTTTCTTCTCTCACTTAACTCCACTGGGGCTTTGCTTTCCCTGAACAAGACAAGTATCAGTGGTTTCCTCCCTAAGATCTGCAGGAGGAGGCTGTTTTTAGCTGAGAGCTGCTGCTTTGCCTATCACTGAAGTGCGGTTGTAGGATGCCTGGGAGAGAAGGCAGCTGGAGAGGAGGAAGACGGAAGGGGAGTGCTTGTAGAGAGAGCTAAGGGCTAACAAGGCAGTGTGTTGGGGATGTGCTCAACCCCGCAAGGGCAGCTTGGAGCCAGGCAGCTCAGGGTGGGGGGCTTTTGGCAATCTCTCGCCTCTTAGGTTCTTTCATTTGTTTGATATTCTAGGAAGCGCTGACTTATTTGTACCATTCCAATGATATTGCGAGGTTAAAAATATGTTTCCGTGAGCATAGCAATTAACAGCAGGCTCTGCAGAGTGGAATATTCCAGGATTCAGGGAACGCTTGACTTTTTATTGGCTCCAACCAGCAGATGGCGGTAGTGTACCATACAAGAGCAAGCACCCGGCGAGCGCTCGGTGAAGCCCGAGGTTGGGTTTTGTTTTGCTTTGTTTTTTAAGCTTGACAATACCCATCTATATATCCTGTGGGCGCACAGTGTTTGAGCCTAGTCTAATCTTAAACTTGCTTTATGATGATATCATTATTTTTTACTGCTACAAATTAACTGTCGGTTTCAATCTACCCCATATTTCAGCTGCCTTGGGGGATCATCTTGTCAGTTGTGCGGCTTTCCAATTTTATGACTGAGATCAAGAGTGATTCCTTAAAGGCGCCTGGGAAACGGTGAAATGTGGGGCAGTGACAGTGAGCTCCATTCAGTGGCCACTCCCGGAGGGGATCAGGCATGGGAGGGAAGGGCAAGCCACCAAGCCCACAGTTCTTTTGAAAAGCTGTGACATTTACTCAGGCTCAGTCACTCATTTAGGTATGATCCTCACTATCAATGGAGTGAAGTGGGGCTCCATGAATCCTAATATTATCTTACAGAGTTATGTTCAAGTACAGGAGGAAGTAAAGAGAGGTTCTAGGTCTCGACCATCCTTGTCGAGTCACAGGAAATTCTTTCTTCTTTCCCTGGGACACAAAGCGCCTGCAACCAAGCGCTATTTACTCTCCCTGGAGTCTGATGCTTTCTGGACGCCCACTGGGTGCTCGCCCTTGTGTGAAAAGTCCTTGTGAACTCACAGGTCAGAAGCTCCTGATTGCTACCTAATCTTTCCTTGAAGCGTAAGGGCAGAAGAGATTAGGATCCTCTTGATAGAGCTGGCAGAGCACCATTGATTGATGATAAACTTGAAGGAGAAAGGGGTCATATTGCAGATTGCCCCAGTCAAAGATTTCCGTCAGCAGCACACTGTCGTAAATCTGTTGCCAGCCAGCAAGTACACTGTCCATGGATGTGCTGGGAGGCAGGGATGAAGCCCAGAGGCGGTGGGAAGGCCAGGCTGCTCCTGAAATTCTGGGTGGACAGAGGAAGTGTGGGGTTCAGGCTCCTACCAAAATCATCTGCTCTCTGCAGAGAGGCTACTTAGTCCCGCTTCTGGGGCAGTCTGTGACCCGCTCATCTCTTCCCCTCCCCACCTCCTGCACATCCCCTTGCTTATGTAATTGTTGCTCTGCTTCTCCAACCTAGAATTACTTGGAGAATTTTCTTTTAAATAGAATGCCCGACCCCAGCTTCTAGAACTAGTTGGTTTTTTATTAGAATTAAATGAAAATGGCTGCCTTAGCACATGTCCAATATGAGCAAGGTTCTTTCCAGATTTTATTTTATCGTGTGTGTGTGTGTGTGTGTGTGTGTGTGTGTGTGTGTGTGTGTGGCCAGACACCAGATGTCTTTATCAATTACTTTTCCACCTTAGTTTTGGAGATGGTATCTCAATTACTGACCCTAGAACCCCCTCTTTTGGCTAAACTACCTGGCCAGAAAGCCCCAGGAGTCCTCCTGCCTCCCCTCCCAGGTGCTGCCCCCCCTCCCCGGTGCTGCCCCCCCCCAGGTGCTGCCCCGCCTCCCAGGTGCTGCCCCGCCCTCCCAGGTGCTGCCCCGCCTCCCAGGTGCTGCCCCACCTCCCCGGTGCTGCCCCGCCTCCCAGGTGCTGCCCCCCCCTCCCAGGTGCTGCCCCGCCTCCCAGGTGCTGCCCCCCCCAGGTGCTGCCCCGCCTCCCAGGTGCTGCCCCTGCCTCCCAGGTGCTGCCTCCCCTCCCAGGTGCTGCCCCTGCCTCCCAGGTGCTGCCTCCCCTCCCAGGTGCTGCCTCCCCTCCCAGGTGCTGCCCCTGCCTCCCAGGTGCTGCCTCCCCTCCCAGGTGCTGCCCCGCCTCCCAGGTGCTGCCCCCCCCAGGTGCTGCCCCGCCTCCCAGGTGCTGCCCCGCCTCCCAGGTGCTGCCCCGCCTCCCAGGTGCTGCCCCCCCCCAGGTGCTGCCCCGCCTCCCAGGTGCTGCCCCGCCTCCCAGGTGCTGCCCCGCCTCCCAGGTGCTGCCCCTGCCTCCCAGGTGCTGCCCCCCCCCAGGTGCTGCCCCCCCCAGGTGCTGCCCCCCCCAGGTGCTGCCCCGCCTTCCAGGTGCTGCCCCCCCCAGGTGCTGCCCCACTACCTCCCAGGTGCTGCCCCGCCTCCCAGGTGCTGGGATTCTGGTGGCTACTGCTGTGGAATCTGAACCCAGGCCTTTACATTGACAAGGTAAGCACACGTTCCAGACTGAGCCATCATCTCCGTAGCCCCCAATTTTAATTTCATGACATTCATTCAAGCTGAATATCACCGTTTGTACTCTTTGTCCAGATGATACCTGAGGTTCGGAGGTCGATGAAGTTTCCTATTAAAGGCCAGATTGCAAACGAAAGCAGCATCTGTCCGTGACCCTCCTGCTATGCTGTCCCTCTCTCTTTAAAACACATAGCTTGCTGTGATACTGCTTCATCGTCCTGGACAAGTGGAACAGATGGAGAAAGGTAGGAAGCCCGAGGTTGACGCAGAGAGACCGACACCTGCAAGTGTATCAGGCAGAAGATTCAACAATATACAGAGGCTTCAGGGTTTCCAGTGGCTGGATCTGCAGAGCTTTAGGCAGACTCTCCCTGGGGATTTAGCCCACAGAGAGGGGCTGGCTTATATGGAGCCGGCCTCTTCAGAGCTCCATTGATTGTGGAGTCAAAGGCACCAAGGGAAAGCACACTTAGAACTGCTGTGCTGGGAAAGTCTCTGCCTGATTGCAAGGTATGAAGGAAGGATGCAAGGATGCTAATGCGCTGGTTCTTCAGGCTCGCAGGCCAGGATGACAACAGGGCCAGCAGTAGAATCATAAGACACAGACAGCCACAGGTTTTTATGTAGACGAGAGCCCGCACAGCTAGGGAAGTGCACAGAAACACACTGAACGCTGAGCACAGTGCAAACGGGCTCACTATTGATCCTTAGTGGAAATGCTCTCGTCTGCCTCATGAACAACACCATTACTCCTGAGACCACCTTTAACACCACATTTAGTCTGACCTCTCCAGACTGTATTTACAAGCTCATTTCTCTCCTCTTTACATTTCAGGACTTCTCACTGGGCAGCAGACTGAGGAGCCATCCCAGAAGACTTTACTAGAAGACTTCCAGACAATGTCGTAGGTTTCTCTGCAGAGGCATGCCGGGCCCGCAGTGGAGAAGAGGGAGACATGGCAGGGAGTTAGCTGCAAGGGCGTGTATGCCATTAGGGAGGGACATCAGCTGCTGTGAGAGGCTGTGCCGTGTCCGGAAGCGGTGTTGTCAGACTGCCTGTTGACCCCCAGTGCAGCCTACTCTCCATATGGAGATAATTCAGTCTATTGTGGCTGTGGACACAGGCAAGTGTGGAGAAGCACTTAGGGCAGTTTAAGAATCCATTAGAATCATTAGATCTCCTCTGAGCTAGCCAGAATAATTAAATCTGTGTCCAAGTGGAGACTAGTTTAGCTGCCGAGTTTAGATTTTACTTACCTTTCAAAAGGATCGAGAGGAAATTCTTATGCACGACTCACTCACAAATGCCTTCTAATGGTTCTGTCAAGACAGCCTACTCATCTCTGCTCAAAATGGCTTCATATTTATGTTGCTGAAGGCTGTTTTCCAAATGTATTGTGACTTTGTTTTAATAGTTTGTGAACCCAGGTTACGCATAGGAAGGTTGGGAATTGAGCAGACTGTGATTACAATATAAGCAATGTTTTAAAGAAATCAGACTATGCACTTATTTGATTGCTCCAAGTTCTTGGTGCATTATCTGGATAGCCTGTCGATTTTTGTCTGTGTTAGTGTCAGAAGTTTTCAATTGCAAGTCCCTCCAGGGCAGGAGTGATGTCATCTCCATCACTTTGAGAGCTGTGGGCTCTTCATCCCATGAGCATTTCTTGAGTGGCCATTATGAGACTGGGATTCTCAGCTGGCACACAGGGAGCGCCTGCATTTCATGGATGGCGGAGACCTCCGTGTGACCATGTACTGGGCATCAAAGCAAGCTAGTTCCTCCTTCCTGGGCTCTCTCTCTCTCTATGTCTCCCTCCTGACTTCCTTTCCACTTGCTTTCCTCCACTCCTGGCCCCAAGGAAGGAAGAAGAAAGACACAAAGCCATGTTGGCGTTTTCAGCCTCAAGTGCTCGATGCTAGGCTAAAGCTGACTGAGTTAAGTACAGCTCTGATCAGGTCCTAGGGTGCTTTCTGGGTGTGGCAGACATTTTGGTTGTATTTGATATCTTTTTCTTTTTCTTTCATCTCTTTATAGTCAGGAAACAAATACATTGCATTCTTTTTTTTAATTAATTTTATTTCATTTGCATTGGCGCTTTGCCTGCATGTATGTCTATGCGAGGGGTCAGATCTTGGAGTTACAGACAGTTGTTAGCTGCCGTGTGGGTGCTGAGAATTGAACCTGGGTCCCCTGGAAGAGCAGTCAGTTCTCTTAACCACTGAGCCATCTCTCTAGCCCCCATACATTGCATTCTTAATGACCACACTTCATACAACTTCTGCTTCTCTTCCAGTCTCTTGTTCTCCTACTAAGAGCATGGTAGCATTTTTGATCGGTTAGCTGCCCATAGCCTGTAAACATATGTTTGTGATATTTGTGACTTATCTAGGAGAATTGGACTCAAAGGTGTCAATAAATTCTGACATCTTCATGGGTTTATGTTAATAAGTTTCTCAATGGAAATGTAGTTTGTAAGGCTATATGGACATCTGGAATACTAACATGGAGATGTCAATGATTTATATTTATAGAAAAGATGCTGGATTAGTATACTGTTTTGTGTGTATGTACAGCATGTGGTATGTACATGTGGGTATGGGTTATATGTGTGCCTGTGTGCACATATACATGGTCCAGAGTAGGAAGCTGGGTTTCTTACCCTACTGCTCTTTGTCTTACTTTCTTGAGACAGGGTGTCTCACTGAATTGGAAGCTTGCCATTTCTTCTAGTGTGCTGGCTAGAGAGGTCTCAGGATCCATGTGTCTCCGTGCCCCAACTCTGGAATTGTAAGACTGTGAAGCCACGGCCAGCTTTTTATATGATACTCAGGTCCTCATGCATGCAGAGAAGTACTCTTACTCACTGGGCCATCTCCAGAGCTCCTATATTTTCTAGTCACTTATCTGGGGAGTGCCACCAAAGGTGGGGGTGAATTGTAATGAAAACGTTGGAGAACGAGGCCCACACAGCTACTTCAAAATCCTTTAACTGGAGCAAGTCACTTTCTACAAGTCTCAGAGTTTTTATCAGATAAAGTGGGATAATAATCCCCTCTCTCAGTTCTTTAGTTGGTCAGCATATGAGAGGTGTATAAGTATTTACAAATGGAGATCATGTTAGCAGTATGGCTAGTAGGAAACATGGTATTTATTGCATCTCTTCTATGCATGACAAGCAGTGATCATGCAATACTACTACATAGTAAGGAGCTTTACCTAAATATCCATTAAATGCATCTCAAAAAAACCACAGCACCACAATAAAATTGATAAACCAATGCTTATTTCTTGGTTAAAACAAGGAACCAAGAAAATATGAGTTAAATTCTCCCTCTGCCATTTTGTGATCCTGTCATCTGAATTCTTTAGGTTTCCTTTATAAAAGGGAGCTAATGGTTTTGCTTCGGGGAGGTATGGGAGAGGCTAAGGGGGATTCAGTACCATGGAGTGAATGACACAGTGTGGGTATAAAATGAACAGATTAGAAGCCGGGCGGTGGTGGCACACGCCTTTAACCCCAGCACTTGGGAGGCAGAGCCAGGTGGATCTCTGTGAGTTTGAGGCCAGCCTGGTCTACAGAGTGAGATCCAGGACAAGCACCAAAACTACACTGAGAAACCCTGTCTTGAAAAACCAAACCAAAACAAAAAGAACAGATTAGTTAGGAACTTGCATATACTTCTACATATAGAATAGTTTCTATTTGCTTTCTGTGAAATGTGTTCTTGCTAAAGCATTAATTCATGATTTTAAGAATTCATAGAGCAGGGCCTGGTGGTTAAGCCCTGTAGTTCTAACTCCTGGGAGGCTGAGGACCCCATATTTAAGGATAATCTGGACTACAAGCTGAGTGTAGCCTAGCCTGGGCAACTTAGTGAGATGTTGTTTCAAAATAAAAAGCAGAAAGGGTACTAGGGAGAAACCACAGTGGTGGAGTACTGTAGCTGGAAGTTTCCTTGTGTCTTGCCCAGCCCCGCAGCCACTCTGACCCAAATAAACACACAGAGGTTTATATTAATTATGAACTGCATGGCGATGGCCTATGGCTCAAGCTTCTTGTTAGCTCTCTCTTATAACTAAACTCATTCCCATTTCTATTAATCTATATATCACCATGTGTTTCATGGCTTTACCTGTGTGCCATTTCATGCTGCTCCCTGGACTCTCCATTCTCCTGTCCAGTATTCTCCTAGTTTACTCACCCTAGCTATAATTCCTGCCGGGCTACTGGTCAATCAGTATTATTAAATTATTATTAATAATATTATATTATTAAATTATTGTTTAATTTAATATATAAATAAAATATTATATTATTAGTATTATTATTATTAAACTAGTGTACAAGAGCATTATCCCACAACATTTCCCCTTTTCTGTCTAATCAAAAAGGAAGGTTTTAACATGTTAACATAGTAAAATTACATTTAATAGAACAGTTACCAAGCAAGAATTACAGTTACAATATCTAGTCTATTTGTATTTGGCAAAATTAAAGAAAATATTATAACATCTATTCTATATTTGTTAGTCTAAAGTTTCATATCTAATTTGTCTTTTGTCATGACTAAGGAAAACTATAACTATCTAGTCTTCAACTACATCAAAGACCCTGGAAGGATATAATATTATATAACAGGAAAAGCATTGTGAGCAGCTTCCAAAATTCTGGAAATGACAGATACAGCTGCCTGCCTGGACAGCCATCCAAAGTTCCTCTGTATTGTTGGGGCATCTATCTTCAGCCAATAGGGCTAGACGTTTTTAGTCGCTTCTCCCTGTGTCCTGTAGAATATTTGGCAGTCTCCTCTGCGAAGCAGGAACCTGAAGAACCATTTCACTTTGCAAAGTTCAGTGGTCACCTTCTTATGGATCCTGCATGTTCAGTTTATATAAAATATTATCAGCAGTCCAGGCAAGAGCAGTTTCTTGCCCAAATGGCTATTTTTGCCAAGAAGAAGATAAACTCCATATAGAGTGTCTTCGATGCCCATCTTCCTCTTTGAAGTAAATCAGTGCTGCCAGGAGCAGACATATCTCACTGTCCAGAAAAGTCTAAGGTTTTAAAACATTTTAAATGCCATGTTCTGTGGGTCTTTGAAGTCTTTGAAGACTACCCATCTATCTGAAATATATATATGCATACCTAGAAAACTTAACTAAAATGACTATAAGTTTGACAACCATAGATGACTAATTTATTAATCTGTATTTCTTAATTATACATTACAATTTCAAATGAGCTGCACAAACATAATACTTTAAACAAGAGTAGAAATATACATATAATATAATAAAATTAACTGTAAATTTGTATCAATAAACTAAAATCCATAGCAATGTAAAACATTTTAAACAAATTGTTATTCTTTATCCTATTATATCTATAATATCCCCTTTTCTTCTTTAGAAAGAGATTGCATTTATAATCAACCCCCTTTAGATAAAAATAAACATTTATAAACATATTTTGGGAATTTGGGTGTAGCTTTTCATACTACTTCCTGCTGGATGGGGGTGCTGGCAATCTTAAGGAGATCCTGAGAAAATTAAGAATTATGGTCAATTCCTGACTGGAATAGTCTGTGAGGCTGCAATGTCTGAGCCAGTTGCCTTGAAGTCATTCTGGATATTGGATCGTCTGGGACATGGTGTCATCAGAGACCTTTCAAGGTGTCTTGGCTGATCAAACCATATTAGTCTGGAAGCAATTAACAGGTTCTCATATTCTGTGGAAACAAAAACAGAACCTCTTTTTCAAAGCAATGTATCCTTAGACATAAATTTTGAAGTCAAGGTACCTTTTATATATATATATATATATATATATTAATATATTGGTTTAACTCAGCAGCCTTTATAATCAAATGTCTCTCTCCAGTTAAAAATCCCAAAGACATTATAATCCAGACTCTCTGTGTGATTTCAATCTTTATGTGGCTTAACTTTTATATTAATCTTATTGTCTCCTTAAAGACTTTATTTTTTAAAACTTTTTTTAAATATAACTGCATGTAGTCCTTTTCCTCTCTCTTCCAAGCCTACGTACATTTTTACACACACTGTAAACTGTTTAGAGTTTTATTTCATCTGATTCTGTGTTATTGTGAATCTATGATCCTTCTCTGACCAGGAGAGAGATTTTAAACAGTGTGGCTAGGACCAGTGTAGCAGCCTTGGCTGCTGACTCCACCCACCTCAGCCTCCCAACACTGCCTGGACTACAAGCTGAGTATAGCCTAGCCTGGGCAACTTAGTGAGACGTTGTCTCAAAATAAAAAGTAAAAAGGGACTAGGAAGAAACCTCAGTGGTGGAGTACTGCCCTAATGTGTGGGGCCTTAGGCCCAAACACTGGCAGGGGTTTGTCATATGTGAGATGCAGAGGCGGGTGTCCATATGTGAGATGCAGGGGTGGGTGTCATCTGAGAATCTAGTTTCAGGCAATAGCTTTCCCTGGGTGAAGCCTTCCCACTGAAGAGGGGCTTTTCCATACTGCCTTCGAACACGTGGCACAGTCACTCTGCAGGGACCAGGAACTGTTTCCTTACTCTCATGCTTTGCCACAAATGGTTGACCAAAAACAATTCACTGACACATCTTGCTGTGTACTTCTCCCGCATCTGGCATCTCCAGTCCAAGCCGCAGGAACCACCAGGAATCTGCTCCTCAGGTGTGAGGGTCTGCTTCTTACACCAGTGGGCTTTCAAAACAGGTAACCTGAATTCAGATTCCAGATTTGCTTGTTATTCACCTTGTGGCCCTGAGAATTTTACTAAACCTTTTGAAGTTCATCCTTTTCATCTTTAATAAGTAGATAACAGCGTTGGTCTGCACTTAAAAAGCTCCTTCCATTTGCCACATTTTGCTTGATATATTCATTCACATAGCCTCAAAACATCCTGTAAGGTGAGGAGGATTTTCTTTTTAAAAGTTTTATTTTCCTATTGATGCAGAACACTGGACTCGAGATGTGCCTGCCCTCTTACTAAGCTTTTAACTGTATAGTCCTGTTGGTGGCAGGCACACTGCTCAGCAGCTCTCAAGTGCTTCTTGTGTAGTGCAGATTTTGTTGACTGAACCATCATGGCCCATCTCGCCTTTTACCTCAGCCTTTGACAACCTTTGCTCTCCCTTTGTTTCTGTAAGTTCAACATTGAAGGGGGCTGCTGAGGAACAACACCACATTTGTCTTTCCGTGACTAGCTTATTCCACTTAGCATGATGTCCTCAACTTTGTCATTTTATCATAAATAACAGTATTGTTTTCTCTTACTTCAGGTGGAATAATTTCTTCAGCTTTTCTCCTTTTTACATTTTTTTTTTTTGGTGTTGTGTTGTATATGACAGGTATGACTGTATAGTTATTGTTGGAGTCCAGCTCCAACCCATCAAAGGGTTCTTGGGGGGAGGAGAGAGGAATGAGGAAGTGTTAAGATAGAAATATTGGTGGAGATGAAGAGAGAGAGACAGAGAGACACAGGATAGCTTTGGGAGGGCACTGGGTCAATACCCAGCTGCCCAGAGTTTATTCTAATGGGCTTCTTATACATTACCCAGGGGAGAGGCAAAAGACCTCCCCATTTCAAGATGAAAGCACAATGTACAGCCAAGTGTGCTTCAAAACACCTGATAACCATGCTCCTGGCCAAATCATCCTATGATGCAGCCCAGCTGGTTAAATCAAGCTCAGATTCTCTGACCTTGAGTAAAGCCTTTCTTTCTAGGGAGCCTCTGTGGGTCCCACAAGTTATATTTTTGCATGTATGTGGGAACATATGCATGTGTGTGTGTGATGCTTGATCATGTGGATGCTTGAGGTTGTTGCTGGGACTCAATTTTTCTCACTCTTCTACTTTGTTCTCTGAGGCAGGGGCTCTCAATCAAATGTAGAACTCACTAATACTGTCAAGCTCGCTAGCTCGCATGCCCTGGCCTGCTGTCTCTGCTCTCTGAGGCTGGGATTATATGCACTCCACATACAAATATTTATTTATTTATCAATGACCATTTAAATTGTTACTACTTTTTTTAATTTTTATTTTATTATTTTTTTGCTACTGTGTATAAGGTTGCATTGAACATTAGAGTGCAGATATCTCTTCTCTAGAATGGAAATGAGTTGGGACTATTTTTAATAGCTATTTAAAATGAACAAATGGAAACATTGGGGGAGGTTTAAATATATTTAAGAAGTCATGCAGCTAGAAAGTATTCCAGCTGGACTTCAGTCCCACCTATGAGTTTGGAGCTCCTGTTTTGGAAGCGATAACACTTGCATACTTGAAATCTTAACAGCGTCTGGCACCTGTGAAAACAAAATAAATGTCTGCTAATTCTATTAGCAAGGTGGCCATGCCTCTGGCTTTAGCTCTTGTCTATTTGCCTTTCATTTTCCTTGGTTGCGTTTCTGCAGAGATGAAATTTTCTGTTACGAGACTGAACTCAGGCACATTTAAAGTATTAGTGTTGATTTTGGAAACTAGTACTAGCATTTTTGTGAACTCTTGCAATATTTTAGAAAGAAGTGCCCTGTCTCTTCCTCCCTTCCTCTTCTCCCTTACTTGTATTTCATAAATCCATTCATTGATTCCCTCCAAACAAAAACAGTAAAAACAAAGTATCATATCCGTGTACCAATAAGAAAATAAAACGTCTGTCATTCATGCGTTCAAACCAGAATTTAAACCCCAGAAATCATATAGTAACTATTGAAATATGAAGAAAACTGACCCTGCCTACCGCCCACCAAGAAGGTGGGAAGGCAGTTGTGACTATGAGACTCATTGCTGAGTCCTGCTGTTAAAACTGCAGTGACGCGGCCATGCGCTGATAAGGCACTGCGAGCCCATGAACACTAATGACAACTTGCAAATCTAGTATGGATTGCAAAGCAAAATTCTGCTTCTAGCCCTTGGGGGACTATTTCTCTAAGGATGTTGGCTGGTGCTGAGGAGTAAGAGGAGGAAGCCAGATTGAGCTCTGCAAGAGCTCAGAGCTGTCCTGTAACTGAAAGTCAATCCACCACACTCCCAGCATCCTCCACTCCCTAGTTGGTGATTTTTCACAGTAGCAAGCATGCTGCTTCTTCCCTGTCACAGAAAGTGCAGCTTTTCTTATCTTTAAGGTGTCTCAATTTAGTGAGAAGTAGAATTGAGTCTACTGCCCACTCCTTGTTCCAGGAACACTTTTCTCAAAACAGGAAATATATAATGTGTAGGCTGTGTGGCTAGAATTAGGTTGGATCAGTATGAGACAGGGAGATTTGTTTGGCTTCAGAAAAAAAATCTCCCACTGCCTTAGGCTGGCTGCAGAATCCAGGACAAGTATCTGGTCTCTGAGATGTAGAAATCAAACTGTCCCCATGGAAAATAGTGCTGGTGAACCTCTGCATGGACTCCCATGCCCTTTGAACAAAGCCTTTTGTGATCAAACTGACATTTCCAGTTAAGATTTGGAAACAATTATATGTAATGCCTTCTCGTTGATTAGTCCAGAGGAGAAAGAAACAGACAAAGAGATAGGCCTGCCTTTCTTTTCCTTTTTTTTTTCCAAAATGAATTAAAATATAAAATGGACTGCTCTCTAGATGTCCAAGCGAGGAGGAAAATTAGCAACCAAAAATATGCATCTAAGGATTTTTTAAATTATGTGTGCATATATGTATGTGTGCATGTTGCATGGGTGCATATGTGTGTAGCATGCATGTATCTGTGTGCACATGTGTGTTTGTATGTAACACCAAAACGCTCATCTGTAAAAGGACTACCAAATTCTCCAGCCTTTTGGATTCTGATTTCCCATCTACCTGTTGGGTAATAAAGGCTTAGATTTGTTTTGATTGCCTCAGAATACCACAGAGCAACCATGAAAAAGAGAATTACTCCCAATCTCCAGCACAAAGTCAGAGAGGAGAGAAGGGAAAAATCACCTATGGTGTGATTACAATTCCCAGTGCTCACAGTTGAGAAACAGGGAGGGTCACAACAGACATGCGCATTTCCTACTGGGTGAAGAATTTCCATAAAACAGAGCTCATCAGATACAAATAAATTTTATACTTTAGAAAAGGTAACTTCCTTCCCCACCCCAAATCCCTCAGTTGAAAACTTTATTCTTCCGTTAAAAAGAAATGCTCTCCGTGATTTATAAATTCCAATTCTTTTGCTTCAAGTCCAATGTTAACATTCTGCCTATGCCTTTAACTTAATGGGTATTCTCAAAACTGGCAGCTTCTCCCCCCACCCCCATGCGGGAAGAAGGAATAATTCTGAATTAAGAGCACCAAAGTAGGTTAAAGATACATTATGTCAGGGGCTGTGGATTGTTAACAAGCAAAGGAAGCACAAGTCATAGGGTGCAATTCAATTCAGGGCAACGGGCTAAGATTGCTAGCCATTTTATCTTAGTGACTTCACCTGTGGATTCTTGAGATGACCTTTTCAGTCTGCCTAACATCTGACTGAACTTTGGATGTTTTCCTAATTTGTGAGTGATTTGTCTTTAGCAAGCTGGTGGTGACTGTATTCACCAGCTGTAACTGTGGTGGATGCTATGGGCATCTCATGTGGGTACTCCGAGGCCCATTTACTCTTCACTAGCTGTAAGTGTAGTGGACACTATGAGTGGCCTATATGGAACCTCCAAGGCCCATGTTTTCTTCACCAGCTATGAGTGTTGGCTTGCTAACGACGCACAGTTGGCCTTTTCTAGAGGATGTCTATTGGAAGCTGCAGCTGGCAGGAGCTGATCTTCACCCCAGTGAAGGGCTCCCAATGATTAATGGGTAGGGAGGGACCCTACCAATGGCTCCCTTGATCATGTGATCAGTAAGTAATTTTATGGTGTGAAATCATGTGTTAGGTCAAGACTAGCTTTTAAGTGGGACTACATCCTTGCTCATCTCATCCCCTTCACTATCCTTCATACCCGCACCCCTAACCTTTGCTGATTTCCCCTCAAGAGCATCATTTCAATGTATTTCATGTACCAGCATTGTCTTAGGCTCTGATTTGTGTGTGCATGTACTTGCATGTATGTGTTTGTGTGTGTGCATGTGCCATGCGTAGAGGCCAGAGGTCAATGACAGGTACCTTCCTCCATCACTTTCCACTTTATCTTCTGAGACAAGGTCTCTCACTAAACTCCTCCAAGTCAGCTAGAATGGCTGGCCAGCAAGCCCCAGCAATCCTTCTGTGTAAGAGTTTGGATTACACCTTAGTTACCAGGGAAATGCAAATCACAATGACTCTGAGATACCACCTTATACCTGTCAGAATGGCTATGATCAAAAACACAGATTTCAGCTTGTGTTAGAGAGGATGTAGAGCAAGAGGAACACTCCTCTACTGTTGGTGGCACTGCAAACTTGTACAGCCTCTTTGGAAATCAGTATGGTGGTTTCTCAGATAATTGAGAATTAATCTACCTCAAGACCCAATGATACCACTCCTGGGCATATACCCAAGGAATGCTCAATCATACCACAAGAACACTTGTTCAACTACGTTCTTAGCAGCGTTATTCATAACAGTCAGAAACTAGAAACAACCTAGATGCCCTCAACCGAAGAATGGATAAAGAAAATGTGGTACATACATACAATGGAGTACTATTCAGCAGTAAAAAACAATGACATCATGAAATTTTCAGGCAAATAGATGGAACTAGAAAATATCATCCTGAATGAGGTAACCCAAACCCAGAAGGACAAACATGGTATGTACTCACTCATAAGTGGATAGTAGATGTAAAGCAAAGGTTAACTAGACTACAACCCACAGTTCCAGAGAAGCTAGCTAACAAGGAGGACCCTAAGAGGGATGCATGGATCACCCTGGGAAGGGGAAAGAGATGAGCAGGGGCAGGGGGGACAATAGAGGGTAGGGGATGGAGAGATGAGAACATGAGGGAACAAGATGATAGAGTTGGGGGAAGGACAGAGTGGGAGAGCAATGAAAGAGATATCTTGATAGAGGGAGACATCTTGGGGACAGGGAGAAACCTGGTGCCAAGGATATTCCCAGGAATCCCCAAGGGTGACCCTAGATTAGACTACTAGCAGTGGTGGAGGGGGTGCCTGAGCTGGCCTACCTTGTAATCAGATGGGTGAATACACTGTCATCATAGAGTCTTCATCCAGTTATTGATGGAAACAGATGCAGAGATCCACAGACAATCACCAGGCTGAGCTCCAGGAGTTCAGTTGAAGAGAGAGAAGAGGGATTGTATGAGCAAGGGGCATCAAGATCATGATGGGGAAAACTACAGAGACAACAAAACCAAACTAATGGGAACTCATGAAATATAGACCAATAGGAGCCTCCACAGGATTGAACTAGGCCCTCTGCATTAGTGAGACAGTTGTGTAGGTTGATCTGCTTAAGGGTACTCCATGGCGGTAGGATCAGGATCCATCTCTGGCATATGAGCTGGCTTTTTGGAGCCCACTACCTATGGTGGGACACCTTGCACAGCTTCGATGCAGGGGGAGGGGCGTGGACCTGCCTCCACTGAGTGTACCAGGCTAGGCTGACTCTCCATGGGAAGACTTACCTTTTTGGAGGAGGGAGTGAGGGGCTGGGTTGGGGAGAGAAGCTGGGGGGGGGGTGGGAGGAGGGAAGAGAGAGGAACCTATGGTTGATATGTAAAATGAATAAAAAATTCCCTAATAAAGAAAAAAATCAAATTTGGATTACAGATGCACATTGCTGTGTTTTATTGTGTATGCACCAGTGATGAAACTCGGTTTCTAATGCTCCTGTGGCAAGCATTTTACCAGCAGTATCATCTCCCCACATCACTGAGTTCTGATTTTAGGGTTCTGATTTTACTGTGAGATAGTAACTTACTTTTAACTTTGTCCTAATGAATTCAGCAAGAAAAGATCATTATCTACCAGGGTTCAAGCAGAATACAGTATGCCATCCTTTCCAAATTGTTCAAGTCTATCCCATTGACCCTTGATAAGCCTTTGAAAGAGAAAAGTTCCCTCGGTTGTCTAATATTCTCTGTGTGGCCTTTATCCAGCAGCTGACGCAGAAAAAGCTGGCAGATAATCAAAGTCACAAAGGCTAGAAATTTAAACTCTGATTGATTCCTACCCCTTCCCCCAATTTTGTTAGTTTGCCTAAAACTTGACTCTATTTATGGCAGTCTTCTTAAAAGCTTGGCTTTTCAAGTTAGAGTGATGCTCTGCTACAATAGGAATAATTATTATGGCCCTTGTATGTGACAGTCATCTGGGTGACATAGTAAGAGATTCACTTGGGATCAAACGGTCCATCCAAGTCTGAAATAATATGTATTTTCTGGGCCCTCTGTAATTAGAAACGTGATTGTCTGAATGTCTGAAAATCTGTTCTGTTTAAGGAAATTGGCCTGGAGCCTGTTCTACTCAGGACATAAAATGTGCAGAATGTGAAGGTTTCCTCATATGGCTACCAGCTAGTGGTGTGAAGGTGGGCTGAGTCAGCATCTGGGAAAAGGTGATTGGAGCCGGCAGGAACAGCCCTCTAGGAAATGTCAGGTTGACCCCACTGTTTAGAAAATGGAGCAGAGGGGGTATGGAAAAGGACACCAGGACAGAAATATTTTAAAGGCATTATTCTTTCTCTCTCTCTCTCCCTCTCTCCCCATCCCCCACCTCTCTCTCTGTATGGGGGTACATAACTGCACAGCGGAGGACTTGGAACCATTTACACGGTCTCAAGCCATGCTCGGTAGCCAGCATGATGTCCACACAAGAGCCCTTTGGTTGAGTATTACTGATTCTCAATACTATTTTTCAGTCTAAAGGAATTGGCTCTTCATTTCCACTATGTTATTGCTTATTTATAATCAATACCTTCTAATTAATTCTGAAACAGCTTTTTGAAAGGAAGCAGGTGTTTTCTGTTTTCTATTTAGATATCTGATGTTCATTTCAGTTCAGTTTCTTCATGTTTAGAAATGATTTTTTTTTTTTGTGCTGGATTTGTAGGATGTGAAGATACCATTTGATCTTTGAATAAGACACATCCATTTGAGGGTCAGTGCTGAAAAGCCAGAAAATTGCTTTTAATTTTATGTCATTTGTGAGAGTCACAGAATTTCACATTCTAAGATTATTTTCCCAGGGATTCTGTTTCTAAATGGCCTCTGCCTTCTAAGGGAAGATGAATACATTTGGTTGCTGCTGAATTCCACACAAAAACCTTGAAACTTGCCTTTAGTACTACAAAAGCAGAGCTGATTTGTGTCGGTTGCTAATGTCTTTGTTCAAAATTCTTTACACATGGTCGTGTGATCATCAGTACATTTAAGGGGTTAGTGTCTCAGCCACATTTCCTGCAGCTCTGTCAGACACTTGAGAACAGCACCTAAAAGGGAGAAGTTACATATCTTGGCTCACAGTTTCAGAGGCACCAGGCTGTCTTCCTTGGTGACACTGCTTCTGGTGCGGTGGGACAGTGGAAGGGACGTGTGTCAGAGGATATTTATTCGTGGAGGACAGTTGAGAGAGATGGGGAATGTGGGAGAAGAGGAGGAGGAGGAGGAGGAGGAGGAGGAGGAGGAGGAGGAGGAGGAGGAACAGGAAGGATGGAGGGAGGAAGGGGGGCAGATTAGTTCTAAGTACCCATCTCCAGCAACTTCCTTTCTTTAGCTATTTCCCAGCTCCTAAAGAATCTTCCAAAATAATGCTACCATCTCAGACTAAATCTTTTAGGATGCATCCATGGATAACATTTCATATTCAAACCATAACAGGCAGTGTAAGTGTGTCTTTGATATTTGGGTCCTTTCTGTTACTGGTATGAGGAAGGAAATACTTGGGGAACAATGTCTCATCATGAAAAACATAAGCAACCACTAAAAAGCTCAAATTATTCTTCTCTTGTTTCCCCTATATTATCTCTATCTAAACAAAGACATCTGGTAAAGTTTCAGGACACAATAGACATGACACTGTCAGCATGGTTATCTTTAAGTTTTACCATTATACACACTCAGAAATATATATTTTATTCTCAAATACCACAATGTAATTAAACTATTTTGTTCTCTACGACAGAATTTCAAAGGCATTTGAAAGTTTTAAATTCTAGGAGAAGAGTTTTGATTTTAATTAGCACAAGAATCTTTAAGTGCATTTATATGTGGAGTGTGTGTGTGTGTGTGTGTGTGTGTGTGTGTGTGTGTGTGTCTGTGTGTGTGTATGCAAGTGAATAATCTCAGGCCCTGTTTCTCAGGTACTTCCCACATTTTTTTTTAAAATTTATTTTTATTTTTATTTTTTGAGACAAAGTCTCTCACTTTCCAAGCAGCTAGGCCAGCTGGTCAGTGCATTCAAGCAACCCACCTGTCCCTGCCTCTCCAGTGGTAGGGTTACAAGTGTGACTACCCACACTGATATTCTTACTTGAGTTCTAGGAATTAAACTTGGGGCCTTGAGCTTTCAAGGCCAATGCATTACCAGTTGAGTGAGCTACACAGCTGTCTAAGGGCATTTTGTAGGGTTAGAACCTGACCAAATAAAATAAATAGTTAAAAAAGAAAGCAATGTCTAAGACAAATAACAAGGATATGTATGAAGTTCACTTACAAAGTCTTTATGTCACTTTAATTAAAACCACTCTGAGTTGGTTTAAAATTTTAATCCTTTTCTTTGACTTTCTTTCTCTATTTTTTTTTTTTTTTGCTTATTTCTAGAAATAAATTATAGTTATCTGAACAGGAAGCAGATTTACTAATAACCCTGACCCTATCTTAGTTGTTTGACCTAACAATTATACAATTAGCTTAATAGCTTAAGTCATTAGGGGGGTTAATCACTTCTGAATAATTAACTACTTTTGTATATATAAATGTGGGTGGTAAACAGAAGGAGCCCATTGGATTGCCGGAAGTTTTTGCATACAGTTAAACTTTGATTGCCCACCTTAGTAAAAGTGCAGAGGCAATCCCTGAGTTACTTCAGCATTAACATATGTGTTAGCATGTGTATGTTTTAGCATACATCTATATTATTTTCATCTACAGTGAAAAATGTTAAGGTGGATAGCAAACAAAATAGATTTTCATTCTCTGAATTTCCAAACAACTGATGACATAGTAAGACATCCAGAGATGCTCTATTATATTAGCATTCAGTCTAGAAAGATGATATTAGTTAGTTGTCCTTCATTCAGTAAGGAAAACACAACTGGAGAATTCCAAACTCTTTTTAAAAGAGAAGAAATTAGCAGATGACTCCAACTTCAACAACTAAAAAGGTCTCCCCAAAATGGCTTTGCAAACACAGATTAGTGAATATTTGATGTAAATACAGAATATTTGTTAAGTTAAGTCACAAAGATTCCCAAGTCATGTGGTATGAGATATGAAGCTGCACCCAGAAAGGCTTCAGCTACACACACACACACACACACACACACACACACACACACACACACACACACACACACACACACACACACACAGACACACACACACACACACATACAGACACACACACACATACACACACACACACACACACACACACACACACACACACACACACACACACAACTTACTTGTTACCTGGCTTGGGAGTTTTCCTCAGGCTCATCTTGAGGACACAAAAGGCCTCTGGAAAATTGTTCCTGAGGAGACTGTCTAGATACAGAATCTGTTTTAAAGAGTATTATAAAGCTCATATACCTATGTGAGGTGCCATAATTCCCTTTGCAGTACTGGATAAAGTGGAGTTGTTTACATACTGATGTATCTTTATTGTTACAGCTAAGGTAGCTTATTCTGCAGTTGTGGTTCCTGGCTGTTGTCACATATCCCACCTGTGAGAAAGAGGTGACAGTACTGTCACAATTCAGAATGCGATGGCTCCTCAGAGTCTGTCTGTATGAAACACTGCAGCGCTCCTTGCCTTACTATTCTCTGATGTCATTGACTGAGTGCTGATTGCATCACCACTCATGAAGCTGTGCCGTTCACCATTGCCTCCCCATGAACACCAGCTTCTTGCGACTGTCTTCAGGGTTGTTGTAATGCTTTGTTGACAATGACCACAAATGCAAATTTACCCAGCATGTGCAGGAAAATGCAGATGGTAAGTTCTGTTGTCTGTCACGTCAAATTCCAGCAGTCTCTTCCCGTGACATCTTTAGGTGCTATTGCTGCACTCTTAGTATACGAGCTCCTGTACTGTTGACTATGCATTTACCTTCCACCACTTTACCCAGAGAGGAGATAGATGAGGCACCCATGGAAGACAAGAAACGCTGTCCAGATCAGATGGCCCAACCTCGACACAATGTAAGACACGAATCTGCATGGATCTGAAGAGTTTGTGGGCGTAGAAAGCCCAGGTCTTGAAAGCTTGTAGAAGAGATGTTGAAAGCTACCCCTAGGCTGTAGCCTGACATAAGCTGCGCAGCCTGTGAAGGAGGTCCATGTGGCAACTTTAGATGAAGGGCAACAGCTTCTGCCCTCCTCCTTTGGGGCTGTAGACCAGAGTGTAGGGACACTGTAGTCTCAAGAGCTGATAATCTAACCTATACGTGTGGCTCAAGTCCAGGGACACCAGAGTCCTGAATTTGTCCTGTGCTTGTCGAAATGGCAGCCATCCTGAATTAGCATATGTGCCTTGTCCTAGAGATTCAGTCTTTTACTGCTATGCTGGCCAGCAGACTTTCTCCTAGGGATTCTGTGGGGATGTTTGCCTTACCCTCTGTGTGGTGTAGAGACTTATAGGATGCTCTGCAGAAAAGTGGGATGAAGGGCCTGTCCGGTGTGAGGCGTCCTGTCCGGGTGCGTTGCTGGAGAGGTGCCGAATAAGAACAGAGTTTATCTGCTGGAAGGTGAGTCAAAGCCTTGGGCCCTGGAGGTCGCCTTTCTGTTCTGTGAATGGCAGTAGCGCTGCCTCACACAAGCTGGAGGCTTCTTGTTAAGGCCTTGTCGGTGCTGAGTCACTTCTGAAGCTCCCTTCTCCATATTCTAGTAGGCAACCTTCAGAGGCGTGCTTTCAGGACCCCTCTACAACCATGAGGAGAGCTACAGTTTTAAGGGGGACTGGCCACATTGCTAAGCCATTGCTAGACATTTATAAGCATGAACACTGTGTGTGAGAACTTTCTCAGTTTCCTAACAGCGGCCTGAGCTCTGAGGAAAAGCAGTCAGCTCGTGGGTTCTGCGCTGACTAACCACAGGTGGAACTCGGAGCCATTACCATGGCTTACAGTGCTCATCTGAGTTGAAGAAAGTGGGGCAGCTTGTCACTTCAGCAGTGAATTTGGGGATTTCACGGTAGCATTAGGAACGGTGAGTTACGACTAGTGATGTACACCTACTTTTTTAATAGCCTAGTCCTATTTGAAGAACAATGAAATAGTGACTGTCTCACTGCATTTTTATTCATATGAGGAACAGGTAAGACAACATTGGTATTCTAAAGCCATTAGATCAAACGCTGCAGTTTAAGACTTTTAGAAAGGCAATAATTAGAAAGACATGCATCTTTTTGGGAGAAGCTAATACTTAGGATATCTTCTGTGTTGCTATGGAGAAAGATGTAATAATGGTCAGAGGGTGGAGCTTTGTTCCTGCTCTGCAGCAAAGATGAATTCCAGATTTTATTTCAATTTTAATCTGATTTATTTTGCTTTCATCTTTTCTCCTCCCTCTCTCTTCTTCCCCCTCTCCTCCTTTCCCTTCTTCTCTTCTTGGTTCTCTTCCAAATCCCTTTGAAGCCTTATTGTGTCCACATAGATCATGTCCTGTATGAGTTGTTACTTAAACTTGCTTCTTGAGAGTGAAATTAATTGACTTCTCTCCCAAAGTAGAAGCTCCTGGAGAATCCATCTGTCCTAAGGAATAGGTGTCTCAGGTGGAACAATAGATCTGATTCAAGCCCTGGCCATGATTTAAAAAATCTCTGGAAATAATAATCTGTCTTTGTTTCAGGGATGATTCATTGCTGATGTCTTTGCTAATTCTTTGGCAACTATTAAAGAAAATAAGCTTTGGATGTAGCCATGACAGTGCTACAGATTCAAATTGTCACTATGAAAAGGTCCAGGAGATCAAAAGGAATATGATTTTATTGATTGTTCATTTAAGTTTAAAGAGGAAATATGGAGATGAATATACATCTTTTATGATTTTTTTCTTGGACAAATACATAAGAAAACTGTTAACTGTGGTTATCAATGAAGTATATAGGTCTGTTGAGGTAGGTATGTAGCTCAGTAGACAAGAGCACTTGCTAATTCTGCAAGCAGGAGGACCAGAGGACCTGAGTTTGAATCCTTAGCACCCAGATAAAAAGACAGGTATGGCTAAATGTGCCTCTGACCCTAGCATTAGAGGGTGGAAACAGAAAGATCCCAAGAGCTCTCTGGCCACCATCCTAGACGTTGATTCAGTGAAAAAGCATGTCTCAAGGCAATAAGACAAATAGCTATAAAGACGTCCAATGGCTTGGTCAGGCACAGGCATTGATATCTTCAAACTCTACACACAAATATACATAACACACACACACACTCACAGACACACACGATTTACCTTGGCTTACAGTTTCACAAGTACAAGTCCATCACAGTGGGGAGGCTTGATAGAGAAGGGGTGTTCATGTCATGGTGGCTGGGAAACAGGGGAAGAGGTGGACTAGGAAGCGGGAGATACAGTTCCCCAGGGAGCACTTCTTGTTAGGCCTCACCTCCTACCTTTCAGATTCTCTCAATAGTGCTTTAATATCATGAGGTTATTAAGGGACGATGGCATGCACTTGGCCTTCAGGATCTGTCTTTGGAAGCACCTCCGGAGACACACCCAGGAGTGCTGAACTCATCTCCCAGGCAGGTCTAAATCCAATCAAGTGGACAGTTAAGATTAAGTATCACAGTAGATTGGCAGAGGTGGGGGTAAAAAGAACTTAATCTCTCTCAACACATCTTTGGATCATTTTACTTGGAATCCTTGTTATGTTCTTCTATGGTTTCCATAGAATCCACAGATGGCTCCCAAATTTCCCTGCATCTCAGAGGACACTCCCTGCATAATACCTGGTCTTTGTCTATGATGAGCTCTGCTCACTCTATGTTGACATGTAACATGGTCTCATGAGCCTGACTTAGCCATAGGAGACTTTTAAAGGCAGGTGCTCCTTTCTGGTCAATAGAAGAAGATGAGGGTGGAGAGTCAGAGCATGGAATGGACTGAATTTGCCATCATTTGCCTGCAGGTAGAGAGGGCTCCCTGGTCAGGAAATTGGGGTGTGCTGCACCTAGGAGTGAAGAGTATCCCCTGATGACATCCAGCAAGGAAACAGAGGAAGCGGCCCACTCTTCCGGGATCTGAACCACAGTGAGGTCAGGAGTTGATACCTCGGGTTCAGGCTCAGATGCCCTGAGCAGAGAGACCAGCAAGCCATGCTGATCTCTGCCCCATGGAATTATGAGTTAATAAACAAAAGAAGTCACTACATTCACAGTGACTTTTTATACAGAAATAGAAAAATAATAGTTTTCTGTAATATTTGTATTTAAGAAAATGAAGACTTACAGTAGGGCTTATCAGAGAAGTGAAATTATGTTTTCCTCTACCCACTTAATATCATTAAATTAAATTAAAAAGCAATAAATATAATTTTAAAAACTAACAAGGTAACTTACTGTAAGGAGAACTCAAACCCCATTGACATTGGATGTGAAATTACCATATCTAAATGTAAAGAAGTAGTATTTTCTCATTAATTTCCATTTAATAGTTCCATTTACTCATTACTATCATCCTAGCAAAATATTACACAACACTATAAATTAGCAGTATGTTTTCATGAGGGAAAATTCCAGAAGTTAAACACACACACACACACACACACACACACACACACACACACACACTTCAAAACTTTTGGCATGGGAGCAAATGAGCCAGTAGTTTATTTCAGGCATGCAGGGAGCCAGAGCTAGGAAGGCCATACTGTTCACCTCACTCCCATCGACCCTGTGAACTCAGCACCTCCCTTGAGTCTTAGCATATAGTCTGTTCTCAGCACTTACCTGTCAGTTGAGACAAATGAATGTGCTTGTGGTCCGTGTTGTCTTTTAAAGGCTTTATACATTTCTTCCGCTCAGTCTCTTCTAACATTTGGTTTCACTGCTTTAGAGCAAGGAAATTTCCCATTCCTGTGTGGTTTGACTTTGAAAGTTCCATCCCCTATCCCTCCCACAGCCTAGCTTCATTATCCTTCTATCCTCGATATTTACAGAATCTATTATTGGGTCAATGTTTATGACTCTGAACTCTACAATGTATGAATTGCATTAGGAGGTAGAGCTTTTGGGGGGTGATAAGACCAGGAAGACTCCAGCTACCTGAGTGGGAATAAAGACCTTAGAAACAGGTCTTAGTCCTGATTTTAGCTACTGTCAAGGGCCATGTCTGGGTTGGTGGTCCTACTGCAGTTGGAGTCTGTGATGATGTCTGTGGCCTGTGTTAGCACAAGGGGTCAATAGAACCATGCTGTGCTGAGCTAGCCCTGCCCTTCACTGGCCCTGAGATAAATGGTCCTGCCTCTCACTGGATACTGCAGCAGGAGAGCTGGCCCCACCACTCAGGGAAGAGCTGCGCCCCCCGCCCCCAGACGCACTTGGGAAAGATGGCCTTACTCCTCACCACAAGTGTGCACCGTACCTGGGCAGCACACTAGAGTTGACCCTGTAGTCAAAGACATAGGTGAGCGGACCTTGAGGGCATGAGACCTTGTTTGCCATGTGGTGGCTTGGGTCAGAGAAAGATGCCCTCCCCTCTCACCCATTACTACCTGTGACAGGTGAGAGAGCTGATCTCAGGGTCACAAGAATGTGAGAGCTAGTCCTGCCCCTCACCAGCTGCAGCACACAGGAGCGAGGGCTCTGTACCCCATCTGGGCAGCAAACTAGAGCTAACCCTGTTGTGGGGCATGCAGGGGAGCTGGCTCTGAGGATGTGAGAGCTGATACTCCTCCCCCTCATATGCCCCCTATAGCAAGAGGGAGAGAGGGTCCTGCATCTTGCCTGGGCGAAACAGAGCTGTCCCTGGTGGAATGAGTGTGGGTGAGCCTGATCTGAGGACCTGAGAGCAGGGGAACTGGCCCCATTCCTTGCTGCAGGCTGCATTGGGTGAACTGGCTGAGGCAGGGCTGATGAGCTTAACCAGGCAGTGGTGATAAGGGAAAGCTGGCTGGCTGACCAACCCAGCTATACTACCCAGGACTTTTGAGTTAGCCTACCCCAACATCCACCTCCTCTGTGAACTGTTGGAGCATGTGAAGGGGACGAACATACAGATCCAAAACGGCAGGATCTCCATGACACAGGACGACAACAGAATGTCCCAGAGGAGCCCCAGTGAGAGCCCACCATTGGTGGTGTAGCAGGAGCCAGAGGCCTCCAGCCAGACCAATGACTTGTGGCAGTGAGTAAAAATGAACGCACTAAAGGGTAAACTGTGCAACTCAATGGACCACACTCAAGCTTCCACAATGGGACCCTTCTTTTTTTTTGTTTTTCTTTTAAATTTTGTTTTGTTTTGGGGGGAGGTTGCAAGGTCAGAGGGCAGATTTGAGGGGACAGGGGATAAGTGGGATTGGAATTGATGATTTGAAATCCACAAAGAATCAAACAAAGTTAAAAGAATTTTTAAAAACAAAACAAAACAAAACAAAACAAAAGAGGCCTTGGATACTTGCTGTTTCTGTTGTAAGCCACAAAGCAAGGCCTTTACAAGACTGAATCTGCCGGCATCCATCCTCAGGTGTCTTTGCCTTTAAAATTGTGCGAAATGCATTTCTGCTGTGAACAAACCACCTAGTTTCTAGAAGGTCTGAGACTTGCAGAGACAAGCTCCAGATCCTCCGTTCAGTGATCTCGGCTGAGTGTACGCACATTGTATCTGTGAGGCTGAGCAGCAGTTTCCTCTTGCTTTGCTACTGTACGTTCACAATCCTTTTACAGGGAGTTCTCAGCTCTTCATCTAGAGACAGGGAATCTCTGCGCGGCAAAAACATTCTTTTGTTTTATGTGCATGCTTAACACAGGGCTTGACACAAATGCCCAATAAAAATAATGAATGTTAATAAACAAAATGAAATATGCATTGAGAAAATGCTTCTGGCAGATAAAAATTCTTTGTAGTTATTGGATAATTCATGCTTAACTAATTTAATTTAATCTTTGCAAACCCAGCTATGAGGTAGTTGAGAAGAAGGCCTTACCATCCGAGAATACAGAGTGATGGTAGAAGGAACTAGAACAGTGAATGTGTTAGCTTTCCATTGCTGAGATGAAATCCTTGATCTGAACAACTGAAGAGTTACTTAGGTTCAGGGTTCCAGAGGTCCACTGATGCAAGGGCCTTGGCTTCATTGATGCAAGAGCCCTGGTGAGGCAGAACATAACAGCAGCAGGAGCTACTCACTTTATGAACAGGGAGCAAGACACAATGAGGAACCGGGAACCAGGGGTAACCTCTGAGGCATGTCCAGTGCCTCATTTACTAAGATGTCACTTCCTGAACTTTCTACCACCTCTCCAAATAGCACCATCATTTGGGATTCAATCCTCCAACACACAAGCCTTTGGCGTGCATTTCATATTTAAACCATGGCAGTGAGCGAAGTGGTATACTAAATTATACTCAATATACTATACTTCATTTGCTTTCTG
Source organism: Onychomys torridus (assembly GCF_903995425.1). Classification (NCBI taxonomy): domain Eukaryota; kingdom Metazoa; phylum Chordata; class Mammalia; order Rodentia; family Cricetidae; genus Onychomys; species Onychomys torridus. Next base: position 35,360,702 of record NC_050465.1, read on the forward strand.
TGTTTAATTTCAAGGCCAATCCCCTAAATTGTGATACTGTGTATCTACATGCATCCTAGGGTGGGAATTTCTTTCTTTCTCTCTTTTTTTTTGTTTATTTAGAGACTTGAAATTATTGATTTAAAGGCCCTAGGAAATTTAATTTACCAAGCAGGGCTTATTCACTAGACCATGGTGCATTTTCCTCTATGTCCTTAGGGTTATGAAGGTAATTGCCATGCAAGTATCCCTTAGAGACCTAGCTAATCCTTGCCCTTCCTCACAACTACAAGTGGTTGTGAGCGTGAAAAGTTTCTCTTTCACAAGGACATCATGACCCTGTGCTAAATCTGTATCAGTTTCTTTCTCCAACTCTGAGTTCTGAAAGCTCAATTTAGCAACCAGAAAAAAGGAGCTGTGTCCTTTCCCTTCTGTACCTCATTATCAACAATGAAGAGTTGAGGAACAAGTGGTGGCTGGCAATTTCACCATGACCCCTGGCAGAGCAGAACACAGACTTGCTTTTCCTCATCTAGAAGGTCTCCAAGTTATTGACCAAAGCAGACGTTTTTTTCAGGTGAGGCACAAACGGGAGAATGTTTGCATGTTTGGTGAACTGAGTCCACTCATCCGACATCCGGGCATGCGGCTGCAGGTAACTCACACAGGTAAATGGCAAGGGAAGATGCCTTCTCACTAATAAACATGTAATCCCCCTCCCTACCCCCCCCCCCCCCGCAGTTGGCTTCTGCTCCCCTCTCCCACCAAATTCACATCATGAACAGTAACCTGCAGATAACATCTAGAAAGCAGCCAGAGGGAGAGGGGATGTTCTTAGAAGCTCTGGCAGGAGCACTTTATGTACCCCAGGAAGGTTTCTGTGCTCTTTAGGCAATTCTGAGACTCTCACTATTCTGGAGTTTATGGTCTTCCGGAAGGCAAGAAAAATCCCAGAGCCCTCATCTCCAGAGATCAGGAGTCAGAAATTGATGGTCTGTGCCTGGACCACATCCAGCCAACAAATATTGATATTTGGCTTGTACAGGGCACAACTGCTTAAAAATGAGTTTGAGCTACTTGCCAAACACTAAAAGCCAGGAGATTTTCCCATCACAAAGAAATTGGAATTTTGGCTCTTTCAAGGCGAAGTCCAAATATTGGCACCCCTGGCCTGGTTTTCCATATGGCAACTGGAGTCTCATGGCCTTTGTGGCATATAGAACACACTTTCCCTTTGTGGGAATTAGGAAAAGGCATGCCTGCAGGCCGATGAGTTGTAAGCTTGCCGAATCAGAAAGCCCACCTGGAATAGCTCTGCCGAAGCTGCCACCACCTGCTTAAGATGTTTCACGTCTGTCTGAGCCCTTCAGATGATTAAGTTGATGACCACTGCCAAAGCTCTTGGAGGGAGTTGTGCCTACAGTGTATACCTTGATAAGTGGCCACTGACCTAGAGGGCTTCCTTTGATTTCTCACCCATAGAGAAGAGGGTACAAGCATCTTTTTTGACCCAGCCCCTGTCTCCCTCCCCCCCCCCCCCCCCCCCCCCGAGAAGAAAGCTTCACAGTAGTGTAGCAATTATGTTCACTGGAAGGGCTGCATACCATCATGGTCCACCTGCCCTCCAAACTCCTCCTTCCTGCCCTGTGCATCATGGTCCACCTGCCCTCCAAACTCCCCCTCCTTCCTAACCTGAGCTAATTCTGCTCTCTGTGTCAGCCTATGAGAGAAGGTATCTGAGCAGATTGTAGCAGTTTCTCAGGAATGACAGAGGAATATGACTCCCATAACACAGAGTTTGAGGCAGAACTCCTCTTTGAGTGAGCAACTTGCAGGATCTCTGTTGACATCTTTCTCTTATTAAATCCTGCTCCAAGTGAGTCCTGCAGCCCCTGATAATGGATGACATCAAGGACCTATTAAAAAAATTAGTTTCCAAAATCTATCAGCGGGTGTGTGTGTGTGTGTGTGTGTGTGTGTGTGTGTGTGTGTGTGTATGTGTGTGTGTGTTTAAAGCACTGAAATGACAATCATGAAGATCATTTTTGAAGTGCAGCTGTCTGTGATGCTGTAGGAATGATAAAATGAAGTGAACGGTGGACCTTGAGAGCTTAGAAAGCAATTCATAACAAGCACACTTATGCCATAGCTAGGAGCCTGTCTAGCAGAATGGGTTTCAGATTGGGGTTGAACACTGGAACTATTTCCAAGGTATGTTAACTTGGGCAAGTCATATGACTGCAGCCCTCAAACAAAAAGCAGTTAGTGCCTGTATCCATAGTTCTGCATCAGTGGGTCCAACCACAGATCAAAAATAACCATAGAAAAACAAACAAATGCCTAAGTATTAAAATGTATAGACCCTTTTTCTTGTCTTTACTTTCTAGACAAATTGGTATGACAATTATTGTGTGAATGTGTGCATTGCCAGGGTTGGAGAAATGGGTTTAGCAGTTAAGGGTGCTTATTACTCTTGCAGAGGGGCCAGGTTCAGTTCCCAGCATCCACATTAAGGCTTCTTACAACCACCTGTAACTCCAGTTCCAGGGGACCCACTGCCCTTTGGCCTCCCCAGGCACTTGCAGACATGTGGTGCCATCCACAAACACAGGTGCACACACATACACATAAATAAAAATAAATAAAGAAATTTAAGAATGTGTGTGTGTGTGTGTGTGTGTGTGTGTGTGTGTGTGTGTGTGTGTGTTCTGTTAGGTAGTAGTAATCTAGAGGGAATTTAAAGTATGTAGGAGGATGGCAAAGGTTATATGCAGGTACTGTGCCATTTTATAACACCCTTGGATTTTGATATCCACAAAACAGAGTGTCTCAGACTGTGCTCCCCAGATCAGAGAGACACGGTATTTATGTATTTAAGTGAAAACGCATTGACTGTTTAAAAATGTCTGAAGTCCCTCCTCTTTACCTTACCATGTGGAATAAATTATTAGCAACATCTCAAGTTCTTACCCTACTGAAATGGAAGAAAACCAGTGCTCTCACAGCAGCGTTCTGAATACATGAGATCATGCTTGTGCTAGGTACATGGAATTGCTGGACATTGGGGTGCTCACCCTGAAGTCAAGGAAATAAAAATTATTGGTTCTTCCCCTTCATTCTTGTGCATTCTTCGCAAAGCACTTAAGAATCCCAGCAAACGAAAGAGCATAAAGGTGGCTTTGCTCTATAAATATTTAACAAATTGATTTTTACAGTGTAAAGTAGATAAATATAGGGACATCAAGCTGGTTGCTAGAGGTGTGACTTCTTAATTGGGCAGTCTGTGTGCAGAGTTAAAAATAATTTTAGGGCTTCAAATGCTGCAAGATCACGCAATGGTTAAAGGATAAAGCACCTTCACAAGTGTGAGTGTTCTGCCTGCTCCCTTTAGGAATGAGTTGCTGGCTGCAGAATTCTTTATCTGGACACTTGGATCAACCAGCGCACAAAGGTCGCCATGCCAATTTCATCGACAGCGTGTTTTGCAGTGCTGGAGTCTGGGTTTTAGGGAAGGACTTGTGGTTGCTATGGAACTGTTAATAATGATTGCTGCCCGCACCTCCATTCTTCATACTCCCAATCTCCAATATAAAATCACTTAGCTTTGGGCTGTAGGGCAGTAAACAAACTTTCAAGCAGGAATTAACTGGGCTCAGGCATTAGTGTCTTAATGTAGGAAATGACTTTCATTATAACCTTTACTTAACACTGGCAGCCTGGCTATGAGGAGCTCTGGTTTTCTTATAGTGGAGAGAGATGTAGGAAGGCAAACTTCACTGTGGCTGGGCACTGCTAGAACAGAGGTTTTCAGTGGACAATTTGTGCTCAAAAAGCGTGGATTTGTGCAGAACTGATTTTTATCATCATTCTGCTTTTACTTTCACATATAAAAGGAACTGGTAATTAATCTAAAAACTGGATTCCTAAGTCAGAGGAAAGGACTCCTGTTCAACTACCTATAAATTTAAAAGAAATAAATCTTGTAGGAAAATAACATTTTTTTTGCTCGATTTTGTGAGATTTGTGATCCATATAATAGAAGAATCTTACTACTGAATTCCATTTCTAAGATACAGATCTCAGTCCTTATTAATGTGTAACTGATACTTGGGGAACACTAATCGAGTTCTTGAGCTCCAGGCACATAAAGTTAGAGATGGTTTATTGGATGGGTGGGAAGAAGACACATCTAATTTGGGGACTTCACAGCCTCACCAGTATGCAAATAATTCAACAATCATACAAAACGAATAGGTTCCATCGCTGCAGATGCTGCTTGCTCAAATCCCTATGGTATGTGTTTCCCAACAATTATCTGGCCTAATTCTCTGTTTTATTGCTTGGGATTTTAAAGCTTCAACTGTGGAACATTGAATAAATGTGATTGTCAGTAAAACTTAAGATGTTTTGCATGCAGTTTCCACTGACAAGCATCTAGTGTACAGGAATAAATAAAGTATTTTTGCAACAGGAGGTAGAAACGTTTCATGGAACCATGGATCCCCAAACTCAACAGCCATATTAAATGACAGTCACACCATAGAAGGTGGAACAAGCCTGCCTCGGGTACTATGTAAAGGAGTCTATATCATCTATGGCACTGTGGAAGACAAAAGTGTGTGTGAGTCCGCAAACTGAACGAACAGCTCAGCAGACCCAGGATTGCAGACTATTGAAGGTGTTATAAGACCTGGTGCAATACTATCAAATGCAGATGGAACTATCAAATTAATCAAGCTGCTGCAATAAATTCAGATGCTCTAGAGCTGGCAAGGTTGTGTCAGGAAAGTTAAACTTGAGGAATGAGTGTTGGATTTCTAAAGTAGATCAAGGGAGAAAGAAAGAAAGCAGAGTTAATAGGGAAATAAGACTGGAATGATCAACATGACCGTTCCATTCGGAAAACATTTTGAAAGCAATTCCTTCTGACTATAACAGACTGACATTGTCATATACTTCTTATTTTTGGTTTATTTAGTCTTATTTCACACAGGCATTGTTAGTCAAACAATTCAGTATTTGGGGCTACATGATTGCAGCACAGGAACATAGCTAAATAGGTTATATCATCTACACACTGTATTTACCCCATCCTTTTTCTTAAAGTCAGTGTACAGCTGTGCCTGCTGCTTGGAGTCACCTCTGCGTGTCAGATCCCTTGTGGTACTCCACATTCAGAGGAGAGAATTCAAGCCCTGGGTCTCCCATCTGTACACTGTAATTTAGCAAAACATTGGCATTTTTGTGATGAAAAACAGATGAAGCAACCTTTTAGTATGTTAGACAGAATGAACATACACATGACATAAAATACTAGCGTGCTTTTAGAAGCTAAAACACATCAATATCCTGTGAAGTTAATTTATACATAAAATATTACTTGGAATGATGTTACCATTATGTATAAAAAAAGGAAAACTGGAATTTTCTCTTCCTAAACATGCAGGTTTGAATACCTTATAAACCTATATTATAATTGGAGTGGAAAGGTCACTTCCAAATGGAAAAATATTAAAGAATTGTGTGACTGGTCTTCCCATTAAACAGTACATGCTACTTATTACAGCCTTACATTATTCCAATGTTAAAGAGACAACATCCTTTTTAACTTCTTCACAAAAGGGTGTGTACTGCCATTTACTTAGCAAGAAGAACCACAACGTTTACACCAGAATATCTGGTCATATTATTTAATACTAGACTACGAAAATATTGGGAAGATAAGACACATTTTTGCAGGATAGATGAGCTTCTTTAGTATTGTCGTTTAAAGAGCAAAGCAGATTTGAAACGCCAACGTTTCACTGTCTAAGCACCTTTTCCTCTCTGTCACCATTCCTTTTGGCCTTCTTTGCTTTTCATTTCTCTCGTTTTCCAATCGATTCACTCTAGTTTTCCAGCTTAATCGTCCCCCTGCCCTTACCTGACCATCACAGCCTTCCAGTCCTCCCGCTTGTAATAAACAACGGTTTCTAGAAGAGAATAATCAGCTGAGCATTCTGCTCTATCTTTTGTAAATATTTTTTTTTCTTAAAATACGGAGTTATATCCTCAGCTTACAGACTAGTGTTATTCTATATCACCTATTTGAAGAATAATCATTCATAGAATACGGTAAGAATTCACTACATGACTGCTACACTATTCAGCAAGCTGATAGAATACACACAAAATACATTTCATGACTACTCTCTTAAATATCCTTTGGTTTTTCTGACTAAGCCAAATAGATTGGTGACTTTTAACTGCTTTATTTCTTTCTCCTTTCAATCTTGGAGAAATTCTGCAGAAACAGAACCTAAGAGCAAATTAAAAGTGGAATCCCTGGCAGTTTGCTTCCTTGATCCCATGTATATCTGAGGGTACTATATGACCAGTCAATATGGCCTGGACAGTCACAGTGCGAGGGCAGGCAGAGATGGAGAGGTGCAGAGGTGGTTTCCGGGGTGCTGATCGATGCCCCTGAGCCAGCGCTGGCTTCTGCAGCTGGACCAGGGTTCTGGCTGCGCATTCAGGCAGTCTGGTCCACGTGCAGCACAGCCGGCTGGACCTGGCCCTGTTTCTCACCGGATCCTTCCATCTCCTCGGAGCTGATCATGTAGCCGCTCTCATAGCGCGCCTGCTGCGCCTGCTGCAGGCTCACCGACTCCTCTTCTTCATCTTCCACGATGGTCAGGTCGGCGTTGCTGTCCACGCCGGAGCTGCTCCCTTTCAAGGCTGGCTTCTCAGCATCTTCTGCGCTCCTCTCCGCCAGGCCGCCAGGGAGGGATGCTTCGGAAAGACCCTCGGTGAAGGAGCCCTCCTCACGGTCAGGCTGCTGGTCTTCTAACTTGATCTCGTTTTCCGCAGGGCTTTCTCCTTCTCGGACTTTCTTCCTACCAAAGGAGAGTGGAGAAACCTTGAAGGGGGAGCTTTTCCCTGAAGATGCTTTCTGGTGGTTCGGTGTCAACGATTTCTTAATCTTTTCTCTCCTCTCCACAGATACGATCTTTGTCCCCAGCTTGTTCATCTTTTTCTCGATGTTCTGGCGAGAGAAGGCTTTCTTGAGGCTATCCACTTTCCTCAGGCTGGACCTCTTTATTTTCTCTGCCCTGCTTTCTTCGGCCTTCTCCTCTGCGCTGTCTTCCAGGGCTTCCTCATCACAGGGCAATTCGTCCTCGGAGGAGAGGTCCACGTTGTGCAGCGTGTCCTCCAGGGACTTGTTCTCGTCAGCAAGCTCCTCTTTGCCTTCTGCAGGGCCAGGAACCGGCTCCTTCACAAACACGCTGGCAGGGATCTCACTTTCTTCCTGAAAAGAAGGGCAGTGTGGGTTTATGACAAGGGCATCGTTTACAAACAGTCCTGAACTGCTGTAATTTGGGTTTGTATTCTGGGCGGTGGAAATGAGAGAAGCAAACTGGCTAGGTTTTCTGGAACGGGAAGCATTCATTCTGGTTTGGGCCCCGTCATTCCCCGTGGGCTGGGTAAGGCCAAGCCCTGCCAGCGGGACTGCCACAGGGTAGCTGGTAAAGGCTCTATCAGTGACGGGCAGAGGGAAGCGGCCTGACTCATAGTCCAGGAAGCTGCCTCGATAAAGAAACCGAAGCGAGTGACAGCCTGGGAACCCAGAGGCCCTCTCTCCTCCCTTCCTTCTGGCCAGGGCACAGCTGTCACAGTCTCACCACGAACACGCCCGAAGTTCAGGCTGGAAAATAGAAACGGAGGCAAAGGAGCGCACTGTGGAGTCCTTAAGTGAGAAACAGTGCAGAAGCCTCGATCAGGTCCCTCCTCCTCCACTGAGCATCGGAGGGGATGGCTGGATTGGCTAGTATCAACACATGCACTCATACACACACACACACACACACACACACACACACACATGCACTCATACAGACACACATACATACTCACATACATATATACACATACATAACATGTACATGCACTCATATACACATACATATGAACACATACATATATACACACACACACACATACACACACGCACATGCACTCACACACACACACATACATACTCACATACATATATACACATACATAACACATACATGCACTCATACACACACATACATATACACACACGCACATGCACTCATACAGACACACATACATACTCACATACATATATACACATACATAACATGTACATGCACTCATACACACATACATATGAACACATACATATATACACACATGCACATGCACTCATACAGACACACATACATATACACACATACATATATACACATACATAACATGTACATGCACTCATACACACATACATATGAACACATACATATACACACACACACACACATACACACACGCACATGCACTCATACACACACACATACATACTCACATATATACACATACATAACACGTACATGCACTCATACACACACACATACATATACACACACGCACATGCACTCATACAGACACACATACATATATACACATACATAACATGTACATGCACTCATACACACATACATATGAACACATAAATATACACACATACACACACACACACATGTGTATTGCGTGACATAAGTGAGAATTAGCCTTCCCAGTACCTGCTTACAAAGCCACGTGGGTCAGGATGTGTTTTGTGGCAATCAGTAAGGGAATGAGATGAGGCAAAATGTGTGACCAGATACGGTGTCAAGCCTCTGGAATGAAGCAGCTTCTTTGGGCAATGAAGCTCTGGTCTCACCTCCAGCTAAGAGAGAGGAGGCAAGCTGGGGCATTTACCCCCTTCATGCTCCCCAGCACACCCTGCCTCCAACCCCTCACACAGGCAAATGCGGCCTCCCACAGGGTCTCAGGGAGTGGTAGAGACAGAATGGTTCCCAAGGAGCAAAGTTGCTGACTGAGAGATCTGAATCCAGACAGATTCAGGCCACATAGTGTAGGAGCACCTTTGAGTTTTAAGGGTTTTCACTGTTACACAAGAATCCATTATCATGGTGCTCTCATGCCTTCATAGAAAATAACAGCACATGGAAGGGATATTGTGGCAGGAGGCCCGAGTGTGTCTTCACTGCACTGCTAAATGGCTGCGGAGCTTCAGCAAATAGCTTAATCTCCTTGGGTTCCTGTTCCTTCCAAATACGAATCAGAGGATTTGACCTAGATTAGCAGCTTTCAAAATGCACTCTCAGGGCCCCTGGGGGCTCTGTGAGAATGTAAGCAGGGTACGGGTCCAGACTCCTCTCCACCTATGCGGCACCCAGAGTCTCCAGGTGACCTGATTGCATCTCGGCCAGTCCAGCCCACTTGGAGGTTGGAAAACTAACTGCAGTCTGTGGATTTAAATTCTGTTTGTCTTCCCCAGTAACTACCTTTCACAGTGAAGGGAGGTGTTACGAAGGCTGCTGTGAGACAGAAAACACATAAGTCCTAGACCCTGCATCCTACAACACCAACCTGCCGGACAAGGCATGGCCACTGGCTCAATGGTGGTAACTGCTTTCTGATTGGTTGGACTGAGGCCCGCTTCATAGGAAGGTATTTTATTTCTGGCACTGTAACCCTGGTCGAAGCTCATGGCTGAGGAGGTCATGGTCCCTAGGATACATTCTGCTATTGTTATTTTGCTAAATGGTTATGATGTCAGAGCAGCTTTTTAATACTGATGCTTGTAATCATAGACCAGGGCCGTTCTGGGCCTTGGTTAGAGAAGTTTTCCCTTGCAGTGGGCAGCAGTTGATAGACACACAACTGGTCACAGCACTGAGGGTAAGAGACTGAGTGCTTGTCCCTAAATGGGAATCTCTATCAATCCTCCTTCTGTCATGGAGGCTCAGAGAACACTGAGGCAGGGGGATGGAAAGGATATAAGGACTGGAGGAGAGGGAGAAGTGGTGTGAACGTCTGTCCTCTGTACGTGACACAAGTTTCACACTCATGAACTCACAACAGTTGGGGCTACCTGCACAAGACCTGCAAAAGATAAGCCTACCCCAAATTTCAGCATAGATGGTGTAGATGATTGCCCAGGCCTCACCCCATAGCTGAAGAGCCATTGGCAGTGGCTAGTTCCCTGGCATCTTCTGGATGTGGACTTTTGAAGAGAGCAGCGTGCTAGGCTCCAAGCTGAAGTGGGCTGTGACTCACGGGCACGTGCTTCCTAGAAGGATTTCTGTCTTTTCTTCACCACTGGCTCTCTACATGTAAAATTTAGCAACTGCTTGCTGGATGAGCACCTTGGGTAAGATGGCTTCCTAAGAAGGTCGCAAAGGTCCCTGAAGTGTAGCAGGCTCTATGTGGGGCAGGCTGGAGGGCTGGGAGAGAACCGGCCTGCTCAGTTCTGTGTCTAGAGGGAAGTTTGCTGAATGCTGGTGGCACTGTGGAAACTAGAGAAGCCAGGGCCTGAGGGGGCTGCTGTCTCCCTCTGAAAGAAGGGTTTTGTTTCTGGTGGATGGATGAATATTGCAGAAGTAGTTGGGGCTCTGATGTTCAGTCCTGAAGCAGAATTTCTCCTGGGGTTTGATTAAGAGGGTTGAGGAGGTTCAGCAGTTGTTGCTTGCAGGGAAGGATAAAAATCAAGAGCTCAGTGAAATGTTATTAAAAGTCCTTAGTGAGGAAAGAAAGAATCCAGGCAGGAAACTGCAAAAACTAAGCCTGAAGGTGCATTGTCTATACCATAATCTCTCAGGGCAATCAAAAGTTGCAGATGGGATAACTTTCTGTACTTCAGTTTTAACAAAAGGTAGAATTAAAATAAATTTCAGTTTTCCTTAAATGAAAATTTTGTTATTACCAAAGCAGAGCTACGGTCGAGACTTATGGCTCTTCTGTCCCTCTTATCATGCGTCTTTCAAGGATAGCTTTGAAGAGAGTGCATTAGAAGGTGAATTGGAATATCTGTGATAGATATTCAGACGTGGGGGTGGGGCAGGGGTGCTGAGGGAAGGTGGAAACCCAGTTGAACTCTTTTGTGAAATGTGAAAATTCACAGGAAAATTTACAGGTGAGCTCTTTGATGCCAATTATGGAATTAACTCAGCAGGAGCAGAGATAATCCAGAGTGAGTCGGATGTGTCTTTATGGGACTGGAAACTACTGAGCAACGTCTTCTTGGCCAGTTGCTGTGTCTCAGACGTCGCTTCAATTACCCAGGTAGTATTTTATGTTCGTTCTGTCTACTGGACAGCGTTATGCATTTGGTGGTTTTTTTTTTTTTTTTTTTTGGCATCTCCTTGGAAGGCAACCCTTTTCCTTTCATGTAAATTCCTAAGCACGTAGATCTCTTTCTTTTTCCAACATGCTTGTTTAGAATCAGAAAAACACCAGTTCCCTTCCTTCAAAGTCACTACCTTACACAAAGCCTACAAAGCGCGGTGTTCAGCTGCTGCAGTGGTGGGAATTCAGTGTGACTAGGCGTGCTCATCAATGCCGGTGCTCTGGTATGTGGTCCTTTTACACACTTCAGTGAAACACACTAGGTCTACTAGTGAGGCGGCACTGATGTGCTCACCCTTCAGTTGTGATGTTTGTGACTTGCTTTCTCTTACAGATTCCCAGACCGACGGCTGTTCTAAGAGTGAGGCTTGAGTATATATACCCTAATTCTGCTGCTGCTAACTGAAGCTAGCTACTGATTTGTCTACCAGGGATAAGTGACTCCCTGAAATGGCACAGAGAATCCCTGTGGATTATTTCCTTGGGCATCTCTACCAAGGAGAAGCCCCCTAGGAGCAGGTGGTTATTTGTCCTTTGTTTTCAAAAAGGTCCTCAGCCTCCACGGATGCAGGTGCTCCTGGTTCTGACCTTTAAAACGGACCCCTAGGAGGTTTTCAAAGGAAAGGAACACTAAATAGTACACTTCAAACATATATGATGGATATGCTTGTAGCATGTGGGAGAAAGGTGTGGAATGAACTCTTGAGCATTTTCTCCTTGGGCTTCAACTTGTTTGCTGTTACATTAATTCTCGTGAACTAATAGTCCCCGTAATGCATGTAAATATCAGTGTAGAGCAACTTCCAGCCTGCTGGACAATTCTTGGTTTGAAGCTGACAATACACGTCGTCTCCACACATATATGGACATGCAAACTTAAGAACAAAAGACTCCGTGACCAGCATTAGGAAAGGAAATCAACTTTCAGTCCTTTAAACCCCCCGAAAGGAGAGAGAGGCCAGCTGTTCACTCTCCTACCATTCCCTTCTCATTCCTGTTGTTAGATTAAAAATAACAGGGGCAGGGTGGCATCCTGCTTGGATGTGAAGAATATAACTTTGTGTCCATGCAATACCTTATCCAAAATAACCTCCAAATACTAGTTATTAAAATGAAACTACATACACCTGACATTCTGATTTATAGGTCTCCTTTACACATTGATGGTTTTCTCCAATTTGTGTTTCTGAGGTATAGATTGCCAAGTGGATAAAGCCATTGATTAGAACTACACCCCCAGGGTGGCAGCCGGTGGAATCAGCAAGTCATAGGAATAAAATGCATTAGTTATAATCCCTGGGCAGTCTTTCACATTCTGGAGGATTTAAAAGTCTCATTATTTTCAGTGTTATCAAGGGTTCAATTTTTTTTTTTTAAAGATCACATTGGTTAGGTATTCTTTCTTGCACATAAAAACCAAAACACTGAATTATTTAAAAGCTGATCAAGCAAAACTCATAAACACGAACTTTTATCACAGTGAGATTATGGTTTTCATGTTTACCTGTTTCACAATTCTAAAATTTCTCTTATCAATGAAATGAGACCTTGGCAGTCATTTTGTTTCTCAGATCCTGAGTTTCTTTCATAGAAAATAATGTTAAACTAAATGGTTATTAAGGGGTTTCCAGATCAAACATATTTGATTATGTGATTTTTAATCTAATTGCCACAAAAAGAAGTAAGCATTCACAAGAACAGTATCATGGTGAACCCATTCACACTGAATGTATTTAATTCCACACAGGAACCAAAAGTACAGGACCTGAACCCCACTGAAGAACATTTCAAAAGTGGGAAGCCTAGAGGGGGCTGCCTCTGACACAGAGGCTAGCGTGTGTGCATGCGTGAGAGCACACACACACACACACACACACACACACACACACACATGTATGTGTATGTATATATGTATCTGTCTGTCTATCTATGTACCTATCATCTATCCATTTATATGAATCTCAGTTATTTTCTTTTAGTGGCTGAGGCAATGTTGACATTTACTAAGTATAAATAATAACAATAAGAAATAATATTTTTTAATCTCATAAACTAAAAGGGTACTGGAAAAGTAACATGGCAAAATCAATATTCTGTTAAAGAAACATTGACCTGTGATACGAACATGGAGAGTTTTCATATAAAGGCATCTTTGATTACCCATATCCCCATTTCTCTCCAGTCCATACTAATTGAACAGCTTTAGAGCAATGATTTTGGATAAAGTCCTCTCTTAAAGTAATTGATTTAAAAAATCATAGGGAGATTTTATTAGTAGTATACTCCTAAAATTCCGATGTCATTGGAGGAACCATGTGATGAATGTCTAAAGCACATTTACAGACTCAATTTTTCAGAATGTATCTGCTGCAAATATGTAACCTTTCTCTGCCTTTTTAAACCCAATTTCACAATGCCATGTAGATGAAAGTACAAACTGTCCATGTGCACTCTCATTTTGTTTTCTGATTTTGAAATTATTCCCAGGCTGCTTTTTCAAATAACCATTACTAGAACCTTCTGAGGATGTAAGAGTCACCCACCCTCAGGGTAAATTACTGTGCAGTTCCTGAAGTCTCTTCAACCAGTGGGAACATTTCCTCTTAGCTCTACAACTTCTGCTGTTATGAAAAGATAGGCATGCTTCCAGGGAAAGGGGTAAACTTAGTATTTCCTTAGCATTAATATTTTGGTCATCAATGCCTGTAAGTCTTATTTTATTTATGCTGGTTTATGTCTCATTATTTTGAATTCAAATATTACATTAAACTTTTGCTGAAAAAAATTAAAAAGAAAATTTTCTGAATTTAACTGGGATTTCCAAATTTCTCTCAGTGTTCAAGGGGGCATTTGTTGTTTCTCTGCTTTTCAGATCCTGATGGCTGTTATTGGAAGTATTCACTGAGGAACTAGATACTTATTAACTACAATAGTGACGTGCAGCACAGCAAAACTTCAATAAATAAATGGCATGTTTTAAGTAGATTTAAAACAAAGACAGGAATTAAAAGGTCAAATGTATAAGTATCTTACAAATTATCCTTCTCTCTCTCTCTAACACAGATGTACTCACATATACTTACACACAGATACACACATATACACCACACACATACGCACAAACACATATATACAAGCAGATACACACACACATACACCACACACTCACACACTCTCAAACACAGATATATTCACATATAAGTCACACGCATGCAGATATATACACACACTCAGAGGTAGTTTGGGGATGACGTGACAGCATCTCACAAACTGTAGATCTTCTCAGATCTACAGAGATCTATCTTCACAAACACAGATGAACATTACAGTTCCAAATATGCCCAAGTCAAGGGACAGATTTTCTTTTTTTCTTTTTTCTTTTTCTTTTTTTGCCATAGCTGAGGACCAAACCCAGGGCCTTGCTCTCTACCACTGAGCTAAATCCCCAACCCCCAGATTTTCTTTTTAAATACTCCTCTTATTTTCAAATACTTTCTGCCCTAAACCAGAAAAGTAATTGTTTAGTAAGAAGGCTTAGGCATCATAGGCTTCAAGTGTACGGAGAGTGACAGTTTTTCAAGGCACAAAGTGCTACCAGTATCATATTTGATATCCACATTCCCCCTGCAGGTCTGAGATAGTCCCTTTGCACCACCATATTAGAAAGGTCTATTTGGAGTAGGTATTTTGGGTAGAGCCCTTTGCTTTCATGGGTTATGATATAACACTGATTCTGAAATGATGGTAGGCATATAGCAGGTGTGTGCCAGTGTGTATACTAGTGAGTCTCGACTAGAAAGGGATAAGCAAAGCCATTTCAAGGTCCTCAGAAGGGTGGGGTCAGTTTTGGCTCAAGAACCATATTTATAACCCAGTGGAAGTGGGGCTTCCTGTCTCAGCCCTGCGTTTCAGGCCCACACAGCAATGGATTCTACTCAGTGAGCACGTACACCGTGCCAGTCTGTAGGAGTCATTTTAAATATGTTACGTCCTTTATTCCTCACCTGTGGGCTAAACAATTTCAGACAAACTCAGTCAGCATCGTCATCTGTAACTTGGGGATGGGCAAGGGAGTAGAGAGAATAGTATGCTGGGTTTATTAAGGGGCTCAACTATTCCTTGTTCTTACTAGTATCTTCTGTGCTGACAAGGGGAACAGAGGCTTGCAGCTAGCAAATGTGCCCCCAATCAGCACAGCTGGCAAATGATCAAAGCAGGAGGTGGGCCAGTGTCTGTGTGGCGTTTTGTTTTCCCACCCACTAGCCTGGACTCCACCTTAACAAAATCTATTGTTTCACCCATTAGCAAAATTGGTACCTTATTAAAACCTCTGCTTTCAGAAAGACAGAACCCTGAAGACAACCACAGTTACATTCGGTTTTCTAACCGACCATCTTGTGCCTTCAGAGCTGGGATTCCAGTCCCCTTTAGTTAGGGGAGAGGAAGGTCTCCTCACTTGCCTGAAGTTCCCTGCCTTCTAAAGCACTCTTTGCATGTGTGTTGAGGTGCTTGTTCACAGGGCCCAAACAGTCTGCACACTTTCCTTTGGATTCCCTTAGCTTCCGTTTGGGCTTGAGGGCTCCTGTTTCACTATTTCCTCACTATGTGAAGAATTCTCACCATTTCAGGTGCAGTGCCACACCTGTCCATCCACTGCAACAAAACAGGTGACTCTGTGGGGTTCTTATCAACAGCACACGCCTTTAAGTCCCCCATGGTCAGAGCCACAGCACTACTGAATGTATAATCACTCATCTACCCCATCCCTCCTCTCATACTGGTAGAATAGTCATATCAAAACAAAAATGAATTCTTAAAATCCTTCTTTTCCTTTACTAGAGAAATACTTTCCTCCCCTCCTTAATGAACGACAAGAGGTACGATCCCTGATTCATTCTGAAGGGAGGGAAGTTTCTTTTGACAGGCCTGCACATGTTCCATTTTTTTCTTTTTTCTTTTTGGAAATCATTATTTTAGGAATGTCTTGAGAGCTAAGGCTTCTAGGATCTCTTAGGCTAATAAAGGTAGAATCTTAGATGGCTGACCACATCTCTTTCCAGTTCAGCTGCTTCCTGAAAAGCTATTGCATCTGCATTAAAAGCCTAGAGTTTCTCCGACTGTGAAAGCCTGTGAGGTACAGGAGCCTCAGTGGCCCGAACCTCTCAACACTCCAGTGTAATTTGGGGAGAGATGCAAGGCATCCAGAGGAGCCTTCCCTTCTATGGTGATAGGCAGACTTGGGCTCTGACTTGGCAGAGCAGATTCATTAGAAAAAGAAGGCTCCTTCGGTTTAGATCCCAGTTTCTAAATGTCTCATGGGAGATAAAGGCTCTCCCTGTATGCTTTCACAATCTGTTGGTTATGGCCTCTCCCCTCCATGGCTTTGAAATTTTCTCCTATTCACATGGTCACAAGGAGACAGCCCCAAGGCAGGATGGCAATGCTTCCTGGGGTCTGGGTTGGCTCAGTGCCACTCATGGAAGGGCTTCCAGCATTAGGCAGGGCAGCCCTTGGATTCACAGATGCCCACCACTTGGCTGAACAACAGCCCCACACAATCTTCCTGTCCCCGAATAGCCTTTGCTACATTAATTGCATCATTGATGCATTAAAAAAAAATTAAGGAGCCTTTTCATGCTAAGGCAGCCATTTGAAGGAGAAGATATTGAAGGCTGGTCTTTGTGACCACCACTGATAACACTTCTTTTATTTCACTTTAGGGTTTATGTCCTTCTGAGCAATGAGGGGCATGTCTAGTGTGTTTGTGAAGAGTTACACTTTGCTTCACACTTTTAGGGCATCATTTGCTAGAAAGAATTGGAGACAAAAGATGTTTTGACAAAAGATGTCTTAAAGAACAAGGCTAATTCAACTTTCCGTTTTTGTTAGTTTCCAAAACACCAGGATCCTTTGGGAAAAGGGATAGTTTAAAGGTTATGTGTGTGCAGTCTTGGTTAGAACAAAAGAAAACAAATCCTTCATATAGTTACTTCACTTACACTAAGAGTTAATAAACAGCCATGGAATTAATTTGCCCTGTCCAGCTAACAGCTGCAGCCACAGCCCAAATTCCTAATGAAAACAGACAAATGAATTTGTCTACAGTGGGTACATGCACCTGCTCAGCCTCCCACCCTGTACCAAGTGCATCTAGGTGTTCCCTGATAAATGTCCCCAGCCTGCCAGCCCCACAGGCGTTGCCCGAAGGACGGGGAGATTCCAACCCCTTTGGGCACAATTCCACAGTTGCCTGTAGCAGACAGCTGGGGTACAATGTTTGTGTTGTGTGATGCTTGACTGGCCAGACAGATGGGAAGATGGCCGTGAAAGCTTGGAGGACTGAGATCTCCTATGTGGAGGGGTCCCCTGGGGACACTAACCTGGAAGATGAGCACTTTGAAGTGGTTGCGTCGGAGGAGCTGGGCATGGTTGTTCTCAAGCCTCTTCACCTGTACACACTGCTTCTCCAGGCGCTCCCGGACGGCACGTGTGTGAGCGCTGACCTTGCGAGATTTCTCCAGCAGCTTGTTCACGGTGTTGCTGGTGGAGGCCTGGTACTTGGAGAGCTTGGTGAGGTCGTTCTGGATGCCCTTCACCGAGCCCTCCAGGTTGATCTGCCGCTGCTCCATGTTGTGCTGGTTCTCCCGCACGGTGTCCAGCATGTTGACTAGCTTATCCAGGAGTGTGTGTACGGTGACAGCATTCACCTGCGAGTTGTCCCGGATGGCCTCGTCGGTGGACCCCAGGTTCAGGCTGGGGCTCGGTGTGGAGGAAGGCATTGGGCTGGGGCTGGATGGCTTCTCCTGGAGCATGTCAGCATTTGGGTGCTGAAACTTTTCAGCTTGTGCGGCGTCCTCTCCCATGGCTGGACAGATGGGAACCTACTTCCTCGCTGGAAGTTTCTTGCTCAGGCAAGAAGTGGGCTGTGGGGAACAGCGCAGGAGGCCCTTTGGTCTGAAGTGAGCTCTGTTCTCTAGGGCTAGCAGAGGTTCAGACAGGGAATAACTGGCTAAGCTGATCAGGGGAACTGCATTCCAGCTGCTCTTAAAGGCCCTACTCCGCCCAGTGGGAGGCAAAGGTTACAGGACCCACTCTGGGTTCAGCGACAAGCACACACTTCCTAACCACATTCCCCACAAGTCCGAGCTCTTCACTGCATTGGCTTTCCTTTCCTACACCCCTTCCCTTTTTAAAACAAGTTCAATGCCATATTTCAATCATGAGTTCATTTAGAGGCGGAGAGAAACATGTTAACTTGGCTGAGTTCCCCAGCCTCTGATTGGCTAAAGCTAGTAAACTTTCCTCGGGCTGCTATGTTACAGACGGCCTTTTTTTTTTCCTTTTTTCCTGGATACAAGTTGTTGTAACCGAAAGTATTGTTTTCTCTTGTCTCAGAGCTGGCAGATAGGTTGCAGAACACAGAGAGCCCTTCTGGGAGGGGTAGAGTTGAAAGGGTCTGCCCTGGCCAAGTTTGTGGTGTTCCGTTTCTCATTTGCAAAGGAATGGAATTTACTCTGATAATGACAAGGAAAACAGCCTGGTGCCTGGTGCGTCCTACTCTTTCGAGAGGGGACGCGATCCAACCTGAAAGAGCTTAGACTTCATGGATGTTAAGACAAGTACGCTGTGAACTGTTATGTAAGGGATGGAAACCTTTTGAATGAATGCTTTCTTAGAATCACACATACTTGTTTTTTGTTTGTTTTTTTTTTTAACTTTTTAAAAGCTGGCAAGAGAAACCCCTCTCCCCAAGTAGTCTCTTTAAAAAGAGAAAGTGCTGATCTTGTCTCCACTAATTCTGAATTCATGCCGAGAATTTCTCAATTCCCATCCTTGCGAGGCGTTTATTGACACAGGCCAGAAGTGTGACGGCGGGCCAGGTTGAGTTGGAGTGGTTCTAACGCTTGACATTTCCAGATTCCTGCTCAGTGAAGTGGTACACCTGTTCGCACATGTGGCCCTTCTTAGCCGGGCTCTTGGGATGTGGGACTTATTTCCTCAGACGACTTTACATGCTTGAATTGATCTTAAATGAATCTAGACTGTGCAAGCGCTTTTGGAAGGAAGTTTGTGACAGGGCTGCATGAAGGATTTCAAGAACAAATGTCAGCTCATACTGGGTCAGGGACCAATCATGGGACAGTGCCTTTCTTAATGGCAATGTCTCCATACAAACCAATGAAATAATAGCTCTTATGTTGGCATGTTCATTGGTTTCCTTATCCTTGGCTGCATGCCGTATGCAGGGAGTCTTCACAGAGCATGTGCCAGGAAGATACCCTCAATGAGTACCTGCTCATGAGAACAATGCATTAAAGACATTATAGAGGCCCCCCCAGTTTCCTTAGATAGTTGGTAGCTCCCCCAGCCCACTTAAAGGGAAGCCTTTGGGAACAGAGATTTCAAAATGCCAGAAAAAGATTTGATTGGAATTTTGGCTTTTAAGAAATTAAGAAAATTGCTTAAAAAAAAAACAAAAAAAACCCTTACATTTAGTACATTTAAGTTGGACAAAGATGTGTTAAATATTAAAACAAAAAAAATGAATGTGGTGTTGATTTTCAAAAGCTAAATTTTTTAACAAAATTATATGGTATCACGATACCATGTCCTTTTACATTTGACTTTTGTGGGCAAATCATAGAGTGTCATTATTTCAAAAATATTGGAGCACTTCATCATTTTCCAAGGGCCTCTTTTAAATCCTGGCATTCAAATCGTTCCTCTGAAGCTCCGAGCCTGCGAGCCTGCTGTCATTCATCTGGATATCTCCTCCCGAGCGTTAACTATTACAGCTGCAGATTCTCCTCTGTCGTAGGAACTGTCCACGACTCAAGGGCTCCTCCGACATCACCTTCATCAATTTCATGACTTCCTATTTTGAAAGATTTGCAATTTCACGTTATAATCACTTCACTCTGATTTTGCATTGATTCACACAAATTTTGCATTGCATTGTTGAATATTGCATAATCAGCTAGATGAATTAGAGGGATGGGTGTGAGGTATGAAAGCACAGAGCTCCTTGTAAACAAGAAGGTTGGTATGTGGATTGTTTGTTTGGTTGAGATGGGTTTCACTCCGTAGCCCAGGTTGATCTAAAACTCAAAGCAACCCATCTGATGCAGGCTTCCTAGTGCCAGAATTATAGGTGTGAGCCATCATGCCTGTCTCTGCACTTATTTATGTTCTAGGATAATCTTAAATAACACAAATGATACATCAACAGCCTCTGGCTCTGTAACAAACCAGCCTAAGATTCAGTGGTTTATAGTAACAACATCATTGACTCAGAACTCTTTGGCTCAACTGGTGCGATCACCTTTGCCTTGCTTGTCTGAGTTTGCAGTTTGGGTTGAGCCGTGCAAGATGACACGACCTTATACATAGCTGGTGTTACTGCTGAGCTGACTAGAACACCAAGATTTCTCTCTTTCAACTGTTGAGGTTCTAAAAACTGTCTGATCTCTCTAGCAGGAAAACCAAACTTCTTTATATGGTGCCTCAGAGTTACAAGAGATTAAAAGTAAAAGCTGAAGGCAGTTTTAAGAGTGGTACATGGAACTCTGCCTTTGGCATGTCCACAATGTTATAAGGCCCAGGCAGGCCACAAACCCAGCTGAGATTCAGAGGACAGAAGCTGACTACCAGCTTGTGAGACAAATACAATACTCTATAGCAAAGGATGAGTGTCACAGGAGAGATTGCTCTCACTGTCTTTGGACATGATCTGCCAAGGTGCAAATGCATTCTCCAAAAATGCTGTTGCACATAAAACTGAACACTTTGATCATTTGTGTGAATTATGAGAAGCTATCTAAGGGAAAACTTTCTGTCATTTATAAAACAAAAAGACAGAATGTATGTGTGTGTGTGTGTGTGTGTGTGTGTGTGTGTGTGTGTGTGTGTAGTACAAATGGTAAGTTAGAATTTAACTCCGAGTATCCTCTCTCTTGTGTTGCCTCAAACTAAGTTGTGTGTCTGTCTGAGAGAAATCAGTGAAGTAAAGCAACCAGTTCTCAAAGAAATTAAACAACATAAGTCTGTTACATTTTACTCAGTTCTTTACAAATTAGGTAGTATGCAGACTTATAATGTAATGAGCAATAAGAGTCTCTTGACTGTTTTTTGAACATGTGAGAGAGATGGTTAAGATTGGTGTAGCGCTCAAATGTAGGCAGGGGAGCTTATGGTGGAAAACACTTATTGGATGGGAAGTAAATGCTCGGCTTCAGGGTGCAAAGATGGATGAGCGGCACATACTTTACACTCTTAAAAGTGCTTTCACGGTGGAAAAACCAGGCAGCTAGGGAGATACAATGTCTACATACTACACAGGTTAAAGAAAGGAAAGGCTGATTTGGGCTCACAGTCCATCATGGAGGTGAGATGGACAGCTCTGGCTGTGGCAACAGGAGCTTGAAGCAGTTAGTCCTATTGCAACAAGAGTGAGGAACCAGGGAAGACAAGTGGTAGGACCTGCCTGTTGTCTCCCTTTCATCTAGACAAGGACCTAACCCAATGATCACATTCCTCATCCGTCTTCCCTCCCCAGTAAACCTTTCTAGAGACCTCTCCCCATACTCCTAGAGGTGTGTCTCCCAGATGACTCAAAAAAAAAAAAATCTTCAAAAGAAATCCTTAGACGTTACAATCCAGGTCAACCATCTTAAGTACACAGGTATGCTGCACAGAGATGGATGGTCGTTTCTGCTGCAGTCAAGGTTTGTGAGGGTATGACAGGGTGTGATTATGAATTCTACCAATACCAATATCAATACCTCAGGTGTCTGGGTCAAGTAAGCTCAGACATCTCTGTAGGAAAAGCCTACTTACTAGCTAGGGCTTTCACTCCAATCTCCAATGTTAACCTATCCTGACCATGAAAGAGAATTCTTGCTTGATTACTGTAGCATCATAGAATTACTCTAGCACCATAGAATTACACTAGCATCGTTTAATTGCACCAGGCTCAATTCAATGCCTCTGTTACTGCTCTTTCCCATTTAGACATATATAGTAATCCTAGAATTACTGGTCCTATTGTGATGATGCTGACAGAGCACTGAATGGTGAACATGTAGCAGTGAAGACCACTTTCCTAAGTGACCAGAGAAGCTAAGCTGGGTGCTCAAGACGTTTCCTTTTGAACTTCCATACTGGGGTTCAAAAGTCTTTCTAAAGTTGATGTCTCTCGAACAGGAAGCAGTCCCCAGGACATTTGAGTATATTATCTATAAGAACAGTACAATGGGACATCCACATGTTTTATGTCACCAAGTTTTGAGGTGGATTGCAACTAATAATAGACTATTGAGAACATACAGTTGCACTAAAAGTACACTTTAAAAAAAAAGGAATTGTTATTAGGAGTCTAAATACGCACCAGGACCCCTCTATTTGTGCTTGTTAGCTTTTGTGGTTTTTGTTCCTTTTTTTTTGTTTTCGTTTTTGTTTTTTGAGACAGGGTTTCTCTGTGTAACTTTGCACCTTTCCTGGAACTCACTTGGTAGCCCAAGCTGGCCTCGAACTCACAGAGATCCACCTGCCTCTGCCTCACGAGTGCTGGGATTACAGGTGTGTGCCGCCACCACTGCCCGGCACTTGTTAGCTTTTATTTATTTCGATTTCTTTTATTTTTGAGATTATAAAGCAATTACATAATTTCCCCCTTTTGCTCCCTCCAAACCCTCCCACACACCCTTCCTTGCTCTCTGTCTCTCCTCTCTCTCCGTATACATATGTATATATACATACATATATGCATGCGTGTTTCTAGGGCTGACCATTTGGTATTGGAGAACCAATTGTGGTTTTCCTGGAGAAGGCTATTTCCCAGCTCTCAGAATTCCTCAGTTGCCTGTAGTTCCGTGTGCAGGGTTAAGGTCATGTGGTCCTTTTCCCTTCCCCCTTGTCGCGTCTATTCCTGTAACCCATGGTAACTGTGATCATTAATACTGTCAGTGTGACATGACCTGTAATCACTTAGGGGTCAAACTTCTGGATACCTTGTGAAGAATTGTTAGAGGAGATTAAAAGAGGTAGGAGACCTTCCCTAAATGTGAGTAGCATCACTCCATGGGCTCAGGTCCTGGACTGAGTGCTAAGATGAAATCAATGCAGTGTGACCAGCTGCTCCAGCCTCCTGCTACCACGCTTCTTCACCATGATAGACGGTTCCCTGGACTCCGAGGCAAAATAAGTCCTCCCCTTCCTTAATG
Organism: Onychomys torridus; assembly: GCF_903995425.1. Classification (NCBI taxonomy): domain Eukaryota; kingdom Metazoa; phylum Chordata; class Mammalia; order Rodentia; family Cricetidae; genus Onychomys; species Onychomys torridus. The sequence goes on from NC_050465.1 coordinate 35,384,095, forward strand.
TGATTTTGTCGGGATATTTTGTCGCAGCAGCAAGTAACTAAAACCATAACACCGTAAAACAGAGTTTGTGCAATGACTCTTAAATTAAGAAAAAAAAATTGTGGGTTTCATTCTGAGGAGAGAGTGTTAAAAGCATAGGACTACGGTTAAAGCATACTATGAATAAAGAAAAATGTGCAGAGGATCATCAGCCTGTACCTGGATGAACCGGATGGATCCTGCATCCTACATTGAAGATGCTATGCTGCAGTAGGTACAGACAAAATGTGAGCACACAGTGTTCAGAAATCTCGAAGTTTCCACTTTCCTTGTCCTCTCAGCTAAGGCAATTAAAAGGGATAGTCTTCACTTTCATGAGAAATGCCAACGAGGAAGTCCCCATAACAGCTGTCATTGATGTGGGGGGGGGGCGGGGGTGGGGTGGGGGGGGGGGGTGGGGTGGGGGTGGGCTACAGCGATGGCAAGCTGTTCAAAGTACTTGCAGCTCTTGCAGAGGCTCTAGGTTTGATTCCCAGCACCCCCACAGTGGCTCTCAATCATTTTCTAACTCTAGAAGCAGGAGATAGGAAGATCTCTTCTGGCCTCTGTAGGCACTAAGTGTATTTGTGGTGCTCAGATACGCATGCAGACAAAAGATTCACAAACATAAAGATAAATAAACAACAATTAAAAAAAAAAAACAACGACGTCAGTGGAGAAACCCATAAGGAAAAATCACAGAAATCAATGAGCTGCTGACATATAAGGTAGCTCCTCCCCTCTAAGGACTTCCTTTGTAAAAAATAAATTTAATGTGTGTGTGTGTGTGTGTGTGTGTGTGTGTGTGTGTGTGTGTGTGCATGCTGTGCACTCATGCATGTGTCTGCATGCATTCACTGACGTGCATGTGGAAGTCAAATCTTTGAAGAGTTGGTTCTTTCCTTCTACCTTGTCAAGGCAGGATCTCTCTCATTTCCTCTGGTTTGCTGTGTACTTCAGGCTATTTGGCCTGCAAGTTGTTGGCTTATAGAAATGCTGGAGTGCAGATTGGACCATACATCCAGCTTTTATGTGGGTTTTGGGGACTGAACTCAAATTGACAGGCTTGGGTAGCAAGCACTGTTACCTGATGAGCTATATCTCTCTCCATCCTGGGGTTTTCATGCATACTTCCTTCTCTGGCTCTTGTGTGTGCGCATCTTCCCACGTTCCCTATTGTGCCTATTCAGTTGAAAACACAAACCCCTTTCTGAACTCAGGCAATCCACACACGTAGTGTTCATAAGTAGACTAGCTGTCTGAACTTTCAAGGTCTGTCAGGGGGATTTCTGACATTATGATGGTTCCCTGTCCCTCATATTTCCCCCTCACTTCCATCTATTCCCCAGTTTATAAAGAGAAACTTTACTTAAATGCTGGATAATGGGTTTATTGTCTATTCACCAAAGATGTGCTGATGTTGTTTTAAATCAGAAAAGACAGTTTCTTCTTTTCTTAAGAATTCTGGTGATAGTTGAGGCTAGAACATTGTTCATCAATAATTCATTAATGCATGTGCTCAACAATTAGTACTGAGTGAGATTAGGTACTGGGAATATACCAGTAATCAAGAGACAAAGTCCTTGTTTCTATGAAGCTTACATTCTCAAGAATGGAATTGTGCTAGAAAAACAATGAAGCAGGATAAATCCCCTAGGGTATTGTTAGCTATGTCAGCCAAGAAAGTCCTCCAGTCCTCCGCAGAGGGGGTGGGGGCAGAGCTCCTGCAGGTCTCCAGATGAGAGGAAGCTGCATCTGGAGTAATGTATGTATAGCCACCTAACAACTGTACACATTTTATTCCCTTTTTAGTTCTGTACATTTCTTTCTCTCCTTCCTTCCTTCCTTCCTTCCTTCCTTCCTTCCTTCCTTCCTTCCTTCCTCCCTCCCTCCCTTCCTTCCTTCCTTCCTCCCTCTCTCCTTCCCTCCCTTCCTTCCCTCCCTCTCTCACTCCTTCTCCTCCTTCTCCTTTTTGGTTTATTGAGACAGGGTTTCTCTATATAGCCCATTCTTTTGGAACTCTGTAGACCAGACTGACCTCAAACTCTCAGAAATCCTGTCTCTGCCTCCCAAGTGCTGGGATTAAAGGTGTGCACCACCAGTGCCTGGCTGTGGATTTCTATTTAAGGAATGTGGGGAGTACTTCCCAATACTGCCCTTCAAAGAGTTAGATGTATGGTCCTGTTGGGGCTCAGAGAAAAACACCCTAGACTTAGTGCTTTGACAAGCTGAGAAGGCTTAGTGTTGACCTCAGAATTCAGGTCTTTCTGACATTGCTTTCCACCAGGAAGGAGTATTTTATGGTGGTTTTGGTTTGTTTTTATTTTGCAAATTTCTCTCAAGAAGCTGATAGGATCCACCTACAGAGCCCAGCTGTCTTTTGTCTTTTTGATATTTCTTCAACTGTTGATGATCAATACTGAAAGGGAAGAAGACTGAGGTCTGCCAGCACACCCCAACAGACTTTCTCGTACACCTTTCTCTTCTAGGGTCCCAGAGAATCATTTACAACCCATCATCTGTTCTGATGCCAGGTGGACTTTGTGTCAGGATATTTATGTTTCCCAATTCCATTGGGTTTCCCTAAAAATCATTGATTATTGCCTTAACATTTGTCTCTATTCTTCCTGTTCTCCATTTCTGAACCTTGTCCAGCAAGCGGAAAAGCCTGCTCCTGCGATTTCCCCTTTGCATATTAATGAATCTGGATGCCTTGTCCTATATAATCTGTTTATTGTTGGCTCATTCAGCCAACCCTGAGAATTTTGCCCATTCCCCCTCCCCCGATCCCCATCCCCCAGGCCACACTGGTCATTACCTTCCTTTGCCCGTATTTTTCTCAACAGATGGCAAGAGTTGACCTTGGACCCGGAAATGAAAACTGTTGCAGATTGAAGATGGTAACACCTCCCTTTCTCTTACTCCATTCTTTCCTCTCAGGAAACAGACTAACTAAGGTCATGCACCCTCAAGCCAGACTTCCCATGTCACATGCTGGCAGAATTACATGCTTAACCCTGGACAATGACTCTTCTTTTTGCGACCCCAGTTTCTCAAAATGAGGATAGTATTGGTCCTTATAGTTGTTATGAAGAATGAGTCAATGTTTGTGAAGTGTTTGGGCCAGAGCCTGGAAAGCAGCCTTTGCGTTAAACATGAAAATGATAGAGTCATACTAATGCAATTGTCCAGACCATTCTCTTGGCTTTGAAGAGGTGACTTCATATTTTGAAAACATGTGATGTCTTGTTGCATATTCAGAGCTAATGTTTCTTCTTCCGTTGCTTTCCTCTGTGCTCAATCACACATATGAGGTAGACCTCAGGGAAATATATGAGGGTGACCAGCTAACTTACAGATAAATTAATCTACTTTAAATGAGCTGTTATGTGCTCAGCACACTCTTTGACAACATGAAAGAAACATAAATCAAGACAGTCATCTTGAAGAACTTCTGAGTCTTTGGCTGGGAAAAGCAAGATTTACGTACAAGAAGCAATTAGAAGACAATACTAGGCAATGCCTAATGAGGTGTTGAAGTATGCCTTTCAGCTCCAGGAAACCCTTAGCATCACAATCACCTGTGGCTTTTACTTTCCTTGTGGCAGACCCCTGAAGTAAACAGGAACTGTGGCAAAGAGCTTTAAATTAAAGGGATATCTTGGTAACAAAAGCTTTCCGTATAATACCATTTTTTTGAATGAATGCTGTCCCAAAATATTTTAAGACCTTGGAAAAAAACAATACAACCAGGAAGTAGGCAGATATCCCAGTGTTTTCAGGACAGAACTGATGCTCGCAGAAGTGGAGTGTTCTGGAAGGCATGGTGACATGAGTGTCTCCCCTTTCCTCTCAGTTACCCCCTCTCTCTTCTGCGGTGCCCCACCTGCTGCAGTTTAAAGCACCCTAAACTCCCCTGTGAAGGAAACTTCCAGATTCATGGAGCCATGTGGTTCAGAGTTTAGTAAGCCTTGTTTTGAAATTACTGTTTTTCAAATTTGTTTTGTGAAGTATGATGAGCGGTCAAGATATATAACTTTGTATTCTATTTCAAACAAAGAAGGAAACAAGCAAAACCCCAGATTAACAGCCTGGACTTCTTACACTGTCCTGAAAGGAAGTTGTATTAACTCAAAAACTAGAGTAGGAAATTCCAAAGCCACTTTGGTATCCAACCCTGGCACTTGTCAGGAAGTTCATCTTCATAGATAATTCAAATCCTTATCATAGCGATATAAAACCATTTCCTCTCATTTCGCTCTGTTTTTGAGTTAATGAGCACCCCCGTAATGGATTTCTATAAATTACATATAAATCACCCTCTCACGATTTCTACATTTTCATGTTGAAACTTAGGGCCTCTGGTTGAAATAAAGCTATTATTTGGGTAGAGAACCCATGGCTCTTTATCAAAAGTATTTTGGAAACGTAGCATGTTTCAGCAATAAAATACCTTTGTAGGCAAACACTGGGTGTGGCGAGGGCATTTGCCTGGTGCATTACACTTAGAGGTACTTGAACCATCTTAAATTATCTCTGAATGCCAAAAATGTGTGATTCCAAATTCCTCTCCCCATTGACTCACGTTCATTGGCTTCAAAGGACAGTTGTCTTAGCGGTAGCTGTGGCATGATTCCATTAGACAGAAAGGAAAAAAAAAAAAAACAACAACAACACAAAACACAAAAAGCTGTAATATTGAACAAGCCAGAAACTCAGGTAACACACAGGCAAAAGTGGGGGAGGGGCTGGCTGACTGCTTTATCACAGCACACTTAGAGCTCCTCTTTCTAAAATAATCGTGAACTGTGGCACAGACACTGCCACCATACCAGACCTGGCTGGTGACAGACACGAGGAGGAGATGTATCCACACGCAAAAGGAGCTTAGAGGCTTTAGGTCTTCCTTTCATTATTTGTGAAAGGTGTGAATTGTATTTTTAAGGCCTTTTCTATTATAATTTAATGCCTATCATAACACATTTTTACATAGTAATTATGTTAGTATTGTCTCAAATTCTTTAAAAACAACTTGGACAAACAAACCACAAAGTGTTCTTTGATCACTGAGTCTGACCACTTCTCTCTGCCCTGGTGGTTTGACACAGTGTCATGTTCCAGGGGGCCGAGAGATCAAAGCAGCTGTGGGACCTTGATTTGCCAGCTGACTCTATCTGCGTGGCTTTAAGTACTGGCCATGCGGAGACTGGGATTCCTTATTTGTGTGACAAGAAGGGTTTAATTGTGTGATTTAATTCAATCCCACAAACATTCCTGTTTTCTATGTTTAAGACCCTTTGATAGAACATGAGCGTCAAATTGAGAAAAACACAGAGGTACATCAATGATGAGAAGGAACTCTCCATGAGTGGTAAGTCCGGTGGGGCAGATGCACAGGATGGAGTATTGCAATAGAAAAGATTTCAAAAGCAAAGCAAAGCAGAACAAAAGAGCAGCAAGCCAGAGTCCTAGGGGCATCAGAGACAAAGAAAGGATGAGCTGCTGAGCCTTGGAGCATCATGAAAGATGTCTACCTGTGTCTTAAGAGATTTTCAAGCCAAAATGTACTTGGACCACATTTTAGACTCTGCCTAGTGGTATAGCTCATTGTAGCTGAGACTTCAGAACCTCTGTCTGTGTGGTGATTAGGCATGTCCATCCCGCACGGATGATGTCATTCCTCTGCAGGGTGGAAGAGAAAAAAAACATGGGGGATGGAGTTTCTCCAGTTCAGGGATTGACCTTTAAAAGAATCAGGACAGAGAGAGGGTAATAAAGCTAGTCGAAGAAACTAGTGTAAATATCCCTGACATAAGATAGAACTAACTTAACTTAAATGGAAGGAATCCTGATTTAACTTAGAGAAAATATTATGTAAATTATGAGGTCTTTATTTTAGGAGAAATGCAATTATATTATTTCCAAGGGTATGTGGTAAGTTGAAATAATTGTTAGAGAAGCATTTCTTGATTTAAGTGTTATAAAAATCCTCTTTTTAATGAATTGATGAGTTCTGGTTTGTTGGGACTATTTTTTTTTTATTATATCGCATATACATTATGTGCTCGTGTTTAAAATGAAATGACTAATGAAGTTCCTTAAATTTTGACCAATTATTAACCTGTTTAGTGATCCCTTTTTCTATAGGTAGTTCAGAAGTATACAAGGTCACCCTGGCTCTAGTTTTCAAGGTTGACAAATTAGTGTGGACCGAGGGACAGCTCACAATCTAGTACTAGTACTATGAGACATAATGCTCCTTCAGTGTGGAGACCCACAGAGGCTTCCTAGTGAGAAATTACTCAGGGTCAGAGAATCTGGCTTGCTTTACCTAGCAAGGATGCATAATGGGATGATTTGGCCGCAAGCATGGTTACCAGGTGTTTGGAAGAGTCTACACTCGCTGTACAGTGTGCTTTGATCTTGTAAGAGGGAGGTCTTTTGCCTCTCCCCTTGGCATATTATAAAAAGCCCTTTTCAATAAAGGATGAGGCTGTTGGGTATTGACCCAGGCCCTCCCGAAGCTATCCCGTGTTTCTGTCTTTCTTCTTGTTGTCTAGGTCTCTCTTTCTATCTGATATTTTCTTGTCCTTCTTTCCTCCACCTAAGAACCCTTCAAAAGGTGGGAGCAGGTCACGAGCTGGTCTCCCCCACAGACTCCCACACTTCAGTACAGTCAGATCTGAACTATGTTCCCTTGAAAGTTGTGGTTAAAAGAGATGTCAAGGAGGAGGCCAGCTGGCTGCTTCAGGCTGTCCTCTGCCATGGCTTGGTGAGAGGTGTGACTGATGAGCTTCTGGGTGGCTTTCTTAGTCACAGGGACCCTGATAAGAATTGGAAGAGGGAAGTGAAACAAAGTAGCCAAGAGAGCCCCTGGCTGCTGCTGCTGCTGGAACTGCACTGGTAGGGGCAGAAAGAGGTCAGAGTGAAGGAAGAGAGATGGCAAAGTGGAGAAGGCATCCGGGTGTGTGTGTGTGTGTGGTGTAACTAGTCTAGCTGCAGGAGCTTTAGGAAACTTGGGGAGCTGGGCTTGCCATTCTGAGGTCAGCTTTGGGAGATGGTTATGTGGCACAAGAATACCAGGAATTGTCAAGAACTGTTCATCAAGTTTCCTCAGAGTACCAGCACCTACAATATCCAGTTCTTCAATGTGTGGGTCCAGAAATTCTGGAAATATAATCTTACACACTCAGGCTTAGGTGATGAAATTCCGGGAAAGCTGACCCACATTGTTTGGCTCCCTGGGGAACCACCTACGAGCCTGTGTGTTTCCATGTCAATCCACAGAGAGAGAGAGTGCTGTTTGACATCCCAAACCCAGGGGCTGTCCCCTCTGTTCTAGCTTATTGTGGTAGAAGCTGTATCTCCTCAGGAGCTAAGCAGGTGCAGGAACAGCGACACACAGATCTCCAGGGCAGTGTTTCTTTCACTGACTGTATGTAGTGCTCATTCATACGCTGGACATGTTTGTGTTTGCTCGTCAATGCCTAGCTAAGGGGGCTTCATGAATGGGTAGTGAAAATGCCCATCAGAAAAGCAATGAATGCACTATGAAACTAAAAACGCTTAATTAAAAAGAACGTACTTTATTTTGTGATCATAGCATTGCTCTTTAAAAAAAATTAATTTATTTAGTTTAGTTCTTAAGTTCTTTAGTTCTTAAGACAGAGTCTCTGATATCCTGGGATGGCTTTGAACATTTGGCTGTCCTGTCTCTACTTCTCAAGTGCTGGAATTACACGTATGTGTAACCACACTGGTTCATTGTTATTTTTATGTTAAAAGTTTTGACTTTGGGGAATAAGAATCCTACTCTCTTTATAGATTTTTAAGTTTGGCAGAGTAAAAGTACTGTTCTTAAGTTTTCCCATTTTGAGGGCAATTTATAATAGTACAAAATACGAAACTCTGTGAGTTAGGAAACTTAAGACCAGTATATCAATGGCTTTAAAATAGATCCACAAAGGGAAACATTTCAAAAACTACATGCTTACTAACAGAAACATAAATATATGTTTACAAGTTTACAGCAGAAATAAATTATATGAAATAATATTAAACCTTGCCTTATACAACAGATCTGCCCTGTTGAAAATGTAGCCAAAATCTAAAAGTTAGATTTCATGACCTGCTAACGGTTCACAACACTCAACTTGGAAAGCCTTGAGGAAGACCCCAGGCCTCTGCTTCCGGACAGAGCCCAGTAAACACTGACAGGTGTTTCCTTTGGGGATCTCTCTTTCCACATTCCCGAGCACATCCCCTCGGTTTGCAGAGTGTTCTGCGGATAGTTACACTATAACTGATTCAGCGAGGAAGCTTCTTTATGTAGCTTAATCGTGCCCTTTGGGTATAGCCCCTCCACCTTGCTTAGGCTGAGAAATACAGGACTCCATTTAGACTCTGAAACTCTCTCTCTCTCTCTCTCTCTCTCTCTCTCTCTCTCTCTCTCTCTGCAATAGGAGGACCTCCCCTGGTCTCATTAGACTCACATTTACAAAATACTGCTTTCAATAGGTTATTTTGCAGGCTAGTGAGCCACACTGGCTTTAATTGATTCTATTAACTTCAACTGTGAAGCATGGCATTTGAATTACAAGTCAGAGTTGAACTGTGAGACAATAGGAGGGTTCACCTTAACCCAACTCCCACCTCTAACACCAACCAGGCCCTGAGAGAATTAGAGTCCATTGGAAGGAAGAAAGGTAGCTCAAACTAATTAAAGGAATTTATGATTAAGGATGAGTTAAAAATGCCCAGATATAATTAGTTTGGCTGTACAAACTCGCCACAGTAAAAAGGAACAGAAATACGTTAGGTACGTTGGCCGCCATTATGGTTTGCTTTTGTATGAAAGGGCACAGCAGCACTGTGTGATGGCTCACAGTGTGGGCTGTGGTGCCAGACTGGCTAGGGTCAAATCCACGTACTGGTGTCCCATTGCAGGACACGGGGACCTAACCTCAGAGAGGTTAAGTGACTTCAGACAAGTTTCTTAGCCTCTCTGAGAGTCTGCTAAAAGTGAATCGTGAAGTGCGAGACAATAGCAGCTGCCACACAGGGTCACCTCTGGGTGAAATTGGTTCATCACGTCACTTACCCAATACATGGCACATTGCTGCTATGCAATTCACTTTGGTCTTATCGTCTTGTGCTGTAACCACCTGTTGACAGCCTGGGGCTTAGAGCCGTTCACTTGGACTTATGTCCTGGCTTCCATCCCTATAATTGGTGCTTTTTGAAAATATGTCAATCTTTTAAAGCACGAATTTCTTTATTAAAAATGTGACAATAACACTATCCTGTTGTCTCGTGGGTTTTAGGGATACCACGCAGTGTACTTTGCATGGAGCTTGGTAAGTGTTGGAAACCAGCCCAAACCTGCCAAAGCCACTCACTGTGTGCTGTGTTTATTCTTGCTGCAGTCCTGTTATGGGTCTAATGACGCAGACCCTAACACATCCCTCAGAGGTCTGGGCAGAACACAGTTTAATTGTTCTTTATTGTTGTGTCTTCCTCGCAGAGAGCAACAGTCCATCCCAAAAGAATCAAATGAACACTGAACTTTGAATCCAGTTGAAACATTCCCAATTCATTAAGCGTTCTTGGGAGTTTCATTGTGCTAAGTACCGCAGTGTTCTGTAAGGAAAGTTTCTGCCTGGCAGAGGTTGAAGAAAAGCTGAATTGAAAAGGCTGCTATAATTAGAACTTTTGCTAATGGCACTTAAACTGATTAATGTCCAATAGTACCCACTCTACTGAAGCATATTTTTTAGGCAGTTATACGTTTATATTAAATTAAACCTTCATTAAATGAATGAGCTTGTGGGGCAGTGTCTCCATGTAGCACTTGGAGTTAATTCTGTGATGATATGGCCACCAACATGGAAGGCCTTTTCTCTTGCCATCTCCTTAGGCCTGGAATGTTCTTTCCGCTTATCTCCTGTGGCTGGATTTTGTGTTTCAGTGTAGTTCTCCTTGGCCACTCTCCCCATCCACTCTCCATGCTCCAACAGCTGGGGGCAACTTTTCTGTTGCACGTGTCGTTAATTGGAATACTGCTATAAGTTTACAAGCAAGTTGTTGCTCATGTCCTTCACTGAAGTCAAAGCCCTGCAAAGGCAGGTGCCTTGTTTATGTTATCAACTCTGTATTATTATTATTATTATTATTATTATTATTATTATTATTATTTTATTTTTTTATAAAGCGTAACATATTACCACAAACTCAGAAGTTTAAAACAACACAGACTTCCAGGTTGGACAGGTGGCTCAGCAGTTAAGAGCACAGTGTTGTTGTTGCAGAGTGTCTGAGGTTAGTTTCAGTACCTCTGTCTGGTGGCCCACAATTGTTTGTAACTCCAGCTGCACTGGGACCTGACACCCATAACCTCCACAGGCACCGGCACTCACATTCCCTCATCACACCCTTCCCCAGCACGTAGTAGTTGGTACTTACAAACCTTTAAAACACTGTTTGAGCTCATTTTCACGGGGAGTTCAGAACTTCACCAGGCAGAAATCAAGGTGTGGGCTAGACTAATCTGTGATTGGGCGCCTGCTTCTAATGGCCTTTCCAGTCTTTTATGGGTGTGGTCCTGAGGTTTGGTGCTGGCTGTCAGTTGGGGTGGAGGCTCTGTGCTCTTAGCTACTGGAGACTCCTCACAGTTTTGTACATGAGACTTGCACATAATACAGCTTTTCTTTCTTCTCAATTGGAAGAATCGTTGATCTCTTTAAGTCCTTGGTTAAACATTCATCTAGTTAGGCCAAGCTCACCCAGGATAGTCTTCTGATGAACTTCAAATTAACTAAGTGAAGTGTTGATTATCCTGTAAAATCTTTTCAGTATTGATTCCTAATGAACAGAATCATAGGAGTCTATGGCAGTCACAAGCAAGTGCACTCCAGGGAATGAGTACAAATGTGAGCACCCTGGAGTCTGCATTCCATTTGTCTGCAGATTGTAATATCTCTAAGACCACCTGGCACTTAATGGATAAATGTTAGTAAAATAGGAATTGAGGAATCAGTGAGAAATGAAAATTATTATGTTACACAATTAGGTGTTCAGATGTACGCTGATCATCCTACACTGAATTCAAAACAGTCCAGTTGGTTGGATTGCCCATTCAATTCATTGTCCTCACTGAGGGATTTGTGACTACTAGATGACGTAAATGGGAACTGGGGAATAATTGTTGTTATTTAGGCAAAACGTTTGCAACGTAGTCTTGGTTAATTATTCTGTCCCACCGTCCATGTAGATGAAAGTGTTAATTTTAGGTTTGCTACAGTGGTTTGCATACAGAAGTCCATCTCATCCTTAGAAGATCAGGAATAAATGAAGTTAGTATTGGGAAGGTTTTCTGGTGTGAAACAGTTAATATTGAAGCCCCAAAGGCAGGAAGGAAGAAGACATTTTGATTTCTAGGAAAAATGAAATAATGTCAGCTATGCTCTGACCAGACCTACAGTTCTATTTGTGGAATGATCCTCCACAGAACACGCCAGCAGTCCTATTATTTGAGATATAAGACAGTGCATGTTCCAGTTGCTGTAACAAAACATCACAGACTGGGTGGATTAAACAACAGAGACGCCCTTTGTAATAATCCTGGAGGCTGAGAGCCACCGTAAGAGGGCAGCCGATTCTGGGCTTGTTTGCTTGTTCTCCTGAGGGCGCCTTTGCTGAGAGCTCTCCTCTCTGTCTGCATGACCCTTCCTAGGAGGACACACGTGAAGATTCTCTGTTCTCTTTTCTACAGGGGTGTCAATTCTATCAGGTTAGAGCCCCATCTTAAGGTAAATGATTAGCACCTCACTTTACAGTAATTATCTCTTATAGGTTCAATCTCCCAAATCAGCCACATTGAGTGAGGCGTGTGGGTTTTGAGGGGACAGATAGCCTCAAAGGTAGGAGAACATGGGAGTTCTCAGAGGCTCTCAGGAGGCTTCAGGCTTTGGATTTAGGGTCCCCTGCATTTGGACTGCAGCCCTGCACATTGCCAGCATCAGGCACATCCAATTTCTATGGGTCTCAGAACTAAAGAAGTTTTGCAAGCTCTCTTTAACATAGAAAATACAAAATAAGATATGGAGTCTTGACCGATTCAAATAATGAGTCTAGAGCTTAACCATCAGTAATTCCACAAAAAGTCCCTCTCTCCTGCCACCCTGCTAAGGAAAGGCCTGGAACCTTTCTGAGCCACAGTCTTCTCAGTTGTGAGAGATAGAGATAGTAATTTTCTTATATTAAGCCATGGCAGTGTCGAAAAAGTTTAACTAGATTAACTACTACATTCTTCAAGCCATTTATTTTTGCAACCTTTTAATCATGGTTTTCACTATAATAATCATTTTACAGATAAAGGAGCAGGCCAGAAGCATTAGAAAACTTGTTTTCCTACAAGAACAAAACAAAACAAAAACAAACAGTGAGCTGGAAACTGAGGCACAGTGTCATACCCTGAGCCCTATGCGCTTTCCCTTCTCATGGCTTTGTGGAAGCAGCCGGTGCATTCCTCCCAAGAGGAATCTTTCCCCTGTAGAGAATGTCAGCCCAAAGCTACCCTCTTCATCCCCCGCACTTACTCCATGGCTATCTGAAAATAGATGTGGCCTAAGCAGCAGGCAGTTACTGCTTGAGTTTAATCTCCTTTCTTGTTTTTTATCTACAACCCAATAGGGTTAAGGTCTAGGAAACAAAAAGCCACAGCTAGCAGAGCCAGAGTGCTGACACTCCTCGTGGATATTTCTAATTGGAAAGCTTGGCTTCCTACATCATCTGGGACAAGAGATTGACTTAGAAACAAAGACGACAGTTCAATGTGGTCTCCGCTGGGAGTGATTCCCAAGATCCCATCTGCAGATTCATGTTGTGGACACTGGGTGTTCCTGGGAAAGGTCTACGGAGTCAGTCCCAGGGCTCCAGTCTGCCCCTTGGAAAGGCCCATGGGGTGAACGAAGCTGGAGCTGTCCCACTGTTTCACAGCTCTGCAAGTGTGAGAATCTCTCTGCTATCTTGCTCTGGAAGAACTTTGTGTCTCAGAGCTGATTTTTTTTTTAAAACAATGTAAAAAAGATGAAGTTTTCTGAGATGCACCTGAACTTTCCCCTCATCACCTCTCCGAGACATTTCTTTTGACTTATCCACTGGGACTCAGTGGCCTAAGAATGGGTGGGATATTACCCCGACATGCTATTCCTTATACTTAATGTAGTAAAAAAAGATAAAAATTGTCCAAGTCCTTAACAAATATTTTCTCATTTCTCTAGTTTTCAAATATGGTATAATGACAGACTTATTGTGAAACCATCAAATAGAACAATGTAGTACTCTGATTGGATCTTTGCATGTGAAGACTCTGCACCTCTCTTGCTACATCCCTGAATTACTTATCAGGTAGTTTTTAATGTATGAGTAAATAATAAGGTAAAGCTTGGGATATTCCTATTAGATAGAAGAACACAATGTTTATTCAGGTTTGACCACCTGATAGTTATTATTTTTGTCTTACTATACTGTGATGTTATATATTGGCTATCAGCTGGGGTGTATATAGAATCAACAGAGCATCAAGCTGCTGGACACATCTGTGAGGGATTTTCTGCAGTAAGTTGTTTGCAATGTAAAGACCTCCCTTAGACATGGGCAGCGGCTTCGCATCACAGCCTCTTCCTTCCCATTGCAGCCCCTTCCTTCCCATCACAGCCCCTTCCTTCCCATCACAGCCCCTTCCTTCCCATCACAGCCCCTTCCTTCCTCTCACAGCCCCTTCCTTCCCATCACAGCCCCTTCCTTCCCATCACAGCCCCTTCCTTCCCATCACAGCCCCTTCCCATTGCAGCGTAGTTAAAAGATGGAAGAAGGAAACTTTGCTTTTCCTGCTTCCCTTCCTGGCCAGCTCTTCTACCCTGCTGCTGCTGCTGCTGCTGCTGCCTCTGCTGCCTTCCTCTGATATCTGAACCCAGCTTCTTCAGGCTTCCAGTGCAGACCAAGGGCGGGTGACTCCCAAAGAGTCCTCCAGGCCTTCAACACTAGGTTGGGACTGGCCCTACCTCCATTGTTGGATGGCCCAGGCCATATGTAGTAGTCTGGGTGGTAGCAATGGGGAGACTGGTGCCCTCCTCTGGGCTCTGCCCCTTCTCCCACCCCAGCCTGTGATCTGCAGGAGCATTGCTGCAGCTTTAGCCTATACCTGGTTCTGCTGGGGCCTCCTCATTGCAGATTCCATCCTTCTGGGCGGGAGATTTGCATTGGCAGCAGGACTCAACTCATTTGTCCTACTCTTTGAACTCTTGCAGATTCCTCGGCTGGTGGCACAGATCAAAGGCGTGCCACACTGGAATTTACTGCTCTTAGCCTGAGCTAAGGTTAGTAAGGTGTTAAATTCCCAGGGGACACAAAGATGCCTGCTGCTGAGGAGGAGCACAGCCAGTCTGTTCTGTGTGAACTCCTTTGGCATAATGGGAAAAGACATGAAAAGGATTTCTTGGGTGGTAAAATGCTAACACAAAGTTTTATGTCTACAGGAATCTAAATACTATCTTCCGCCGAGGCTCCTTACTTGAGAGCCATCCCTCCATTATCCTGAGTACTGTTATCTGTCAGCCTGCTGCTGTTTATGCGCCACCATTTCAATGCAGAATGGTGTCAGTGGGTGTCTAGGAATCAGGCAGCCACAGAATTGAATGTGGATGGAGCAGTGATCTTAACCACACTGCTTATTCCACAAGTGTATATTAGGCACTGTTTGATGCACTTGGGATAACTCAATAAACATAACAGGCAAAAATTGGGAAAAAAAAATCCTTGCCCTCATGACCTACACGCTTCAATGAGCATGTATCCTAAAATGCAGGCACATTTCTGTACTTACCAGTAAGCCACAGGTAGCTTAGTCCCCTGCCTTTGGGATGAGCTGTTCATGTTATACAGGGAATAGATTGCCTCCCGAGAGAGCGAAGGCTGTGCTGCAGGCTGGCTTGTCAGATGAGCAGTTTTGCTAGACCTCTCTTAAAACACACCTGGGAGAAACCTTCTCAGCTTCTCCAGAATCCCGATGCGACACACCTTTCATCTGGAGCTGGACTGTGTTGTCACCCATGCAGCCAGCCATACAGATGTGGAAACGCCGGTCTGCCTGAGTGATTGGACACAGTGCCTGCCAGAGTTACCATGCCACACGTTCATTTATTTTTCTTAAGACAAGGCTCAAAAACAGCTAAGGAAGTAAAGGAAGACAAATAAGTAACTGAGAGGAAGCACACTGCTGGGTCCCGTTTCCAGCAGCAGCAAGCAGTTCATCACCGCATTCAATAGTAAGAGTAAGGAGTTCGGGTACAGTCTTTAAATAAACTAGGGAGAGTTGATTGTCATTGCGTAGGAGATTTGGAAAGTAAATAATGAGGCTTAGATATGAAATGACAACACACACACACACACACACACACACACACACACACACACACACACACACAATCTGTGCCTCTCCAAGTCCTGCGTGTGTGGCTATGTGTGTCTTAGGAATACAAGACTGCCAGCTGTAGGTCGGGAGAATGTGCAATATTCCCTGGCTTCAGTACCCATAATCTCTCAGATGCTTTATAAATGCATGAGCTACTCCCTGGGCTGGGCTCTTAAATCTCTGAATTAGCTGAAGCTGTTGTAGAATCACACGGAGGAGCCAGACAGACAGCTTACAATCAACAGCAAACCAGAGGGGACTCCTGGGTCAGGTTTTCTAGTAGCCGTGGGGGAATGTACTGAATCTGCCAAATGTGTAGTTGATATCCCGTTACCCAAACCTGCCTGGATAATGAGCTCTCATTTCTTCTTCCATCTCATGCCTGGATTAGAGGTTGGCGAAACCCTTAGGACAGGAGCCTTTGGAGGTGGCTTTCAGCACAGGCTGCAGTAGCTTGCTGAACACGCCGGGTCCCTGTTCCTCCTTACTGTTCCGACATACCGAGTCCTGACATCAGAACTGATTTCTGTCAGCTCTAATGTGCCTGAGAAATTTCTTTCAAGGCAGTTTCCTCTTCTCACACGTCCCCAGGGAAGTTCCCCCAGGGGCTGCGGGGCAACTGTAGGTTGTGAGTATGGTAAGGCATTCCCAGGCTGAAGAGTTTTGTATGAAGAACAGCACACTGCACACTGCATCTGTTGTTTTCCTTATTTAGGGCCTCACACTGAATGATACTGGAACACTACCCAGGACTCTGTCTCGACTCCCCTGCAGTCTTGTGCTTCCTCTTTGATGACGGCAGATCCCGAAACACTTAGTGACATATGGCAGCCTCTCTGTGAAGCGTGCTGAACGCCATGCATTTGCTTTCTGGCTCTGGAGTGCTGCATTTCATTTTGGGCATCATATTTCTTAAAGGGATATTGACAAAGTGGAACTCAGCCTCTGGAAATCTGTTCTAGAAGAGGGTAGTTAGAAAAATATAGTTACTCTCTATTTAACTAGTGCTTTCACAGAAGAGGGCAAAAGGGATGGGGATGTATCAGCAAAATTTCCTAAGGAACCATTGAAAGAACCTGGAGGTGTTCAGCCTAGAAAGGTCAATTATTATTACCATTGTTGTGTTTTGGAAGAAGGTTGTAGCTATAATTCAAATGCTTGAAAAACTGACAAATAAGAATGTAATTCTTTGTTTTCCATGTAGTTTCTGTCAGCAGACCTAGAGTCAATATGTGGGATTTAAAGGTAAACAGACTTTTATTTTATACAAGGAATATTGTTTTGTGCCATGGTGAAATGTATGCATGCAAGACTAAAACAGCAAGCTCTTGCGTCGGAGGAAACTTCTGCACGGAGCATGTGTATCCTCGCCCCTCCATCTCCATGTTCAGCTTGGGAATCAACGGAGGCCAGATACATGGTGCGTAAGTGTTCTGCTACTGAGCTACACCCTCAGCCTCTATATTTTCTGAATTTAAAATTTCTTGCTCAGCCAGGCATGATGGCACACCCCTTTAATTCCAGAACCTGAGAGGCAGATCTTTGAGTTTGAGGCCAGCCTCAACTACAGATGAAGTTCCAGGACAGCCAGGGTTACATCAAAAAATCCTGTCTTGGAAAATCAAAAAAAAAAAAAAAAAAAAAAAAATTTCTTGTTCTATTTTCATTTTGACGGAGAATTGACAAAGGCTTTGGGACTCTCTCATTTTATACGGAGATCAGTAAGCTATCCTAGGTTCCTAACAGTGCGGGCCTTCCTGGTTTTCGGGCCGTAATCTTATATGTAGGGAAGCTCGTAACAGCAGCTAAATGTTCCACTCCTCTCTGTAACCTTGAACAACTGTTGAAGGTCTAGCTGAGCTTGGACATTACTCGGCTTGCTTGCATGCTTTAAAGCTAATCTCCCAATTTTCCTGCCCAGAATGCATTGCTGTTTCCTCTGATAACAGTATCCTGCTTTCCCTTGGGGACCACACCCCTCTCCTGCATGTCCTCCTGTCAAGGATTCTTGTCTCTGCTAGGCATAACAGAATGGCTTGGCCAATCCTCTCAGTCTTGGAATCTGAGTGTTGAGTGGTATGATACAAGCAAGGAGGAAGGGTGGGGCTGATTGTTTCTCTGTACCCCTGGAAAGCAAATGCCGTTTAGTCCACGTTTCCTAGACTCGTGTGGATGGCAAGTTGATCGCGTGTGTCATACGTCTGTTGCAGAACTGTATTACTTGGTTGTTCAATGAGTTCGTATTAAGATCTAGACAGGGTGATCTTGTATGTCTTGAGTGAGGAGAGAGAAGGGTATGTATGCAGCATGTACAACCAAGCATCTTTTGGCCAGACTTTCCCAGGGGCTTGTTTTACTAAGAGGCCCCAGGGTGTGAGAATTCCTGCTTCCTGAAGTGTCGGGAAGTTAAGGTCAAAAGCTGGATGTGTTTCAAGTTCTGAGACAATACCATACAATTTCAAAGCTGGTGTTTGTGTGTGTGTGTGCAAATGTGTGTGTACAGAACCTGGGGGAAGGGCAGCCTCTAAAACTGCTCTGAAAGATGCCCAAACACCGAACTGTGTAGTTGCATGAGAACGGATCTCTGTGTTGGTGAACCTGTCCGTGGAAAACGCAAAGCACACAGGGACCTGTGTCCTCTTGCCCTGCCGTTGAACTTTTGTTCAAATCAGCAACTTCCCTCACCTTGGCTGTTTGAACTGCCCTTTGTAGTGAAATTCACAAGTGAACTGGCAAGGAACCATGGAAAGAAAGGGTGTGTTGGAGTGGATTGCATTTTTCCTGCACGCTCTGAAATATCAGGATGTATGGAACATGAGTCATCACTTTCTGGTGGAAACTTCCATGACCTTTACAGAGTCGTCCACATTCCTCCCAAGCTGTGCTTTTTCACACCCCACTGAACGATGGTAAAGGGGCAAATCCACAGGAGGCAGAAGCAGATTCCTATTTTTTTTTCTTGCAATCTGTTCCTTGTTATTGTTTTTTTTTTTTCCTGACACACTGTGCTTCCCAGGATAGTACTAATGGAAGACATGTGAGAGACTATCTGATCCAGCATCCTGATTGAACCCCAGGCCCTGCTAGGATCAGGACAATAGGACATGGAACAGGCTTTTGCCAAGGATTTGGACTTGCTACCAGGGAAGAAGGCTGCATTCAGAATTGTGATCCCTAGGCAAGCTGGGACTTGATGTGATACCAGAGAACCAGGTCAAACTATAGTATAGCAGTTACCTGGCTGGGGCCCCTTCTAGAGGGCCACAGAATCTCTGCACACACTGTGATTCTGACCAAAGTCAGAGACAATTGGAACTCTTAGGAAAAATTTTATTTTGCACATATTACATTCCTCCCCCTCACCTTCTTCTCTGAGTATTTTTTTTTTTTTTATTTTTTTGGTGTGTGTGTGTGTGTGTGTGTGACAGGACAACTCTGTGATGCCAGTTCTGCCCATTCATTTTTACATGAGTTCCAGGATCTCACTCATGTCTCCAAGCTTATGGGGCAAGTGCTCTATGCTCTTAAACAAATGTGGTTCAGGGGCTGTGAATAAAGGAGGAAGAGGGCAAAGTCTGCTGGGAAATCAGTAGCTCTGAGTTCAAGCGCTTGCTCTGCCTTTGGGAAGGAAATTTGGAGAGTCAGACATGATGATGTGTGCTACTTAGCCACAGTCCTCTGGTGGGGGAGACAGGAGGATTATGAGTTTGAGGGGAGCATGGCTATATAAGGAGACTCTGTAAATCAATTAAGCCAAGCATTAGGGAGAATGGTGAGTGGTAGAAAGTGCAAGGCCCTGGGTTCAGTCCCAGCACTTGCCTAACACTGCAGGGCATTTCTGGGTGGGTGAGTGGGACTCTGGCGAGGTAAGCGCCCCCCTGTGCCAGACTCCGTTTCTGCTCTTGGTGTATGATGTCTGTGTGAAATCATCTAGAATTGAGAACATCCACACAGTGAATTTTTCTTATTTAAAATGTACACAGGGGATACTTTTGTTCATTTATGACTTCAATAGATTGTAGTAGTAAACTTTCAAAAATGAGTTGCACATTCTTCGCCCTTCTGAAAGATGTAGTGGAGAGAAGACATGTCCACTTTTGTGTTTCCTGTCAGAGGCTACGCTGTCACCTCTCACGCTGCTCCCCAACCCCCAGCAGAATCTCACCTATGGAGTTTGCTAGCTCTAAACCAATGACTAAATAGCCAGTTTGGGCAAGATTTGGAATTTGTTTCCATTGAGGAACTGTGTCTTTGAAGGAGCCAGAAGAAAGTCTGCAGGCAAGTGCATGGACAGGTGACTAGGCTTGGTAACATATGGTTCTACTCTTTGGAGACCTTTGGTAACATTTCTCTGAGACTTTTTCTTATCCATCTTTGATTCCCAGTAGTATTGTAGACATCTGAAGCTACCAGGTAAGTGACCCGTAGGTAAGTAAAGAATCATTGTGGCTAGCTGTTCTTCAAAGGTTAGAAAACAAATCGAATATATCTATTGCCCAGTTGGGAGTTGTGGTCAGCTGCAGAGGTAGCCAAGGAAGACATTTACAGTTAACAGCTTAGGCACCATTTCCAAACTAAGTTTTTGTGTGATGACAAGTCTTTCACAGTGCACATGGCTTATCAACATAAGGAGGAGCAGCAGACGGCTTCTAAAAGACACTGCACTTTGGGACAGACTGAGTATGCAGCCTTGGATGTAACAGACAAAATGAGGAGGAGCCTTATTCAGAGGGAAGTGAGGGACTCTGTCACCAAAGGGTGGCACTCTAGGAATTTCATTGAGTTATCTATAAAGTTCTGAATGATCAGTTTTTTGTAATTACATTATCAAGGACTCAAATGTTCTGTAAAACTTAGAACATCTTAGAAGTAGGAAGAGGTATGCTGCATCCCAAATACTTTTATTTTAGAGCAAAGAACATAAACTGAAAACGAGGTTTTGTGTTCTTGGGTGAGCTGGCACAGAAAGCTGCCTGACTCCAAAGCTTATGAAAACAGTGCTGTTTGCCCAGATGGTATCGCTACCTGTGTAAAATGCTGTGAGCACAGGTAAAGCTCTTCCCCGGAAGCTGACACCGTGCTAGTTTCTGGATGGAAAATCCTGATGTAGTCGGTTACTTTTCCATATTTAAACAAAAGCTGGCAATCGGTCATCTGTGCACAATGACAGTAGGATTCAGAAAAGCTTTTTTTTTTTTTTTTTGTTTTGTTTTTTATCATTTTTACCTATCAGTAGATGGCAGGAGATACCATCAAATCAAGTACAAAAAGAGATACAAATGATGGAATTCTGTCATTGTTTCCTGTATACTGAGAGAAATTGATACCTAGGTAGGGGATATGCTATTACTTCTGTACCTGGAAGGAGAATGTTTTTGTATATAGATTTGGATTCAATTATGTCTTCCATATTAAAATGGCACAATTATAGTTGGTTTAAATGATGGTCCAAACACTGGAACTAAATACATCCTTTTAAGGAGACACCTGGAGAAATGATTCATCACTCACTTTGGTTGGATCAATTAGACATCATACTTGTGTTAAGTGGATTCACACACCATGTAAGAATCCAGGAGCTTTTCCTATTTCCTCTCTCTCTCTCTCTCTCTCTCTCTCTCTCTCTCTCTCTCTCTCTCTCTCTCTCTCTCTGTAAGCAGAGAGGAGAAAAGAGTTAAACGACACAATAGTCATTAGGGCAATCCCACATCATAAGCAGCATTGCTCAAGATGAGCGGAGATACAGCACTACAGTTCAAACAGGCCAAGCTAAGCTCAAGCACATTTTCAAAGTGTCTGCTTGGTGCTTGCCCCATGAGCTGTCATTTCCTTATCCCACTAGAGGTCACTTTCAGAATTCAGTTTGGTTTTCCTCTGGCATTCTGAAGTATAGGAGTCTCTTAGAAGTACCGGCTGCACGTTTCCCTAATTCAGAGATTACAGAGAGGGGAAGCATCTGTGGGATTTTCAAGACTTGATGTTTGTGAATCTTCAGATGAATGGATTCCTTTGTCCACTGCTCAGCACTTTAGTGGCATAATTATAACAAAACACTTGAACCAAGAACTTAAAATAAAACTTGTCATTTGACTCTTAGTTTTTGAAGAATTTTTGAGAAAATAATTATCTACATACTGATATTTTTTTCTGACTTAGACACCAGTTTATTGGAAACCATCCCTTAGGTTAGGGGAACAAACTGTAAACACACCAATAGAGTCCACATCTGGTACTAGTCTTGTTTAATGTCAACGTGCACACCATCATGGTGTGGCTGTGTGGCTCAGTTGGTGGAAAGCTACGTGCTATCACACAGAATTAATCCCTCAACACAGAACGCAACTGAAAACGTTTGTAAATCAATCTTAAACTATTTCTTAGAAATTTCTTTGCTGGAAAAGAATGCCACATTTTTCTTCTCATTTTAAAAATCTCTAAACTATCATAAAATATCACGTCAGAGAATACAAAAACAAACAAATACACACACACACACATTTTGCCAGGGTCTATGACATGCCATCTGGAATTCCCAAAGTTTACAACCAGTTGGTATAACTTATCACCACAATGTCACAGAATTGCAGACATTCTCTTGAGTGAGGGTTCCGGACTTGCCTGGCCAATTATAAGGGTTTGTCCATTTGTTGTATGCTATAGATATTTTCCCCTGTATTATATGATGGAGACAGAGTCTTTGGAGCGCAGGCTGTCCTGGAACTGACTATGTAGCCAAGGAAGACATTAAGCTTCTGGTCCTATTGCTTTAGCCTTCCAAGCGCTGAGACTTCAGAGGTATTGCCACCACGCCAAGGTTAGGTGGCAGGACCCTGTCACGCTATGTTGCCAAGCA
Source organism: Onychomys torridus (assembly GCF_903995425.1). NCBI lineage: Eukaryota > Metazoa > Chordata > Mammalia > Rodentia > Cricetidae > Onychomys > Onychomys torridus. The sequence goes on from NC_050465.1 coordinate 35,406,438, forward strand.
TTCTACCAACTAAGCTACATCCCAATGCAACATCATTTGTTCTTGCTTAGTGACAACTTCTCATGCTCCAAGACCATGGCAAATCTCACAGCAGTCCTATTCTGTTTCTTCCAATTACAGTTCCAGAAGACTCCGCTGTGCTGCTGTGTGTGGAGCACTGTCCCTAAACTCTGCTGTGTGGGCAGCACTGCCCGTAAGCTCTGCTGTGTGTGGAGGACTGCCCATAAGCTCTGCTGTGTGGGCAGCACTGCCCGTAAGCTCTGCTGTGTGTGGAGGACTGCCCATAAGCTCTGCTGTGTGTGGAGGACTGTCTCCTAAGCTCTGCTGTGTGTGGAGGACTGTCTCCTAAGCTCTGCTGTGTGTGGAGGACCGTCCCCTAAGCTCTGCTGTGTGTGGAGGACTGTATCCTAAGCTCTGCTGTGTGTGGAGGACTGTCTCCTAAGCTCTGCTGTGTGTGGAGGACTGTCTCCTAAGCTCTGCTGTGTGTGGAGGACTGTCTCCTAAGCTCTGCTGTGTGTGGAGGACTGTCCCCTAAGCTCTGCTGTGTGTGGAGGACTGTCCCTTAAGATCTGCTATGTGTGGAAGACTGTATCCTAAGCTCTGCTGTGTGTGGAGGACTGTCCCCTAAGCTCTGCTGTGTGGGGAGGACTGTCTCCTAAGCTCTGCTGTGTGTGGAGGACTGTCTCCTAAGCTCTGCTGTGTGTGGAGGACTGTCTCCTAAGCTCTGCTGTGTGTGGAGGACTGTCCCCTAAGCTCTGCTGTGTGTGGAGGACTGTCCCTAAGATCTGCTGTGTGTGGAGGACTGTCCCTAAGCTCTGCTGTGTGTGGAGGACTGTCCCTAAGCTCTGCTGTGTGTGGAGGACTGTCCTTAAGCTCTGCTGTGTGGAGGACTGCCCGTAAGCTCTGCTGTGTGTGGAGCACTGTCCCCTAAGATCTGCTGTGTGTGGAGCACTGTCCCCTAAGCTCTGCTGTGTGTGGAGGACTGTCCCCTAAGATCTGCTGTGTGTGGAGCACTGTCCCTAAGCTCTGCTGTGTGTGGAGCACTGTCCCTAAGCTCTGCTGTGTGTGGAGGACTGTCCCTAAGCTCTGCTGTGTGTGGAGCACTGTCCCCTAAGATCTGCTGTGTGTGGAGCACTGTCCCCTAAGCTCTGCTGTGTGTGGAGCACTATCCCTAAGCTCTGCTGTGTGGGCAGCACTGTCCCCTAAGCTCTGCTGTGTGTGGAGCACTGTCCCTAAGCTCTGCTCTGTGGGCAGCACTGCCCGTAAGCTCTGCTGTGTGTGGAGCACTGTCCCCTAAGATCTGCTGTGTGTGGAGCACTGTCCCCTAAGCTCTGCTGTGTGTGGAGGACTGTCTCCTAAGCTCTGCTGTGTGTGGAGGACTGTCCCCTAAGCTCTGCTGTGTGTGGAGGACTGTCCCTAAGCTCTGCTATGTGTGGAGGACTGTCCCTAAGCTCTGCTGTGTGTGGAGCACTGTCCCTAAAATCTGCTGTGTGTGGAGCACTGTTCCTAAGCTCTGCTGTGTGTGGAAGACTGTCCCTTAAGCTCTGCTGTGTGTGGAGCACTGTCTCCTAAGCTCTGCTGTGTGTGGAGGACTGTCCCCTAAGCTCTGCTGTATGTGGAGCACTGTCCCGTAAGCTCTGCTGTGTGGGCAGCACTGCCCGTAAGCTCTGCTGTGTGTGGAGGACTGTCTCCTAAGCTCTGCTGTGTGTGGAGCACTGTCCCCTAAGCTCTGCTGTGTGTGGAGCACTGTCCCCTAAGATCTGCTGTGTGTGGAAGACTGTCCCTTAAGATCTGCTGTGTGTGGAGGACTGTCCCTAAGCTCTGCTGTGTGTGGAGAACTGTCCCCTAAGCTCTGCTGTGTGTGGAAGACTGTCTCCTAAGCTCTGCTGTGTGTGGAGGACTGTCCCTAAGATCTGCTATGTGTGGAGGACTGTCCCCTAAGCTCTGCTGTGTGTGGAAGACTGTCCCTTAAGATCTGCTGTGTGTGGAAGACTGTCCCCTAAACTCTGCTGTGTGTGGAGCACTGTCTCCTAAGCTCTGCTATGTGTGGAGCACTGTCCCCTAAGCTCTGCTGTGTGTGGAGGACCGTCCCCTAAGCTCTGCTGTGTGTGAAGGACTGTCCCTAAGCTCTGCTATATGTGGAGGACTGTCTCCTAAGCTCTGCTGTGTGTGGGGCACTGTCCCTTAAGCTCTGCTCAGAATAGATGTTGGTATTCTTCCCACATCAGCTCCCTCACTGTCTCAACTTGTTTATAATCCAGAATCTTATAATTCTATTATACATTGAGTTGTAAATAATCATTAAAGACTACATATTAGCTCTCCTAAGTGTATTTTATTAGGAACACTTGGCAGCCAACAAGATGTGTCTGCAATCAGATAATTGTGGAGCACTGCGAAGGGTCTGAGGCTCTGTCCTACTCATAAGCTAGCTTCTCACAATTCCATGGAGCTTTGTGGAGGGTGAGACTTCTGAGTGGGAGACAGAGGAAGCTGCCCTACTCGAAGCAGCCACACTTTGGTTCTAATTCTCACAGGGTGATGTGGGATATGGTCATGTAATGCTAGTGCATACAGGGAGTTGTGAACCTAGTTCACCCAGGTCTTCACCACTGAAGTACCTGTGTCTGCCTGCCTAGTGCATTGGAGGGAGACACTGTTTATCCCAAGGCTGTTCATGAAAATAACATACTAGGGTAAAAATACATGCAGAAACATGAGAGACTCAGAGATTTGTCCCCTAATGGCAACCGCTGATCACTAAGAATAATGAAGGGATTGTTCATTGAAAGAATTCACTTTTCATAAATTTTAAATCTCACTAGAATCTGTCATGTAGCTTTTTTTTAATACAGTGTTTGACTTAAATTGTCTAAATTATCCCAGAAAGCTAGTTTTTCTAGTTTCAGTGTGTTTCTATCAATATACACATAATTAAGATCTTGTTTTCCCTGGCAATAAGAGATATACATGATCATTATAGAAAATATAGCAAAGCATCAAGAAAAGTATGAAAACTACTTTAAGTGTTACTGCTTAGAGGTAGTCAATTAAAATACTGGCTTACAGTTTTTATTTTTTGTTATGTATTTGTATTTTGTTATGTATTTGTGAACTTGAGTGCAGCTGCCCTTGGAGGCCAGAGGAGAGTGTTAAACCTCTTGGGTCTGGAGTTACAGGCCATTGTGAGTTGCCATACTGCATGCTGGGAATCAAACTCAGGTTCTCTCAAAATGCAGACAGCAGTCCTAAACCATTGAGCCATGTCTCAGACCCCCAATATTGGCTTTTTAAATATCTCAATCCATATGCTTCTTCATTCAAATTGTGATAATGCTATGTCTTATGTACCATGATTTTTTTTTTTTAATTTTTGTGTACTGGAAACCTCATTTCAAGACATAAATTGTTTCTTTAAACTGTAATTATAAAGACAACCACATTATATTCCATCATGAAAATGCCAGTTATTTTAACATTCAAATACTTTTCTACAAATACTAGCATATCCTACTACTTGGTGTTCAGATGCCTTTAGTGACTTTGGACAGGTCTCTAGAAGACAGATTATTTAGCTGGAATATCTAATTGTCCATAAAGTTTGTTGATCATTACCACTCAACTAGTTTTAAGAAATATTACACTAAGGCAGGGATTTAGCTCAGTGGTAGAGCGCTTGCCTAGTAAGTGCAAGGCCCTGGGTTCGATCCTCAGCTCAAAAAAAAAAAAAAAGAAATATTACACTAACTTATACATAGCACAATGCAGTTTTATGTGTGATGTGTATTTGTGAACATTGATATATGTGTTTACAGATGTGGGTGCTGGTTCTGTGCAGTGTGTGCAGAGGTTAGAGGACACCCTTGGGTGCCATTTCTCAGGAACCTTTCCTGTTTGTTTGTGACAGGGATCTTATTGGCTTGGAATTCTGCATGTCAGGCTAGGTGACCCACAAACTTCCAGAGAGCATCCTTCTAACTCCCGTCTTGATAGTGATGGGTTACTGGCATCTGTCACCATGCCTGGCCTTTTATTTGGGCTCTGGGGGTCCAAACTCAGGTCTTCCTTTTTGTAAAGTAAACACACTTCGAACTGAGTCATCTTCCCAGCCTACCTGGTGCAATATTTGAGATCACTGTTCCTCTATCTCTTCATTGCAACTGAATGTTTTGGTTTTTAAAGTCTTTCAATAAGATAGTTGAGAAATTATTTCTGAAGCTAATATTTGATTTTTCAGTAAGATGAAGATCCTGCTTTTCCTTGCTGCGTAGGAAATCTGGTTTCTGTAATTCTATGAGTACCCAAGTCTGCCAGTGCTCACGTAGGGCGCATAGCATAATCTTTAGAGTTCCAGTACTGCTAAATACAATGTAAAGTTCTATAAGTATGGTTATATTTTGCGCTTTAGAGAATGATGATAAGAGCAAAGTCTGTACATTTTGAATGTAGATATGAATTTTTTAAGAAGTGTTTTTTTTTGCTTCAAGTTTGGCTGAATTGTGGGTGTAAAACATTTTATTTGCATTTTAATTGATCATTTATATTTAGTTCTTAAATCTGTTTATTCTCCTCCCACATTATAATAATAATAATATTGATTTTTTTGTATTTTTTTATACTAAATATAAGCCTTCCAAACCTTCTAGGTAGTATGTGGCATACTAGACTTATGAATTATATCTCCACTATATTTTCTAATTAAATATATTCTATTTTTTTAATATTTAGAAATTAAAAACTACCTTTTAAAACAACTAACCATTATCTATATGCCTTCTTCTATTCATTAGAAACTCCTACCCACAAAGAAATTTAAATATTTATTGCATTTCCCAGGGTTTTTTAACATTGATTTCTTCACATCTGAGTAACTGAATGTATTCTTTATATGGCCCAAACAGGGACATTCACTTTCTAAACAGCTCACCTTTCTAGCAGTGAGCTGTTATTACTTAGTTGTGGTACTTTTGTGGTCATGTACTAGTTTGAGTGTCTGTAAAATGTTATGCTTAAAGTGTATTATTCTTCACATATTTATTATTATTGAGTGCCAGTCTCACTTGGATATAGTCTACAACTAACTGATGCTCATCTTTTAGGCCCTGGCTTAGATATATTAGAAATATTAAATTTTATGCATTGATACAGAAGAATAAAACAACAGAACAGTATAAGACTTATTACAGTTCCAACATATGCTCCAGAATTTTAACAAGAATAATCTCCAAAATTTAGGAAAACAATTAATGATAGAATATGCCAAGGCTTTTGCCAGTCTTCTATTTTTAAAGGCTTTTTAATCTGTTGAATTTACAGGTGATAAACTCTCTCTCTCTCTCTCTCTCTCTCTCTCTCTCTCTCTCTCTCTTCTAGTGTGATATAACTAGCTTTCCAGTGAATTGCAATCCTTTTGTGGAAAGCATCACTCTCCGAGGAGCACATGGACTTTGTGCGTGTGACAGTGGTGGGTGGGAGTTTCCTTAGGAAACCCTGTGTGTTACCTGGAAGTGTCATCGGCAGGAAGGAATAAACAAGTCAGGAAGAACTGAAGTTTTTACTCTCCTCTCTCCTTCCCAGTCAGTTAATAAAGCCAAAGCCTGGTTTCATTCACAATCAATGGGTGTGAGTTATACTGACAGAAATTTACCAGCCTTCACTGATCATGCACTGCTGCACATAATAAATATTTTAAACCAATACATGGCTGGTAATTTATTAGGCTGCATAAAATAATGAAAACAATATTGAGGTCTGGAGTTGAAAATACTCAGACTGGTGAGACAGGGTCTAGGGAGCCCTGGGGTTTTACAGTAGGTTACAGACTTGAAGAGCTTAGGTGCTAGGTGGAGTGTTACATTCTTATTTATTTTAAAGTGATCTTCCTTACATTTTTCTACAAAGATTATTTTCTTCCTTCCAAAATAAAAATAGAAATACTTTGTCTTGTCCTAAGTCTGGTATATAGTTTATTTTCCTATTTCATCTCTATTATCTTTCAAATCTAGATAACACGTTCACATCTTAAAGTTCATGTGTTGCTAATGAGGCTCAATGCAAAAATCACATTCTAGGAAGAGCATAGAAATGCTAAGGTCATCAAGCTCACTGTCTGTGGATTTAATTCTTTTCTTCTGTATCCTAGTGCGTCACCAGCTGCTGATCTCATGCCGGGTAATGCACATGCCTTGGTGGAGACCAAATGGGTGGATGGCAGGTGCCTGAAGCTGAGAGAGTGCCTAAGATTCAGACAGATGAGGAATACTCTTCCAAATATTCTGAAGTGGATTATGTGGATAATTTCCCTCCAACATGGTGACTGGGTGGAGCAGTTATGCTGCATGATGAATCTCATGTTAAAGGGCAAGTTCAGGTGGGATATTTTACACCCTTGAGAAAGCAGTTGTCCCATGTAGCTCAAGAGAAAGTCACAGTAGAGCTGGGGTAGAGAACATGGGCTCTAGACCCTCATTGTTGAAGTCCTGCTCTGGCTATGTCAAACAGCTTGAACGTGTGTAATTCACCTGACCTCTCTGTCGTGAGATATTTGTACACTGTGTGCAGATGTATTTGTTGTGATTGATGTAATCAAATTCTGAATGGCCAATAGCTAGTCAGGAGTTATAGGCAGGACTTCCAGGCAGGGAGAGTTCCAGGAAGAAGAGAGGTGAAGTCAGAAGACCCAGAGAAGAAACAGGAGGTATAAGATGAAAGAGAGGTAACACCACACGACAGAACATAGATGAACACAAATGGGTTCATTTAAGTTATAAGAGTTAGTTGAGACAAGCCTAAGCTAAAGGCCCAGTTTTCATAATAAGAAGTCTCCATGTCATTATTTGGGAGCTGGATTGTGGAACAGAAAAAGGACTCATTACGTTCGGCACCTAACATGGGTCATGTAGATCCATATAGGGTCTGAGAAAAGCTGAGAAATAAACAAGTTCTGAGAGGTCTGAAGTAGGTAGGAAGGTACAGAGACGTGACGCCTTTTCCTTTTCTTTTTTCTCTTCTTTCCTCCTCCTCCTCCTCCTCCTCCTCCTCCTCCTCCTCCTCCTTTTTCTTTTTTTGGTTTTTCAAGACAGAAACCCTGTGTTTCTCTGTGTAGCTTTGAGCCTTTCCTGGAACTCACTCTGTAGCCCAGGCTGGCCTCGAACTCACAGAGACCCACCAGCCTCTGCCTCCCGAGTGCTGGGATTACAGGCGTGCATCATCACTGCCTGCCTGAGCTGTGGTTCTTTAAGAGGCTCTGCTACCAAGCACTTGAATGGGGTTTATGTGTGGCCGGCAGTGTGCTTCTCTGTGGCAGGAGACTGTGTAGAAGCACCCTGGACCTGGGGTTAACAGATGCCTTTTACCTGCTCAAACATAGAACAACAACAAAAATCCTTAGCTGACTTGTACGCATAGCACATTCCATACTTGTGTCAATATAGGTACATTTGCTGCCTTTAAAAGTTTATGTGTTTTCAGAAAAAAAAGGACCAGACACCAATAAACACAAGTAGCCCATGTGATCCAGCCTTTCAGAATGACTCTGTTTCAGTTTCCTCAAAATTCTGCATTCAGAAAAACATCAAAGCTGCTAGTGGAGATGATGGTTCTACTTCACAGACTATCCAGCCAAGACTTCAGATAAGCTCTATACTTTTCCGTCACAAAGAGTCCAAACAAAAAATAACACAGCTAGTTCTCCCAGGACTTTACTATTATCCCAATTTTCTCAGGATCCCTTAAAGATACCATTGCCCACAGATAACACGAAGCACTCTAGAGAACACAACACCCACATTCTCAAGAGGTGGGATGGGTGGTTTTGGTCATTCAGTTGGGTTATGAGTGTCTGTCATCTTTAGGGGGGTTGGTTACAAGTTGTTATTGGCCATGGTCAAGAAAAAAGCTAAACACAGGAGATTAGATTCAGGGACCTCTTTCTGAAGGAAAAAAAATGGGGGATAGAGTATAGAAATGATGGGATAAAATGGTGCATTGTTGAGTCTACTTTTGAATAACTACTAGTCTCAAATATTCTACACTGGTATGAATTTTTGCATATTGATACAAATTTAAGGTTATTTTTGTTATACTGTATATATGTTTCTATATTTGTTTAAGGTATTGTACCTATACAGATCATTTAAAAATGTAATGTAAAGTTTTAATAATTGAAAGCTATTTAGGATAATAAAAAAAGACAAGTTAGTAGTTAGTAATCTATGACAATCAAATTAAAATCACATTAGGTATGTTTTCAAGGTCAAGCAGGAACATAATTTAAATCGATAGTCTTCAAACACATCAAAGACTACAGAATATGGCATTTAAAAGTTTTAATAGCATAAGGCTTTTCATGACAGTGAGACACATCTGCTACTGGCAGCACCAATTTATTTCAAAAAAGGATGATGGGCATTGAAGAACCTCCATATGGAGTTTGGTTTCAATGTGGCAAAGTTAGCCATTTGGACAAGAAAGTGCCCTTTCCTCAACTGCTGACAGCATGCTGTCCAAATTGGACATACAGGACACAAAAGTAGTGACTGCCGAACTTTGCCAAAACAAGGTAGGTCAGTCCTTCAAAATTCCTGCTTCACAGAAAAGTCTGTCAGATATTCTAGCCTATAGGCTAAAGATGGATGCCCCAGTGTTACAGAGGAAACTTGTGTGACTGTTCAGGCAGCCAGTTGTCTCTGTCATTTCTATAGTTTTGGAAGGTGTTTACACTTCCTGTTTACTCAGGTAATATTATATTCTTTTTGGGTCTCTGATGGGGATTGAAGACTAGATAATATACAGTTTTCCTTGTCACCAATATAAAGAAAACTTAAATAAGTGATAAAAAGTTTATAATGTTAAGAAACGTAAGAGCTTAATTTGCTTGTCTAAAAAGATGTTTTTAGGTCCAAAAAAGTATTTTTAGGATGGTAATACAAGTTATGATAGAAATGGTTTAGATATAAAACTTTGGACTCACTAAGATAGGATAGATAATACAGTGCTTTCTCTGAATTTGCCAAATACATATGGACTAAACATTGTGAATGCAATTCTTACTTGATAGTTGTTCTCATTGTATATACTTTTACTATGTTAGAGTTAAAACCTTTCCTTTTAATTTAGACAGAAAGGGGGAAATGTTGTGGGATATTTGTACACTGTGTATTGCTGTAATTCGTGTAATAAAAAGCTGAACAGCCAATAGCTAGTTAGGAGATATAGGTGGGACTTCTGGGCAGAGAGAACTCTGGGAAGAAAAAAGGCAGAGAATCCAGAAGACATGGAGAGGAAACAGAAGGTCCCAGATGAAAGAGAGGTATATAAATGGGTTAATTTAAGTTATAAGAGCTAGTTTGGACAAGTCTAAGCTGAAGGCTGAACTTTCATAATTAATAAGTCTTCTTGTCATTATTTGGGGCTGGTGATGGAAAAGAGAGTCCAACCACACCTGTCCATTTTACAATTGATTATTCATTGATCGAATGAATAACCATCATGTCAGGGAGCACTGCTCTTAGGATTAGGGACCTAATATGTGATGTACATATGCAAAGAATATAATATGAATATTTGTTAAATTTAATAAAGTCCACATTTTAAGAAAGCCAGGAAGGCAGGAGACAGAGAGCCAAGCACATGGAATCTCCAGAGACCTAAACAGGCCTGAAGTGGAGGATTCTGGGCTGGGGAAAGGGGAAAATGTCTTTAGATGCCTCTGGTAGCCTCAGTCAAAGTTTGCACTCCCTTCACAGGGTGACCTTCTGGGTGAAGAGAGCTGCTTGTGTGTGCAGAATGGACAAGAGGCTTCCTCTTCCTGGCCCTGCGTTGGTGTATCCCTTGTTGAACTCCTGATTATTCACATTTTTTTTTTAAATGGTGATTTCAGTTATTTCTGAAAGTAGCCAGTACTTCCTAGTAGACTACAAAGTCAACAGCTACATAACAAAACCTGGTAAGTCCTCACCAAGATGATTATCTGCTAAAGAGCGTGTGGATTGAGAGATATGATGGATGCCACTAATGCTTAGATTACGGACCGACTGCTGGAGGTGGGACAGCACCTGAGGGTTTGGAGGGATAGGTCCTTGAGAATGAAGTATGGGGGCTATCTATGCATGGGGATATTGACTATGTGAAAAAATACAATTTAATTGAAATAGAAATATCTTCAAAATAGTGAGTGATACAGGATTAGACAGAAGCAAATCAAAGAGGAAAAAAGGGAACACAGGGAATCTCCATCAGGCTGGCCTTGCTCTCTGCAGCAAATACACAGAGGATCCGTGCCTATAGCCTGTTATCTAAAAGGAATCACCGACAGAAATTGTTTTCAGTGGTAACTCTTGGGAGGCATGGAAGTGTGTTTCAAAATCAACCAGATTTGGAAATGTCCTCAAAACGGCTTCTGAGACAAATGAGCCTCTCACAAGATGTCTGGTTAAATAGAATAACGGATGTGGAAGGTGTTGCAAACATTAATGCCCTGTGTAAGTGGAAGGTGCTACCATCATGTGCCATGTTTAAATAATCTAGCCATAAAAGAGATCACTTTTGTGGACTGCACACCCAAATATGAGCTGCAGGACAAAATTGCGAAGTCCTGATTGATGAATGGTTGTTCCCAGAGCAGACTGATTAAGGGGAGATGCTCACCTGAACTGCTTGTGTGGTATGACGGGATTTTTTTTGTTTGGTTTTTCTTGCTTTGTCTTTTTCTTGTACAAACTACTTTCTGGAGAGTTAATTCTACTTATCAGATTTAATCATGAGACTAGTGGGGTATTTATTTGGAAGTACTCTGCTGTATGAGCTCTGTGAGCTTCAGATAGGTTGGTAGCTTGCCAAAGACCACTGACTTGATAACAAAGTAGTAGCTAGTCTAATCTTCAGATATGGGGTAGCATGTCCACTGAGTGGCAGAGTCTGCTTTGGAAACCATAATCAGGTGTGGTGATATACAGTGTACCCTAATAAACTTATCTGGGCATCAGAGGACAGAGCCAGCCACTAGCTTATACACAGAGGCCAGAGAGTGGTGGCAATGCTCTTAATTTTATCACTCGAGAGGCAGAGATATGTCTGGATCTCTGTGAGTTCAATGTCACACTGGAAACAGAGCCAGGCAGTGGTGGCACACTCCTTTAATCCCAGTACTGGGAGGTACACATGTCTTTAATCCCATGAAGTAGTAACAAGGCTACAAAGGTATATAAGACTTGAGACAGGAACTAAGGCAATTCAACTCAGACCCTTTCACGTGAAGACTCAGAGGACTTCAGTCTGAGGTAATAGTATTATTGACTGAGAAGTTCGCAAGATGAGGCTTGGTCTGCTTCTCTAATCTTTCAGCTTTCACCCCAATGTCTGGCTCCAGGTTTTTCTTTTTATTAATAAGACCTTTTAAGATTTGTGTTACAATCAGGAACATGCACCCAAGCTGCTGTGCTTTATCATTCATTCATTTAAGAAACATACAGCACTCACATGTGGGTATATCTGAATATTAGTTACTCGTGAGATGCTGATAAACCCATGGCACAGTTACTATTACTATTACTTTTTAATTTTACAAAAAGACACTAAGGTACAAGGAAGTTGTGTGGCCTGTCCAAGGCCACACAGTTAGCAAATGCACTCAGACTCAGGCAGTCTGACTGGGCAGTTCAGGCCTTCTGTCTACCGTGTCCTGCCCCATTCTCATGCTTTGTGCCCTTCATCCAGCCAAATCCAAAGTGGTCATGCCTCCCCCTGACAGCCTGGGACTAGAACTTCTTTAAAGTTTCAGAGGAGGCAGGGAGCATCTATGCTCAGCTGATGCTCTTTCGACCTTCCCCAGAGCATCTATTCCTGAAGGCATGCTTTGGGATGCCACCAATTCTGTCCTAGACTCCTAAATTCTTGCCCGTGGTTCCAGACAGCATTCTTTCCTCATGAAATACATCCTTTTTCTCATTATATCTTCCCATAAAACTTTCATCAATTTGAAAATTGTAAAATGCATTTCTTTTTATGCAGACGTTTAATTTATGTATGGTTAAATGACAATTGGGCAATATATCCTCCTGCATATCCAACTACCATTCCCAACTCTGCAATTTGAAAATAAGTTGATGATCTGAAAATTGGCATAGGTTTTAAAGAAACAGCGTCTTTTCAATCTTGACTTTAGATACTTATCTGCAAAGCCAATTGGCCTGATCAGCGGACCCTGCTTCAGAGTGATTTCCAGATAGATCCACTCCCCTCGACAGTCTGACTCCACGCTCCCTGAGGACACAATGGCGTGTGCTCTCCCTGTGTGCATGGATAAGGCAGAGCCCCCAACCCCCAGCATGTCACTCTCACAATGGCATGTGCTCTCCCTGTGTGCATGGATAAGGCAGAGCCCCCAACCCTCAGCATCTCACACATCCAGAAACACTGCTGTTGAGAACAGAAAGGTGTTGTTTTTGCTTCACACCCAAATGTCAGAGCAGATTTGATTTTTCTTGATTGGCTCCAGGTGATGTTGAGGGGAATTCAGGAAATTATCAAAATCAATCTATCTTTAGAGTTTTCTTTGAAATGATAGGATCTGAATCAAAATGTAGAGTATCATTATTTTTACTCTAAACATCCTTCCCTGATTTTTCCATAGCTCTTATTCTACCAAGAAGCAGGTAAAATAGCATGTTATTCATCTAGAAGGGCAAGCCTTAATACTCTCCACAGATCTAAATCATAACCCAAACAATCTAACTCCTGCTTACTGGCTTTCTTAAGGATTTAATTACTAACCTTCAGAATAGTTAAGAAAGAAAATGTCCCCATTTCTATGAGTCAGTCACATGACTTCACATTAAGTATAAGATGTTCAGCATGATTTATAAGTGAAGAATGGAACCACTCTCTTTGGGGACAGTGACACCTGGGCACCCACAGACTTCAAAATACCTTCAACTGTCAATAGGAAAGCAAGGCTCGAACACACACCGAATATACAGGAATCTTCTCAAAAGCAAAGAAAAACAAGAGTGATCACAAACTTAACACTGGGGATATTGTTTAGTGTCTGACACACGACATGTGGATGAAAACTTAAAGACTTTTACCTGGAAACACGCTAGAAATGTAGAATTTTAGGGAACACCCTCAACTCTTACACCACAATTTTAAGCTAACTTTTAGCAAGATCACCAGGGAATCTGTATGTATATTATAGGAGAAATAAAGCTTCCTAACATGCAAGCTTCTTTCTCAGTGGCCAGTTATCATGATGCTGGAAGGTGCTAATCAGGATCCTAGAGGAGAAAAGGAAATATCAGCTACACCCTGCTGCAAACCTTGAAAACATAAAACAAGACATGCCCACTTGTGCAATAATGGCAAAAACATCATGGGAACAACCAACAACTTTCTGATGGAATTCAAGCCTCACCTCCTGGGTTGAAATCTATAGCGAAACAAGAACCTATTGCTAGACAAATCATAAACCCCGAGGGAGAACCTACTGTTATTCTGTTAAATAGACATATTAAACTGACTCCAAGTGACTAATTGTTATACACATAGTTAAATGCCTCTCTCATCTTCTGTGTGTAGAGATAGTAATTAACATCCAACTGGTCAAGGTTCAGAGAATAGGGGAACACAGAATTCTTAGCACTAAAGGGAACATTTATTCTGTACCCGCTCACCCCAAAGCTCAGAGATCATTATGGAAGAGATGTTAGAACGATTGCAACACCCAGAGGTAGTAGATTGCTACGAAGAAACAGTGTTTTATGAACACCTCAGGGCAGGTGCATGTATAAGCTCACAATAGTTGTGACAGCATACACGAGACCTGTAGACTCTCAAGCCAGTGAAAATTACAGTGTGGAGAGGTAGAGGTGAGCATGCAGTCCCACCCCTAACTGAGAAGGAGTGAGCAATAGATAACTGCTGGTGTGTGTGTGTGTGTGTGTGTGTGTGTGTGTGTGTGTGTAGGTGTTGGTCAGCACAAATAGGACTTGATACATTAAAAACAGAGCACACAGAATTAGGTGGTTGAGAAGAGCGTTGATTCTAGGAAGAACGGAGGGAGGGAGATGATCAAAACTCATTGTATGAACTCTCAAAGAACTAATAAAACAAGTTTGAGGAACACTACTTTAAAATATTTTTAAAGTGCCGTGATGTGAATAATTGCTGTTTTCCAAAAACCTCTGTCACTTAGCAAGAGTCACGGTCATTCTTAATTTGCAGGGGGCTCTCATCTTATAGTGAGAAAAATGCTCACATTTTATTGCTCTGGGAAGGTAATGGCTGACATAGAACCATTTTTTTTCCTGGAGGAACAGAGGCAGCCACAGGGCAAGGAAGAGCTGCTCGTCACTCACGGTGACAACAAATACCAGTTTGCCCTGCGTTGTTATTTCTGACATATCACCTTGTGTTCTCATCACATTATGCTGGTGGACTTTTTGCCTCCTTTTTTTTTTTTTTTTTCTTTCAGATTTTATTTTTGGGCCAGACAAGGCAACTGACCTAGAGGTTGCTGCAGGCACTTGAAAATATCATCTTCCCTGTCTTTTCTATTGGACATAGCTGTCTCTTGCAAGACACCTTACCTGGATGATTTCAAGAGTTTATCTGTCATGTGACTGTTGAGATACCAGATCCATCAAGCAAGCATCATCTCTCTCCTGACATGGTAGCTTGTGTGACTAATAAAATGAAGCTGTGATAGGAAATGGGGAGGGGGGCTAGATATCAGAGTGGTACCCTGAAGGAGTGAGGAAAAGTGTGAAGGAACGCTGCATTCTCATCCACAAGGAAGGATGTGGAGCAGACATCTTTAGCCCACACTAGTGTTGGGTAGGAAACAACTACCAGTTACTCCCTGCTCCCTGGAGGTACCCTGAAAATATATACAATATCTGATACCACACATTTCCTTGACTGGTGTCCCAGAGAAGGTTTATGCTGAGTTCATCAGGAAAGAAGTTACAATATGGCTGTTACATAGAATCAAAATCTTCTTCTCAACAGCTCATAAGAGAACTAGAGGGCTACAGTAGACTTTCTAAATTGAGAACTATTAGTTTGTGAGTGGAGAAAACTGGAGTCCCAAAGTCCTAGGCAAGAAAGCCAATTAAGGCGGTTAATCAAGTTAGTTGCTCCATAGTGATTTATTCTGTCTTACGTGATCATGCTGCTGGGATAGCTGCAACTGTCACCAGTGAGGATTTGATGCTGTCCAGTGCCACAATGACCGAGTTCTTTGTGTCTCTAACAGAAGTTGAGCAGGACACAGACTGATAGTGACAACTTATAGATTCATTAAACAGGTGAGTGAAAACATAGTATACACTCCGTAGAATGGCGGAAGGCTCAAGTCCCCTTCTGTGTTCCCTAGGTCTACACCTTCTTTGCAAAAGGGAGGAGAAATGTTGCCTGAAATGTATGGACCTTTGGTTGTCCCGGGACACTGAGTCTTTGCTATGCAGTATTTGCGATGGTCTAGACAGTCCATGTGACTGCCTTTCTGGGTTGATGTACCCCATCATTAGCTTTCTCACAGCTCACAGTCTTATATGTCTGATCCCATCTCCTTCCTCAGAATTTCCTTGTTACCTGAGTTAACTGTGCTGCTCTTACATTTTGAACATAATTGATATGGTGGACTCTAGTTAACTGAAAACCATATAATCTACTTTTTTTTTTTGTAAATAAAGAGAGGGATATTTGCTCAATTCAGAATGGGAATAAGCACCTTATCAGAAATCTTTCAACTTTTCTTGCTCTCATGGCATAAGCCTCATCCATGTCTCTTCTTTACACTGCAATCCCTTCTTTACCGGGACGTTCTGCATGCTGCTGTGATCTACTTGGTCTCTTGAATTCCATCCTCATCATTTTTTGTCTGTTTTCCACACAGCAGTCATAGCAGTCATCCCAAGATGTAGCTAGGCCAAGTCTTTCCTGAGCCCCCCAATGTTTTCTCATGTCAAAGTTCTAACGCTAGCAGCCAAGTCCTGAAGATGTGACTTGCACTCATCCCCCAAGCCCAGTGCTTTTGTATCCAGCTCTTGCCTCTGTTTTTGCAAATCAACCTCACATCTTTCCTAAACCACACTAGACACATCTCACCTCTCAGGTCTCTGCCTGGATTGTATCTCTTTAAAATAGTTTAATTTATCCTTCACTTACTTTAAATTCCTCCCAGAAAGATGCCCTATCAAACAATTGTGCCTGACTACTTTCTACAACCTCTGTGCACTGATACTTACATTTTTTAGAACTATCTGACACATTATTTTGTTGTTGTTGTTCTTTTTAGTGTCTCTCTCCTCCAGCAAGAGCCCAACTCTGTGTGAGTTGAAGTTTTGTTTGTTTGTTTTTTAAACTCTGGTCCCTGTGCCTTAGAAATTTCCAGGAATATTCTAAGAGCCCTCCTCAGTTGATGTTTGTGGATAAATGATTTTCAATGCTTATTTGCATGTCTGCCCTTCACTTGTTTTCTCACTCAGCTTGGCTTAGAAGCACTTTCCTGCCTTCCTGGTTTTGTTTGGCTCCTTCCTCAGCCTGGTGTACCTTTGCTGTTTTATGAGGACTTTGTGTTCAAGTCCTTCCTTTTTCCTAAGACTCTCCTTCTCCAGGAAGCCTTGCATTGTTCTGTTCTCAAAGTGGAGTGTGTCTCTTGACTTTCACTGTTCGTGTCTTTCATGTTTCTGTCTTACCACATGAACTATACTGTGATTCGTCTTCATGACTGGGAGCTATCCTGTCTGATTTATCTTCATCTCCAAGAGCCCAAATGATGCTCACTGCTTTACACGTAGGCCGTGCTTCATGCATATTTGGTTCACAAATAATGGCCTCGTTACTGTGGCAGTGTTGATGTGATGGTATGATATCTAGTGAGAAATGGCAACAGAGTTCTTTATAACTCTGAAATTTCTCTTTCCAAAATTTGCTCCTTATAACTCTTGATCTGGTGTTTTGTGCACCGTGGAGGATATATAGAAATTCTCTTGGGTGTGATCATTTTGCTTTAGTACATGCTGAAAAAGATGGTCACACAGAAGAATATCCATTGTCTTACTGAATTCCTTCTCTTCCACATTGAGTTGGTAACTGGGAGGAAGTTACAGTTATAGGGAATTTGTTCAACCCCTTTCATAACCCAAGAAAATACTCTCTCCACCTTTCTATTGCAATACTGTTCTGCAGTCTAGTGGGAGAATCAAGAGCAGGGAGTAACCAGTTTCAGAAGGACACCTGTTTATAGCTTGATTTTTTGCAGCATGGATTTTCCAACTCTGTTCTGTCAAGACTCTGCCTTGGAAGCTCACTGAAGAGGTGCACCACCACTGGCCTAATTGGTAAGTTTGTCTCTGGTGACATTGAGGTTCATTAGGCATCCTCTTTCCAGAGGTAGAAGTTGTGAGATTTCTACCAAGCAGTGAGTTTAGATTCTAAATGAGAAATATAGATTAGCATTTCACATAATGAAATAATGGACTTCAGGGTTACCTTTCTAGTGACAAAAGCAGAGACTGGAATCCATTGTAGGGTTCCTTGTTTAATCAATAAATGAAGGAGAGACACACAAGATTTATTTCTTCTGAGGCAACAGACACCATCATTTTTCTTAATTATCTTTGTGTTTGCCTTTCCTACTTTCGGATTCTTTCCAAGTAAAAAAAAACAACCCTCTATATTAGGAAAAGACACCCCCCCAACAGTGCCTACGTGTGTGTGTGTGTGTGTGTGTGTGTGTGTGTGTGTGTGTGTGTGTTGCTTTCTTTTTTGTACACACAGTTTGGCTTTTTTACTCCAATGCCTACAGTTCTTAATAAAAACCTATTAAGGTCAAAGATTTTGCAAGGTTGTCCAGGCTACCTTAGGGGCCAGAGGTTCCAGCTGAGAAGGAGAAATATCAAGGCAGCTGTAAGAGAGAAAACAAATAGTTTGAACTTTGGATCCACAGATGGTTGTGCCTGCCAACTGTTATGAGCCAATGAATATCTGGCCTATCATTTGTCATATTTATTGCAGTACATAATGCTGTAATTTCTCATGGCATGGCTATTTATCTTGCTGTGTTCTCTGAACAGCTAAAATCGTGGCCATGTTGGAGCATATGTATAGTGTTTTGGTCTCATCTTTAAATAGCTGCCATGCGAATTGGCATTGTCTCTCCCCTTCCAGGACTGGGAGGAATGTTTCAGAAGCAGCTAAGAGGAAGACAGTGGGAGGCTCTGACAAAGGAAATAGCGGTCCTGGTCTGTCCCTGTGTGCTTTGCTGAAGGGTTTAAAGGCATCAGAGATTTTCTGTGGACGTTTCTTCCTTTTTAGGTGTGGTCAGGTGTCTTCCCGGGGTGGACACCATTAGAGTGATGACTGCCATGTCAAGAAGGCCCGTGGGAGCCTGCTGACCTTCCTCCAAGTTTATAGAAATGAAACTGACTCAGGGAATGAGAACCTTTGAGAGTGGGAGGAAGAAGCATACTACTGAGTCGCGGGTTTTTGACAGTGTTCATGGGCACACAGGGATACGGCAAGGAGCAGCAGGAACACCTGTCTTTACTGGCATTTCCATGACTGATGGTGGTGAGTCAGTGAACAGAGGCCACATGATGCCTAACAACAGAAGGTGTGACTCATGGGTGGGCTGAGAGAATGCTCAGGGTACTGTTCATCAGCTGGCATATCTCAGAATCCACGCTGGCTGAATCACTGGGTCCAATGAAGCTTGGACTTGGGGCAAATCTCAGCCTACGTTGCAGCTTCCATGAGTGGCAGGTGCAAAATATGGGACTGCCGTTCATTCATACTGGATAAGCTGCACCCACTTCCTTGGGTGTGAAGACTCACACTTTGTTTAGGTTGCTCTATGAATTGCAGGGAAGGAGCTCTTAGCCACCGAGGCCTGTAGGATACATCAGACTCTTCATCAAGGCATCCAAGGGCATACAGTGTTCAGCAGAAGAAGGAAAAGTCACCAATGCCCATTGCATTATCACTAAGGCTAATGTTAAACATCTGAATGTTAAGATGTCCAGATCAGCCTCTGGCCCAATCACCCGAGTCTGCGTTAGGGAGGATGAGCAGCTCCCCTGTGTGTGTCAACACCTTTCCCTCCCTGGTCCCTCCATCTTAGACTACACCTAAGCAAGAAGGTCAAGAAGGCTCTGCAGTGTAATTCTGGCAGCAGCATTTGGAATTGTTTTCTTTCCTTGTAGGGAAGAAAGGGATGGTATCTCTGGCGGCTCTGATGCTGAGTGAGGCGGAGCACTTAAGCTGTCTGAAGTTGAAAAGGCTGTGCTCAGAGGTACAAAGAGCAGGTGATCTGGCACAAGTGTGGAATACACATAGAAAGCTTTGTGAGGAAGTCAGTCAGAAAGGTTAAGGCTCAAAAAAAAAAAAAAAAGAAGAGACTTGTGAAAAATACTGAAGGAGACATGGACTTTAAAGCTACTGTCAGCTTAGGGCTTGGAGTTGCAATCCAAGGTCAGCAGAGCAATAAAAGAGCTGCTATTTTGCATCTGTCTCCTCGATTAAGCTTTTTAAGAATTGGAAGCAAGATGTGTTAAAAGACCACTGAAGAAGCTGTTCTGATTTTCAGGTCTGGGCATTGGTGTCTAGTTCTAAGGGAGACAGGAATCATATGAGTAAGACAGACTAGAAGGAGTTCAAGCAGCTTCAAACTGAGTAAGTGTTCTCCACTTTCCAGCAGGGGGTTATGATTTAGCAAATGGTTTGGGCACATTTAACTAGGAAGACAATCTGGGAGTGAGTGCCAAGATCAAGGCAGAAGGAAGGAGAACTAGGGGGTACTGTGAGAGTGGTGGGGATGAACTGAATTTAGTCCAGTGTACTGTTGAGAACAACAGGAACTACATTGTAAGATGCACAAGCTTTATCAGAGGCGATCTATGCACAAAGTGCAAAGGTCAGCACTTCAGTTGTTTTAAGCCTTGGTGATGAATGGGAGGTGAGATTTCCACCTTTCCTGAACTCACTCTAAGGAGGGGGTCTTCCTGCCTTTCAAAACCAGCCATCTTTAGAAGAGGCTTCTTAAGACATGACCACCAACCTCTTGTCCTCCCTCCCTCCCTCTCTCACAGCTTGAACTTCTGAGCGTGGAGGAAGGGCTATTTGAGTTGATAACTGCTTGAGAGGCTTATTCTGGCTCTTCATTGGTGATAGAGCTGAGAGAAGAAATAAGTATTTGCTTCATGGCAATGCTGGACAAGTGGATGGCTCTGATCCTCCGTTTTCTCACACTGGACATGAGAGGATTAGCTAGGGAGCATTCAGGGTGCTCCCCTCTAGTGCTCTCCTCCCCACTGCCTTGATGTCATTGGCCTTCTTCAAGTCTTTCTGTGAGTTTTATTTTAGGCCTATGGCATACACACACACACACACACACACACACACACACACACATATATATATACGTATATATATATATATATATATATATATATATATATATATATATATATATATATCAGATTCACAGGGATTTTGGTGTTTTTTTTTTGTCTACTTTAAATAAATAGCAAACTCTCTTGAATCACTGAAATGTGACAAGAAATGAAACTTTAGCTGAGATTCAAGCAGTGTGTTAGGTTTAATTGTGTTCTGTTGATACTAGCATAAATACTGTGAAGGTGCCCTCCAGTGTACTGCTTTTCTCATAGCAGCCATCACCCCATGCAGCATTGTCGAGAGAGAGAGACACTGGCTGCAAAGGGAGGCAGCTTCTAGCAGGAGCCTTGCCCCTAATTAGCAATATGACTTTGGACAAATCTCCTTCCATCTTGGCGCTGTTTCCTCATCAGTGCGGTAAGTGGGTTGACCTATATTATCTCCCAGGTCCCTTCCAACTCCAGAATTTTAAAAAGCCCATGATTTCAAGCCAAAAACAGTATTATGGAATGAGCTGACAGCATGTATAAGTGCAAGTTGATTAGGGAAATGGCATAGGATTTATTTTTTAAATTGGCTTTCACAATAATGAATCATGGAGTAATGCTATAGAGAAGGAGCTACATTTAATGTAAGTGTTCGAGAAAGCATGGCATGTTTTAAACAATGGTTGAAAATAACCTTCCATTCTTTGCCCTTATATTTCTCCTAATGGATGACATAAAATGGATACTCGGGCTGAATAGTGGCTTTGTTCAATTTTAAGTCACCCTGTCATGTTGCATACTGCTTCTTTCCATGTTGGCTGGCATTGCAGGATGCAGCACTCAGCAGAATGAAGAGTTAGAAATGTGACATGGGGTGTCAGAAACAATACCTGCCTTCTGCAGATCAGCTATCATGTAAAGGTTGGTATTTAGAACATCCTGAGATAATTCAATATCTCGTCTCTGGTAGGGAGGATGTCAACCTGAGTTAATTTTTTGTTTATCAGATATGATGGGACAAGATGACATTAAAACGTTTGAAAGAAATAATTCTGAATGCATATTTTAAAAAGTCAAGCAAATCTTTAAGGAGCTTAGGGATTGCTCCAATTGATTTCCTGTAACCATAGGGCCCAAAGATAAAATGATAATGGTCATAGACCATTGTCCAGAGTAAACCCAGCGATTTCCTGTCTTGTCATATCTCTTCTGTGCTATCACAGCCTCCCAGCTTTGATTGTAGGAGATCTTATGGAGAGAGAACTATTTTATTTCTTCACTGAGTTGGTACAGGGTAATGAATGTGTGGGTGACACTTGCTTCAGCTATATCCTCAGTCCAGAAATGAGAATTCCAAGGACTCCTGAAAATTGGGAGTGCCTGTCAGCTATCCTGTGGCTGCTGTGCTCACTCTCCTAGTTAGTCTGTGAAATTTCCTGATGGGCACACAGCTGATGCTTGGAAAAGCAAGGGGTCAGACCTCTCACTTTGTTCTGGGATCTTTCCTTTTTCCTTTTCATCCTTTCCTTCGTGTGTGTGTGTGTGTGTGTGTGTGTGTGCGCGCGCGCGCGTGCGTGTGCGCACAAGCAATGCATTTGAACACCAACGTCGAACACTGGGTGTCTTCTTCATATGTCTTATCCTTTGAGACAGGGTCTTTAGCTGAACCAGCTATTCATTGATTAGCTAAATTGGTTGGCGAACAAGCTACAGACGGAGTCGGCCTGCATCCTGCCCCAGCATTACATACCTACTTGACGATGCCCAGTTATGCATATGCTGATAATCTGAACTCAAGTTCTCAGGCCTGCATGGCAGGCACTTTATGGGTTGAGCCACCTCCTTAGCTGTGCACTGGGATCTTTAGGTTGTATAAACAGTGTTCTATCCACAAGAAATTGTATGGAATAGTCTTGGGAAGCCCCTCTTCATCTGGAGCCCTTTGTCTTCACAGGACACAGATCAACATTCAGAGGGAAGGTGTTGAAGCAGGTAAATGACAACCTGGATTCTGTTTGGAAGGGATTTTTATTCTCTCAGGATTTTTGTTGCCTGGAAAGTTCTTCATTCCCTGAAGCAAATAAACTGTGGACTTTTTCTTACTAGTCTGCTTGACATGTCCAGACAGCGTTTTCTGAAATGTAGTGGCAACATAGGTTCAGGTTGGGGTCTCTGGAGCTGTTTGTTCAACAAATCTTTCCTAAGCATACTGTGTATATAACAGATGTTCTTCTTCTTTAGTCATCTCTTTAAGAATTTCTTTTCCTCTGTGGAAGACTTATTTGAATCCGAGGAATGACATTTAGAACTTTTCTCCCTAGAGATCAGAAAACTATTTTCAAATGAACACAATTAGCAGAGAAGAGATGTAGTTTCTCAAGCCCTGAGTCTGTATACCCAGAAGGCTCTGAGGAAACTTTGTAGAGGAGTAAAAGCATCTAGGAAAGTACATCATAAACAGCCCCTGACAGATAAACTACAGTCTTCCTCTTCAGTGCCTTGACAGATACATGCTCATACAGTGAACATATTCTTTGGTGTTTCGGAATTATCTAGCCTTTTTTTAAAAATTGATATTTACCTTAGAATCTTTACTATGACTTGGTTTTCATATACACTTCAGTACAAAATCATTTTATTGTATTTTGCATGAGTCAGAGTTGAAGATGTAGTATTTATTCCTGTATGCATATTTCTACTGAAGTTACCTGCATTGAAAAAGAGATTTTTTTACTTGTGGGCCTCCACATACTGCATATTTATGTGACTAAACTACAATGCTCACTTAGAAATGGCTATGTCACCAATATGTTTTATGTAATTGTTTACATAAAATTCTCAATTTCAATAACATGCCTATTATTTTGTCTTTGTAATATATAGTAGTACTTACTACAAATAGAAAAATATTGTCCTTCATATCTGGGGAAGATATTACTGACAAAGCTGTGTAGGGATGTAGCTAAAAGATCAATACGTGATCAATAGTTCACTGCTCACAAAGTGGGAAATTCTATAGTTAGTATTGACAGAACCTGGTGTTGTTTGTAGATGTGTCTTGAAGTTGCGGGTTTCATGCACAAATCAGTATATGGATTTGAGTGATCAATCAAGAGATATTCTAATTGATACACGAACATGTAGCACCTTGTCTTTCATCAGATCAGACCTTTAGGATGTCCTGCTCTGCCACAGACTCTGTGGTAAATTTGAAGTGTGCTCGCCCCTTCTTTCTTCTCTCTACTTGTTGCATTTGGCACTTTGATCTGCTAAGGTTAACCTGCTGTCTCTCAGCATCTCCAGCTGAGTGAAGCTGTGTTGCCTTTCTGTATCCCAAGTTCACACTCTTGGCGTTATATAAGGAAGTCAGGTGTGGGCATCATTGTGCACACGCAACAACAGGGCACTGAGCTGAGGCTGCAGAAGTGAATGGGTCTCTTGCAGTCAGTAAGATATATCGTAGCAGGCATCTCCCACATTCTGTAACCACTTTTGGTGAAATGATGACATTTAAATATCAAAATATCTCAGAAAATAATTTTTTTTTTTTAGTTACTCAGTCTTTGTAAAATGTCTGTAAGATAGGTATTATTATCAGTTTCATTTTATGGACAAGAATTCTGAAGGCAAGAGAAGTTGGGAAACTCATCCATGCTCACATGCCATGGAAACGCTAGAGGTGAACTTTGCCCTTCTAGAATTCGGCTTCAGAGTCTATGTTCATCGCAACCACAGCATGAGGGCCATTTTTTTACTTTGGGGTATGTCTCTACCTTGGTAAACATATTTACAACAGGATAGTTAACCAAGATCAAGGGAAGGACCTCTGGCCTAGGCTATAAAACAGGCATCTGGGAGGAAGAATCTTAAACAGAGGCTCCAGGAGGCTGGAAACATCTTGAAGCCATCCCTGTGGTCCCCTGAGATATCGTCCAGTTATTTGCGTTGTCACAGAATCCAGTGGTACTTAGCCTGAAGCTCTCTCTTCTATTTTTTAAGCAGCAATTTTTCTAATCCTTCTTTGGATTCAGAAAGCAAAAATGAATTATTCTGCTTTGTTGTCAATGAACTCTAACCAAGTGTTAAAATAGGTGAAATGTCATATTGCAGAGTAGTGAGGTCTCCAGAAAAGTCCATGCAAAGTATAGTGCCTATTTGACTATTAGGACAATACCATTTAACATGTTTCTAGTAGGTTCGAGTTTACTGTCTCACCATTTCAGTTTTTTTTTCCCATTGGCTGTCAAATTTTCTTTTGGTCCTAAAGAATGAGATGGAAGAATGTGATAATGCTCCATAGCAGTGAAGCCTTTATTTTTTGTAATCTCTGTTTTGTCTTAGGTATCTCAAATGTTTTCTTCTATAAAGAAAAAGGACTCCAATTCTGAAGTGTTCAGTTCATTGACAACAAAACTAATCCTATTAATTACCCTTCCTTCTGACCTTATCTACACAGTCCTGTTCCCTTTATCTTGAACACACTCATATTTCAATGAAAGTGGAAAATGGAAAGTTATGAAATGTTAACTTTCAAGTTAACTCTTTTGCTTGGAAAGCAAGGAAGAATTGTAGGAGTTACCCTCTATGTCAACACCAGGAATGTTTCACTCTGATATAGTTTAATGAAGAATACAGAATTCTGTTTGTGTGAGAAAGCAGCAAACTGCAAGGTGATTGCCTGAGTCCTCATCTGAAGGGTATTTACTAGTGGTCCTAAACCAGTGATCAGTAAAGCTGATCACTGAAGTCTTATTGAATCATATTAATTAATCCCTTTATAGATATATATATATGTATGTATATATACCAACCATCCACTAAATATAGTGAACCCCTGCTGTATGTCAGCTGCTCTCTTGGTCCAGAACACTACAGTAACAGAACACTAGCTATATTCTAGCTATATTTCCTCCAGGGAATTAGAGATGGGCGAGCTTTCCAGGAAAGCAATTGTCAAGATGGACTCAGTAGTGTAAGAAACTGATTGAATCAGCTGGGGCTGTAGCTCAGTTAAGAGTGCTTACACATCATTCATGAAGTACCTGGGTTAGGGCCATAGCTCTGCCTAAATTGCATATGCATGGAATCCCAGCACCCAGGAGGCAGGAGAATCAGAGTTCAAGGTCATTCTCAGCTATACAGGGAGTTCAGGGGTAGCCTGGTATAGAGACCCTAGGGGAGGAGGGGGGGAAGAAGGAAGGAAGAAATGGAGGTAGGGAAGAAGAGGTGGAGAATCCAGGAGACAACAATGGTCAATCCACGACAAACAAACAAGCCATGAGAAGACAGTGGTAGGATCACACGGGGCTAGCCTCATACATGTCTTACATGTTGCTGGATGAGAGCTTAGAGGGAGACCTCGAGACTAGAATACAGTCTGAATAAGGCTCAGCTAAGCCTTGACTTTCTATCAGAAGTGTTCTACAATGGCTGGGCTTACCTAAGGCCTCTGCCAATCAGCTGCTGGACCACAGCAGCCCTGGGCGTGTGTGGCTTCGAAATGAACAAGGTGGACCCAGGAGATGTGGCAGCTACAGGCTGCCAGCAAACTGCACATGCCTTTTCCCGATGGGGGAATCTAAAATCCATGCTGCTAGGGCTGGCCCAGTAAGGAAGGCAGTAATGAATGAGCTGTAGCTGTAAGGATGCCACGGGGCCGTCGGGTGCCAGAACAAGGAAGGTTATCTGCATTCCCCATTCTTCCCTGGTTTTCTGTGCGGTAGCAAACGGTGTGACAAAACCCTTTGCCCTGTGCTTCTGAGACAGAGTCAGCTGAAGGGAATAAGGGACTGAAGGATGAGCAGGGAGACGTGAACTTCTACCTCCTCATCCTTCTCAGCTTTCATTCCTTGTATCAAAGCCCATTTCACCGAGCCCTGGTTGCACTCTGATTGACAGACCTAGTCTGAAAGAGAGAAAAGAGATACTTTCCTAATGAATGGTGTTTAAGCTGAAATTTGGAGAGTAGGAGAGGGAGCTGGTGCAGCATGGTAAACATGGCGCCTGCCCGAGGTCTAAGTTTGATCCCCGGAGCTCAAGTTAAGATGGAGGAGAGAACCAGTTCCACCGAGCTGTCCTTTGACCTCGCCATGCTAGCCGCGGCACGTCTGTGCACATGCACACCATACACTTCCACAACAGTAAAGAAATAGAATGAGAGTTCTCTCATGACAGTTAGGGCGTTCGGCCATCCCATCACCAGACTAGGTGGGGCTTTCTCTCGACCATTGACAGTAGTCTGTAGTGGAGGGATCTTTGTGGATTTCTGGAGGCCTCTCTAGCACTCTGCTTCTTTCTATTCCCATGGGGTCTTCATTTATCATGGTCTCTCTTTCCTTGTTCTCCCACCCTGCTCCTGATCCAGCTGGGACCTTGTGCTCCCCTAAGCTCTCTTTCCCTCCATTACCACCCCCACCTGCACCCCCAGTTTGCTCATGTAGATCTTATCCATTTCTCTGTCACTGGGCAATCCCTGTGTCTTTCTTAGGGTCCTCTTTACTAGACAGCCTCCCTGGAGTTGCAAGTTGCCGTCTGGTTATCCTTTGCTTTAGAACTCTCATCTAGTGACTAATGGAAGCAGAAGCAGAGATCCATGGCCAAGCCCCAGGTGGAGCTCCAGGAGTCAAATCAGCGAGAGAGAGGAGGGATTATATGAGCAAGAAATATTGAGACCATGATTGGAAAAAGCACAGGGACAAATAGCCCAACTAGTGGAAACACATGAACTGTGAACCAATATCTGAGGAGCCCCCGTGGAACTGGATCAGGCCCTCTGGATAAGTGAGACAGTTGATTAGCTTGAACTGTTTAAGGGGCCCCCAGGCAGTGGGACCGGGACCTGTCCTTGGTGCATGAGCTTGCTTTTTGGAATCTAGAACCTATATTGAGACACTTTGCTCAGCCTTGGTATAGGGAGGAGGGGACTGGACTGCCTCAACTGAATCTACCAGGCTGAGCTGAATCCCCAGGGGAGACCTTGCCTTGGAGGAGGTGGGAATGGGGGGGTGAATGGGGGGAAGGCTGGGGGATGGGAGAAGGGAGGACAGGGGAATCTGTGGCTGATATGTAAAAATGAATTAATTATAAAATAAAATAAATAAAAAGAAGGAAACTAAAAAAAAGAGAAATAGAATGAAGATAAAATATTCCCCAAACTTTGGGGAATAGAGAGAAGATGCCCCAGATGCACTGCTACATCCTTATTGCTGGTGTAGAGCCTGTACAACCACCTGTTACCATGGATCATTTGTTCATTTTCAAAACAATCTGATCCTAAAAAGTATGGGTTCTGGAACCACAGGACTGGATTCACTCCAATGTCTTTCATGTCCTTGCTGTGTGATCCTAGGCAGTTTATGAAATTCCGTGGGCTTCTTTTCTAAAATAGGCATCACATTATTATTCTCAGTGGTGATGAGGCGTCACTGTGCTAAAGTGTACATCTGCTATTGCTCTTTTTCGTACCCACCTCCAGACTTTGCAGAAGCCCGCTGTGCTGGGCGATCCCTTGGCCTTCAGGAGGACGGTATTGTGTAGCCAGTCCATGTGTCTTTATTCCCTTCCAAAGTCTAATGTTGGAAGGAGAGAACTGAGGGCAACTTGCTGTCTTGTTACTTATTCTGGGTCATCTTTATCTGCTTGTGCTCTCATGGATTTCCTTTTCACAGTAAAAATTTAATGTTTTATTAGGATATTCAGAATATTGGTCATTTTCAGTGCATTTTGCTTAACATACCTAGTTATCCTATTGATTTTCAATTTTGCTTATTTCTTCCTATTAAGAGTTTTTTTCTCCTGTTAAATTATTGACAGGTTTTTCTATTTAATTATACGTCTAAGAAAGCCAGGATTTCTTCCTTTTCAATTACCAGTTGACTCAATGAGTTCTCTTAAGGTTTTATGTGGAAGGCAGCAGGCCTAGCACTGTTTGAACCCAGAGTTGATGGTTCAAGACATGCTAGGCTTTATTCAGTAATTAAGACAGTTTCAGACTACAGAAAACAACAGATTACCGATTTCTTTACATGGTAAAAAATGATTAAAAAAAAACTGGTTTAAGAAGTTCCAGGTTGAGAGTCCTATTAGAGACTGAATCTTGGAGACTCCTCATTGGCTGCCTCTGGACATCTACAAGCTACCACATAGGAATACTTAATGTGCAATGCGCCTTACCATTGGAAATGATGTGCACCTTATGTGGACTTTTGGACTCACTGCCACACACAGATGCCAGGTGGTTAAAACAAGAATTCTAGAGAAAGATAGACAAGGCTAGAGTCTCTTCTCTCTTCTGAGTGCCCAGGTCTTCCTTACTGGCTAGTGTACTGAGGATGATTTCATGTCTCCTTAGAGGGTGGCTGTGATAGTTAAATTAGCTCATGTTCTGCATAGTTCCTGGTGCATAGAAAACAGTTGGCATACACCTAAGTTGTTATTACCATTACTTGTCAATTCCTATATCAGTTTTATAGATTTTACATCTCTCTCTCTGACCTTCGCCCAATAAATATGCTTTTTTCATTTTGAAGATAAGGAATTTGAGTTGCTGCTCTCTATTTGGCTTCTGAAGAAAACAACACACAATCTGGACAGGGAATCAATGAATTGGACTTTGAAGTACCACTCAGGTTTTAGTAAAAGTAAACTGGAGAATGTGCTAAGTGTAAAACCCCATTTCTTAAATGGCTTGGATGGGGCAATTCCATTTTCTCCTCAAGGAAGATCAATTATCCAGATGTCAGATTTCGGCCACTTGCTCTTCTTCTCAACCCCTCTCCTCTGACTTTTTCATTTCTTTTTCTTTTACTGTGGCGTTGGATAGAGTGTGTCAAACCATGTTCCACGTACCAGGCTTAACCCTCTACAAGGTCAATTGAGCTCCTTCTTGCTTTGGGAGATGCGTTAAATGCCATGACAATATTATTAGTTATTTAATATACTTAGTGACCTCTTCCATTATATTGTCCCCCTTTCAGAAATATCTCTCTGTATCTTATCTTCCATTTTTATTTTTTTTAAGTTATGAAAGCAGTGTTCTAAAACATTTGTTTCTTGGCACAATACTTTGCAAAAACATGTTCTTCCAGATTTTATCATGCTATCTTGATTTCTCTTGCCAAATTTTTTTCAAAGGATTTAGGGTGGTTTATTTTGTGTAATTTTTAAAAAATCTTTGATAGAAGGCGGGTCTATTCTGATCTATTACTTTAATAAAAATGAACAAGGTGTGTTCTCTTTGGGTCTACTGACTGCTTAGCTTGCAATGCCTTCTTTCCTGCTTTAGGACCAAAGTAGATGTGTGTGGATTTATGTTGATATGTTCATTACTTGGCAGACAGAGAGGGAGGGAGAAAAAACTGTGACATGAGCAGTTCCAGGAGGAGCAGAGTATCATGGGAGGTTTGGCTGGTTTCCCCAGGATGGGCACTCAAGCCCTCTCCCAATCTGCCAGAGTGATGGAAGTTTGCCATTGGCTGTGCATGCCCAGGGCGTCCTGAGATGGCTGTGGGAGCAGTGCTTTCCCAGAAAGGCCATCAACAGTTTGCTCCTTATAATATGTTTCAGTTTTATTCTGGCTGAGCCTTGATAGGCACACCTTATTTTTCTGAGGATGTAAGAGAGGTGTTTTGACCTCACTTTTTCCCCTCACCTTCCTGAGAAGTGTCTCCTTTAATTTTTAAAGAAAGTATTGAGTAATAAAATCTAGATAGAAGAGAGGGAAGGAAAACAGGAGGAAGGAAATAGTGAAACACCTTTGTCCTCTCCATGCCTGCCATTTGCTGTTCCACTGACGGAAATAGTAACCGCTGTTTTCAGTTTGCTATACCTGCTTCCACTGTTCAGTTGGTGACTAGAAGTCTATACATACCTCTGTATGTTGTTCCTTATTGTCCTATTGCCCCTTAAGCGGAAGGAAGTGTCATTTAGCTCACTTTGAATTTTTGTTCCACTGATACCCACAAGATGCTTTCAAATTTGGAGACTGTTTTCTTGTTCTTGAGTGCAGCTGCACAGATACTGCATCTAATCAGTCTGTCTAGAAGAGTATTAGGGGTGTTCTAATCAGGTATTCTCCCAGACAGTGCTGAAATGGGGAAACCTTGTTTATTATTTATTTTGTATATAGATAAATAGTCCCATGCGATAAATTCCTAGAAGCACAAGAATTATAACAACCCATGGTCAATTTTGCCGTAGTGATAGATGCTGGAATATGCCATCTGTAAGTGCCGCCACTTTACCATGACGTCAGTAAAGTTTGGAGATTCTCACACTTCAGCAACTTGTTAGAGTAGGGTCTTACCTGTGGTTATCAATGATCATACAGCATCATATTGACCTTTTTTCTCTTGTCATGAATGACATTATTGCTTTATAGGAGTATGAATTGTTCACATTTCATTTTTCATGAAGTTCACTTTTGTCTTTTGTTCATTTTCTTGTATTAGTAGTCTTGAATTATTTAAATCAGTTGAAAGACACCATATATAATAGTATACCTTTCTATGTCAAATGGGATGTAAAAACATTTTTTATGTGTTCACAAGAATGTTTTTATTCTTTGTTTAGAAATATTTTTATTTTATAATTAATTTAATTTTACATATCAGCCATGGATTCCCCTGTCCTCCCTCCTTCCATCTCCCAGCCTTCTCCCCCAATTCACCCCCCATTCCCATCTCCTCCAAGGCAAGGTCTCCCCTGGGGAGTCAGCCCAGCCGAGGCAGGTCCAGTTCCATCCTCCCTGCACCAAGGCTGAGCAAAGTGTCTTAGCATAGGCCCTAGGTTCCAAAACCCAGCTCATGCACCAAGGACAGGTTCTGGATCCACTGCCTGGGGGCTTCCCAACAGCTAGCTAATCAACTGTCCCACTTATCCAGAGCCTGATCCAGTTCCATGGGGGGCTCCTCAGATATTGGTTCATAGTTCATGTGTTTCCACTAGTTGAGCTATTTGTCCCTGTGCTTTTTCCAATCATGGTCTCATTATCTCTTGCTCACAGAATCCCTCCTCTCTCTCCCTGATTGGACTCCTGGAGCTCCACCTGGGGTTTGGCTGTGGATCTCTGCATCTGCTTCCTTCAGTCACTGGATGAGAATTCTACCACAACAGTTACTGTGTTTGGCCATCTGATCACCAGAGTAGGTCAGCTCAGGCACTCTCCCGACCATTGCCAGTGGTTGACAGTGGAGGTATGTTTGTGGATTTCTGGGGACCTCTTTAGCACTCTGCTTCTTCCTATTCCCCTGGGGTCTTCATTTATCATAGTATCTCTTTCCTTGTTCTCCAACTGTGTTTCTGATCCAGCTGGGACCTTGTGCTCCCCTAAACTCTCTTTCCCCCAACCCTTGCCCTCCATTACCACCCCCACCTCCAGTTTGCTCATGTAGATCTTATCTATTTCTCTGTCACTGGGCAATCCCTGTCTTTCCTAGGGTCCTCCTTACTATCTAGACTCCCTGGAGTTGTGAGTTGAAGTCTGGTTATCCTTTGCTTTACACCAGTAGCACAGACACTGAGAGACACAATCAATCAATGGAACCTCTTGAAACTGTGGTCAATAAGACAAAATGACAGCCTACAGAATGGGAAAAGATCTTCATTAATCCCACATCTGACAGAGGGCTGATATCCAGAATATGTAAAGAACTCAAGAAATTAGACTTCAAAATACCCAAAAGTCCAATTAAAAAATGGGCTATAGAGCTAAACAGAGAATTCTCAACAGAAGAAGCTTAAATGGCTGAAAGACTTTTAAGGAATTGCTCAACATCCTTAATCATCAGGGAAACACAAATCAATACAACTCTGAGATACCATCTTTCACCTGTCAGAATGGCTAATTATCAAAAATACTGAAGACAGCTTGTGTTGGAGAGGATATGGAGCAAGGGGAACACTCCTCCACTGCTGGTGGGAATGCAAGCTTGTACAACCACTTTGGTGCTTCCTTAGAAAATTGGTAATCAACCTTTCTCAACACCAAGCTGTACCACTCTTGGGAATATACCCAAGGAATGCTCAATCATACCACAAGGGCATTTGCTCAGCTATGTTCATATCAGCATTGTTTGTAATAGCCAGAACCTGGAAACAACCTAGATGCCCTTCAACTAAAGAATTGATAAATAAAATGTGGTACTTATACAAAATAGAGTACTACTCAGCAGAGAAAAACAAAGATACCATGAGGTTTGCAGGCAAATGGATGGAACTAGAAAATATCATCCTGAGTGAGGTAACCCAGACTCAGAAAGACAAACATGGTATGTACTCACTCATAAGTGGATACTAGTTGTAAACCCATTTTTGAATATATTTGTCATCTTTGTTTTTATTTTATTTGGATATGCAGAGACCTTTTTGATTATATTTTTTAACATAATTAGAATAAGCACTCTCTGCTTTTGGACCTGGGTAATATTTTGAAAAGATTTGAAATAGTTTAGAAAGAAATCCTCTCATTTTTTTTTTGTGATTTTGTTTATAAACATTGACTGATTTGAAATTTGTCTCAATATAACATAAAAACTATGAATAAAATTATATCTTTCATTTGACAACCCCTAGAAACAAGAATATGATGCATGGCCCTTTGATTGATGCATTACTTTGAATTCATGCTAGAGGATAGTCCAGGAAAAGAAAAAATAGAAGTATACCAATTTTAAATATGGCAAAATTTATTATTTTTGATAACATAATTAAATACCTGGAATACCTAATAGGATAAACTAAAATATGTGAATGACCATAGAAAGCTTTGGATTCTACTGAAAGACACCAATAAAAAGTGAATACATTAAAAGACACACTCTCATTAGGAAGCTAATAAGCTATCATTGTCTCTAAGCTAATTTTTAACTGGCATAAAAAATCAGTATTATTTTTGGAATACTCATACTGATACACAGGAATGCTCAGGATAGTAAATAATCACAGCTACCAAAATTCTGAAAATGAATTATGTTCAAAGGACTGAGACTGTAGGTCCTACTTGTTTATAGAGCTTCAGGAATTAATCCAAAATGTGACCAGAACATGAATAGATCAGAGGAATAAATGGGAACTTTACAAATAGACTTGAAGTAATGGAATTTTGTGCACAATAAGGGCACAGTCTCAGCCCAGTGGGAAGGGATGATTTGGGGACAATGTCCTATCACTGTATAGACAAAATGACATTTCTAGAAGGCATCACATTAGTGCAGTATCTTGGAACAACTAGTGAGACTAAAAACACACAATGGACTCTGACTGAACCCACCTCGTCAGCAAAGAAATACCTGTCCTATGCCAATGATAAAAGTACTAAATTCCATCTGAACTGACCCAGTCAGAATTCGTGCACATTCCTTTTCCATTTCCCAGTGGATGGGAGAAGTTACGGAAAGGAATGAAACCTTTGTCAAAAGTAAACGAGATATAAACTCTAGAAGTCGATTATAATAATCTACTGTGGGTATCAAGGAAAAAGATTGTCATGGAATGGCTTTAAAATTCTCTTTGACTGAGCAGGGAGGACTCTAGGATGACAGGAAGATTGGCTTCCTACCTTACAAATAGTTTTGCTTTATTCTAACAGCATCAGGAAGAAGCCAAGTTGGCCTCTGTGAGTCCACCAACATGCAGGATTCGGATGCAGGCTGTGAGAGTACTGATTGCTTTCATTAGCACTCAGGAATTCTCAGCGAAAGAGCTTGACTTACAGACACAGTTTCAAGTTTTTCATCTGCAGGTGTTTCTATTCTGTACTTGTTTTTATTGCCTTCTTGCCTAATTTTGCTTTCACCCATTTGCTAGGTTAAATTTGAATAAAATTTCTTCAGATCTTCCTGCAATTTGGGGCAACAGAGCTGCGTTGTGTAGATGAACTAATTTGGGGGGGTCTTAAAGTCATTTGATTCAGGGTGCAGTATAAATGCAAAGCAGGATGCATCGTAAAGCAAAATGCTAATTATTGCAGGCAATGCAGATGTTACTCTTAAAGGTACCAGCTGTGCATCACCTCTCAATATCATGGGCTTGCTCCTAGAAAAGAACCTGGGACGCTGAGTGGTAGGAACTGAGGCCAACAAATAACTCGGAAAATAAAAAAAAAAAAAAAGAAAACTACTGAGAAAATAGAACTGCAATTATCACAGTAAAGTGTTGAGGCTGGGGAGATGCTTCTGTGGGTAACTGCTTATAGGACAAACATGGATTTGAGTTGGATTCTCAGCACCTGTGTAAGACGCTGGTTGGGGGGGTATGTCCTTAACGGTAGTGTTGAGGGAGCAGGCAGACACCAGGACCTTACTGGCAAGTCCAGCTGTGATGCTGAACTTCACGTTCAGTTAGAGCATGTTCAATGAAAAAATAAGGTAGCCAGTGGTAGAGCAAGACACTCAATCGGTGGCCGCCACATGAGCATGCATGGGTAATTGCACAGGTCTGTCCACGTCTATGCATGTACCACACAGATGCACGCCACAGACAACAAAAGAGGATGAAGCTGAGCACATTGAGCATGCTGTTTTTTTGAGGACAAGTCGACTTGGTAACAAGGGACGTGGTAGAAACAGCGAGGCCGCCACAATTCCCGAAGGCCTGATGGATCATGTTCCTGCTTATTTTTTTTTTTTATACACGGTTTTAAGGTGTAGTAAGAGTTTGGAACAACATGGTAGATTTGGACATAATTCAATCTGAAGCATGAGAACTTGTCAAGATAATATTTTTTGGTGTCTACCGACTCAAGATTTTAAAGCAAAAGCAGTATTTAATTCATACAGATTTATTACTTAATCCAATAGCCGGGGAAATGTATTCATGGAGAAAATGAATTGTTCTCAACTACCCATGAGGTTAAGTTGGACTTTTATTTAACTGATTTGTATCATATACATTTTAGTTAGTATTCTATTACTGTGCAGGGACACCATGACCAAGGGAACTCATATAAAAGACAGCCATTAATTGAGGACTTGCATATATATATATATATATATATATATATATATATATATATATATAGAGAGAGAGAGAGAGAGAGAGAGAGAGAGAGACAGAGACAGAGACAGAGACAGAGACAGAGACAGAGACAGAGAGGGGAGGCTGGGTCTGGTGGTTTGGGCTTTTGAAACCTCAAGCCCATCCCAGTGACACACCTCCTTCAACATGTTCACACCTTCTGCAATAAGGCCACACCTCCAAACCCTCTCTAAGCAAGTCTGTCAGCTGGGGACTGAGAACATAAAATCCCATGCTGGCCATTCTCACTTCAAACCGCCACAATGAACCTCGCAAAGATCTGAGTAGAGGGGATTTACTCATCTGAGCCAATGGATTAGGAGACATGTGTAGGACATGTATACTACCTACAAAGTACACAAACACAGCAGCTCCAGTAAGGTGTAATAATTTCTCTGCAGTAACGCTGAGAGGAAAGGGGAGGGCTGATAGGATGAATACTTTTTGTTTTCAGTATGGAGGCATGTCAAGTCTTCAGATGAAATCATTTCAGATTTTATTCTGAATAAAATTTGGTACATGAGATTTAATAACGAGACAGCCAAGCAACACGATGCACTGTTTTCTATGATAGTCTTCATCATACAAGGAGGAAGGTTTTAAGAAAAAGGAGTCCATTCTGAAGCTGTAGTTTCACATGGTAGAACATGAGAGATGAAAACGAATCTTCAATAGCATACATTTTTGGTTCTGAGTTTTCTTCTTTTGTGAAAGACTTCTCTCTCTATGTGTCACAGAGACTCCAAAGGCCAATATGAAACAGAAATAAACAATAACAGATACTCGAGAAGTTTCTAAAGTCTACCCTATTGTAGCAATAACTTTAAAAGTTCTTATTAATGAAAACAAACCTGAGCCAGGTAGTGGGGTGAATGCTGGAAGATCAGAGAGTTAGAACAAGCCACAGCCACCTCACCTCGCCAATTCCCTAGCTGATCCTGTTTCCTCAGACTGGAAGCTTCTGTGTCCTCATCCAAATGGGTCTCAGCTGAACTGTGCTGCTCAAAGCCTGAAAGCTTAACCAGCCAAATGCTTAACCAGCCAAGTGCTTTTAGTTTCTGGTCTTCAGCCTTATATATCTTTCTCTTTCTGCCATCACTCCCTGGGATTAAAGGTGTGAGTCACCATGCTTGGCTGTATCCAATGTGGTCTTGAACTCACAGAGATCTAGAGGTATTTCTGTCTCTGGAATGCTAGGATTAAAGGTGTGAGTGCCACAGCCTAACCTCTATGTTTAATATTGTGGCTTTTCTGTTCTCTGACCCCAGATAAGTTTATTAGGGTGCACAATATTTTAGGGAACACAATACCACCACACCCTATAGGCAAATATATTATCATTTCAATGGAATGGATTTGATGTCAGAACAGAGTTTTAGTTTCTGATAAGCTCTAGTACCTAGTTTTGTAACTCCATTTTGTACAGCTTAATTAGACCCACCACATTTAATATTTGACTATTCCTTCTACAAACAAGACCAGGATATTCATGAAAAGCTTCTATTAACAATTTGGCAATTTCAGACACTGAACTTAGTCCCCGGAAATATCTTTGTATAAAACAAACCAGGTTACATCATTTTTATGCTTGAACACCTTCAAAGGCTCCCAGTTCCCTGGGAGAAATCCAAAGTCCTTGATACGGTTCATGAGACCCTTCATGGTCTCACTCCCAGTTAGCCTCTTCATCCCTGTTTTAAAAAGCAGCCAACAGCCAACAGCAGCTTACTTCAATTCTTCCACATATGGTACAAAGCACATAATTGGGGATGAAACATTGGTTTTAGGCTATTGGGGTCCAAGTCTTAGCTTTGTTGTGTGTTAACACTATGAACTACTTAATCTCAGTTTTTCCATAGGGTGACAATAGAACAACTTTCAGAATTCCTTGAATCCACAATTGTAAAACCTAGAGTGTTGCTTGGGAACATCAGATTCCATCATTCATTCATCCCGCTACTGGGTCACCACTGGCCCCAGGCTCTGGAAAGATAGTTAGGTCCTCATATTGGTGACTCAAATCAAGACAATTCAGAACTACACAGTATATTTTAAAAATAAGTCTAAGAAAGATATGATCTTCCCAGTGACTACTACATTGATTTCTTTTTAAAAATAACACTTAAAAAAGAAAACAAAAAGAGAGAGAAATCTGTTCCTCTTGCTTTGTTGAATATCCCCATATACCCATATATACTGTCTTTTTTTTTTTTAAATCCAGTAAGTGGTTCCCTTCTTTCTATCCTTTCCTCTCTCCCTCCCTCCCTCCCTCTCTCCCTCCTTCCTTTCTTCCTTCCTTTTGCCCCCTCAAACATTCTCGTGGATTATCACCATTGCTTTTTTGGCAAACTCTCCTCTTCACCCGGGTCTGGAGTTTCTGAAACATTGGCATCTTACAGGAGCATGGTTTTCCACACTGTATCCCCACCTCTCACTTGCCGTACCACAGCATGTTTCTTCTCTGTCTGGTGAAGGAAGAGATGGCTGTCACCTTGCCCATGGCTTTCACTTTACCTTCTACGCTTGGCACAGCATGCACTCAATAGATCTCTGACTGACCAAGGGTCGGGGACCGCACTTACATTTTTAAAGGCATCATCTTCACAAGACAGTAATAGTAAATTTACCTATTTTTAAAATACTGTGGATTCATTTCTACTTCCTCTTTTGACATTGTGATTAGGCTGTAAGTGTGACTCAGAACCAGAAGACTAACTGGTGTGGTTTTTCTGTTTTTTTTTTTTTTTTTTTTTTTTTTTTTTTAATAATTCAAATTTTGTTTTCTTTTTTTAAATTTATTTTTTATTTATTTTTATTTTTTATTTTTTAAATTCATTAATTAATTTATTTTTAAAAGGCAAGGAATACAGACAAGATGGTGAGTTTGCGAACACTTAAAATCTTTTCACAGTGTGATGGAGTTTTCAGTGCTAGGTTAAGAGGACCAGGCTTTTGGATCTACCCTATGATGGTAGGAATCTCAACTTGGGGATGTCCGTCGAAGAAGGAAGTTTTGATAGCAACCCCCAAAATCATGGTCTTAGAGAAGTTACTCCTTCCCTGTAAAGAGCAGTTCCTGTACTTCAGACTTGGAGGCCCCTGGGAGATCTCTGCTTTACTTGGCAGTGAGGCCTTGGGGTTTCATCTCTCTGGTTTAAATTATTTAGTGGATATTCATAAGCTCTTCCTGGGAGGCTTATAGTGGTGTCTGCAGAGGCATGATGTGTACACAGAGGAAGAGAAGTGTGATTCAGAGGTCACTGCTACTCCCAAGAATGCTTGCTCGTGTCTCAAGGGAAATGTAGCTCCTGTCCCAGGAGATTTGCATGGCCAGGGGCTTGATCTTCTGGGGCTGGACCTGTGCTGGACTTTCCTGTTGTGTCCTGTGGTTGCTCAAGCTTCCAGTCCAGCACAGGACACCGTTGCTTTGCTGTGATTCTTTCCCTCACCCTCAAGATAGCATCCTGGGGATCAGCGTTGCATAGTTACATTTCACTGAATAAATGGGTGACGTCAACGGAGGTCACATGACATTCCATAGTCAGATACTCTCAGAAACAGAGCCGTGGGCTCTTGAGTGTTCTCCTCAGACATTTCCCCTATGGTAGATCCCAAAAGCTTGCATTGTTTTTTTTGCCCCCTCTGCCCCACCTCCCTGTGCTGCCTTTAGCCATCCCATAATTAAAAATAATATTGTCCCATTATTTATAGAGAACAATCACGTTTCTCCATTCCATGCTCATAAACTCTGCTTGGATTACATTGCATGCCTGTTAGTCACCACTGTATTCTGCTAAATAATTGGCCACCTGCTCCAGCTAGCCCTCCCAATAACGCCTCCCTTCTCTATCATGGGATTTGGATCACTATACCGTCACCATCCTGACTCCTCCAAAACCAAAAATAGAGATAGCCATACTCCATTTAAATAATATTGTCATCCATTTCCCTTATAGCCTCTTGTTGAAGGTTTGTAATCCCAGCTACTAAGGAGACTGAGGCAGGGGGACCACAAGTTCTAGGTGAGGAGCCTGGAAGACTTATCAAGACAGGGTCTCAAAAGGTAAACATGGCTGAGGATGTTGCTCTCTTGGTGGTGGAACTCCTGCCTAGGATTCAACAGGCCCCAGCTTTGCTCACTAGCATGGTCCAGAAGTTGAGGGCAGGGGAATGTGGAAGAAGATTGTACTGACTGAGTTCTTTAGTTCAGCACTTGAAGAGCAGAGGCCAAAGCTTGTTTGCCATTATATTTCTATCACTCCCGAAGAGTAAGCACTTAACAAATATTTATTATGCAAATGAGCTTGCAGTTTCCAGGAGAGCTCACCCAAGCTGAATGTGCCCATCTTTTCTTTAAATAGCCCAACCTCATCTAAGGCTCTCACCATCCGGTGTATACTGCACTCTGGTTGTCATCTCAGGACACTATTAATGTGGAAACAGGTACAGCTCGACCGGCTGCCGTTCTGCTCACAGCTTGGCTGCCTCTCTGCTCGCAGCTCTCACTGGCAACTCAGGCAGAACATCGAGGACCTGGCAAAGCCCCTCAGCCCTCTCATTGGCGTCTCAGGCAGAACGGCGAGGGTCTGGCAAAGCCCTTCAGCTTTGTAGCCTGGGATGCTGTGCTCTTGGCTCGACTTGCCTGCCAGTGTCACCAAGATGGGATGAACTTTTGACTCTGGGCACAGCACAAAGCCTCAAGCTGTTCCCCCATAGGCGTCAAGAGCTTGGATGGAACTGAAGACTTTACTGAACTTTAAGTAACTGAAGGTGTTACTGCTCTCAGGTGGCCTTACCTGTGTCTGCGTGTTTGAAAAAGTCTGTGTGAAGAGGTGCACAGAACAGCTAAGACCATGGCTTGTTTTGAATAGGCCATCCAGAATGCCTGGGAGTCCTGGCATGGAAACCATTGTCTGACGATTGCTCCCCACTCCTTCCTTTCAACAAACCGCTCAGTTGCCTCCTGTGTGTTGAGACACTGTGTTCTTGAAATGAGAGCTCCATCTCTGTACACGTCTTGTTTTTGTTCTTAGGTAGAAGAATAATTTCACCAAACCACTTAATGAAATTACCAGCCTGGACCGAAAGGCTCTATTTCTCAATAGAGCATTTCTTTTCTTCCCAAGTATCCTTTTTTAGTGAGAAAACTGATGGAGCCATGGCTGTTGACCTGAAAGATGGAAATGTTTGGCTCTGCATGCCATGTATTCTCTCAGGAGAAAGTTATGCTATTTTCCTGGTCCTTCTGTGAAGTCCGATGGCCCCTTGCTTGTGTAGAAATGCTTTGGATTTTAGATTAACAGTGTCACACTTTTCTTTACTTTCATCTCCCACTGCCTGCCTTTTGTTTGGGAGCTAGAACATGAGAGGTGTTGGTGCTGTTTGAGCAGATTTCTTTGTTGTGTTCTCTTCTCATCTTGAAAACGGTAGGACTTGCTACTCAATAAAGGATAAGAGTGGAGTTTCGTTTTAGTGTAGATATAGTAGCACCAGCCGTGAGCCCTGCAGCAGCATGCTCTGGAGGAGCTTTTAGGAGTCTCCATAATTTCTTCCTGACCCCAGCTGCTGATCAGTTCACGCCTGAGGCTTTCGGATGAATAGCCCTTATAATTCCCACCTTAGTGTGGTGCATTCTGGCTGGCCATGATCTGAAAAGGAAACCTGCAAGGTGACAGTGTTTTGAAATGTTTCTCCCAGGGAATAGAGAAGAGCAGCCCTCAGCTCAGCTCAGCAGTCTCTAGTTTACTGGAGAGAGCAGGGGCCCTGCCTATGGCATCTGGATGCAACCAACATCTCTCACCTATTTCAATGTTTACTCTCTGTGTATGATTTTGTTCTCTCTCCTTTTCTTAAGATTTATTTTATTCAATCACTTAACGATCCTATCATTTTTGTATTTTTTATTCATGTATTCTTTTATTCAACACACATATATTAAGCATCTTTTATGTGCAGGATATTGTGTATGATAATTGCGCCTGCAGCCCTAAAAAAAAGTTTTGATTTGTTTTTGACATCCGTGGTTTACAAGCTGATAGGGTAGATAAAAACTGAATACAGCAGTGTACAATACAGGATGATTAAAAATGCTTTCCTGTCTCAAACTTTGAAAAACCAATTTCCAAATTATTTCTCCCTAGATTATCTGATTAAATGCATGCTCATACCACTTGTATGGCTGGGATTAGAATTTACATCATTTTATTTCTTCTTCCTATGACTGCAGTTACACTGTCATCCATGTGCAAATAGTATTGAGTTAGCACTAACACTACAGGGTATATTGGCTTTTCTGAAGGCTTTGTTGGAGCATACACAAGGACAGTCTCTTCCGTCCTCCAGCTCCCTCTCTCCCATCAGCAATGTTTGCCGTGCGGCCATTCTCTGTGGCGGTGTGTTTCACTCGACCAAGACCAGTTGGCAAGTGGGGTGTATTGTAATTAGAACATTCTCTGGGAAGGGTTGAGGCCAGACTTGATTTCCGGTCAGGTATGGGCAACAAGAGATAAACAAAGTGTCTTAAAAGGTATGTCTGACTATCATAAAAAGTATGTTCAAAGGGAAATAATCCCTTTCTCTATGAGTAATGGTTAATTTTCTTTAATGAAGGGACACAGCAATCTGGAGCAGATTGCCTTGGCCATTAAATCCACCAAAGGGAAAAATAAAATTATATCTCCCAAATAAACTTTATTCTCAATTATGATCTCTGTGGTATCCTCCTGCTCTAAAATTTGATGATGCTAATTATGTTTTTTTTTCTTTTTTCTTTCTTTTTTTTTTGTGTGTGAATGCATTTTAGTCTCTATGAAATTCAGGTTAAAGTGGAGATACCAAAGTTATGAGTTACCTTGATATATATAGAGAGAAGCCAGAGGCTCTCTGCCTTCCTGTCTGTTGGAATTCACTTGGGTTGTCACACAGATGACCCTGATGACAGCTACAGAATGATAGGTCGTCATCAACAAATTATTCCACCATGTTGTCACACACGTTAGCTTACCTAACATGATCACAGTTATAAGAGTTTTTCTTTTAAAGCGCGTTTAGATGTGGTACTGTCTTCATTTTCATAAGAACTCTGTGATGGAGGTGATGTGGTTATTAGCATGACTAACACCAGAGGCTCTAGAAATACATTGCTTTTCTCCCTCGTCATAATATCTGAGTGTTCAGGGTGCCACGGTTCTCAATAAGAGGTTTCCCTTCTCTGTGAGATGCATGTTAGGAGAAAGTTGAGGAGAAATTTAGCTTCACTCTCAAGCAAGAAACATGCTCTAGTCAATTTTTTTTCCAGTTGTAAATGATTTCTATTAGGTCTCATTGAATACCTGAGAGTTTGGAAGTATTTGTTGGTCAAGGGATCTGTCAGATTTTCTTCACAGCCCAAGTAGAGATGTTGGAGGTGGGAGTACCATGGCCATGCTACTTCTCAACTGACAATGAAGGGTGACATAGATCCCAGGTGATGGTACCAGGGAAGGAGGCCCTTTGAAGAGGTCCATAGTTCCTTTCTCCTGAAGAAACTGAATGTGCTTACTAGTCTGATTATAACCATATTTACTTTAGATTTATATTGCAGGGAAGGCTCATGATTACATGTATATCCATAGGTGGTACAACCTACAAATTACCTTAAGACACAAAAGCTATGTCTCCTGGTTGTTATTGTTATTGTCATTGTCAGTGTGGCACAAACTAGCCTCATTTGGGAAAGGGGTACTTCAACTGAGAAAATGCTTCCCTAAGACCAGCTCATAGGTAAGCCTGTAGAGTATTTTCTTGACTAATGAATGGTGTGGGAGTGCCTAGCTCAATGTGACTGGTGCCACCCTGGGGAGGTAGTCCTAGGATGTACAAAAAAGCAAACTGAGAAATCCTTGGTGAGCAAGCCACAAACAATGTTCCTTCATGGCCTCTGCTGTGGTTCTTGCTTCTAGGTTCCTGCCTGGTGTTCCTGACTTCCCTCAGGGATGGAGTGTGCCATGAGCGTGGCAAGCTGAAGTAAAGCCTTTCCTCCCAAGTGGCTTCTGTTCATAGTATTTCATCTCAGCATTGGAATCTCAATTAAGATACTACGTCGTCTTACTTCAAAGACAATAAACACTGGAAAAACTTGAGAAATGTTAACAAAAGTTTACCTTGTAATAGTGATCTTTTCTTCAAAATACATTGTACTTGTCTGTTTAATATGCCTGTTCTGTTCACAAAACACTGTTTAATTCATAATTTACTTCCTTAACTAGAAAAATATGGTAGTAATGATTAGAACAGAGATAAACTGGTCAGGTGGTTTAGGGCTGGGACCTTAAAAGCAACAGTCTATTCTTGCCCTTATCCAGAAGTCAGAAATAGTCTTGGTTCTACCCCAGCTTTGGCAATAAACACCAGAAGTGATTGGAGGGCTTTGGTTTTCCAGTCTGGTTTTATCTGTTATAATCCTCATAGTGCCAATATTCATCTTTGGAACTTGTGGACTATCTTTATCATGCCCCCTCCTGTTTATAGAGGACCCTAACTCCAATGAACTGTACCCCTTGACCATCTTCCAAGTTCTGAAAGTCAGCAAAGGGTGGAGACTACAAACCCTTTCAAATCCTCAATCTCAGCCCAACTCTGTAATGATTTCAAGCTTTCAAAACACACACACACTCTCTCTCTCTCTCTCTCTCTCTCTCTCTCTCTCTGTCTCTCTCTCTGTGTGTGTGTGTGTGTGTGTGTGTGTGTGTGTGGTATGTAAATTTTAGAAGGAGGCTATCAAGGATAGATGGACCCATTCCTTGTGTTAGGCTGTGAATCGAGCCTCCTGTTTCCCTGGTAACACTAGAAAGAGAACTTTCACAGTTTCCCCTTCTTAGGATTTAAAACATCACATAAAAAAATGGAGTTTCACCTTTGCTTCGTTCAGGCTTTTTGAGGGGAAGCAACTTCCTCTTAGAAGAATGGCCTCTGAGTTATACCTCTGACCCTAGAGTGGAGACATGGCACCCTGATCTCCTTCAAAGATTAGCATATTACGTATTT
Organism: Onychomys torridus; assembly: GCF_903995425.1. Lineage (NCBI taxonomy): Eukaryota > Metazoa > Chordata > Mammalia > Rodentia > Cricetidae > Onychomys > Onychomys torridus. The sequence goes on from NC_050465.1 coordinate 35,450,858, forward strand.
ATTGTCCCGTCCTTTAAGAGTTAACCCTTCAGGTGCAGACTTGGAGGGAGAAACTGAGCTAGAACCGACCTGTGGGAGAGCTCTTCTGTACCTGAAGATGTCATACAAGCCGCCAAGGGAAAAAAGCACTCGGTAGTCCTACCCCAGTGTAAAGCTAAGAACCACAGCAATGAGTAGCATGAGTAGACAACCTCAGGGGTGCAGTAGTGGCACTTAGATCCTGAGGACAGCCAGCAGCTGGCCAGTTGGACTATAAGGCTTTTAGGAGGTGGGAATTTTTGCCTGGGACTATAAGCCTATACAAGCTTAGCCAACTACCTGTGCTGGTGAGGTGATGGATCTAATGGAGAACCTACTATTACCACTTTCCCAAATCAGTGTTGTTGTTCACATCTTAAATGGTCTTTTAATAAAATAAAAAAAAAAAAAACCCAGAGCCAGATATTGGGGTGATTGCTGGAAGATCAGAGAAGCAGAACAAGCCACAGTCAACCTCACCTTGCCTGCTCCTTAGCTGATCCTGTTTCCTCAGACTGAAAGCCCCTGAGTTCTTACCCAAATGGGTCTCAGCTGAACTGCCTGAGTTCCTGTTTCCTCAGACCTTATATACCTTTCCCTGCCCTGTGGTCACTTCCTGGGATTAAAAGTGTGTGTGCTTCCCAGTACTGGAATTAAAGGTGTGTGCCTGGCCTCTGTGTCTAGTCTAGTGTCTGGTTCTGTCCTCTGATCCTCAAGCAAGCTTTATTAGGGTACACAATATATCACCACACAGTGTAATTTCTAATTGTACTCTAAGAACTTACCCTTATTCCCACAAATAAGTAGCTTTCACCTCTCATCAAAGAAGTTGGTTTTTCTTTTGAGACGATGGAGACCATTATAGAAATCTACAGCTGGTCAAAATGCAGAGGACAACTAACCAGGGGAGGGTGCCTAGCCCCAACTGATACATCTACAATGCAGTTCCCACACCTAAGGGTCAGGGAACATCATATAAGAGGGGAAGAAATATTCTAAGAACCAGAGGACCAGATATCTGCTGTGAGATGGTGTCTTCTATACGTTACAGAAAAGCTGAAAACACAAAATCTCAAAAATATAGTTGCCTAAACAAGACCTCCACAATGACAGCACCAGTCGACTATTGGTGAAACTATTAAGGCCACTCCACGTAGTTAAAAGGGAGGTTTATTTTGTGGAGTAACTTACAAATGAAGGGGTAGGTTGTAGGGTCTGGCAAAGGTATGGTGCAGTCTGGTAGTGCTCTCTGGAGAACTCTGCTCAGTCCACCTCCAGCATCCAGGGTCCCAGAACCAAGAGAGACCTCTCCTCTCCATCCTGGGTCTCCTGCTTCCTCCCTCAGCCCCGCCTTGTGGGCGTGACCATTACCGAAGCCTCAATGGGGGTTGGAACTTCCAGGCCAATGCTGGGATGGCTACCCACTACAGTCGACATTCCACTATTGATGGGAATACAGCCAATTAGTGGCTGCTGAGAGAGGGACAATTAGACCTCTTCAGGGACAAAACCCCAATAGGTTATTGAGCCCCAAGCAGTCATCCCTAAACAAATACACATTAGAGCAACACTAAATGAACCCAGCAGGCCGCATCTATATATAGATGTGTGTGAATATATTTTAACAATAGTTAAAGAAGAGATTGAGAGAAATGGGAGGCACTGGATGGGGAGAAGTGTGGGTGAGACAAATACAGTACTCATGTATGAAATTCTCAGCATAAATAAAAAAAAACAAAACAAAACAGAGTTAATCTACTTGGGCCTGTCAATTACTTTTCCAGAAGATGATTCCTCAGTAAGTATGATTCATTTGAAGCCATGCTAAAGAGATGGGAGGAATAATTATACTCTTAACGAGCTAATGCATTTGCACTTCCCAGAATCACGAGTGCGACCCTTCTCTGATGCAGCTCTTATAGACCATCCACCACGCAGCCCTGCTGAACCTGCCTCCTGTTCTTTGCTCTGACTGGAAAAAAAATCTAACTTTTTTATTCTTTGTATCTCTTTTTCTTGACTTGCCGGCTAGAAGTCTATGCTTTATGTGACACTCTGGACTCTGCCACTCTCTCTGAAGCCTCTGGATCTTCTGTATTGCAGCTGCTTGCTAACCTGCATTGCTGAACATGTGGACCTCCCTAACTGAAAATACACAAATTTCTTTCTTCCTTTCCCTCATCTCCCCCCTCCTACAGATCCTGGGATTCACAGCCTGTGTTGTTGCTTTCTCTCAGACTCCAGTGAAACTGTCCCACACTCCAAAGTCCATTTCTAAATTCACTTATTAACAGCGCTAGGAACCTGAAAGAGAGCCTAGATTTCTCTGGTGACAGAGAGGCAAATGGAACCGGTGCGAGAGATGCAAAAGAGTTAATAATATACATAGTTTTCACCAAATTATGTGAGAAAGGGGGTGATGTCAAAGTTTTGTTCTAGATAAATACTGAGATAATGACATTGTTCATGGGAACAGGGTCACAGAAGGAGGAGTTCTGGGCAAGTAGAATTCGAATTGGTGGCTGTGAGTCAAAGCGTATTGCCTGCCAGTTCAGTGTCCATCATTAATGCTCTCCAACAGGCCAATGAAAATGTGGGCCTGAAGTTTATAGCGAACTGTGTTTCCACAGCAGAACTAGTTGAAATGAACTAGGAATAACAAAGTTACATTGCTGAAGAGTATGAATGACAGCTCTGGTGGAGATGTGGTTCTCAAATATGAAAGCAAGAAAGGAGATGGTGACTTTGGAGAAGACACATGATACATACAGCTGATGACTGTACTGGGTGTTGTTATCTGCACAAATAAAAATACACCATTGAAATACACAGCATCTCTGTAATCTTGTGTGCATGTGTGTGCATGCCTATGTGTGTATATTTATATGAGAAAGAGAGAGAATGTGTGTGTGTGTGTGTGTGTGTGTGTGTGTGTGTGTGTGTGTGTGTTCCATGCACATGAGTGTGTTTTGGGAGAAGACTACAGTCTAATATTGTCTTAGGTCCCACTTCTTAAGCCAAGGGCATAGGTGACATAATTTGTGCATGTTCTCAGTGTCAGTGTTCATGCACAGCTGGAGAAAGTTTGCTCTTGTCAAGAGGAAGAGCAAACAGCACAGGGCAAGCTCTCAGTTAGAAGGCAAGAAGAAACTCCACTGGCTTGTGACAGTCACACTTCCAGTTTGTTTAGCCAGTGACCTCCAAGTTGATTCAGAAGTATTTATCACAAAATGAGAAATGACTCATTTCTGGTTCAGCCGGAGCTCTGGGTCTGTTCCTCCATAAAGGATTGCTGGGTGAGCTGGATTCTGTTCAGAAAGTCTCACAGTTCCAGAAAGTGCTTCCTCAGTCATGCTGCTTAGGTCCTCAACTGGACAGAGCCAAGAGCCCCAGAGGGGACGTGCTGAGGGTGTATCTCTTTTGTCAACGTCTTGAGGGATTTTACTGCTCCTGGGATATCTGTGGCATTGTTGTGTCCTTTTTCTCTCTTCTGTCCTTTCCCTCGTAGTACGATGAATGTGGAGATTAATGGATGCAAACCAGGTGAGTGAGCACGGCTTCCCATCGGAGATTCAGAAAGAAAGACCCCTCATGATTGCTACTCTCTTGCAGGCTTCCGATGGATGGCCTTGCCTTGCTGTGTCTCTCTGTGGCTTCATTTCCTTCACAAACTTTCTCCATGTCTCCCCCAACCCCCTTCTGACAGCCTATTTAGTACTCTGCTTTCCCAAGTGGAGAGAGCTGCTCAGCAGTGTCATGCTGTAATGGAAACTGGGTCCCATGGGTGTCCACTGCCTGTCCCTGAAAGCTTTTTCATCTTGTCCCTTGTTACCCCAGAGAATAATTACTTCAAAGGCCAGTCCCACTGCCTCATCTCTCAGTATATCTCATTACCTCCGTTTTTCTTTGCCAGGCCCACCAGCGATGCCAGAAATCAAATCATGGTTGCTGGCAGTATTGCCTGCCTAGCATGTTCAGCCTCTCCACTGCCCTAAACTCTAATGTTCCCTGATTGCAAACCCTGTCATCATCTTCTTTGAAATAGCTGCGCCTCCTGAAATGGCATAATGGCTTTGCAGTGCTGGAGTGCTGATGTGGAGTCCTGTTTTAACTGTCTGTCAAAGCCCAGGCTAATGAATTCTATTAGCATATTAGCTTGCCAGCTTTGGGAGCCCAGAAGGAGCTGGGCAGCCAAACAACACAGTTGGCAGGGTCCAGCTGCGGTGCTTCTGAGTGCTCCTTGGCAATCTCGGCACTAGGGACTCCAACAATGTAAATGTGCAGACATACATAGTGCTTACAGAATTAGAAAGGTTATTTGTTATAATGCACTTCGGTAGTGGAAGATGGGATGAAAGGTGGCACTTTGTGACTATGGGGCCTACCTGAGGCATTTTAAAGAATAGGATAGTCTTGGGATTGCCCCAAGGCACTCCTAAGTTAATCTTACATTCTGTTGAGAACTATACTATATGGAGGCAAGCTATACTTTACACATGGCATTTTTAAAGCTTGAGATAGTTACCTGACATTAACATAATAGAAACCATGATGGACAGTGATTGGCTTATCATTGCTTTGATAACTGGGCATCAGTCTTAGGGCTGCTTGTCAAAAGTGCTTGGCAGTTTAACGACCATGCTATCACCTGCCCAATCCTTTCATTGAAATTTATCTCCTGTGAACAGCAAAATCAGAATCATTAATACCAGAAAAAGTACCACCTGTCTTGTAAATAAAGCTTTTAAGTGGATAGTTGTTCATCACTGATCTTACGTGAGTGTTTGGGACAGACTTACTGTAAATGCAGATACCCTGGTTGCTAGGCAACCGCTCGTAATTGTTATGCCCAATATTCACTCTTTAAAGGGTATGCTTAATGGATATAAGCTTTGATTTAGTTTGAGATTAATTTGAAAATGTACAGTTTGAAAGTAAACTTTTAAACTCTGCGGGTGTGGTGGGGAGAGACAGTCCAATGGTCACACCATTCTTGCAGGGCATCTGGGCTGTGTTTGAAGCTTCCATACCTGGCCGCTCCAGAGGACTCTGACATTTCCGGCTTGTGAAGACAATTTTGCTCATATGCACATATTGTGCCCCCAACATTTAAAAATAATAAAATTATTTTTAAAAAATAAAATTCCAACAATTTATTAATGCTAAATGTGGGACAGGTCTTAAATGTTTCTCAAAAACTGTATTAACTTTTGGTTGGAGCTAGATTATTCTGCCCATGAAAAATAACTTTTGAATGAGTTAACAAATTAATTAGGCTTACCCTCCAAGACTTGGTGAAAGCCTACATGTCTCTGTTGAAGGATAATGCAAACACAGCAAATATAGTTTTAAGGCTAGGAGTTGAAATCAGTCTCAAGGTGTTTTCCTTGGAATTTGCCATTTCTTGTATTAAATAAGATCAATACAGTGGGCTGGGAAAATGGACCTGAGTTCAGGTCCACAGCATCTGGGTAAAAAGCTCATGTGATAGCATAAGCCTGTAATCCCCCAAATAAAGGAGAGAGAGAAATAGGGAAAGACACCTGAAATCAATCTCTGTGCTACACACACACACACACACACACACACACACACACACACACACACACATACACACACAGAGACAGACAGAGACAGAAAGAGGAAATACATAAGTAAGTTGAACTCACTGCATTTGATGCAGCAGAGACATTCTAATAGTTATTTTGCAAAGAATCCACAATAGTGGAACATCATTTTTTTTTACTAAAATGGCACTGCACTTAATGTGATTTATGATATTATTATTTTAAGTTTTTTCCTTTTTTTTTGTTTCTCAATACAAAATCTCACTGTGTAATCCTAGCTGTCTTGGAACTCAGGCTGGCTGGCCTCGAACTCATAGAGATCTTCCTGCCTCTGCCTCCTGAGTGCTAGAATTAAAGGTGTGTGCCACCACTGCCTGATTTTGTTTATTTTCTTGTTCACGTATTTTTATTTTTTATTCTTTCGTAAAAGTACATGCAGGAGTGCTGTTGTTTGTAGAAAATGCATTTGATGTGTTGTTTATTTGAACTGGTGAGATGAAAATAAACTGGTCACTGACCATTGTGAATGCTGCTGTTCCCCACTTCATGGCGAACCTTGCTGAGTCTCTGAACCACCAGTGCCCTGCCTCAGAGTCCTTGCTTCAATCAAGCTCCTAAAGGAGGCTGGGACGCTCCCTAGCCACACTGCATGATGGGTCTTGACTAGCTTATAGCTGCACTGTTTATATGAACTCCAACCCCACTGACTTAGCTCTAGTCATGTGATACAGTTATGACTAAAGAGATTAGAGAGAATCAGGACAAAAGTGTGAGTTCTAATCTCCAGTGTAGCCTTGGAGTGTGACTTGATTGTGTGACGCTTGTGCAAACCTCAGTAGCAGCCCAGTCACTTTGGAAGGACTAAATTATCAAACTCTGAAATGTTAGGCTTCTTAGGTGAGAAAATGCATTTTCTCTATCACTTAGGCAATAAGCTGCAGTTTTGAAATTTGTATCACCTTGTCATTATTTTCTTTCTGTTAGACTTATGCAAAGAATAATGTTTATGAATTCTTATGTTTCAGTCTCTTAGATCATTAACATTGCAGACAATGTACAATAGTTTCCTTTGCTTCAGCTGGCTGGGTGTACAGCCTATGCTTCCATTTGCCATCAGTGACACAATCAGATGAGCTGATTGATTGATGGTTCTGTTCACCAATCATTTGCAGGCAAGTCTTTCTGCCAGCTACCTAGGAATGGTTGGTTATAAAGACAACACAATCCCTGTAATCAAAGGGTATTCAAACAGACCAAGCTGCATGTTCTGGTACGTACTGAAAACTACCTTTGACAAGAGTGGAGGAGAATAACAGAGAGCAATAAGGGCCAGAGAAAGAACCTAGTTGATGTCTGCAGCACAAGGTGTTGTAGTGATTGCATTTCCAAAGAACTGCAGTAGCTTCTTGAGGGTCAGTTTTTCTTCAAGTGTGTGCAAGCAAGGTGAGTAGATGCAACAGTGCAGAGGTGGAAGTCAGTTGTGCAACATACGTGTTCATGGCCAAGAATGACAGTTTTCCATGGGTACTGGATTATAATTAGACCTTAAATTTGCCCAGACTGCAAATTTAATGGAACCTGAACACACAAAACTCTATAAAGAGCCCACATGCTGCAGGTAGATGGATAGAATGTGCACTTAGGGTGTGGGGAATCTCAGCATTGCCCCCGCTCCATTACAGTCATGCCGAAAGGTTTATAGTCTCCAACACAGGAGGTCATTCTCCACTCTGCCTTTGTATATGGTACAGCCATTAATAGAATTATTGCTTCAATTTGGTTTATTCTTCAAAAGCATTTAAGCCATGGATTGTAGCATGATTTTTTTTTTCAAGACAGGGTTTCTCTGTGTAGCTTTGTGCCTTTCCTGGAACTCACTTGGTAGCCCAGGCTGGCCTTGAACTCACAGAGATCCACCTGGCTCTGCCTCCCGAATGCTGGGATTAAAGGCATGTACCACCACGCCCCAGCATGTAGCATGAAATCTTTAAAGGACTTATTAATAAAACAAATCTGGGGCCAGGTATTGGGTGAACACTGGAAGATCAGAGAAGCAGAACAAGCCACAGCTTCCTCACCTCTCCAGTTCCTCAGCTGATTCCGTTTCCTCAGACTGGAAGCCTTTGAGTCCTCATATCTGAATGGATCTCAGCTGAACTGCTGCTCAAAAGCCTAAAAGCTTAACCAGGCTCTAGTTCCTGGTCCTCATGCCTTATATACCTTTCTGCTTCCTGCCATCACTTCCTGGGATTAAAGGTGTGAGTCATCATGCCTGGCTGTTTCCAGTGTGGCTTTGAACTCACAGAGATCTAGGCGGATATCTGCCTCTGGAATGCTAGGATTAAAGGCGTGTGCTACTACTGCCTAACCTCTCTGTTTAATATTGTTTAATATTGTGGCTGTTCTGTTCTCTGGCCCCAGATAAGTTTATTTGGGAGCATGATATTTTGGGGAGCACATACCACCACAGTGGAGATCTAGTTATAATCTATGAGTCTCCTTTGTCTTCTTCACCCCCAAATCTTAATAATATTCTTTTTTTTAAGATTTATTTATTTTATGTGCATTGGTGTTTTGCCTGCGTGTATGTCTGTATGAGGTGAAGGTGACCGGTCCCCTGGAACTGGGGTTACAGATAGTTGTGAGTTGTCATGTGGGTGCGGAGAATTGGACCCGGGTCCTCCGGAAGAGCGTCCAGTGCTCTTAACCTCTCAGCCACCTGTCCAGTCCCCCCTTAACTATCTTCTGATAGATGTGTCATCTGCAAAAGCACACTTTCACGTTACACGCAATGACTGTTTTCTCCTTTCTGCCAGATGAGGGAGTATTGTTTGTGATTTATTCATCTTTGTTTCCAATGCCGAACACAGTGGCGGGCATACCATAGGCAGCCTTTACTCAATGCCGTCACAGTATTATGCAATAGTGTTATTAACACTGAAGGGCTAAGCTTTATTGTTGCATAGGTACCTACACTTCCTTCTGGCACAATATCTGCCATTTATTCATATCTACAGATGCATCAAACCAAGCCCAGTGTATTTCATTGAGTTTATAATTATTTATGTATTTACTTTGTATTTTTACTGAGCATTATCTGGAAGTTTTAAGCACTGATAAAGATAACTTTGGAAGGGATGGGAAAAAATGAAGATGAGACACAACAAAGCAGTTGTTACTCTGAGTGATGTGAAGGCAAAACAGTGAAGTTTAGAGGCAGATTTGAGAGTTTTTGGTTACCTCTGGGGTTTTGAGTTTAATCCCCATCTGGCCTTCCTAATTGTTATAATACGCAAATGAGAGTCAGGTCTACACTTGTAAATGTGATTGGATCTGTCCCAAGGAATTTTGTTTTGTGATTAGGTCACTTCCCTTCTCACGTACTGGCTCCCTACCTTTATTCTTGTGATGCTCCCAGAGTCTGCAGACACCGCCATTGTTAGCAATCACTTTGGATACCTGCTAAACAGAGCTGTTAGGGCTGAATGAGCTGAGAAATGAATACGGGAATATTGATGCCTCACTATTTAATTGCCTCCTAAATCCATGGTAAATTTTTTCAGTGATTTTAAACTCTGAAAGAATACCAGACTCATTGATTTCTGTAATTCATTTATTTAGGGATTTCTATTATCAACTGGATTTGATTGATGGCTTCATGACAAATAGCTCTGTGCTCAGCACATACCAGCTCCCTGCAAGCTCACTCAGCCATAAACAATGTGTGATATAATTCCTGGGTCCTTCTGCTGAGTCTGTATCTGCTATTTAGGGGCCAACTAATTGCAGTTCCTCAAAATGAATGAGGTAAAAATGAAATCCCTACTTAGTTCCTTGGGATATACATTTGTATGCACCAATAAATACACATCCCTAGCCACTATATTTGTGTTTGCCCCAAGAACTCTCAAAGTTCTCTTTCAAAATTCTGTGGCATTTTACTCTAAAATGTCAGTCCCTTTTGTGACTCAGAGTACATCAGTCACTTGGATACTGAAATAACGGTTCTGCGTGTGTGGAAAGAGCCTGTCTCCAAGTCTGCTTCTCTCAGACATAAGAGGTGGTAGGCAGTGATGACATGTCCTCATCAAAGATGAAGCTGGAACCTAATGAATCTTTGTAGTCTGCTTTTCTTATAAAGGATTTTAATTCAAAAATTCTGTGTAAATGGAAATTAATTCCATATTCTAATTTAGAGAAAATCAGAAGCCATTATATAAAATGCAAAACTTGAAAAGGTTTTTTTTTTGTTTTGTTTTTTTCCAATGAGATATTGTCTTCTTTAAATTTTACTTCCAGATTATATTAATGGGAATTTGTGGTGAACATTCAAAGTATTTTTAATGCTTTTCCTGGTTTTTAATAAATTAATCTATATTAAAGAAAGTAGAATAAAATCAGCAATAAAATCATTCAGCAGAATTCACCTCTATTAACACTGTAGCTAATTAGGCATTTTAATGGATAATTTCTTCTTAAAACACCACACGTGGAAAGAGTTTTAGACAAGGGTTAATATTAGTCAGAACCCCGAGGCTTTTGTGTTTTTGCTGTTTACCTAAGATCTGGCCTGCAGCGTAGAGACTGAGCCTAAAGCAGAAGCTGGTCCACTGTGACAAGCTGGTTATGTTGTAGGCGGCTGCAGTGCCTAATAGCCTTCCCTCAGGTACTGTCGGGTGGAAGTAAGGCCAGCATTCATATCTGCTCCAGGAAAATGAGGATATTCACTTTAATTTCACTTTTAAGTTCATGGATTATAAATTCAAAGTCCAAAGTTGCAGGTGTCCAAGATGCAACGCCTTGATGAGCAAGTGTTGCTGAAGGGGATGAGACACTGTCCGTTCAGGTGTACAGCCTGGAAATTCGGCTGTTGGGGGAGGGGTGGTATTAAACTTCACTGGGAGCCAGCATGGAGTCAGAAGTGCTGTGGTCATTTCCAGTGAGGACAGATAGGCAGGCACCTTGATAGACAGCATTCGTGCTGTCATCTAAACTCAATTTTAGATGAGTGTCCTTGAGGATAATGTAACCGTTCTTGGTTATTTGATGAAAAGACTTATCTATCTGTTATTTAGCTTTCTTGGGGCTTAGAAGAAAATACTTCGGCACGTAGAAATAATAACTTCTATAGAAATATAATGTATATTTCAGAATGAATAGGTTTAGTCAGATAACATTTATGAAATTACCAAAGCTTTTAAGCAAAAACTGAGAAAAGCAATTCACAAATGCTAGTTTTCTAATCACTGCTGATTTAGACTCTACATGGAGATCATATAGGAAATCATAATGTAAATGTTTGCAGTTTTTGATGGGCATGTTTTTGTCCACAAGCTCTCGTCTGCAGTTTCCTCATAGGTTGGCCGTGGTTTGTGATATTGAATTACATAACTGAACGATTGGTCTCATTACAGTTAATGTTAGATTATAAGGAAGAAAAAGAGCGGTATCAACGCATTAAAGATAAAATTAATCCAATAAAACTCATGTGGTTCTCCATGCGGTCTACTGCTCAGCCCAGAGACGGCACCAAAAGGGGCCATAGCTATTTTTATTCTGTGCACGTCTTAACTTGTTTACAAAAGTCCCAGATATGCTTTCTAAGTATCCGTCAGTGATCACCAGTAACTTGGAGTAAATATTACTAATTATATTTGTTAGGTAGCTGAAACAGACCCATTTCAAGGAACAGTCCATAGCTCTAGGAAATGGCAAATAAAGCCATTCATCTGCTTTAATGCTTTTATTAATAAGTATTTATTATGTCACATCTCTCAGGCTTTATGTTTTTAAATTGAAAAGTTTTAATTGTTTGAGCTGGTTTTTTTTTTTTTTTTTTTTGATAATATACTCAACCACTTAATGATGGTATATGTTGTTGTCTAGCTTCCATCCTGCTTGGTTAAGTCACCGTTGAGTTGTGGTAGCCAGAAAACTCAGTATTTTGCTGCATTGGAATGGTTTGGAAATATGATATCTCTAGACAACTTTCTCCAGTGGAGTGAGCTCTGGCTTTCTCTTTGGCCATAGCAGTGAAACACAACCACTATCAGGATGAATGGATTGGAATTATTTTTAAACTTTTTTTATAGAATTGTGATTGAAAACATTTCAAATCCTGTATCTTTCCATATTGAGTAACTGTTTCACTCTGTCACACACTAAAGATCATGTAACATTGTTCTTACCATATATGTAGGATTGGAAAGGGCTCTGGGGCATTTTACCCTGTAAGTTTGGGCAGTTCATTACAGAAATAAGTTTCAGTCACTTACACTCGATTTTTCCATTTGGTCATTTTCAAAAGATTATAGATAACTCTGCCTCATCAGGGACTGCTATTAGCAGCACCTTGTCATCCAGAGAAATTCTTATCCTCTGTTGAGTTCACAGGGCTATTCCCTTTCTGTGAGAAAATCTCTTTGCCAGTGAAAACTACTCTTTGTGTGAGTGAGTGCGTGGTGTGTGTGTGGGTGTGAGTGAGTGCGTGGTGTGTGTGTGTGTGGTATAAACTATCAGTGTGGGCTTTGTGAAGATGTTTTTATTTCACTGCTTTTACATTTCCATATGTTTTCCTTGACGAATACTTATTCTTATTATATCAATGTTCAAATATGTAAAAGCTAAAATGAGGGCATAATAAATTATTATTGTGTGCACATTTTATGAAAAATTGCTTTCTCTTTTGTTATACCTCTCACCTTTCCTAATTCTTTTATTACTGAGTATTTTAAATCAAATCTTGCATATCATGTAATTTGTGAATATTTGTTCAACAATAGAAACTTTAAAATAAAAAAACTCTTTAAAAAGAATCTCCAAAAATGTTCAGTGTTTCTTAGTATTTGGGTCACATTTCCCAAGCCACTGGAAAGTGTCTCGACTTAGCCAAGACTGCAAAACCCTATTGTCTTAAGTATTTCATGTTTAATCCTGATGCAGATACCATCACCTAACCGAGATTAGAAATCACATTGGTGGAATAGTATTCCATGGGGCAGATCCACCATCTTTTCTTTTTCCATTTATCAGTTGATAGATACTTAGCTTGTTTCCAATTTTTTGGATATGTGAAGAATACAGAATAAACATGGGGAGTAGATATTTCTTTTTCAGGGTCTGATTTTATTTCTTGCACACACACAATCTTTTGCATGTGAATATATAATTTCCCAATATCATTCCTTGAAAATGTTCTTTCTCCATTGTGTCTTTTCAGCGTCTTCATTGGAAATCAGTTTTCTGTAAATATATGGGTTTATGTCTTCTGTTCTGCTGGTCCCCATGTCTCCTTTTGGTCAGTGCAGAACTACAAATTTATAGTATATTTTGAACCCAGATAATGTAATACCTCCTGATCTTCTATTTGTGTTTATTTTTTTAAAATAATTTGGTTCCATAAACACTTTAGGATTATTTCTATGTCTGTGAACAACAGTACCAGTATTTTATTAGCACCTTGTCATCCAGAGAAATTCTTATCCTCTGTTGAGTTCACAGGGCTATTCCCTTTCTGTGAGAAAATCTCTTTGCCAGTGAAAACTACTCTTTGTGTGAGTGAGTGCGTGGTGTGTGTGTGTGGTACACAACAGTCCCCTTTTGTTTCTGTCCCCAATATTTTATGGTTTTTATCCTTTGCTAAAATTATCTATAGACTTTTGTTGTAGCTAGTATAGGCATAGTGCTTTGAATTCTACCTCAGATAATTCATTACTGGCATAGAACATATTTTTTTGCATATTGATTTCCTTCTTTGAAACTTTACTGAATTCGTTTATTGATTCCAACAGGTTTTCCTATAGTCTTTGAGGTTTTTATTAGTATAGTCATAATGATAATAATAATGTTAATTTTGTGACTCACATGTGTGGGGTACATGTGTGTCACATGTGCAGAGGGCAGAACACAGCTCTCAAGTGTCACTCTTTTTCAACTGTGGGAGACAGGTGGGGTCCAGTCTTGGTCCTCAGGCTGTGAGATGAGCACTGTCCCTTGCCTCGCCATCTCTCCAGCCAGGGTTTCTGGTTATAAGATCGAGTCCTGCACCAAGTGGTGACAATTTGATTTCTTTGTTTTCCAATATTGATGTTCTTTCTTTATTTTTTTCTTGTCTCATCGCTCTGGTGAGAACTTCCGGTGCGATGTTTAACAAAAAGGGTCAAAATTGGTAACTTTATATCTTTCAAGAATTTAGAGAGAAAGCTTTTAGCTTTTCTTCATTCATTATTAAGTGAGCTGCTGTCTTGTATAGGGCCGTATTCTGTTAAAGTGTACTCACTTTGTATCTAACTTGTCCAGTGTATTTATCATGAAGGGATCTCAGCGTTCCTCAGATGCCTTTTCCTACATCTACCCAGGTGGTTAGGCTTTTATTTATTTACTTTTTGTGTTTCATTCTCTTGATCTGCTGCATCATGCTCACTAATTTTGTGAACCCATCCTTCCTTACCTCCCTGGCATGGATCCCACTTTATTACGGTGACTAATCTTGTCATTTGTGACAGCGCAAATAGAAACTGGCATTATCATGTTAAGTGAAACAAGCCAGAGACAAATAGACAAGTCCTGAATGACATCATTCATATGCAGAATGTAGAAATGTTAATCTCACAGAAGTTGAATGTAGAATGGTGGCTACCAGAGGTTGCGGATGTGCACGCTGGAGTAGGGTAATGGTTGATCAATGGGAATTAAGTTATAGTTAGCTATGAATAAGAAGCTTTGATGTACTATTGCACAGTAAAGTGGCTAGAATAATGATGATGATGATGATTATAAAACACTGTATATTTAAAAAAACTAGAAGAAAGGATTTGCGTGCTTCTAATATAGACAAATGCTAAGGTACATATATTTAAACCAATTTGAATGTAACACAATGTACATATGTATTGCAGCATCACATGGAACCCCATGATATGTACATTCTTTGTTATCTATCATTAAAAATAAAATTTTTTTAAAGATTTATTTATTTATTTATTATGTATACAGAAGAGGGCACCAAGATCTCATTACAGATGGTTGTGAGCCACCATGTGGTTGCTGGGACTTGAACTCAGGACCTCTGGAAGAGCAGTCAGTGCTCTTAACCTCTGAGCCATCTCTCCAGCCCTGTTTTTATTTTTATTTAGTCAGGCATGGTGTTGCATACCTGTAATCTTAGCACTCAAAATTCTGAGGTCATAGAAGAAGATTGTGGGTTTAAAGCTAGCCTGGGATACATAGAAAGTCTGAAGCTAATCTGTGTTATAGAATGAAACCAAACCAAAATAATTTACATTCGTCACCTTTGCGTCCCCAAGTGACCTTAGAATTTTCTAGTTGGGTTTCCGGCTCTGTTGTACTTAAAGGGGTTTGTGTCTTCTGCCTTGGTGTCCCTTCTGAGGAACTCTGTTGACTTCCTCACGGGCTATTTGTTTTCAGTTTGGTTCTGTACCGCTCTGCATTTCCTTTCTGTGACAATAGCAAATTTTACCTTAAAGATGTCTGTGTGGCATCAGTCCTTCATTGGTTTGGCATTCACATATTTTGTTTATGTTCTCTCTGCTTTGTGCTACATACACTTTTCCTGGCCCACAAGTTTTACCGTGCAAGTTCTAATTAAAAAAACTTTTGCTTATCTATATACGTACTTTTTCACTAACATTTTTTTTTCTCTTTTAAGATTATAAATACACACGATGTAACTTCCCCCTCTGGGATGTCTAGGTCATGAGTGCAGCTGATATGAAAGAATGATTCCCTAATAAAATACTCTGACTTCATTTTACAACCCACTCACGGGAAGCCCATGATCCATATCTTCTTTGGGAGGCTCCGAGCAGTTCCTTTCTACAGACCTGCCTCATGGGCTACAGCTTAGGAAAGCTTTCTGTTTTCTCATTTAACTAATGGATCAGTGGGGAAAACGAGTTGGATTTGGGGGGAATCTAGAAGTAGCTAACTTATGATTTACAATTTACATTTATTACTAATACACCACAGATAATCAAAGTTTGATCTTATATTTTGGATAAATAATATAGGGCATCACTCAGTGTCTAATAGAAATGCCACATACTTTATACATCAAATTTAAAATATCCTGGCTGCCATGTATTAAAAAAAAGTAAAAAGCAGCCTGTGAGAATGACTTTAATAGTATATTTTATTCAACCCAAATAGCTAAAGTGAAATAATATTTCATTCTAAACTAGACTTATCACAAATACTAATTGTTGTATTTGACAGTGGATATTGTTTTGGACAGTACCACTCTTACATGGGTTTATATATAGTTATATAAGGGCTCCTTAGAAAATAATAATCTCATCATTTGAGTCTCCCTAGAAGTCATTTTGAATTTACATGCATAATTCTACTTACACCTGTGACAGCACATTGGCATAACAAACTCTGGAGGAGGCATTTTAACTGACAAGAAGTTGATGAATATATTTAACTGTATTACTCTAATATACTTGCCATATCTCTTCTAATTAAAATAAGATTATCTTACAACTTCTGAAATGAAGATCTGACATAATAGAGTAGAAATGTGATGAAAATGCTTTCATTAAATGCAAAGATACCCTGCAAGGCATGGCATTTTATCTCAAATCTCTAATAACATTAATATACCCTTTTAATCTCTGAAGCATTTAAAACTTAATCGGAAGTCCTTAAAGAATAACAGAATTATAAGGCTTGTGAAGTTACTTTAAATTGAAAGTACTCACAGTTCAAGGCTTGGGTAAAATTCTTCACTGTTTGAATATACATAATTTTGTTTATTCTTCCCCAGGCTTCAGAAGCCACATTTGTTGGGCGTGGGGTGGGGCTATCCAGAAAAGTGGAAGCAGAAGTTAATGAGGTTTTCCAGTTTTCCAGTAACTGTTCTTGGTTGTAGTGGAAGCCTGTGACTTGTCTTTTCGTTTTACAAGAGACTGTGTGCACATACATATGGACACGGTGCACACGACTTGAACTTTTATCTCTACCTTACAGAGCAACCAGAGAGGCTACTGTAGTTACTGATCCTCTCACCTGTATTTCACACAAGGGTTCTGATATGTTGAGTTCTTCTATCAGGTGAGCTTCCTGTAGATAGTAAATATGTCGTTGTTACTTGTATAGTTGCATGCTTCATTTTCTATTCAATTACAGTCAGTAATATTAGGGCGTCCCTTGAGTGTTTTATCTAACTTTTTACGTTTGACTTTTAGTAGAGATAGTCTACTAAGAGTTAGAAGGATAAGATTCTGTTTCTTTCTCTTTTAAGCGTCACCTGAAGTTTGCTTTCTCCTGTCTTACTCTCATAACCATTCCAGTGGTGTATTAAGGAATACAGAGATGGTTAGGGAAATTCAGAGACGAATCCAATAAGATGTTGCTGCTCTGGTTTCCTCCAGTGTCTTCTTCCCAAACATGATGCCACTGGGTTACAGAGTCTTCTCCTGTAACTTGAGTCTGTAAGAGACATGCAGTGATCAGCATATGGACTCTTGGAATCATGATTCTGCTAGATCCAATGAGCTTTTCAAAGAATGTTGTAGTATTCTCTGGCACCCGTCTTTGAAACCTACACAGACATTGGAAGCTCCTCGTTTCCAGAATGTTTGCGAGTAAAGTCGGTTAGTTGAACTAACTGCAGGGTTTTACGGTTTTATTGTGAAGTACCTGTATTTGTAGCTGTGGAAGAACAGGATGTATTTGATGCTGGACAACCACAACGTCTCAGAGGCACATCTCTGTCAAGAGCACGGTAAAGGTTCAATCGTGCCTGACAACCAGGGCTGGTAACAGGGCTGCAGATCTTCAGGGGAGTTGTTTGATCATCCTCAAAGCTACCAAATTCGTAGCATTGGAACCCATTTGCTATTATGGGCTGCTTCTGAAGGCATTTTAAATGGTAACTGTTTGTTCAAACAAAGTGTTTTATCACTTCATTTACCAGCAGTTAGAACATCCCCCCGCCCCCCTCGGCTGTTTCTGACCTTTCTCTTCTGTATTTTAAAGCTCCCTAGACATGAAGACTGAGGGGTACTCACGCTTAAGCTGACCTTTTAGCCTCCTGGAGTGCCCATTGCTTCTTTGAACTTCTGGTTGACCCACCTTTATCCCTCACTGTAAGCCACAGGTCAGAGGTAATTCCTTTTGGGCAGCACAATGACTTGATGATGTGATTGGGTTCATGTGAGTTAGGAGGGTTTGTGTTTATTCAGTTAGAACTGGCTGGTTTAGATTCCGAACCGACTTCAGGTTTTTTTTTTTTTTTTTTTTACAAGGATATTGTACCAGGTGGAGAGACAATGTCCTTGATCAGAATCACCTGGGGTGCTTATTAAATATTTAAATTCCCAAGCCTATTGTGTCTCAACTGCAACTGAAGAAATGGAAGTAGGGTACAGAACTTTCTTCAGAACAACTTCCTCTGATGGTTTTCATGTATTCAAAAATTGTCACGTTGACTTCAATTGCCAGCTTTTCTCTTTCCTTCCTTCAATCCTTCCATCCATCCTTCCTTCCTTCCTTTGATTCTTCCTTTCCAGTGCTGAGGGCTGAGCTCAAAGCCTCATGCATGTGTGTTCTGCCAACTGAGCTATATCCCCAGACCTTCTTATTTTATAATTTTAAAAGCTCCTGTGGTATTTATCAAATGTGGAGCAAAGGATAATAACAGTGCATACTCATTTAGCATAACTTCAGGAGGCTGCTGAACACACTGAAACAAAGGCAGGTTTCCCATTTGTGTTTCATAATCACTGAATTAAAAAGCGTTGAGTCCCTGCCAAGGTGTGTTTAAGGCTTCTTCAGTCCTGTTCTTTGCTATGAATGGTACTGGGATGTCATAACTTCCTATCTGGCACCCATGCACTACGTGCAAAACACTGGTTACAACAGGATAAGACTCTTCTTAAAGGGAAAGTTGCGTTCTCTCTTCAGTGTCAGAAAACACCCCCAGATAACTTTTCTCACAAGCGGAAAGGCTATGAACCATGAGTGTTCCACAAGCACAGTATGCGGCAGTAAATATTCTCAAGTAAAAGCAAGATGTCTAAGTGATACGTTTTAGAGCTTAGCTCAACTTTGAGAGTCATAAGTAATCACCATACTAAAGGGAAAGTACAAACTGTCGAAGTCATTCTCAAATGTGACTGTGGTGATACTGTGTTTATGCACTAACAAATCAAGCTTGCCTGGAGATCAGAGGGTGGGGCTAGCCACTAGTTAACCACAGAGGCCAGGCTGTGGTGGCACACACCTTTAATCCCAGCACTTGGGAGGAGGAAGCAGGAAGATCAGGAGTTCAAGGCCACTCTGGGTTACACAAGATTGAACCAGTTTAAAAGAGAAACAGAGCCAGTACTTAGGAGACAGACACCTTTAATCCCAGCACTAGGGAGGTAGAGAAAAGGAGCTCAACCCCTTTTTGGTTTGAGGATTCCTAGAGGTAAGAAGTCTCTCTAGTGGCTGGCTCCTTTACTTCTCTGACCTTTCACATTTACCCCTATATCTGACTCCAGGTTTTTATTATTAAGACCAATTAGAATTAGAGCTACATGTAACTTTACAGGGATGTAAAGTGCCTGATGCACACATTGTGGACACACTGGTGAGTTATCAGAACTGGGTACTTTTGATTAAATAATGAGTCTTGCTTACTTGATAGGGAACCGTGACCCTGACTGTTAGGAAAAATTAGAGACGGCAATATGGAGGCAGGCAGTCTTTAAGGAAACCACAGTGACTGTGTAGTGGCCTTGCTGTCCCTTTGGGAACTATATGTCCATGTACTTTTCACTACATGATACTACCCTCTTCTGTCTGCCCCGCCAGCTGATTGCTTAATGTGAGGAAAGCTAGCTTAAGCTTAATCTGTTGGATTTCTCTGAAGAAAATGTAATATAAGAACAATAGACCATAGAAAGGAAACTGGTGGCCTTCATTGGGTTTCTGGTAGAGTTAGACATTCAACCACTGCCTGCTGTTGATGGCTCTGACTCTCTTACTTTCTTAAGTTTTTCATTAAACCTTTTCCTGGATTTTTGAAATTGAGAGAATTTAGCCTTATGTAACGACAAGAGCTCCTTAAAAGATTTCTTTATGTAGTTTATGGGAATTGAACATACAGCTGGTGTAGCAGTCAGCTGAATAGCGAGGCCTGGGGGAAGGTGGGCCTTTCACAGGCCCAGCTGCTGCTTTGATAGTGAGTAGACTATAGATGAGCAGCAGCACATGTCTGGGACAAAGTGCATGTTGATTATTTCTGCACCCCAGCTTTCTTATCAGACTCATAGAGCTCAGAATCCATCCAGAGGATTCACCGTTAAGATTCTGTTCCTCTGCACTGAATGTCTGAGCTCAATTCAGCGTAAGTTCCCTGTTGACATCTACTAGATTACTGTAGTATCTAGTGGCTGAAAGTATTGATGACTCATAATTTCTATGCGTCAAGAATCTTCAAATTACTTCTTTGTGAGGGTCCAGCTTAATGCTTGCCACAGTGACCGTCGCTATACAGGCTGGAACTGCAGTTATCCAAAGGGCCAGTAGGAGAAGGAGCTATGTCCGAGCTAACTCCTGTGGCTATTGAGAGGCCTCAGTTCTTGCTTCATGAGCTATTTCATAGCGTTGGCTTGTGACTATGGTCAGAGACTTTCCTCAGAGAAAGTGATGCATGGCCACAGTCTTTAAACTCAATCTTGACATGTTTTATTCATTAGAAATCAATATGTGTAACCAACAGTTAAGGGCAGGCTGACACCGGGCATTAACAGCAGGAAGGAGGAGGAATCATGAGGCTTCTTCTGCTGCCCACCACAATGTTGTTAGAGTCCCTGCCTTTTTGTTGCATGTGAAACTTAAATTATTCTGTTATTTAAAAACTATGCAAATCCTCTTGATATGAAAGAGCTGCAATAGTCTAAGAAAGAGTTTGGGTTTCATGGTGGTGAGGACAAGAGACAGGCCATCATACTTACTATGAAGTTAGACTTGATCAGCCTAGGCACGCAGGAGAGTTGTACTGAGTTAGAAAAATGATTTCTCTACTTTGGCCATGTGTTTACTCAGTCTGTAATGTGGGGCAAGTTCTGAAGCATAATTTCCACACCTGCTAAATGGTAACTATCTGGTGGAGTAGATGGCACATATGGTGGATTGATTAGGTGGGATTAGTAAAGGGAATTCTTTCAGAGGAAAAGGCAGTGTTAAGGGGATAGGTAAGGGATTGTGGCTGAGAACACTAACCATGTCTAGGCATAAAGGGGATCAATAGAGTATCTGTTATTGGTGAGAAGGTTTAATAGGACACAGCCAACTTGCTGTGACAGGGCAGAGCTAGAGTAATATCCATACTTGGTTTTTCCACTCGGCACTCTACTTGAGGTGAAATACATGTAAGCTGAGCTTACTAACGAGCTGAAAGGCTACAAGGGGGCTGAAGATGCAGTCCAGACTGGTCAGCCTTCCCAAATACAGAGTGGCCTTGGGCCAGGATGACTGGACGGAGTGCCTTTGAGCGTGACTGGAAGTTTTTCAGCAGAGCAATAGTGTAAAGTACCAAACACCTGTCATATAAGGGACCAGGTGCTCAATTAATGTTGACTATTACAATAATTATCATGGCCTGCTAATAGGTCTATGAATGTTGATTAACCACATTAGAATGTTTGTGCTGGGCAGACCACAAAGAAATGTTTTCTTTCTACTTATGTGGTTTGAATGTGAGTCTCTCTGCATTAGGAAAAGCAGAGTGGAGCTTATTGAATTGCCTCAGATCATTTACCTCAGTCAAGCTAAGAGAAAGATCTCATTCAATACAATATGCTACCCACTGACCCATTAGCAGGAGACCCCCCTCTTCACATTTTCCTCTGTACAGCCCTGTAGCAAGCAAGCTTCCTACATTTTGTGTTCTAGCAACTCTGCAGATCAGATATCAGCTCTCTGCTGAGAGCCAGCCTTGCTGGGCATGGCATGTGGTTGCAGCAAAGCTTTGCCATCCAACTTTCCTCCCACCCAGCTGCCTGCCTTTCTCGGCTCCAACAGCCATGAAAGGTGCCACTCCCACGCAATTCAGCATGTGGCGATCCGGGGGTTCCTAAGCATCAGGTTGAAAACCAGGAACAGATGGAGAAGCTGTGTAACACAGAGAGGCAGCAAGGAGAGGTGGACAGTGGGGCAGGAAGCCAAATGGGCAGTCTGGAAGATGGGGGTCCAGAAAGCAGGGTGCAGACCCGGAGATTCCTAGGAAGCTGTGGTTTTCACACCCTCCCTTTCTATCCCTTCCCTTCTTTTCTGTGACCAGTATCCAAGTGGAGCAAGCCTTGGCTGCTCATTTTTCCGACGTAATGGTGTGTCTTCTCTGCCCCACAGGTAGGAGCTTCTCTCCAAGGCTGAACTTGAACAACTCTATTATCCTTTGAGGAAGAAGCAAACGTGGCGGTATTTTAAACGTCTTTGTTTCCTGTGTCAGCTGCTCTGTTCTGAACATCAACATCAATTCAGTGACTTCACTGCTATAAGCGATGAGTTGCAACAGCCTCACTTGTTTCTGAGTTAAATGACAGCAACAAAATGAAAAATCACCATTAAAAGGCTATATTTGCATATTTTATGCTGTCAAAGAACGTGGCACTAATGTAGCATAAGGAGAATTCTCAAACAGAAACATTACAGTTTTCAAAAACCTAAGGAAGATTTTTTAAAGTGCTGAAATTTCATTTATAAAAAAGAAACAGGGAACGTTTATTTCACTGGCAAAATAATAAAAGCACTTTCCGGTGACATTTTTAATAGCATATTAATTTGAAATTGTAATTTTGAGAAGTAATTTCATTTACATAAACACCAAATGCATTCTAAATGCTTGGTATTATCATAATGACTGGAAATTAAATTAATAATGATAGGGAAGTTAAAATCTGACATAACCTTCTTGAATTTTTGTTTTTACTCCCGTGGAACTTGTATGCTGAACTTCATGTGTTGTTTCAGTTCTGCAGAGCTGAACAATTAATTCTTCAGTTTTGGGAGTTGTAATTGACTTTCAAGAGATATTCATAGTAATGTGGACCAGCCAAGTACTTTAACAGCTGCAAGGCCTGACTGGTCAAAGTTACACATGTAGGGATGCACACAGGCAGGCACACCAACAACCCCCACCCCACATGAACACACGCACATGTGCACACACACATACACACACACGCACTCTCTCACACACATTATAATATTAATTGCTTTGTTCCTACATTGCTGTGCTTTGCCCAGATGGGTGAACTCAATGGCTATTATATTAAACCGAGAGGATGGGGTGTCTTTTCAATCAAAGTTGTAGCTAAGCTATTGTATAAAATCAAGATATCTACAAGGCAGGGAGAAAAGATTTCTTTGCTCATCCTGAAGAAGTATACAGGTACTATAATGGTTCTGTTGATGGGATTCCTTAGGATGAGCTCTTAGTTTATTTTCTCCTCTTTCCAGTGCACATGATGATGGTCAGTGGGTCTCATCCTGGTGATTGCAGGACCTTTAATGAGACACAAGACAGCAGGCAATCTTGCTTTCAGAAGGTTGGCACAATTTGGGGATTCAAAGATTGAGAGGGAAACCTGAAATTTGTCTGTGAGATGAGTGATTTCCAGGGTGGACAGTTCTCTCAGGAAAAGTAAACACAATCCAGAGTACTCAGTAATGCGCTTTGCTGCATCACGACTGCTGTTTGGTGAGCCTTTGTCACTGTGGTACAAGTACATGATCTCTTTGTTTCCTGGACTACATTACGACAAGGAAGTCATGAGGACATGCCACCAATTTCAAAATACAGGGCAAAACCAGGCAAATCACGCTCTACCTCAGATTCTCTCCCACTACTAGAATGCTTTGCTGACAGAGTTCCAGCATGCTTTGGTTGTAACATCTCAGGGTATCCCAGCGCTCGGACAAGACTTCTCAAATGGCACACACACCACAGCTGCTTTACCAAGATGGTGTTTGTCCTGTCAACCCCGGGGGACTCCTACTCATTTTCTTAGATTTCCTTCTACCCATGTTTCAAAGCATTAAATAAAATTGAATATGATTAACTTCCTCAATTTATAAAAAAAATATTTATCCTGAGATTTTATTTTAGCCTGAAGAGCATGCTAACAGAATGAACCAGTCACCGGTGGACTAAACAGCCTGGCTTCAGAGATCTTACAGTTCATTTGTGCTGCAAGTCTTTACTCAGACATTAGAAGTACATGGCTAGATTCTGTGTGGGTCCCAGGCACTCAATGTAGAGGATCTTACAGTTGGAAAACCCCTTCACAGCTAGGCAAAGCTGTCGTTGTACTGAATTTGTTGTTCCTAATATAGCTCTGTCCTCACAGCTCTTTCCGGAGTAGTTCATTGGGCCCAAGACAGATTTGAATGGGCTCAATGGAGACAACACACACAGCAGAATTAAACACCACTGGAAAGCCTAATTTGCTATTCTTAAACCAAGGAGGAGAATAGTAATGAAATTCTAACCATCTAATAATAAATACACAACATGTAATAGTAATATCTGCAGTGAAAATCAGTTTAATAACCTCTAGCATCATTTATAACTGCCCTGCAATACAGTTTGATTTAATAGATTTAAGGTCTTCTACCTACTAATCATTTCTAGCAATCATTATCCAAACAGACTTTTTACCTGAACTTTTAAAGCCCTGTAGTATAGTATGAGAAAGATGTCTTTGCGAATAGCTTTTCATAATCTCCCCTCTCAGCCCCTCCACCTGGCATGAAAAGCTTGGAAAGTGAAATCCAGAGCTGCTTCCTGTTCTAGAGTGACCTCTCTGCTTGCCATTTCAGAAGGGAATTTACTCAGAATACAGTGATTTCATTTACAGCGGACCTCATGGAAACATTCATCTTACAGTTTACCCTGGAAGCTCTGAAAGTACTTTCTTAGGTAGCTAAGGGTTTTCTTTTGTGCCCACTCAGATGAATGGGTAAGGATAGAATTGGGAACAGGGACTTAACCAAGTCCCTCTCTTCATGTATGCTTGAGTGTTACCCTATGCCTCAGTTCACCTTTTGGCAATTCTGATCTCTGACACATAGAGCCACTTAAAAAGTGGCTCTTTCTTTTTACAAAAGGAAAACTCAGAAATAAGTAACAACGACAAGAACTAAAACAGGGCGTTTTTTCCCATCATAGCTTTTTAAAAGGTTTGTGTCTGATGCACAGAGATTCCGATAACGCCTCGGCCTCGCTGCTTTCTGCTACATCTCTGCCCTGCCCCCTTTTCTTTCTTTGGCAATTGGTGTTACAAAGCCCTGTCTCTTCATGCTGCCTAAAATGGGTGTTGCAAGGATAGAATGAGAGACAATGAAAGACGGTGGCTTTGTAAATGTGTCTTGGAGTTCAAGTGCCTTTCAGAAACGGCAGATCATTTTTAATCTGACATCTCCTAATTAAATTGATTGGGAGATAAAATGCATCCAACAAGTGTCAGAATTATGGAAGTTAAAAAAGCTTGGTGAGTTGCGAAAGCCATTTGAGCTCCGGAAAGCTTCAGGAAGCAGAATGTCCTTGAAAGCTCTCATAGCAGGGAGTTACAGACCTCAGCTGGGGGCCTGCTGTCATGTTGTAATCACTATAATTTATAGCATGCCAGCTCCATCCCCTTTGCCCCACCAGGGGGCCACCTGGAAGTTAGTCAGCTTGATGCAAGATCAGAATAAAGAGCGGAAAAAGTATGCTAAACTCTCTTCAGATGGTCTCTACTATCAATGCACACTTCAGGACATCTTTTGGGGGAGTATAACCTTCAAACTGAACGCATCTTCAGTTTCTGCATATATGCACTATTATGACACGTATAGAGCAATTTCTCCAGGATCTTTGGCAGAGGTCCAAGAATGACTTCAATTCATTCATTCATTCATTCATTCATTCATTCAATATTAATTTGGGATCTACCACCTGGGTCAACAATGAGACAGATTCCTAGCTCTAGGCTGAACACTCCTTGGAGTAAAGTTGGAAAGAAACAGGAACAAAAGGTAAACATGGATGTGAACAAGACAATGTCTGGCATGCTATCACTTCTGATGTCTGAGCCACCTTGTTCAACTCTGCCTCTTGTACCTGCACTTTAGTTGGAAAGAGACATTGAATCACTGAAATTATTCAGCCTGGAGAATGGGCAAGAGAGAGGGGAGGTGGGAACAGAGAGGCTGTCGCTGTCTGTAGGGTTATCCCTCAGTGATTTCCACAGAATCCAAATGTTAAAATAACCCAAACGGTAACTGCAGCACCACTCGGACAAGCCTCACCTACCTCACAGGTGGCCTGGAAAGACACGGGTAAGGAGGACAAGATAGATGTGGAGCTCTTCTGGATTCACATCTTAACTTTGTGTTCTTCTAGATCTGTCACCTGGCAAGGTGTTTGCAGACTTCCAGTTACATTATTCTAAGTCTGATACTGTTACTGCATGTACGAAATAAGCAAGTAAATGTATATTCATAAAGGCCCCAAATAATTTCTCTTCCTTTGAAAGATGAGCAGGAAATAAATGCCTGCAGTTCTCTATTTGTCTCTGTTCACACATTATAACCTTTTGTGTATAGTACAATATTATACTCCATAAGCCATAGTAACAATTCCTTAAAATTCTCTAAGATGACTAGCAAGACCAAGTCAGTACTCTGTCAACTTGTCACATCCTAAAATCACCGGGGTAGACTGTTAATGGGGAATTACTTAGATCGAGTTGGACTGTTTGCACGTCTGAGGGGGTTGTTTGGATTGTTAACTGGAGTGAGGAGATCCAGGGCTGAATGCAGGCAGCTTCACTTCATGGCTTCAGCCCTGAACTGTGTAAGAATGAAGAAAGCTAACTGAGAATACACTGTCTAGCAACCAACCAAGGATGGACTTGCTCCTGACTGTGATACTGCCAGGTGTTTGAGCTGCCTTGACACACTGGCAATGATGGACTGTAACCTGGAATTGTGAGCTAAATAAATCCTTCCTATCCCCAGGTGCTCTTTGTCAGGATATTTTATCACAGCCACAGAAACGAAACCAGACAGGGCAGTTCATTGCACTGCTCCCAAGCTCAGTGAGGGGTCCCGACTGACTCAGGGGACAGTTTTGATTGGTCTGTTTAGCTTCAAGTCTAGCAGTGTTCCTTGGGTCAGACCACTCTTGAGGTTTGCTCTCTTGAGGCATTTGGTATTGTGAAGGGACAACTCAACAAAGGCTCAGAGAATGAAAAATTCGAGGTCAATGCCAGCATTTTAAAGAATCATAGCACTGGGCAGAAGAGGAAGCAGCTAAGGAGAGAGCAAGTGCGGAGAACAGAGACGCCTTGATTGGAAGGAAGCAAAAACAGGCACACCGGAATCAAACATTGGATCTCTGTCATGTCTCTGGAACTCTGACAGAGACATTTGCCATGCTGAAAAGAAGGAAGTAAAACACAGAAGGCTGAAGGCTTTTTCTCTAAACTCCCAGGGGCTCCATGCTGTCTCTAGACCTTCTAAAGAAATCTTGGGAAATCTTCCTCGCAGAAGACGGTGGGAACTCAGTTCCTAACACATCTCTTCACATGGGTGTTCTGTTGCAGAATAAGTGCAAGAATTATGAAGGGAAATTTGTTTCCTACGTGCAAATCTTAGTTTATGGTCCTTCCACAGAAGCGCCTGGCAGGCTGTAGGAACAGGATCTAGGAGCAGAACTTCAAAACGGAAGCACCTCACTTAGAAATGGGATCTGTTTTCAATGCACTGACAAAAAGATCCCCTTTTCTGATTTTGACCTGAAGTTGTTTTTCCAAGTGCCATCTGCTCAGAGTAGATCTCTCTCTTCCACACATTCCCTAGGAGCTCACCGGATATCTTGTCTTTCTCTTTCTCTTTCAAAGGCTTTTCTTTAGTTCTCTGTGTACTGGGTGAAAACCGGCTTGAGGATGTGGTGACAGGAGACTGCCATCTTTTGTGGTCAGCCAGCACAATGAGCATTTGATCTCCTTGAAGTGTTTTTGTGTGGGTTTTCTGAGAGGCATTTACTCGTCCCCACTGAACTGTTAAGGATGGCGCTTCAATCTCTGTTCCCTCCACTCATTTTCTTATTCTGCCAGCTCAATGAATTTCTTCAACTCCACTCCTGCCAGTGGGTTTGGCAGAGGTGGAAGGGAGAAAAAAAAGAACACAACATAGCAGAAAAGAAAACAAATAAATAAAAACAACTCCTTTTGGTAAGGGCTGTGGAAAACTTCACTTTCAGTTCTTCCTGAATGTGGAATCTGAAGTCTTTCTCAGACAAGAACTGTATTGATGTTCACGGGGGTGGGGGGGGGGGGGGGGGGGGGGACCGTCAGAAGTGAGATGAGAGAACCGCCTGTGCATATTCACGCTGGTGTCAAAGCGGCTCCAGATGCCCTCTAAGGAAAGCGGCACTTCCTCCTATCTGCCCTAGGGCTCTAGAGGCTCCTTCTTTGTCTCTGCTAGATTACCCAGAGGCCTCAACTCCACCCTGAACAGAAAACTTCTGAACTCTAGATCCACCCTTGCTACAAAGCAACCCAGCTCATATGCTCACATTTCAGAACGGGAACCCCTGCGTTCTAGATGGGATGACTCAGTTTCCACAGAGTGCTGG
Organism: Onychomys torridus; assembly: GCF_903995425.1. Lineage (NCBI taxonomy): Eukaryota > Metazoa > Chordata > Mammalia > Rodentia > Cricetidae > Onychomys > Onychomys torridus. The sequence goes on from NC_050465.1 coordinate 35,479,079, forward strand.
AAGAAGGAATGAACACTTCTGTGGAGATCCAGCACCTCAAGAATTCCTTTCTGTTATGATCGGACCTACTGTATGTCATGGGGAGGCTAACTGCTAAAGCATGTACTGTTCACCAAGTGAAAGCCTTTCCCCCTAATCCCCGTATGACTGTAATTAAGCAGGAGAGTTAATTTTATGTAAATCATGTATTACTGTAATTGGGCGCAAGTGCACAGTCATGTACATCTTATTTAAAAGTGAAATATAATGTTATTATGCGGATGCTGGTGCAGCAGAGTCTCAGCCCTCTGGAGGGAAGTCAGCACCACTGCTGGCTGTTTACAAGACTCACTCTTTGGTCTGTGAGCTTAATTACAAATCATCCAGCTCTGCTTGGCACTGCCCTGTGAAGGATTGGGCCACCTGCCTCCAGAAAGGCTGGAGGCACAGCACCGGGCCTTCCCTTTCCACTTCTCTCTTAACCTCCACTTACAGAACAGTCATTTTTCTCTTTCTATTCATCTTTTCAAACCCAAACAGTATTTTCCAATGGCTTGCTCTGCTTGGCAGTCCTAACCCATATATCCCCAGGCAGACTGCAGACGGATTTGTCTTCTGGAAGCAAGGACTAGTCGGTTTCCTTTTTTAGCTTGTCTTTTCTAATGCGACTCAGGATTGCTTTATGATCCCGGGATTTTGTTTTCCAAGTTCAGGCAGATTAGAGACCATCCAGAAGTCTGTTTGTGATTGCTACCCCTCTTGCACAGCCCCAAGAGGGGGGATGGCCTCAGGTGCAGGGCATTCGCTGTTCCTCTATTCTCTATCTATGCAGCTGATCTTGGGCTTTGGGACAAGGTTACCCTGCAGAATATAAAGCATCTAATCTACATATCTCAAGGTCAAGATTTGTGAGGAAGAAAATATGCAGAGGACTGAATGTTTACTTTAAACACAGTCTGTCCTCACCCAGAGGCCTGGAAACTCATTTTGGGGAGTTGTGCTGTGGCCTCATCCTTGCCCAGCTTGCCAGGCCAGCTATTCTGTCTGCAAGCTCGAGGTACAGGGGTTAGCCTTGCCAGACTTTGGGGCAGGAAGCCTCTGGATACCCACTTTGTGCTCCTTGTGTTCCGGCCACCATTCCATACTCCAGAAACCCTGCTCACGTGTTTCCGATTCCTTTCTTCTAGGAGAATTTGAATAAACTGACTCTTATTCTCCTTTTTGAACTGTTCCCTTCCTGCCCACCAGCTGTTTGATATGTCCATCTCTCTCTCTCTCTCACCTTCCCATAACCTTTCACTTTCCACCCAGATCTTATCGGTCCTTCATGCTGTCATTTTTTACTTGGAGGTTCTTTCATGACAGGCCTTTGGTCTAGAGGGTGTGGATGTGAACAAGTGGAGTGGTTCCAGAGGTCATGCTTTACTCTGTGAGGAGGGAAGTGTTGGCCAAGGTGCTGTCTTCATTTCTTCTTATAAAGGGACTTCTTAGAATAGCATGTGTGATAGTAGAATAAAGTGTCTTTATTGGACCAGTTTGTTCAGGGAAAATTCAACGTCTCTTCTATTTGGCAACTTCAGCGTCTGCAATGACTGGCAGCTCTTTGTATATTCCTTTATTTAAGTATTATATTTTTTGTATATATGTTAATGTATGTGCATGTGTTCTTGTATGAGTGCATGCACATGCATGCCCGTGTGTGAGGTCATCCTTGGGTGTTGTGGTACTGTACCTCAGGTACTACTTTTTCTCTCTATCTCATATATATATATATGTCTCATCTATCTATTATTTTCAGCAAGTAGGATGGGCTGGGTGACCAGCATATCCTTGGGGTCTGCCTGTCCTTGTATCCCAAGCACTGGAATTTTAAGTACATCATACCACCATACCTGGCTCTTTTTTATGGGTTCTCTAGGAATTGAAATCAGGTCCTCAAACCTGTTATTAAATTTTCTATTGTGTTCATGTTTGAATATATATCCATAGAAATGATCAGAAATGATACCCACAAATAAAATAATTTTTCTCTTGGTGTCTTTGTAGGATTATTTTTTTGTTTGGGTTTAGCTACATAGTCTAATCTTAAATATTAATTGGACAGAATTTCTTAGTATATTTATTAATTATCTGATATACAGTGACGACAATCTGGGACATTGCTCTGTTCTTTATGTTCATGAAAAACTGGACTCATATAAAAGACTCCTATTCCCAATGTCTAAGTCCATGGAGAAGAACTAAGCTGGACTGTGTGCCCAGAAGGGCTGTAACAAAGGATGGATGCTGCCTGCAGTGAAGAAAAGAGAGGTGGTTAGCATTCCGAGAATGAGAGGAGACCCAGGAGAATGCTTGGGGAGGAAGGGCGTGGAGCCATCTCAAAATATACCCCAAGAATGGGTTTGATTGTGGGGGGTCCAGAGGGCTGCTTTCTCAGCTTAGTTACTGTGCCCAAGCCTTGTGTGGAGTGAGTGCCTTTACCGGAGCAGGAAGGCTGGAGTGTCTGCCCAGCACAGGGCCTGGCCTACTCCTGTCCTCCCCCCCCCCCCCCCCCACCACAATACCTGATTTTGCTCTGTTAGCTCATTTAAGTTTTTGTCCTTCCTGGATTGGGAAAGTCAAGGCAAATGCTATTTATTTCACTTCTTACCTCATGGGAGGTTAGTAATGACAACTAACTGAAGAACTAAAAGTATATAGGATACTCCAGTTAGCCCCTTTACCATTTGTGGAGCTCAACCAAGGTTGTATCCTTAGAATAGCTGAACCAGTAAAGCATATTTCCAACCCCCATGAGACTGGATGGGTAGCACTTCTTATATGTTCTCATGCTGACTTCAATAGGCCATGCACAGTCATAGATTTATGTGCTGGTTACAAAACTAATCCCATTACTGCATATAACCCTTCATCCTTCCTCCATCTTTTATGTGTGCTTCCTGTGGATGCTCATATAGAGATATCAATTAATTCAATGAAGAAGCTTTCATTATTGATATCCAGATGATTAATTATGGAAGTGAAATGTCTCCTGTAATTGAGGAAGAGCAGTCTATCCAGGTGCGGCCTGACTTGGCAAACAGCATCCGAGGACAACCATTAGCGGAGTCTAATGTGACTTTGAGATAAGCTTTGTCATAGTCCAGTTTTCTGCACTGGCTTCTCCTTGAGGATACTGACTCACCCCGATTAGAGAGCACAGCCTGCTCAGTGCTATGTGCTATCAGGATTTTAAAGGAAAAGAATGATGTTCCCCTTTTTCAGACATGATAATGGTAGTTGAATTTGGGGGGATTAGATGAGTTGGATCCTTTTTGATCTTTGATCTCTTTGTTGCCTGCATTACCCAGAACCCAAAACAAGCTTTCTTGTTTCCAAAGACACAAGAAGCACTCCTTTGAATGACTGTGATTGTTGGAGTCTGTCTGACTCTGACTGTACGACTCCCATCATGCATCACTCTGCTGATAAAGTATGCTTTATGATAACTATTTACTGTTACCATAAATGTTTATTATAGCCCTACAAAGTATTTCCATATATTTCCATTTTACTTTGTGCATGCCAGTGTTCCAAGCTAAACATTGATTGCTGTTTTATTTCTTATAGTAGTCACAGTGTGTTTGGGAAGATGCTGCTTTCTCCATTTTAAATAGGAGGCATAAGAAACTCGGGCAAATTGCCCAAGGTTAAGTAAGTAATAAAGTAGGTCTTAAGTTGGGACCCACATCTGCCTTATTTCAGAGGCGAGATTTTCAATATTATACTTACTTTGAAGCCACACCCCTACTAACGATAGTACCCTGAAATATTTGACTCTATTTTTTAATTCTTTGAGTAGAACTTAAAGTTTTTTTTTTTTTTTTTTAATTTTGTGGCTTGATAAATCTTCGCTTATTGCTCACCTTTACCTCTGAAAGCAGAGACCCATTCCTACTCCATGCAATACCACAGGCCAAGAATATTGTCAGGCATAATATAGACACCTGGTAAATGCTTGTAGAATAAATGGAAAACATTAGCAAGCCTTGGGTCTTTAGAGTCACATTGCTTTTAGTCTAAGAGAAAGACTGACTTGCATAAAGAAATGTGGCCCAATACAGAAAAATCCCCCAACAGAATCAGGAGACTGGTAGGTGTTACAGGGGCTTATGTGAGAATCTGTTACTTTCCCTGAGCACTGTGAAGACAAGGGTACGAGGATGGCGTGGAGGGCACAAAACTGCAAAAGCAAGACACCAGAACATGTGTGGAGAGTGAGGCCATTCTGTGTGTGCCGTTGTAAAAAGGGACCGTCATGGAGGGTCCTGTGTGTGCTGTTGTGAAGAGAACCATCCTGTAGGGTCTTGTGTGTGCTGTTGTGAAGAGAACCATCCTGTAGGGTCTTGTGTGTGCTGTTGTGAAGAGAACCATCCTGGAGGGTCCTGTGTGTGCTGTTGTGAAGAGAACCATCCTGGAGGGTCCTGTGTGTGCTGTTGTGAAGAGAACCATCCTGTAGGGTCTTGTGTGTGCTGTTGTGAAGAGAACCATCCTGTAGGGTCCTGTGTGTGCTGTTGTGAAGAGAACCATCCTGTAGGGTCTTGTGTGTGCTGTTGTGAAGAGAACCATCCTGGAGGGTCCTGTGTGTGCTGTTGTGAAGAGGACCATGCTGGAGGGTCCAGATTCCCAAGCACCGCCTTTGTAACCTTCTGTGTTATCCTCCCGTTTATATCTCAAACACCCCCCTGGGCCTTGGAGAACTGCAATTCAAGGAAGCAGGATGAGTGGATAGTGAGTTTCTTTCAGGGAGGATTTTCTTCAGACACTTTTCATTGCCACTTCACAGGCTAGTGAGGGCTTGTAATTGGCGACTCTCAGTAAATATATAACTTGTTGTAAATGTATACTGAAGTGGAATTTTAGATATTTATTTAAAAGCAATTTGAATTTATGCTTACAATAAACAACTGTAACAGTTAATGTGTATTTGATGGCAATAATAAAAACATACATAGTGCCTTTTTCTGAATATGCAGAAGCTTAGAAGTCAGGTGATCAGGTGACCTATATATGGCAGAATTCAGTTCTAAGAAGTGAAATTATTTGCTCAGGATGCCATAATAGGACTGTGGGCACAGGAGGAATTTACCAAGGTAGGGAATATGGTTCTTACATTTGCTTTCTGCAAGTTGTTCTGTATATTGGACTCATCAGATCATACTGCTTTATTAGACTGTGCAATGTAAACTCCATGCTTCAACAGGTATGTTGACAAAGTAGAGTCTAGGTTAAGTCAAGAGTGAATGATGTGGACACCAGCAGAATGTGGGATTGTGTCACATGAAGAGCAGAAGAGGAAATTATGAATGACTGCTTGGAGAAGAAAATAGAATTCCAGAGTGAATAAGAAAATATGTTTCTGTCTTTATATTTTAAACACACACCATCATTCCTTTGCCCTTGAGAGGAACAACAGGAGTCAAGGTTCTGAGAAACTGCGGACGGGTGCGTTTTTAACTCAGTATGAGGAAGGATTGTCTAGATAACTAGAATGGTACAATAATGAAATTGCAGATAATGACAGATGTGTTAGGAGAAGCCAGATGATTCCACTGGTCCTGGACTGTGAGCTCCTGTGGATTGGACACCATGTTTTATTTGTCTCTCTCTAGGAACTGAAACATCAGCTAGCACACAGCAAACACTCATTTGGGATTCATTATACACAAGTTTTAAAAGTCGTTCTTTCATGATGTAGGGGAGCATGGACGTGGCAGAAAGGTATAGAGGACTCCCCCAATGCTTAGGTTTATGATCTCTAATAAAAATTTACAAATAGTGGTGCAGAGACTTTATAACAAAGTCAGTCATTTCTTATTTTTGGAACCAAATGTCAGTGGTATTGTTTCTTTGAACATGTACACCACCATGGGGAGTATATTCTTTTTCTCTGCTTTGGGGAGAAGGGTATATTTGCCACAGCTACTAACATACAAAGAAAACCAGGGCTATTTACATCTCTGTGCATGTGAAACAGATTAACTTTCCAGGCAGTTTAGCAAGGATTTGTTGTACATAGGTATCCAGAGAATGAGTCATAGGAACACTTAAGTGATGGCTGTGTTAATAAAATCACACTTTTCCAACTTAGGACAATCTAGAAAATCACACTTGTCAGTGTCCTAAGTCTTACAGAGATTGTCACTGTCATTATATATGAACAAAGGCCTTCAATTTCACTTTAAACCCTTATTTTTATAGGATATTTTATATCTAGAACATTTTGATTTAATGTGTCTTTTTGTTTTCTAACAAAGGAGGAGATGTCATTTCTTTTAGACCATGAAGAAGTCATTTGAGGAAGACAAAGAAAGCTTTATTTAAAGCATCTGTATGTGCTACAGGAACTACTCAAAGGTAAATGATAATAAGAAAATTACTTAATTTGGTATTTCATCTTATTCTTTGAGAATTTTTACAATTTACCTTCCCCAAATAAAGTGATCATTCATACCTTTTTGCTCATATCTGACAGGGGTTGACAACATCTCCCACTAAGGTCCCTTGGATTCTCAGGGATTTTCTTTCTCTTATAAATGTGCTCAATACATATTTCTCCATTGTCATGAAACATTGTCTTTTTGTTTTCAATTTCAAATAACAGTGTTCTTTGGGCCATAAAGGTGCTAATGAGAGCATTTGTTTGTGTGAGTCTAACTTCTTTTCATATGAAATATAAACACAGCAAAAGTCTTTTCCTTTTTTGAGAAAGGTGTGTGTGTGTGTGTGTGTGTGTGTGTGTGTGTGTGTGTGTGTGTGTACAACCTCTGCTGTCCTAGAACTAGCAGACTGGGCTGGCCTTGAACTCACAGATCTGCTTGCATCTGCCTCCCAAGTGCTGGGATTAAAGCAGCTGAGGTTTAGGTTCACACTTACTGATGCAGATACAGTTTTCTCCTAGCTGTTACTTTTGCTCAGAGAAACAGAACAGGTTTGGCCACTGTTTATATACCTAATGTATACCTTACTTAGAACCCGAGGGTAGCTGTGCTTGACTGAGAGAGTTATGCTGCTTCCGAACAAAAGACAAGCATCTTCTTTGCATTCTGTTTTGAGTCACAAGACCCTTCCCCTCCCTTCTTTTCTCATTTAATTTATGTGCCAGAGATCTTTCTGTTCTGAGAATGAAAGTGAAAGGCAGGGAAGAAAGTAGATGAAGCAGAGATGATTCAAGTGTCTGCCATGTTTTATGCTTCCTCAGTAAAGTAAATTATCTTTTCTCTTTCCAGTAACCATCATTTCCCTTGATCTTGGAATCACTCAAAACCTAGCTACAGAGTCCTGTGCAAACTACTGTGTTGTCTGAAGATGCACAGAAGGATGAAATACTACTGTCTGCATAGCCCAGGCTAGTTGGACAGTGTTTCCAGCTAAGAATTACTGCAAATTTAAGAATGCCATTTTTTTCTCATCACTGAGTATTTATTATATATAACAAATACATGGGAAAGAAAAACTATATTGTGTGATATAAATAGTTTATTTACATTACAGAAAAACATCAAGACAATGTATACTATTTCAAATATATCCATACATAATCAAATATAGCTGTAGTACATGTTTTCATTGGTGTAGATTACCACAAACGCAAGGCAACATGTGTAGATCTTGTCTTATTCTTTTGACTCTAATACTGTATTATGTAGTCCAAGCTGTCGGTTGTCCGGCCACTGGGAAACATGCTCCCTCTAGATTAACCTTGTGGATGCTCTTGTTGTGTTGTCTGAACTGTAGTGCCCTGTATTTTGCTTCTGTCTGTGAATTCTGTTGCTTCTGGGGCATTTCCTAGAAGGTTGGAAAGTTTACAGATCTTAGTCTAATGCGATTACCTAAAGTCCGGTCCTACAGTCAATGCGAGATGCTGTGGAAGCAACGACTAAAGTATTTCAGAGCAAAAAAACAAAACCCGATTACTGGTAGAATCTGGGAATACTTGAAAAAGTTATTATTATTATTATTATTATTATTATTATTATTATTATTTGCTTCTCTGTGCAGTTGTCTTTAGGCTTCTGTGGAGAACTGAGGAACAGAAGTAGAAGCTGAAGAGAAATACTTTTACCTTGCCTTTCTCCGTTCGTTCCTTAAGTCTGTTCATTATGTGGTGTAATGAACTGACTCAGCACAATGGGAACAGGCGAGTCCCAAGCTTATCACAGTTCTCTTTAAAGGTCTTCAAAAACTTTTTATCTAAATGTCTTAACGATGAGTGTTATATTGACATTCAGCGCTACAAGTTAAGATCCCATCACAGCGGAACGAACTGGCTGATAACACCCGATATGTAAATGCAAAAGAATATTGCTTTGGTTTAGCCTAATATCATTGTCTTGCATTAATGCCATAAAACTAGAGACAAAAATTGGCACCAATTATGTTGCTCCTATAAAAGGCTAATATTCAGTAACATCTGAAAATCGCTGATATAGTATTTTACTATAATAACAGATTTCTTTGATCATGCAAGCAAGAGCAATATAAAGCTAGCATTAAATTCTATTAAAACTAAGAGTGGTACAGTGGAAAATATATATATTTAACATACACACATGTGTACACACCTACATAGTAGGTGTGGGCACATTTTTGTGTAGTTGCTGGGGCCATATAACCGTCAAAAAGAAACATGGATCTGGGAAGTCACATTTTCAATCAGTGGGAGATGGAAGTAAACAGATGAAAATCCACTTTCTCAGTGGGACAACTCTTTTCATTTTGGAACAGGTCTCTAGATATTCATATTTTTGTGAGAGGCAGGTTCTTGAATCGACAGGAAAAAAGGAGAAACCAAATCGGGGGAAATGGGTAGGACAAGAGAGAAAGGAAAGGAAGTCAGAACAGACCAGATGAGACCAACACTAAGAGAAAACTGAAGACAACAAGAAGATCTACGCTAGGAATACGTCTGTAGACTGTCTCGCATCTGGGTATTTTGGAATATGTCCTGACAAACAAGGCTGGCCAGGTCACCAGGAAAACGGGCTCTCTTGGGGTCAGAGGTCGGCCTAGCTACAGAGTCTGTTTTGTGAGCACATTCTTTTTTGGAAGAATGGAATGAATCTACCCTGGATGCTGGTGTGATGTATGGATTGATACTTTTTCTGCAGTGTTTCCAAGGTTTGGCTGTACAAGGGGGAAGATTTATATAATCCACTATAACAATGCAAACACGGCTGATGTGCTATTTCTCTTCCCCTAAAGCAGATAGAGAAGTGTTTTGTTTAGCTCTTGCATGAAAAAAATACCCTGAAAATATAGTAGATATAGCTTACTCAAACTGGAAGCTTAGCTAAGGCAGTCCATGACAGAAGTGCACACAAAATCACAAGCAGCTGAGGCAGAGGAATAGAGCTGAGGGCAAAGCTAAAGCGGTAGACAGATGCCAGTTTAAGTTCATCACTCCGCTGTGTAACTCAGTATTTGATTAACTCTCGTATTTCAGGGTCTCAGCTAGGAAAGTGAGGATAACTGCTCATTTTTTATAATGTTGTGAAGTGTGTATACATGTGCTCTTGAACAAGTGACTATATAAACATCTGACACAATTATAACTTGTAAACACACAATTCCTGGAAAAGGTCTCTATATTCTATTTTTTTTAAGTTCTGCATAGGAAAGAACAAAGTGATTAATGGCTTATTTGAAGACATATCTGAAGTATTGGAGTGCTGGCTTTCTTCACTATATGAAATAGCAATCCCGTTGTTAGTTTTGGTTTTCACGTTGTCTTTGTTTGTGTCTCTGCATGTATTTTCATGTAATCCATTGGCTCACTTGGCATCTAAACATGAAAGTCAAGGTAATAGACTCAACTTGGCTTAGGGCAACACCAAGCTCCAATGATGATTTCCCTTGTGCCTGTAGGCCAGGTGAGGATTTATGAGCTATATTTTGTTTTTTTAGAGAGCAAATCCCACACTTGTCTTTAAAGAAGATAGTGTAATACCAATGCTAAGATACATTATAGTTTTTATGTTTTAATTTCATGATGCTTCTTATTTTCCCATTTTTAGAAATAATTTTTAGGGAAATTCTCTGATTTACTATAGAACTGTATAAATGAATGAAAGTCTTAATGTCTTATGGATCTGATAAAAAACTTAAAGAGTTTCTTCAGACATTTAAAAAAAGATGGTGAATTCAGTTCTTTTTTAGGATCTACATTGGATTTTTGGCTATCACATGAATGATGCATTAGGTTTAGAGTCTAGTTCTTACCTACCACACATTTGCACACTCAAGAGGTCCAACAAATCCCTGTCTTTGCTTCTCATCTCTACTGAACCTCAGACATCACTCAGGAGTCATAGTTCAATTTCCTGTTGAAACTGGATGAAATCTCTGTTCCCTTTCTATCTCATCCCTGTTCAAATAAAAATTACCTTTTTCTGGGCTTGGAATTTGCTATTAAGGTGTGGTATTTGCTGCTGTTTCAGAAATGTATCAAAGGTTTTCATAACACAATCTTTCTCATTACATTTAAAATGTTGCGATTAGCACTTACCATCTAAAAGTGAAGAAGCATTTGTTGTTGACACCAAGTGTGTTAACACTGATGGTGTCCAAAGGTTCTACTTGGGAATATGAATGTTATTATTGAGAGCTAGAATTTAAGCATTTCTAGATCTTATATAACATCTATTATCACAATTGGCATAGTGATTTCAGTAGGTAAAGATATACTGGTTCATAGTCTGAATGAAAAGTGGCCTTTTACAGATAAAAGAGAACAGAGTGTTTAAACAGAGGCTGACATTACTTATTAGAGAAGAAAATAATCTTAGGACATAAACAATCCTCATCATAATATAAAAATGAGTAAAATAAGTTGTGCCTGTTCTGTAGGAAAACCCATGCCTTTGCACTTGGCTAGTGAAATGTTCTTACAATGAGGAGCTAGGACTCATGGAGAACAGATGGCTACAGTCAGCCCACCAAGAGACTCAGAGTCCAAGGGAGGACAGAAGCTGCCCTTAGCTTGGATGATGCCCAAGTACAGTTACTGACCTTGTGATGCAGAGGACCACCACACATATGACAGCAATCTGAATTGTTCCAATCACAGCTGCAATCAAGACGTACTGAAATCGGACCGGGCCAGGAACGACGTAGAGAACACTGTAGTCCTTTTTTTCACAGTGTTGACCAGTATAGCCAGCATCACATCTGGAAGGAAGGACAGTATCTTGTCACTTGTGGCCCACAACTCTTTTATTTTAATTGGTTTCTTTAACCCTTTAACCTCAATTAACATGTTTACGTATTGCTTAATGACACACTGCAAAAAAAAAAAAAAAAAAAAAAAAAAAAAGGCTGTCTGTTTTAGACATTTTCTATGCCGTTGTTAGAGAAATGCCAAAAAATTACTGAGTCAGAGATATAGCAGGAGTAATTTCTTAAATCTGTCATTAGTTTTGAACAGAGAATTTTTTTTTTAAATTCTCTTTAAATGTTTTGAAGAGAAAAATTTTGGTGTAGGCAATACAGGTATACAAACCAAGCTAGTGTGAGCATCCTCTTAGAATGAATTATGTTTCTCATTCAATCAATCTCCCAACCAAAAGTTCACATAGACAATTTTCATATTGAAATAAGCATTTGGTACGAAAATACACTAAATTGGATCAATATGTCATTGCTTCGTGGAGAGCCTCTAGTACTTGATTTTGAATTTCTTGTAACTACATCCTGCGGACTTTTCCGTGGATATCTGGAGGGTTTAATTTAATGACTGCTGTGGAGGAAGGGGCAGCAGAGGTCTCTCTGTCATGTTCACTCTGCCTGTTGAAGAACATGAAAGTTCCAGTGTATTCTCTGAATGGAAACAGGTATGGAAAACAGTTGTGGATAAAAGACAGGCAGAGAGAGAGAGAGAGGCAGGTAGAGAGAGACAGAGACACAGACAAGTGCTGTCTCTCTATATATCTATATCATAATCAATTTATTTCATCATATGCCAGTTGTATATTAATTTAAATATAGACACATTTTCATTTTGATTTGCCATCTCAGAAATAATCTCTGTATGTTCTAGACATGAGTAGATATTTATAAACTATATTTATAAACTCAACCCAGACAAGCAATTTCTTTGTGTCTCTTCTGAGATTGAACTGGAGGTATGGCGGCCAATCATCTCATGATACCAGGCTCTATAGAGAAGAGAGCCAGTGCCCAGCAAAACCTTACAGTTCAGAGAGGATCTGTAGGGTTTTGAAAATAACCTCCTTAAAATACTAAGGGAGAAGGGCCAAGCACAACTCTGCACCCAGAGGAAAGAATGGTGAGCAAAATTGGCCCATGCCCTTAAAATTATACTGCAAGAGCAGAGTGGTGTGCTTTACACTGAGTATATAAGGTACACATACCTTCTGGTTAGTGTGTGTGTGTGTGTGTGTGTGTGTGTGTGTGTGTGTGTGTGTGTAGGAGAGACAGAGAAACTTTGATGCTGTTCCCTCATTTAAGCAGAATGTAAACAAATCTTCCACTAACACTTAAAAGCTAGTTTCTACTTTTTTACTTTATTCTTTTTAAAGGTTTAACAAAGAAAATGTTACCTGCAAGATGGCTCCTGCATATTGATGGAGTGTTCACACTTCCCGTGCATGCAGAAGCCATTGTAATGTTCCGGGCAAGGTATGTGGTGTTCTCTGGCACTTTCTTCTAATTTGTTAGCATTCTCTGTGAATATAGATAAAAGCAAGCACCCCTATAAATACCTTCTGTGCTGGGTAAGATCAACCAGTACATTAACCAGAAAAGCTATAGTAGGCAAAGGAATTTAAAAGGGCAAGAACTGAAAGGCCATGCTTCGGAAGAAAGGCAGAGGGAGAACTGAAAGACATCTTTACAATTATGTTTAGAGATGAAACTGCAAAATTACCCAGAGCTTTTTATGCTTTTACGCAATCTCCTACATCTTTAACAGCCAGTGATGTGGACATGAGTTGTCAGAAGCTTTAATTTTACTTGCATAGAGCCTGTACATTGATCATAAAATAATCTGAGAAGAAATCCTCTATTTTTTGAATTTCAAAGTATAACATCGCTGAGAACAAATTGCTGAAATACCTCGATACTCTCTCAGCATGAGGGCTTCAAAGTTAAAATATGGCCATCTTCAATTGTTAAACATTTTCCAAACCAAATGCAAATTTCAACAAATGCATTCTGTCAGGCACTTTTATAATATACTGTGAGTACGAGGTTTTTTTTTTTTTTTTTTTTTGTCCTAGCATCCATACATTTTTATTGCCACAATAATGCAATTGAAAGACTAAAGGTTATTTTAGAATCACTTATATAGATAGCCACATAGTACATGCTAAACACTCTAAGTTTATTCCAATCCATATGGCCCAGTACCTCGCCTGGACAAAACAGTAGAGCTGGCCCTGGTGGTGTGAGTGCAGGTGAGCAGGACCCAGGCAGGGCTGTGTGAGTAGGAGAACTGGTTCCACTCCTTGTTGTCTGCTACATTGGGTGAGCTAGCTGGGGCAATTCTGGAGACCTTGCCCAAGTGGTGAGGGCAAGCTGGCAGGGTGACCAATCCAGTTACCACCCAGGCCCAGAACCAGGGCCATGAGTTAGCCCACTCCCAACATCCACCTCATCTACGAATTGCTGGAGTGTGTGAAGGCACCGGACCTGTAGATCTAAAGCTGCAGGATCTCCATGACACAGGGCAACAACAGGATCTCCAAGAGGAACCTCAGTGAGAGCCCAGCATTGATAGTGTAGCAGAAGCCAGAGGCCTCGAACCAGACCAACAACGCTTTGCAATGAAGATTTACAGGTAAAGATGTATGGACTAAAGGGTCCACTATGTGACTCACTGGGCCACACTACAGCTTCCACGCTGAGATTTGTTTGTTTGTTTTTGGTTTTACTTTTAATTTTTTTTTGGGGGGGGTAGGGGAGGTTGCATGGGCAGAAGTCAGAAATGAGGGGATGGGGAGATTGGGGAGATGAATGGGATTGGGATGCATGGTGTGAAATCCGTAAAGAATCAATAAAAAGTTAAAAAAAGAGAGAATGATTTGTGAAATTTAAACTTAAGGAACGTGAGACACCTTATATTGTAAAGTGAAACACTTCCAGTCATTACGAGTCTTGTTCTCTAATGCTTTTATGAAAACAAGTAGGTCCTTTCGGGCTTCTGTTTGCTCAAATATGCTGACCACACATTCGTAACAGCATCTCCAAGCAAGTGGTTGCTCAAGTCCTTCTGTGTTTACTTCCCAGTGATGGAGGGTCTGGGCTGGAGAAATGGCTCAGGGGGTAAGAGCTTGCCAGGCAAGCATGAGGACCCGGGTTTGGTCTAACCACCAATGTAAAAGGCTAGGTGTGTCGCATGCGTGCCTGCAACTGTGGTGCTATATTGTGTGCCATAATAAAATATGCCTGAAGATCAGAGAACACAAGCCACTAGATTGAACATAGAGGCCAGGCAGTGGTGGCACACACCTTTACTCCTAGCACTCGGGAGGTAGAGATCCGTCTGGATTTCTGTGAGTTCAAAGCCACCCTGGACTACATGAGATTGGCTCAGTCTAGGAGAGAAAACAGAGCCAGGCAGTGGGAGCACACACATTTAATCCCAGTACTGGGAAGCACACATGCCGTTAATCCCAGGAAGTCACGGCTGGGCAGAGAAAGGCATATAAGGTACGAGGAGACAGGAGCTAAAGGCTTTTCCGCAGAAGTGTCCCTTTTGGTTAGAGGCCCATCGGCTGAGGCTTTTTCAAGCTGAGAAGTTGGTGAGGTGCTGTAACTTGTTCCTTTATCTCTCTGGTCTTTCAGCTTTCACCCCAATATCTGGTTTGGGGTATTTTATTAAAAGACCATTTTAGAGATTCATGTTACATGCAACCCCAGTGCTGTGGGAGTCGCTGGAGATAGAGGATTGCTAGGGCTCAATGGTGACCCCCCTTTTGGTCCATGTTCATTGAGAGACTCTGACTCAAAGGATTAAGGCAGACAATGATAGATGAGGACACATGGTATTCTTTTCTGTCATATACTCACACACACACACACACACACACACACACACACACACACACACACAGGCACACACACACACAGTTTTGTCTTCATTGTCTCTTCTGAAATATGGCATTTTTGAAAATTTCTGCCTAGATAAATGAGAAATATAACTTTATCAACCTCAATCTAAAGGTGTTTTTCAATCTGTAAGTATTCTTCAGCACCATAGTAACTTGTCAGCAATAAGGAAAGATTGCGAGTTAATTACTGTTTTTATGGAATGGATTATCTCTACACGGGCACCATATTTTGTTATAGTGTATCCTTATAATTTTCATGGGCAGCCATGGACGATGAGCATATTCATCAGGAGAAGGATGAGCCTTTGCCATTCATGAATTAGATGGATGTATTATTTATATTTAGGCAGAGCTGTAAAATATCTTTCTATACATTTTAAGATCTAGGTGCCATCTGCACATCATTAAAGTTTGAAGCAAACTGTTAAAATATTTAGTGCTTTCTTTTGTAGGGATATTTATGTCTATTGCTCTCCAATGGGTAATATGTCAACTTTTATCCCTAAATTTATAAAGTATAGACTGTAGCAATGGTAGAGATGTTGCAGATGACAGACACTTTAGCACTTCATTTGTTTTAAGTCTGTGTCTTTTAGCTATGGTGTAGTTGGGGATCTTCTGCATTAAGGTGTTTCTACACGAAAACTTTGGTCATTGGAGTTAGTGAACTACCTCTATAGAAAAGATTGTAAAGATACAGGGATTTGTTTAGGCTTCTCCTGCTCTTTTAAGTATTGTATACATTTTGACTAATTTTTTTTTTTTTGCTAGCAAATTACACCCACAGTAAGGACACACAAGAAAATTAAATAACCTAGTGTTGAGTAAAATCTGACCAAAATGGAATCAGGATAACCCTGGAATTTAAATGCACCGTGTAATGACCTGGTTATTCAGAATCCATGGAGTAGAGTAGGTTTATTTTTGTGCTGGGTCCAGATGGTAACAACTGTAGTAGCTAACCCATGCCCTCACTCTTCAGAGAGGCATTTTAAGCAGTGGGGGTTGTCAGGCCCACTGCTTATGAAATGAGCCAGCACTGATTTCCACTCTTATTTCTGGATGTTCTTCGCATAACAAACTATCCAACACTTCTAGTTAGTGTTTGTTAGTAACACTCCAGTGCTTCTGCACACCTGTGTGTGGGGAACTTCTCTGACTTCCTGCAATCCAGTTCTCCACAGCCTTCCCTGTCAGAATACCTTTCATCTTACTAAAGAGTGGGTTTTCTCTCTGCTAACTGTAAAAGAAGATACAGAATTGTTTAAACTCAAAACCCCCAAACTGATGGTTTCTATATTCAAACCATGTGCAAGATTGTGACCTGAGGTCTATCTAAGGGCTAAACAGGAGTTGTTTTGAAAGAAGGTATTGCTTCCGTGTGTCAAGAGCTGGATTTTTCCTGTTTCCTGTCTAAGCAGGTAATATAGGAGAGGAATAGTCTCCATCATAAAGTCTGCTAACTAGTTTATACCAGTCCTTGTGAGCTTAGAGGGCTCATGTGATACTGTCAAATAAGAAAGTAGAGAAGTTGAAAATAACCAAGTAGAAGAAATGAGCTCTGGGCAAGAAAATGAGAAGTCATCAATATATGTCAACAAATTCATAGTCAATCCAACCAAGTAAAGCAGTTGATTGACAACCTGAATATACAACCATTTCTAGTGATGCAGTAGACATACTTTAGAAATGAGATTTAAGTACATTAAGACAAGCAGAAACACGGACATCTAATATCTCAATAAATATTTGTATGAGGCATGGCAAATATTTGTGAACCCAAAGTTTCTGTACACCGGATATTCAAGCAACCATAAAGCATTTGGAGATATGAAATTATATAAAAATGATACTTTGGGGGTCACCTGTTTCTTCTAGTGTGACAGCATGGACATTGACTTCTCTGTTTTACATTTAAAAGAAGTTTAATGTAAGGATTAAACTCTTCACGTCTCTGTTAAGCTGTTTGGATAGCTTGGAATGTTAGGTCTCTAACCAAGGTCGGAGGTAGATTCTACTCTTTTGATCAGAAAAAAATAACTTTCTCTTAATTGACCTCAACAGTTACACTCAGATGTGAAAGTTTGCTAGTTGACCTATGGTGAGAGCTATGGGCAGAACGAAGAAGAAGGTCAGATTGTGTGTCTTGTTCCAAAACTGATAGACGTAACACAAAATGTGAATAGATATCATCACCTTCTACAAGCATTCTTACATAAAATTAAAGACAGTAGAAGAAATCTACTTCTCATGTTACTATATTCTCAAGCAGAGCCTTGATGGTGACTTCCGGATTTCCTGAATTTGAATTGGAAAGAGTAGCAGATTTTGACATATAGGCTGCATTCTGTGGCCTGGGTAACTGAAACACAAAAACATGCAACTGTTTTCCTGGACTCTTACTATTTATGTTTTGAACTATTATGCATTTACAGAGACAAACACTGAAGAATTGATGAAACTTGGGATGGCCATTTTTATGTAATATTTTAACCATGGCATGTAGACGCAGTTCAAGGGTTTCTTATAATCAGGCTTATTTAGAGTTAACCTAAAATCCTGGATTTCTAAGGGAAAATGGTGTTCTGTGTATTATTAAGAGCAAAATATGCCAATGTTCAGTGCTTTGCTTTCTTTGAATCAGACTTGGCGAAGTTCTCCATCATGAAGAGAGAGCAGCGGTGGAGGGTAGTTCAGTTGTGTCTCCAACGCTCTTTCTCCAACTTCAGTCAAGAGCGATCTTCCAGCAAGTGGGCTACTCATAGGTTTAGAGGCTTTGGCTTGATGATCTTTAAAAAATACAACGATTTCATGGAACTTCAGATGGCTTTAACACCACTTTGGTTAATACCAGGCCTTGGGGAGAGGCAGGGATCCATGATGCATCAGCTTCCTGGGCGTCTAGAGGTAGAGATGCCTTGATATCATGGGACCAGCCTATCTGACATGCCATTTCTTTCTGCTATAAATCTCCTCTTCAAAAATTGAAGTTAACTAGAAACTTTAGAGGAAAACCCAAGAGAAGGAATTTTATGACAAGGGTATTTTTTTTCTGGCCAAGGTTATGTGCTTAGAGTGAGACTTCTTTGGGACAATTCTGAAAGCTACCCTAAGTGGCAACAAAAAGAGGCAATGGGTTGAGTTCCCATCTAGTTTAGCTGCCCGAGCTGAGTGTCCAGCTATTTCCTTCTCCTTAGGCAGTGTATGAGGAAATGGATAAACAGTCCAGATAAGCATTATCAGGTAATACATTTGTTCTTCCTTGTAACCTGAAGTTAAGAACCCTCAGAGTGTGGAGGGACTGAGACTGGAACATGTCCTAGGACGCCATGACAGCAACGGCTTTAATAACACAGGGACCACAGGGACCACCGAAACCAAGGTCAAAACCCAACCCCCAAAGCCAAACAGCAAATCTCCCTCTGTAATGTGTTATATGAACATTAGATCTGTGTCTAACACTGCTACACACCATACATAGTACGTTATACTTCATGTGAATGTTTATTGTCTTTCAGTGTGTTTAGCTTATTGTCTTCTAAACACAGTCAGACATAATTAAGACAAGATGATAATAGAGCTATGATTATTCAAGAACCCACAATAATATCATCACTGTTTTAACATACATCACAGTAAAAATACATCCCTTGTAAGAGTCCCTCAAGGAAGATTTATAAATCATTTCATATAGATCAGGACACCAGCGTTCAGGCAGCTTTGATGACATTTTTAGGAGTGTACACAGCAGACAGCTGAACTGAGGTGGCCGAGCTCACTACAGCATCACACGCGGACTGGCTTCAGTTGAGAACTGGGCGACACAAAGCAACATCTAACCTTGTAGCCTCTTCTTTCTTTCCTCTCTTCAAACCCTAGATTCTCTCTCTTTTTTTTCTCCTTTTTTGTTCTTTTGGTTTTTCAAGACAGGGTTTCTCTGTAGTTTTGGAGCTTGTCCTGGATCTAGCTCTGTAGACCAGGCTGGCTTTGAACTCACAGAGATCCGCCTGGCTCTGCCTCCGGAGTGCTAGGATTAAAGGCATGCACCACCACCGCCCGGCTCAAACCCTCGAATCTTTGCTTCACTCTGACAATGGAGTCTCTTCTGCTGTCTTCCCTCTATTTCTGTGCAGGGCCCTCATGTGGCTCCCACCGCTCTACCTTCCTCAAGGGCTCTCTCCATCAGTGTGTTCAATGCTACCAGCGGCTAAGCAGATAGAACGGCCTTGTGACAATAGAGTGGGAAATCTCCCTCACTCCAAGTCTCCCCACAGCACTGTCTGTGCTCCTTCTTCCCTTCGTACCTTGACTTCTACGGTGGATGCCTTCTACCCGCAGCTCTCAGACACGGCCGTGGAAGTGACTTTGTTCCTAAACTCACCATCTCGGCCTTCTCACATCCAGCTGTTAACACTCGCTGGAATACTTGATACAGTGAAGCCCTGAGTACTCCTGGTCTTCATGACAGCATCTTCATCTCTGCGTGGTGTGTGCATGTGTATGTGTGTACACTTTCGCTCCTTCCCCATTAATCTGGCGGGCTCCTGCTTTCCAACTGATTTCTATAAATCCTTATCCTTTGCTCAGATGCTTCTCTGCATAATCTTGAAAATTTCTGAGACTGATGGACACACACACACTCTCTCTCTTTCTCTCTCTCCCTCTGACACACACACACACACACACAGAGAGAGAGAGAGAGAGAGAGAGAGAGAGAGAGAGAGAGAGCGCACGCCTTTTATCCTGGTACCCAAGGCTTTTGCCGTCACCTAAAGGCCTGGTAAACATGGGCAGTGGCTCTAAATGAAAGATTTATAGGCCCCTCTGTTTATCGACTGAGAAACGCAGGAACAGAAGCCCTTTGGCGCCTGTGTGGACGTCATATCACAAACCTGCACTGGAACGTTGTGCTGCCGATTCCAGCTTGGCCAGTCACACTGTGTCTGTGGTATTCTGAACCAAACCTCCTGAAAGGAAGTCTGCAGAGACTGGCTGGCTGATTAGAATTTCAGTATTGTGGAGAGACTGAATGCTGCATGTTCGAAAGGCTGGTTAGTTTATCTTGGGCTAGTTCTAGTCCCCGAGAATAGCCATCCGTTGCCCACGCCTGTGCTGGAACCAACGTCTTACAACTAACAAATAAAAACTTTTAGAATCTATTAACTTAGCAGATCACTGGTGTTCACCAACCCAAGAGATGAGAATACCATCAGACAGCATCTTCAGCCAATAGGGAAGCTTCCCCAACTCGCTGTACCCGCCTCTCTGATGCACCCACCAATGTATTTTAAACATGCCTTGATTTGTGGCTTTCTTTGTTCCGTAAAACTATAAAAACTTCGTGAAACTGATTCCGTATTTGAAGCCCAAAATATGTATCCTTGGGTCACTCGAATAGCTCCAGAATAAACTACCTCTTCTTCCCTTTAAAATGAGAGCTGTGGTTTCTGTGTCTAGAGGATTGTCCAGCAAGAGGTTGAACTTTTGAGGGACCAGGAGGGAAGAAACTTCTATTAACAAAACAAAACAAAAACTGGGCATGCATGTTCAAACGGGAAGCCCAGAGTATGAAGGACCGAAGCCCTGCTTTTGTTGCTATTCCCACACGCGCGTGCACACACACTCACTTATTCTCATCCCTTGCCAGACCAAAATTGTCAGTGCTGCCGCGCTCGGTGACGATGGCGGTGACCGAGGCTGGCAATCAGCTTGCTTTTCTACAAGAACACTTCATGAACTGGAGAGCTTTTATTATTTCTTCAACTGCAGAACAAAGGTAGAGCTTTTACTCTTCAATAAGCTTTCATGAGTGGAGCCTCAAAAGCACGTTGAGAGAAGATATTGGGAGTCATGTGTATCTGTGGGAACTATTTTAAAGATGAATGTTTGGGGGGAAACAAAAGGAACTAAAAGGTTCATAACTTTAGTGGTAAAATGACTTCTAATGGTTACCACCATTTAGCACCATTTCAATGGAATATTCGAGCTGAATGCTCAATTCCAAATGTTAATAAACTGTTTAGACTAGAAATTGTGAACAGCTATGATTATAGGTACTATATAATGCAGATGAGTGAGTGGCACCTCAGCATATGGCTGTCACAGAATCTTAGAAGACGCTTTCATTGCTTAAATACCTCTCGAAGTGTGTGTGTGTGTGTGTGTGTGTGTGTGTGTGTGTGTCCCCGTCTCTGTGCACTTTGTATGAATGCAATTTCATAATTATCTTTTATGTATTCAAAATTCAATGAAACAAATATTGAAGTGTAATCCTCTGTGAAGGCAATGTTGCCTGTTTTAGGGTGGGCTCACTCTATCACTCCCAAGAATGGATTCCATGGCTTCATTTCTGATCGACTAAATCGGATTACCATCAAAGGGACTGGATCTTAAAAAAAGCAAAATCAAAAACATTCTAGATGATTCCGGCATTCAAACTGAGGATCAAGACAGCTGAGATCCCCCAGCTGTTTCCTCCTTTCTGTACTGTAGATGGCCTCTTCAGCATTCTAGACCATCTTTGTCGCATGATGACAGTCCACACCTGGCACCTTCTGGGTCCCAAACTGAGATCTCAAGAGTCACTGCCATGGGCTGTGAGCATGCAGGCTGAGGTTTGTCATACGCTTCTTTCCCTATGTTCACCCTTCCTTGTCACAAGACGCCCTCAGGGGCCTTCAGCTTGCCAGTCCCTTTTCACTACAGGTAGTCAGCCTGAACAATTCCATTTAAAAAGTCTCTAGAAGCCAACACTTAAGAGAATATGCTGTGTGCCCCTCCCAAGTGCGGATGTCTGTGAAAGGCTCCCAGAACTGCTTAAACCTAGGCTTCTTTAATGACTCTTAGTAACCAGCAAAAGACCAACGCGAGCTCCCTGCGTGAAAGCTAAAGAAGCATCCTTTTGGAGATGGGAGTGAGTGAGACAGCTGAGAAGCACATATCGTACCAATGCTTAGGGCCTCTTCCGTTTCCACGTGACAGGGAGGAATGTTGGCTCAGTGCTGATAGCTACTTAATTTCAGCTAGTCTTCGGAAAAGATAAAGTCACCAATGGCAGTAAGGACAGGAACAAAGGAAACAGGGAAGCTCACTGGGGGCAAGATTACCATTTGTGGCCATGTGATAGCTGGGAGAGTTTAGGCTGAGACAAACAGTTAATTGACACTGGGGGATGCTGAGAAAGGGCATGCCTTGCATTATCCTCATCTGCTCAATCTGCTTTTCCCCTCTCTTACTCTTTATTCCCCTTCCTTCCCCCCTTCTTCTCTTCTTCTCCCTATCCTGAGCCAACCAGGGATGGAGTTTAGGGCCTCTTGGAATGTTACCACTGGGCTAGATCCCAGACCTCTTTTCACATTTTATCTTGAAACGGGTTCTCATTAAGTTGACCAGGGGGAATGTGAAATTGCTTTGCAGTCCAGACAGGCCTGGAGCTTGCAATTCTCCTGCCACGGCCTCCCAAATAGCTTGCTCATAGGGCCTAGGCTACCAGGCCTAGAACTCCCTCTGTTTTGAGGAGCACTTGGCCCATCCATCACACAACGCTCTGGGGACACTGGACTAGCCATGGTATCTCTGAATGACATACACCATGACATACATAATTTATAACATTTAGTTACGGGTACATGGAGGCAACAGCTGGCTGTAGTCACTTGAGCCATCTTGAGGGCCAGTGTCCTCATTAGCACATCTGTCATACATTTTGGGACGCAAGAGAATGCTTGGCATTTGGCTGCGCCCTCTTTTGAGTCAGACTGTAGTGTGCTGGGCTGTCTCAGGGGTTGGGGACCTGGGCTGACACAAAGTGGGTGCTCAATATTGATCATAATGAGTAAGCATTATAGGCATGAGAGACATCGGCAACCAACCCTCTGTGCCCCGGTGGAGGAAAGAGGCTTTGAGAACATGGATGCCTTTGGATATTTGTCTCTAAGGACCAGCTGCACTTCAGTGATGTGGTTCTCTCATGACTCCAATATCTGTCTTAGTGGCAAAGTCAAGTACAACACGGCGGAGAAGGATTTTGCTCCGTGAAGTGTCTGTGGTCGCCATGATGGGAGTAGGCGCTTGCTGTATTTGCTCTACACTCTTCAGTGAAATGCAAAAAATAGGAAGGGCAGAAACGTTCTGCTAATTGTGAACGACAAAGAAGGACAGCTATAAATGAATTGAGGAGCTAGGGTAAGCAAATGATGGGTTTGCATATTTTTCCTAAATGATGTCATGGCCCAGAAAGGGCAGTCAGAGAATTTATAGCATGGATTTAGTTTCATTTACAAATCTGGAGTTCTGCCATGTGATGGTATCTGACTAAATTAATGTAAGTGTTCCTCATTGAAAGGACAAGAAGGTAATACTCTCTCATGTAGTCAAGGATAAGGCAGAACAATTTTAAGAAACACATAGCTGATTGTGCAATGAATATTTTTAAGGATGTCTGCCATTTCAAACTAGGATTCTACATAAAACTGATTTTTAAATAGATATGCAACAGGATCTAAGACAGAATAGGGAAATTTTGTTAATAGTTAGCTTTTGAACAGTATAGCTCTTGAACAGTTTAATGTGTGGAAAGTTAAATTTTTTTGATGGCATTTTTCTTAGTACATATCAGTTAATCAAATATATTTGTGTTTGAGCATAATCAAAATGTTGCTGCAGGTAGGTGCTATTGCTTTCTAAAACAAAAACCGTTTTAATGCTATGAGAATCCATCGTAGATTTCCATTTCTCCCTCCATAAACTTTAATCTTCTATAGAAACATGATGTCAATAAAAACAACCTTTAAAAAACCTATCAGTAAAATCTTATGTGTCTACTGATTAATAAAATAAAAAAAAAACATTTTTTTGGGTTTTATAGTAGATCACATCATGTCCCTCAAAGTAGTAGTTCATGTGATGGAGGCAGAAATTGGGAAATATCAACTAGGAAGCGGCAAGGTGGTCCTCACCTATTCTTGATTTTCAGACTTTGGGCATCTGTGACTCTGTGATAAATACATTTCTGTTAGGTCATCTGTTTGCAGCAGGTCATTTGCAGAGCCTCAGTAAACTAATGCAGTTGTGAATTGCAAACAAACTCTAACATTGATGAAGTCATCACTTTTCAGTATACACATAGAGTTGATGAAAACCAGTTAAAGATCGGTTTCAGTTGCCACATGACCTGGAGAGTGTTAGTTCATGTCTACTTTCCCAGCATCACTCAGTAGAAGCCTGGTCCTCCTCAGACAATTTCTACGTGTCTGATAGTCTTAGCTTAAGCTTATGCTAAAGTACTTGTTCATTTCATTTGTATTTCAAAAGTATGTCTTGAAGGTGTCAATTCTAACAGCTTCAGTAAAGAAGTCTTAAGACCTTGAAGAAACTTATTCTTTATTTATTTGCTTTTCATTTTTTTAAAAAGACCATTGTCCATTACCACTTGCCTTAGAACAAATGGTTCTGTATTTTACCTTTATTGCCTCAAAGTAAATGAAGAAAAAGCTAACTGACATCAATGACCTTTTGACAAACAGATTCTAGGTCTCTGTCTACATTTTTTGGATGCTCAAAAGCTGGTGTTTCACATGGAATCCAGCCTAATTAAGAAAATACAAGACTTTTTTTGGCATATCTTACTTAAGAAGAGTTTAAGTATTCCATTAAGAAAATTTGAAATGTTTTCTATTTCAGTAAGAAAAGTTCAAAATGTAACGTTCTGTTATTTGATTAAGATCATTTGAAAAAGAAATGATTGCTTTTCTGTTTGATAGAGAGAATTTCAAATTTAGATATTCTTGTATTTGAAATGTTATCTCTCAGCTATGTGTGTGTGTGTGTGTGTGTGTGTGTGTGTGTGTGTATGCACATATATACATAGACACACAGTAAATTGCAGACAATCACCAAATATTTTAAATAGCTAGGGGCTCCTTTTTTAATTTGTAGTTTGAAACAACTGGTTTGTTTCTGACACTTTTATAGTCAATGATGACTTTAAATAGTTAACTCCAGATAGATAACGCTAGAAATAGTTAAGGATGCTATGTAGCTCTATATAATTTCTTTCTACCTAGACACTATTTAGAGTTTGAAATAAATTATCACTACAAGCTACTTCGTGGTCTCAATGCTTGTTTACCTTTTCACAGGTCTAACCCACACCCAGGATATAATTTATACTCTTCAAGTACATAGTAAGACACTCAAGAAATCAATAGAGGTTATAAGACATGTACAATTTTGAATTTGGAGAATCAAACATCTATTTGGTGTATTGAAATAGAAGAGCTGACATTACAGTTGTGGCTTCCAGATGACCATTTATTTAGAAACAGAAACAAAAAAATGAATATATTCTGAAACAGGCATTGAGTGTGACAGATAATTTAAAAAACCCTCATTTCTGCTTTAATTGATGCTGTTAATGTCAACCTGTGACTTTAGGCTCTTAGTATTTTTACCATGTGACTTTTGGGATCTTAAAATTGTGAAAAAAATTGCCTCTCATGAGTTGTCTAAATTTATGACCACTTCCCTCTGACTGATCTAATTTATTTATCAGACGATTCACTTAAGACATTGACTTCTTTCCTCCTGTGTAGTTAATGCTGCCAGCGTAAGGTACGAGCGGTAAGTAACGAAGTTTCCTACCTAATGTGTGTACACATTAGGCAACGAGATAGACAGCAGACAGAAGCAAACAGCAACAGCCAAACTCAACATCTCAGCTTGAAATGTTACAGGAAAAACCCAGGATGTTCAGATACTGAACACTGGGGCAGGAGACCTAGGTCAGACAGGTGTGATCATGTGTATGTAGTAAGGAAGAGCTGTGTAAGAGCTAGCCAGTCCAAGAGTCCAGGGGGTGGCCCTGCAGGATTGAGTGGACCACAGAAACAAGGTCCTCTGTCAGGAGCAGGGAAAGCCAGGTAAAGAAGGAGATGGAGGGGGAGGACAGGCAAGGGAGATGGAAACAAAAGGAAGATGAGGAGGCCAACCTAGATCCTGTGAGCAGAAGTCTATATACTAGGAGAAGGTGCACAGCTTGACTTTCAGGGGTAATGGGAAGGCCTCTGGAACGTCTCTGGCATATCTCACTGGCATTGCCAATGGATCAGTGAAGGGACTCAGAGGGAGCAACAGACACACAGGGGATCAGTACTGCAGGTTAGGTGACAGGCACTGTCTAAGTCTAGGACATGTCCAGGCAGGGAGAAAAAGATAGTTCAATCCCACATGTATCTGGGAGGGGGATATGTATGCCCTATTTGTTTGTTGTAAAATGAAAGGCACAGCGGCACAGCCCTTCTGATTCCGGTACTTCGGATTTTGAGTGAAGAGAATCATGAGTCTGAGACCAGTGCATACTAGAGAAGGAGACTGTCCTGGTTAATGTTCTGTTGCTGTGACAAAACACCATGACCAAGGCGACTGTATAAAAGAAAGTATTTAACTGGGGGCTCACGGTTCCAGAGGACCAGAGTCCACGACCATTGTGGAGGGAAATGTGACAACAGGCAGGCAGGCACTGCTGCAGTGGCTGTGAGCTTACACTTGAGCCACAAGCAGAGAGAGCTAACTGGAATGGCACAGGTTTTTGAAACCTCAAAGGCCATCCTCAATGACATACCTCCTCTTAAAAGCATTCGCCTGCAAATCCTCCCCAAGCAGTTCCACCAAGTGGGGACCAAGCATTTAAACATATGAGCCGGCAAGGACTTGTTCTCATTCAAAACACCACAGAGACCCCTTCTCAAAAGAAAAAAGCAGGAGAGCACCACAAAAGACTGAATTGTGCCTTAAGTAGCTAAGTAATGCCATTTTTGTATCATGGAGAGTTTGAGGAGAATTATTTTAGTCCAATACAAATATGTCAAAATCCCTCATGATTTTTGAGAAAACATCGATAATTTTGTTTATGGTTTAGTATGTATAAAATAGAATTGCATAAAGAAAGAATTTATTTATTTTATAGAAAATATTAGGGACTGGAATATATAATACTAAACAGTATTAGGAAAATTACCTGGAGACATAAGATGTATGGAATAGTAGGAAGGACATTCATAACTGTCTATAGGACATTTGGAGAGGTGGGTTTAAAGGCATGGGAAGAAATATTATGAAACAACATAAATTGAGTCTATGAAGAAATGTCCCTGCAGAATGCTTTTAAGCAAAGCATTTCTCTCTGTTTTTGAAAAATGTGTCATAAGAAAAGGAGATTCTTTAAAGATAATAAAACTGTAGAATTGCCTCCTTCAGTTTGTGTTATACAACACAGGTCATGCACTAGTCAAAGGATTATCAAGTGATATTGTTATTTTATGATAATTTAATGCTTTCAAAGTGTCATTCTTACATGAAGACTGCAACACTTCACAGGACAGTTAATATGTGTGTGTGTGTGTGTGTGTGCGCGCGTGCACAAACATATAAATAATTATTTGTACATTTACAAATATACACAGACATTTGTTATATCTATAAACCACACAGATACACATGCACACACACACAGACACACACCACATTCTCACATATACACACACTTTTGATAAGTTAGAAATGAGAAAGCAGACATATTCAATTAATTCCTATTAATTACCATACATGTGAAAAGCAGGAACTGGCTCCAGATGCCATGTATGTCTAACTCTTTTAAAGTCTACTTCAAAAGACATGCAGATGCACAAAGGTCATGAAGATGTCTAGTAGAGAAAGTTCTTGAGCCCTCACATCCATCTTTTCTGTTCTCAGTTTAATGTGGGATTCTCAGTGTCTCAACAGTAACAGGTTGTTTCAGGGCTGGACATGCAGAGTTAGAGAAAGTATGGAAGAGGCAGTCATCTGGATAATTCCAGGTTAGAAAACAATTTTGTCTGAAGGTACAGATAATTGAGACAGAAATGTTTTTGCCGGGAGAGATTCCTGAGATTGCCTTACCACTCCACTTGAATCTGCAGGTGGAGTTGTAACCACAGGTGTTGTCCGGACTAATAGAAACTGCACCATTCAATGTGAAGAATGGGGTTTTCTGGAGATAGCTAAATTGCTTAGTTCTATATTTTTTGTAAAAATAAGGTATATTGGATATTTTTCATTATAAAAGCAATTCACATTGAGTTGACAATAGTAAAAAATACAGATAGTAAGAGAACAAAAGAAAGAACTCAAATTATACAGCCTAAAGAAAACTGCCACCAACATTTTATACTTTGTTTTTTTTATACTACATGTACTTTTAGGATTTGGTTGTTTTGGACTATGTAGAAATCTCTCTCTCTCTCTCTCTCTCTCTCTCTCTCTCTCTCTCTCTCTCATTTTTCAAAGGCTTCACCTCAGACCGTGTCTGGGAGCTGCTTCTAGGACCCTGAAGTGGTAGGCTCATTGCGACCAGTTTCTGTATTTGTCAGGGAAGAACTGTGGCCGTTAGAAAACCACAAGCAACTTTAGATGAACAGTGGTTCACAGAGAAGACTCAAGAACTGAAGATGTCACCATTAGGACAGAACGTGCTTCACTGTTTCAAAATCTGTGAATTAAAAGCCTCAAAATAGACAGAGTTATTACTAACGTTAAGTAACACCATCATCTAAAATAATGAAAAGTGGGAATTATCTAACATTTTAGCAACAATGTAATAGTTAAATTGCAGTGTAGCAGAAGGGTGAAATATCCAACTAGACAAAAAGAAAAATTTTGATGGCACATCAAGTAAATAGGATTCCAGTTCCAGCACAGATACACACAAGTATGCTTGCACATGAATATGCACACATACACACATACTTATACATACACATTGTACACACAAGCATGTATACACACTTTGACACATGCATCTGAATGCATATGAATACACACATACAAACCTACATACACATATCCACATATACATACACACACGAATATGTACACAAACAATATGTGAAATATAAATAAAACTAGAAAGAGATCATCAAAGGTTGACAGTGAGTATGTCTATGAGGTTCCTCTAACAAGCATGCTTTTATCATGAATAGTATGCACTAACTGAGTGAGTTTCAAGCAATTTCTTTTGACCTGAAAAGAAATGAAGTCTTTAAATTTAAGGTTTTTTTTTTTTTAAACACTTTTATTTACTTATTTGTTTAGGGTTATTAGATCCAGAGATTTTCATTATTTATTAAGGATCTCTCATAATAAAAAAAAAATCAATAGTATCTTTCAACATTTTTAAACTCAAATCTCCACTTTTTGCCCTTACACCTTCGTGCAGAATATAATTTCTTCAGCTTGTGTGTCTAAAGGGAGATGTGTGTGTGTGTGTGTGTGTGTGTGTGTGTGTGTGTGTGTGAGAGAGAGAGAGAGAGAGAGAGAGAGAGAGAGAGAGAGAGAGAATGAAAGAGGGATCATGAGAGAGAGGAAAAATGGATGTTATATTTGGCAAGTCCAAGAGTGGCTAATGGCTTTGGAAAGTAAGAATTTCTCCCATCTTTTTAATTTCTGTTATTGTTCAATCACCAGAGGCTAGTAGTAGTGCTACAGAGTTCTGACTTTGCCGAATTGACTGTCCTTCCAGAGCACTGTCAGGCTAATGACATCAGTGTGGGCTCATCATCTGCAGTGGGGAACAATGGATCATCACTGGACAGAGATGATTAGTTTAACGAAGAGAAGATGAGGTTCACCTAAGCATCAGGAGAGCTGTGTGCAGTCTCAAGGGCCACACGGACCCACAGAAGCCCTTCATCATCTTTTAGACTATAGTGTTCGGAAGAAACCAAGAGCAAAGTATCAGCTGCAAGAGCCTTTGGTACAGTCTTTTCTCTAACTCTCTGAGTATTTTGTGGTCTTATATTACATTTAAGGAATGCTTTCTGTTAGTCTCTCGATATGCAATTAATATCTTCTGTGAGTCAGAGGGTATGTTAATAGACAGTAAACTTTTGCATCACTGGGTGTCAGCTCATTTTCCCTGTGAATGGAGTTATCACGGTCTGAGTCCAGAAGCCAGTGTCCCTGTTTACTGGTCGTTGGACGTGAAGAAATTCATAAATGCCACCGCAGCTGTGTTGTCATGTCTGGAATGGAGACAGGAAGCCTGTTTTGGTCACAGAAGGACTTTTGCTGAGACTCTGAGGTGAAGGTGAGGGACAAGAGAGTTCAGCTTAAGAATGGTAAAAAGCAGAGCCTACTGAGAGATTCTCAATAGCAGCCGAGGTATCCACCAACAGGCGAAGTGGTAGATATACACAATGCAACTTCATGCAAGCATAAAGACAACAGACATGTGCAGGAAAATGAATGGAGCTAGAAGTCACCACGTTAAGTGTAATAAACCAGTATCATGCGACCTCCCTTATACATGGAACCCCGATTTAAATTTATATGATCTGTGTTTATGCACAGATATGCACAGATAAGAATTTATGATGGGGGGTATGGGAGGAAACTAGAAATGAGAATCATGAGAACGGAGGAATAGATTTTAGTCGGGGTGGGGAACAATCTGTGAAATGTGAAAGCCGGAAGGAAGGAACCAGACAGAGGAGCAGAGGGCTGGGGGAAGGCAGTGGGTGAAGAGAATGTATCAAAACAAATTATGATACGTATGTATGAAGAGCTATAACGAAACACTTTGTGCTAAGCTAGAAAACAGCACTACCTTCCTGGAAAGTAAGTACCTTACCTTCCCGTGCCTGGGTAAGGCTTGGGGTTATGTTTTTGTGTATTCTCCCAGCTTTCTGACTGCAGGCAAGTCATCACCTACAACTCATGTTTGTAAAATGTGTAGCAGTGTCTGGCACATAGTAAGTACTCAGCACCTTATCGCTGTTTTAAATGAATGAGATTTTAAACATAAGGCATTTATTGGCATAGCATAAAGCCCTCAGGTAGTGCGTGTCAATTTTAAATATGGTCACTCACAGGGCAAAGATGTCGAAGCTGACCACGAACTGGAAACAAGAATTTGGAAAATGAAGAAAAGCAGGGGTATTCGATGTCAGAATAATTAGTAAATCTATTAAAAGTCAGTTTGAGCATGGCTCAGGGTAGCTAGCCATTTCTAGGCATGTAGACAGTGGAAGTGGTGAGGGCAGTGTGTGTGGTCAGGAGTGAGTGTCAGGAAGCAAGAGAGATCACAGTGCCCCACTACAGGGTGGGACACAGTGCAGTAACCACTATGGGCAGCCTGTGGTCCACTCTCACACTCGTCCTCACTACAGACAGACTGCGGTCCTCTGCTACTCTGTCCTCACTACAGACAGCCTGTGGTCCACTCTCACACTTGTTCTCACTACAGACAGCCTGCAGTCTGCTGCCACACTTGTCCTCACTACAGACAGCCTGCGGTCCTCTGCCACTCTTGTCCTTACTACAGACAGACTGCGGTCCACTCTCACACTTGTCCTCACTACAGACTGCAGTCCACTCTCACACTTGTCCTCACTACAGACAGACTGCAGTCCACTCTCACACTGGTCCTCACTACAGACAGCCTGCGGTCTGCTGCCACACCTGGCCGAGTCTCAGCCACTCTTGGACTGAATGTCATTGTTGGCTGCCTGCATTGGATGGAAGGGATTCAGCTATATTCAACAGTGGTTCTTGTAACAGCCACAAGTAGCTGAAGCCATCCTTAATAGGAACTGAAGGTCAAGCCAAGTTTATAAAGTCAGTAGAGACAACTTCAATTTGACAGGCTACAAAGGAGCCAAAAGTCATGGTGCCTCTCTCTCTAATAAAATAATCTCTGTTCCATAAAGTCTTATTAAAGAAATGGAATTCCATCTTGGCAAAGCAAGTATATATCAAGTTTAGGTTGCTCTTCAAGCTGAAGCCAATATTAAAAGTATAATGTGGATCATTGTTAATAATGATAAATCATGACTTGAAATGTATTCTCAGCTCTTAGATGCAAGTGTTGCTGACTCAATATGGTCTATTCTGATGGAAAGAATTTTTTTTATAATAAGATAATATCCATATTCCTCTACTTAAAAATAGCTGTTTTTTGTTTGATGGGAGGCTAGGATTTTATGCAGTGGGAAAAGGCATGCATGATATTCATTTACTGGGGCAGTGTGTCCTAATTATTCAGCTTTCCTTTTTCATTAATAATAGAAGATTGTGAATAAAAACATACTAATATGCACCAGATGTTCAGAAAAACATAAATATCCCCACATGTCAGCACATTTTAGCAAAAAGTCAACAAAATTTTCTCTACTTCTTGTTCCTTTTTTAGTTTTTGAAACATGTTCTTTGATATGATATTTTTAATCCTCATTAGGAACTTGCTTTGGTTCCTTTAATATCTGCCACAAGGGACTGTGGATTTTCAGATGTATCCAGTGTGCATCTCTCCCTGCTCCTGTTCCTCTTTCTGTCCAGGGGCAGGAGGAGTACTAGAGGCCCACCAGACTGCTCTCTGTCCATACAGATTCTCAGCTTTTCCCACAGCAGATGGCATGGATAAGGTTCTTCAACTTTCTGATTCTAAATTCTAAGTATTTTCAATAGTGATCATAATTCTTTCATTGAAAGGCCATTTCAAAGAGAAACACTAATAAGTTGCCAAACATTCTTGCATAGTCAGTAAAAAGGTAGCAATTAACTCACCAGCCCTAAGACAACCTTCATTGGTTGGTTTTCTTTGACAATTGGAGTTTTTGTTTTCTTCCTTATTCTTAAGCTTACTGAAATAGATTTCTCTCCTAAAATTCAAGCATTTGCCTCCAGCTGCATTCTGGAAGCTTCTTCTCCCAGCACCAGCTCCCACATAAATCTCCTGTGTAGGAGCCAGGGAGGCTTTGTTTCACTTACCTTAGTACCTAGAATTAAATTATGGTGCATGCTTTCTGATAGATTTCAGTCAGTTCTCGCTGGTAAGGCAATACAAATCCCATGGGCATTCCATGAATTGGCCAGTAAAAATTTGGTAAATTAATTTATTAATTTCCCCCCGTGTCTTCTCCATAATCTGGGAGCACCATATTCTATTAAGGAAATGGAACACATGTGAAATTGTAAGGAGGTTAAAAACCAAGTTGTTTGTTTGTTAGTTTGGTCCAACCTTTAGAACTTTACATAAGGAAAAACAAATACTGGCCTAGAGATTATGTAAAAACCTCAGAGGACTCTGGTTTCCACTGTCAGTATTTAGAAGGAAAGCAAGTGCTTGAGAGAGAGTTGTCAAGATTTGATCTGGGAGTCCCTTTCCTTCTAGCTGGCTTAGCTCCATTACCCTTCAAGCACCGCGGGACTGGATTTCACTCCAGCTTGGATTTTGTCCCGGTGTTCTCTGACCTGGAGTGCCTTGTGGTTAGGAGCTGGTGAAGACTCGCTTTTCCGTGTCTTGACTCACTGCTGCTCTATTGCTTCACTTGACTTTGATACAGAAATTGGCTAATGCTATACAAAGTCTCCCTCCCCTGGAATTCAGAGAGCAGCTTATTTATATGTAGATGTAGCTATATGACATTTTCAAATGCCAGACATTTGCATATGAAGGTCTCTTTCTTCCCCTCTCAGTAAACAGTCTTTCCTATTACTTCCAAAGCAATGTTTGGAATTAAATTTCCTATAAAAGTTCGTCCTTAAAGTGTTCTTTAAATGTCCAGTAGAGATGAAAAATTAAACTCCCAAACTGGAATCCATCAGGATTATTTTAGGAAAATGTATCCATCATCTATGATACACACACACACACCTTTACACCTCCACTTGTGTTGCTTTGTACAAAAAGTTTGTGAAACTGCATTAACACAGGTAAGATTTCTTAAGAAAACAAGAGGACATTACTTTGACACACAGTTCTGTTTCTAGAGCGATGACCACTGGCCCCATGCTCCAGGCACTTTTCTAGGCACTGCCTTTATCTCGGGGAGCAGGATGGTATTCTTGCCCTCACGGAGTTTAAATGATAACTAAGGAGACAAGGAATAGAAGAGATAAAAGCCCAAATGCACAAAGAAAATTCTGTTCATGATAAACGCACTGTGAGAAAGGAAACCCAGTGCTTGCAGAGTGTATGGCATGCAGGCAAAGGGCCATGAAGGAGTCTTAGCAGGTTGACTGGAAAGATGTGCAGGGAAAGAGGGGCATAGGTGCTCCAAGCACAGATAACAGCCAGGGCCAACAGGAAGCTGTAGCCATCACTACAGAAAGGTGAGTTTGGGAACGAAAGGGGTGTGTTTAGGCACAGCGCTTAGATGAAATGACCATTTCTTTGATTCTAGGGACAGAAACATGAAGCAGAACGTGGGGAGAGTGTCCCACTGCTATCAATCTCCAGGACTCCTTTTAACCTCCCATGGGTCCCGAATAGTTTATTCTTGGCCACCTTGGTTTTCTTTTATCTCTTAATTCCACAGCCCCTCCAGGTTGAGTTCCCCGCTCAAGCATTAGCACATCATCATTTTCATTTCCCTCTCCTTGCAAACCCTCAGGCTGATCTCCATTATTGCAGTGTTCAACATCAGATGGAGTCATTCTTTTGCCCACACATAGGCTTTTCCTCATGTGGTTTTCTCTGTTAGTCATGCAGGCAAGCAAACAAGGAGTCAGTGCCTTTTTCTTGACTTCTCTTGGCATTCATAGACAGGCAGCGAATCCGGTAAACATATACATCATATGCTCACCTAAAAAAGATCTTCTCCTCTCTGCCATAAATAGCACTTCTATTTTCCATTATTCCCACAGGGCTCTCCTAACCTGTCTTGCCTTACATTCTTTCCTTTGCTTTTCGGTTCTGCCCTCTTCCCTTTTTGTTGCTTTGTTTTTGGTTGCTTTTCCTCCTTTTTTATTATACGACATTAAAAATCCCACACAACCCTCAGCCTTTAGCCTCCTACAGAAGGATACGTTTACACATTCATTACAAACAGTGAAGGAGGCCTGGCTGGCCTATAACCACCCTTCCCTGCCAGCTCCATTTCCCCCTCTTCCCCAGGCCACGCTTTAGCAGCACCAAACCCTGTACCAGCCCCAGCACCCTCCAGCTACCAAAGCTTCCTTCCCTTTCAAGCCCTGTTGCCCACCTTTACCATGCTCTTTTTTCTTCTCTGCCCGATGAATATGATACTGGACAAAACCGGCAACATTTCGGCTTTTCTTATTGCCAGTTACGCCACTCCACAGGTCCCTACCTGCTCTGCTGGGTCAGTCTGAGCTGCATTGCCTCGTCCCTAAAACACTCTTATGATCTATGCGACCTCAAGGTAGACTGAGAAGGCAACATGCTGTGTCCACACATCATGATGTAAAGGAAATGCAGAATAAACGTGAATCCCGTTATCATGGTTCTTTCATGATTTATTTTCTATTTGTCGTAGAAACCATCGGAATAGTTGTGATTTGGTTTATGAATGTTTAGTAGTGTTATATGAGATTCTAATGTAAAGATAACAAGAGGCTTGGGTATCATCTGTCCTTGGGCATGCTTATTTATATAAAGCCAAAGCAAATACTGTTAGTCACAGTGACAAACAGATCAATGGTCGCGAGACCCTCACTAATAAAGGGGCCAGATGTATGGCTAAGCCATACACGCATATAGGCCTGGGTTCAATCGCCAGAACAGGTTTAAAACATTCTCTAATGTTTCCATTAACACAAATAGCTATAAAAATCACAATGTCTTGAATGCCTTCATCCTCTTGATGAGCAGATTTGTGGTTTTGTTGTTATATCTGTTGCTCTGTAGTCCTAGATGTTCACAACTACAAAGCAGGCAGCTTACTTCATGGGTCTCACAGTTAAACTCCCGTCACTTGGTAATGGATGAAAATAACTGGTACTCTCCTAGCTTAGAATTTATCATTGTAGTGAGCTCAGGCTAGCAACAGGGCTTTTCCAATCATTTTCAGGATTCCAACATCTTTATGCACATCCCAGAGAAGGTCACAGTTAGCAAGGATAGAGTATTTCATTCTGTGGCTTTCTATGCCCCTAATATACAGAAAAATAGGAAGATAGACTCTCCTCAAACAAATATTGGAGATCATCTGACATCTACACTCTGAAAGTAAGGAAATGAAGACTCAGGGAGCCAAATACCCAGGGCTCAACACCATGGTCTCTCTGGGCATCACTGAAGGGCAGCATCTAGGAACATGGATGTGTGAAGCCCTGGTTCTGGAACTTTCCCACCGGCAGTGGATGCCCTCCCTGCTCAGAGACTGTTGTAATAGACTCAGGCTGAGCTGCTTTAGAGGTTGCGGCTGTGGGCTGAATTCCAGCGGAGACAAACTTGAGAGCTCCTGGTGCTGCTGCATCAGGTTCCTCATCAGCCTTTCTCCTTCATTTTTATTCATATATAGCATGTTTCTAGGTATTCATAACTGACAGCTTTTATCAGGACAGCTGTCTTCGACAACTTAATTTCTGAAGGGTTGTTTCATTTGTAAGGTATGATTTTAGCCTCCCAGAATCATTTTCAGGGTCAAAAATGCTGTGAATTTTAAAATAAAATTCACTAAAAATACAATCTAGACTCGAAAACAGACAGAAGTGCCATTGTTGGTGGGACACAGGGACCTCAACTGTCTGTATTTCTTCTTAAATGGTAGTAGGCATTAGCCGTAGCAACTTCTTGGTGGGGACTCTGGCCTGTAGTGGGAACCCACTGTCTTGTACACTTCTGACAATTTCTAAATGTCTTATGCTCTCATGCTCTGCAAACCACAATGCAAAGGGGAGATGTCCAGGAACAGACATTGGTAGCTCCACATAACATGACAAATTGGATGAACTGACAGCTAGGTGATGAATAATGTTAACATGACCCTAAAAATAGTGAAGGGATGTTTGCACATTGACACTTCTCTAAAGGCAGATGGATATGCATGACCTGAGCTTTTAGACAGGTGTCAGGAATATTGATGGGTGGTATGAGGACGATCATTTTCTTGGCAGTGTTGCAGCAGACAGTCTGCATGATTAATGATGCATCTTAGTCTTTTATGTTTTCCACCTTGGGTGAAAAGGGATGTGAACCTTTGTCATTCCAAGGAATGTAAGAATCCTGCCTGAAGGGTAAGACAGGAGAGCTTTATTCATCTAAAAGTATCGTGTTTGTTTGCTGGGTGTAGAAACAGCAGTAAAAAATATGCATGGTCTCAGCACATGAAAGAGTGGTACCCAGTGGGCTGGTTAGCTCAGACTTTATACTATGGAAGTTCCACTCCAGGACGCAAGGGCTTGCAGAGGTCTGAGGAGTAGAGAGCAGCCTTCCTGAGCTCTGACAAAAGCCAGAGTGCACTATGGCTTTGGGATGCATTTGCACACAACAGGCTTTAGATGAATATTAAGAACCACTCAAAAGAAACAAAACAGGACTCAGGCAGGAAGGAAGAGGTGAGATCATCTGCCTAATGTTTATATTCATTTCAGGTTTTCAGAGACAATCTTCTGATTCAAATCAATTCAATATTGTTTCTAAATGCTGAATCTAGTGAGAAAGAGCTTTTCTTTCCCAAGAATAATACTGTTTGCTCAGGTTTTTAAAATGTCACATGCAGCAGTGAACGAACTATGCTATTTCAGGGCTCAAAATTAAATCCAAAGTCTAATAATAGTCTGTAGATATATTCTGCTAAACCCTAGGTAGCCAGTTCATCTACTGAAAACATTATAGTAGGTAAAGGTAGCACAAGCCATGAAAGTAAGCTCCCAATTTTTTTTTTTAACTTTTAAATGAACAAAGGTACCCTTGGAAATAAATTGTCTGTGGACAATAATTTAAATGAAGAAGTATATTCATTTTATAACCAAGGATTATTAACTATGGGTTAGGTGGTCAAGAAAATGAAGGAGATCGATTTCTCTAGAGGAATTTAAAAATAGGATAAAGTCTCATTTATATGATGGAAAAAGTTAGAGAGTAATATTTGCGAACATTAGTGAGTAGGCTGAATTTCTTGTTTACAAAGAGTGGTGGGTTCAATGGGAATGACCCCATAGCTCATATATTGAATGCTTGGTCCCTGGTATGTGGAACTGTTAGGAAGCACTAGGAGGTGTGGCTTTGTTGGGGCAGATATGTCACTGGGACAGACTTGGAAGTCTCAAAAGCCCATGCCAGTCATAGTTACTTCTCTCTGTCTTGTGATTATATCTTAAGATGTCAGCTCTCAGCTACTGCTCCACCACTGTGCCGGTCTTCCTGTTGATATGCGTCCCACCGTGAGGATCATGCACTCACACTCTGAACTGTAAGCTCCAAATAAACCCTTTCGTCTATAAATTCCTTTGGTCATGGTGTCTTAACACAGCAATGGAAGAGTAACTAAGACACCAAGAGGAAGAAACAGATTTTGAACTTAAAATCCCTCTTTTAAAATGATAGAAATGTTTGTGTGTTTGTCTCAATTGTCAACAATCTCCCAATAAAATCCAGTATTTTGAAATGTGAGAATGAAGAGTTCTGTCTATCTGGAATATACCCTTAATATCTTCAGTTTAGAACTTGAATTGGCATGCTATTATACTATGATTCTGCAGTATTTTATTTTTTCATTGGCTAAGTAATAGTGCGTTCAGCTAGTGTCATTTTATTCAGCTTGTGAAAGACACCCTGCACATTGACTCTAGTGATCTCTTCTTCCATGTCTTTGCCACAATAAAAAAAAAAAATTTACCCCAAACAACTCTCATACTTCTAGAAGATGAAGTTTGAATGAACTTAGGCCAATGAGTAAGAAGTAGAATTATCTGCAATATAAATTCAGACTTGATATTTAACCAAGAAACACTGACTAACAGGCTCAACATCAAATTTTTAAATTACCTGATTAACATCCTGATACACAAAAATGGTAATTCACAATTAAAAAATCTTCAATAGGGATAATTGTAGAACTATATCAAATTTTACCATGCAACTTAGACTATTATCTCTATCTGGAAACTAATCCAAATTCTGATGACATTCTGCAAACGTCAATAATCCCTGCAGAGAAATTTTCATTGTACAAGTGCCTCATGTCTTAATCATAGGAAAGGGCAGAAAATATACAATCCTTATTTCCGAGATTTTTCATGGGCTTTCTTAGATTATGTGGCATTTTAAACTGAAAAAATGGGTTTCAGATTTTGGTCTTTGGATAACTTGTATTGAGTGTAATGCTTAAGAAAAATGTCTCAGCAAGCAAATATCTCAGATACCAGCAAGTTACAAAGAAAACAGCATTCCCAGGTTGGCCTCAAACTTGTGATCCTTCTGCCTCTGCCTCCTTCAGCAAATCCTACTCGTATATACCACCACACGTGGCAGAGAAGAGCATTCAATAAACAGAGTTTATTTATTTATTTGTTTGTTTGGATTGGTTTTTGGAGACAGGGTTTTTCTGTGTAACTCTGGCTGTCCTGGAACTCGCTCTGTAGATCAGGCTCTCTTTGAACTCGCAAAGATCCTCCTGCCTTTGCCTCCTGAGTGCTAGGATTAAAGGCCTGCATCACTACTTCCACCCAGTTATTATTTACCTGTCTACGTCAGAAAAACTTGCTTAAGTTTTCTTTTAAATGGCTTAATCTTTTTTTGAAAAGGGGTCTCATGTAGTCTAGGCTAGCCTCAAATACTCTGTAGCAGAGAATGAATGAACTTGAATGTCTAGCCTCTGCTTCTGGAGTGCTGGGATGACAGGTGTGGACAGCTGTGACTGGATTCTGTGGCACTGGACATTGCATCCAGGGCTTTGTGCTAGCAAGTGGGTCATTTTAGCTTAATTGCCGATTTAGCAGAATCTAGAGTTATCTGGGAGATGTGCGACTTTTGAGTGGTTCTGGTTCCAGTAGCAATTGGAGAACACATTTTAATTGTGAATGGGACCATTCCCTGAGGGAATCCTGTACCACAGAGCAGAGAAAGCAAACTGGGCGACAGTGTTCATTCCTTCCGGTTCCCTGGCGGAAGGAACACCATTGTTTTAGGCTCCTGTTGCCTGACTTCCCATCATGGAAGCCTGTTTGAACTGTGGGCTGAAGTAAAGCCTTTCTCCCCTGAGTTGCTCTGGTCAGAGTTCTGTTTCTTAGCAACAGGAACGGAACAGGCCAGTGCTCTGAGGACTGGGCTCCAGGCCCAACGACGTTGATGCCTTCTGTGTTGCACAGAACTCAATTAAGGGGACAGAACTGAAGCCGCAAAACTCTCCATTT
Organism: Onychomys torridus; assembly: GCF_903995425.1. Taxonomy (NCBI): domain Eukaryota; kingdom Metazoa; phylum Chordata; class Mammalia; order Rodentia; family Cricetidae; genus Onychomys; species Onychomys torridus. Next base: position 35,519,302 of record NC_050465.1, read on the forward strand.
CAGAAAATCATCTGTTCTAACAAAGAACGGTGCTAAACATTTCAAAACACAAATTTCTCAGGCAACTTATTAACCAGCTTTCCTTTCTTAGAGACTCTTCCCTCCAGTAACGAGAGCAACAGAGCACACACTGAGGAGCAGGCAGAGGTACAATCTCCGATGGAAAATATCGTTCCTCAGAAACTTCCTCGTTTGTTGCAGTGATAAAGTAATTACTGCAGCGGAGACTTGCTTATTTATCATTTCCTGTTGTCTTTGCTATTTTTTCAGGTTGTCTTTTTAAACAAATACCTTCATTGTCCTTGCTGCAAAACCAATGACTTTATTTCACTAGGTAAGACAAGATACAGATGCAGAAGGGTTTGCTTCTAATTCCAAGAAGCATCTGTGTCTGGAAACCACCTAAGAGAATTGCACATTTGTTTCTTACTTGGGGACTTGGCACAGCATAGTTGAACAGTAACCAGCCCCAGCCATGCCAGAGATAGCTTAATGGCTCCCCCATCTCTTGAGCCTCAGGAGTTTCCATGAACATTTGAGTTCCCACACAGTCAGACATTCTGTTCCATGAGCAACACAACAATTTCCATATTTTTAAAGAATTTCTGTTGAACGCTTCAATAGAATTCAGCTAGCAGGTTTTAAATCTCTTTGTATATATAACCAACTGTTATAAAACTTATAATGAGAAAGGGCCCAAATAATAAAAGGAAGCTTTGAAAGAGCTGCTACTGCCTCCTCAAAGAACATCATTAAAAAAAAAAATCTTTCAAACAGGTAGTGTTTGGTTCAGCAATTTAGTCTAAGTTTGTCCAAAACATTTAATGTGAGCAGAAATATGGCATAACTTTGAACAGGAGCAAAATAGAGCCCTGAGTTATGAGAGTACTAGTTGAGAACACTGACTAGATAAGAGATCCAATTAGGCAGAAGAGGCTCCTCAGGAGCACCAGGGCCGGAAGCCCAACTTTCCAAGCACATGAAACAGTTTCATTCTCAGAAGTCTTGATAGAGGCAGATCTCCCCTGTGTGAAACTTTACCATTTCTAGTATGACTTAACTATTATTTTATAAACATGTATATATATTTGAAATAGGGAGATGAAAAGAACCTTGATAAATCAATGGCCTTTGCTGGCTGATAGTGTCTCCTCTTCCAGTAAACAAGAGAACCTGACTGGGACTACTCAGTACCACCTGATTTCTAGGCCCCATGGAATCTGAATATTCTCATATATCCTAGCTCCATAAGGCAGTTTTAAGCCTTAGCACTACTGGCATTTTGAAATTAAGTCAAAAGTTTCTAGACTGCTATGTCAAGCTCTTTCCCTTGTAAAATGTGATCTGTAAGTTATTTGCTCTAACATTCAAATGAAATTAAGGAATAAATATGATTATCCACATCATTGGGGAATAGTCTTTTAGAGAGTCCCAAACAACAGATAGCTATAATTTGTAGTTTGTTTTGGAATAAATTAAATGAGTCTATTTCAGTGGAATTTTTACTGATGAGTATGATGATGACAGTTGTGATTGTAATGAACATGATAGTTTCTTAGGATAATATTATAATTAGCTGTTTACTGGGCATTTCTCAATTCATGGAGAAAGTGAGGAGCTGGGAAACATGCACAAAATGCAGAAAATGCTGTTGTAACTTCAGAATACAGTTCTGGCCTTGCACATACATAGGTAAGAGTTAATGGTTTTCTATCTTCGCTGAAGGGTTGCCTTGGTAACTATTGATGGCGCTCTCTAGAGAAGATAATGGTGACGACTTATTACAAGCACCTTGTTAATAAGTTTCTATCATCCACCTGTTGGTTATTCTCATGTCTCCACAGACATATTTCATTAAAAAGTGGAAGCTGATAGCAAAGGAATATGGGCAAGAGTGTGGAATGTGTACTCAGATTCACCGAGTAGCCTCCTTACTACTGGGACTTCCATAGAACCCATAATTAGTTAGCCGAGGGAAGGCCTCTGTTGCAGACCAATGTGAAGACATTAAGTTTGGCTCACCTGAGTTCCCCAGAAAAGGGAAGTTTACTCTTGGTGAATTCAGGGTTTAGATTTCTGAGTCTGCAAGACTGATAGCCCTGCCTATCTCTGATAAATATGGTCATTCTCCTGCCCCAGTTTCCAATCTCCCAGAAACTCATGTGCTTCTAGACTCTTGGTTCTGTCTTTTGTGAGGCCACGATGCTTCTGGTGCCAACATCTGCTTCTCAGAACTCACCCAGAACTGTGCTCTGCATGTGCTCTGTGCCTCAGGCCTCAGAGATGTCCATATATAATGTAGTCCTCGCTACATTATACAGTCCCTTTCTCAGTTTACTGCTGATTTCCCCACACCGGCTGTGCCTGGAGTTTGGCTCCTCTTGACCATATTTGAGTTCTAACTAAGTGTGGTTTTTGTTGTTGTTTTGTTTTGTTTTACATGAACAAGTGGTGGAAACAAACTATTCTCATGAAACAGTCATTGGAAATGTGATTTCTGTGTAAGATTTAGTTTTACAGGCATTTCAAAATACTTTGGGGGTGATTATGTTTACATATGGTCGAATCACCAAGATCCAATAAATGTATTTCTAATGTACTGGTTAAGGGGGGTGCTCATGTTGGGGGCCTATTCAACTCATTCAGAAAAACTTCAGGGCAGTCTCAGCACTTTACAGAAAAACATCTTTTCCAAGGTATTGGGATAGGCCTACTGTTCGAGGTTCATACATTCAATGCACACTTGTACTTCATCGAAATATAGATAATGTGGCGGGAGTGGAGAGGATAAGGGTCAATTTGGGTGGAGCTCTGGGGCACTTTCACTAACAACACGAGGGCACTGGAGCTCAAAGATGTTTTTCTGCTTTGCTGCCAATGCTAACTGGCCTATCTTTTCCTTCTCGTCTTGTTGAAAACATTTGTTGTTGCTTCGTAAGGGTGTGTGCACATGTGTTAGTCGTCACGTGTGAGCACTGACATATTTTTGTGAACAATGTTTTACATCAGAAGAAATATATTCCTTTTTCCTATGTTCTTGTTGTTTTTGCTTAGTTACCCATTCCATCTTTTTTTTTAAATTAATTAATGTATAGTTCTTTTAAGCATATGCCTTGAGTTATAAATGACTAATTTCAATGGTCAAATGGATATCACCATTTTCAATTCTGTCATATGAGCACACCATCCTACAAAATTCTTATTTAAATCTTAGGTCATAAAGATCATGTGATCATATTAAGTTATTAAAGTATACTATACATAAAATTATAGAGATTTTAGAACAACAGAAAAATTGTGTGAAAATTTAGATATATTATGCTAACACCATAGAAATAAGTGATCAATAAGTATTACTTTAATATTTGTTAGTTGACAAGTTGGCCAAAGGCTTTTGCAACAGTTATTGAATGACTTGGAAAGGAATGGTTATGCAAACCTATTGTGCCTGAGTTCATAAACAGTGAATTTGCATTAAAAGCTCTGAACACATATAATACAGGTCATACTTAATAGAATGGGTCTTTTCCCATAAAAATAAATTCATTTTCACTTTCAGACTGAAACAAAATACTACGACCAGCTATCTCACTAGTTTTTTGTTAGTAGCTTACATGATGGGTTAGAAAAGCCACTGGATTAGCTCCAGGTTGAACAACCGAGCACAGCATGACTCGTGTGCAAACTTGCTGCTCCCTGATTCTGCAGCAAACACCAGCAAAACCGCTGTCCCACATTCGTGGAAGAGAAAGATAGATGGATAAATAACACCTCCAGGTGGAAAGCCGCCTCAGAAAGGGGCATTTCAAACAGGAAAAAGTGCATATAAATGATGCAGGATGCATTTACGAACTGGGGCATAAACACTGTTTCTCAGAGTGTCTCTTAGGGCCCAAGGCAACATTTCAGACCAGACCTTCATCTGTATTGCAAATATCACTTCTGTGTCTATCTATAACCATGCACATAGCTGAAGATTGCGGGTGACCTGCTACAGGATTTTAGGGGGAAAGCCATGAAAGCAGGAGAGTTGTGAGTTAGAGCTCACAGAAGGCTTTTTGAATTTTGCAGCACTCCTAATCTAAATCCCAGGGGGTAAAATACTTGAATGGAAACATTCTTCCCCCCCCCTCAGAAACCTTGACATCTTACTTCATTTCCTGGACTAAATGTTCCAGGCTAGTCTAGCGGCACTGTAATAGCCTGGGCAAACATTTTTATTTGTTTCACTGTTGATACCAATATTTGTGCTACAAGCTGCTACCTACATTTCCTGCTGTTTATTTCTTATACATCAAATTATTGGCCCAGATATAACACGCTTTCCAGCGAAGTGCTCCTTGTGTTCCTGAGCAAATGGAAAAAGCTTCCATTTTAAATGTGGATTTTTGCCACATGGCTGAATTAATTCATGTTATAAATATGATATGAAACCATTTTATATTCATGCCTGTATACCTGGAGTAGAGGAGCCATCAAGGCAAATACTCAGCAAATCAAGCAAGTGCCCCACTTGTACAGGTAGATGCACAAAAATTAAAGCACTGTGGCCAGTCCCAGGCCGGCCATTTAGCTTTTCTGAGTCTCATGGGCAGTGCTCCTAGTATTTGTAACCTTTTTTAAAAAAATTAGGTTGACCTTAAAACAAATAGAGTAATATGAATGAATCTTTGTAAACCATAAAATATCACAGAGAAGCTGGGGAGGTTGGTTTTTTTTTTTTTTTTTTAAATAATTAATGAGAGGTTTATTGGCAGCAAGTACCACTCCAGATTCTCTACTGTATGAAGAGACTGGAAACAACAGGAGAGGGGTGTGTGTGTGTGTGTGTGTGTGTGTGTGTGTGTGTGTGTGTACATGCACATTTATGTGTGCAGACCTCAGCTGCTATCCCTCAGATGCAAAAAAACACCTTGGTTTTTTGAGACATGGTCTCTCACTGGGCTCACCAAGCATGCTCAGCTGGTTGGTTGGCTTGTGAGCCTCAGGGATCCTCCTGTTGATGCTTCCCCAGAATTGGGATTATGACTACACATCTATTTTGGTCTACATGGTTTCTGAGGCTCAAACTCAGGCCCTCATACTTGCAAAGTGGACACTTACTGATGAGTTTTCACCCCAGCTTGGATGGGAGTTTTCAAAATAAGACAAAATAGCACTTAGAGGCTGGGGAGATAGACAGACAGACTACAGAGCATGTCGGAGTATTTCACAGCAGCATAAACATCATGACAAGACATCTTTGAATCTGGAACCCACAGAAGGTTAAGCTCAGGGTGTGGTGTCCACTCTAAAGCACCCGAGTATTAGGCAGTTAAACTTTTCTGGGGTCCCTCACTGTTCACACCTGCTGGCTCCTGCAATTAGCAGTGTTGTCTTGAACCTCGGCTCTACCCCGCAGTCTTTTCGCTTAATCTCTCTGAACTTCCATTTCTCACCTGTCAGGTTCTTCTAATATCTCTTCGCATTTCCGCTGTGAAGACTGAAGGAGACAATTTGTGGGGAAAGGCTTCGTAAATTGCAGCGGCTTCCACAGAGAACGAGTTATTTTGACAACTCACTTAGGCTAGGTTGAGCCCCTTGTAGGGTGTCAGTTTCTGCTTTGTGCGGAAAATGGGTTGATGGGACACTAACGGGACAGAGAAGATTTGGCTGGTAAGTCTGGATTCTTTCTTCCACATTTCAGACTTGTGAATACTATCTCAATTAAAGTTTAAAGATAAGTCCATTTCTATGGAGAATGTTTCCTAAAACTCGGGGCTTTCCCAAACAACAAGATATGGTGAACTGCAATGCTCAGAGAGACAGGTAAACTCTTCCTGGTGCTAGTCCCAGAGGGAGGGAGGCCCTGGCTCTTTTGAAGGTACAGAGAGCCTAGGACTTTCTTTTCCATTGACCAATATTAAAACCAGGGACCTCTGTCTTGTCACATACATGCCTGAAAACATTCTTTATCTGACACAGGTTCTGCATGTTCTTTTACCCAATGTTGTTTATCCTGCACACACAAGGGAATAAACTAGACATGTTTTCCTTATAGGCTCCCCCATCATTTTCCTGTTATATTTACCCTTCTCATTTTGGAAATATACATGAATGGAAGTCATTACTTCAGTCAGCCTCAGACACTGTGTGGTTGAGATAAACAGATCTAACTTTTTGTGTTTGTGGTGGCTTTAAAGAAAATGGCCCCCAAAGGGAGTGGCACTGTTAGGAGGTTTAGTTTTGTTGGAGTGGGTTTTTCCTTGTTGGAGAAAGTGTGTCACTGTGGAGGTGGGCTTTGAGGTCTCATAGATGCTCAAGATACCACCCAGTGTCTCAGTCTACTTCCTGTGGCCTGCTTATCAACATGTAGCAGCTCCCTCTCTAGTGCCACATCTGCCTGCATGCCGCTATACTCTCCACCATGGTGATAATGGACTGAACCTCTGAAATGTAAGCTGCCACCCAATTAAACAGTTTCCTTTATAAGAGTTGCCATGGTCAGGGTCTCTCTTCACAGCCGTAGAATCTTAACTAAGACAGTGCCCTAGAATTTTGTAAAAAAAATTATTTGAAAATCCTCAGCCATACAAAAAGCCATTTGGGATATTTTGTAAATATCACTGTTGAAGATTCTACCCATTTATGTTTTCTAGTGATTGTTCATAAAAAGGTCTGTGCTAAATGTTTCCTATATAATTTAGCAAAGTAAAATTTCTCTTTGTTCTCTGGAATTATTTTTAATCCATTTTTTTTCAGACAGTGAAGACCCTGGTTACCCTTTGTAAGACTGAGGCCAATGAGCTGCCTTCATGGAGCCTTGGCCAGCACTGCTGCTCAGAGGGACTTGGAGTAGGTTTCTGGAATAAACAGACTCAGCCACAATTCCTTTCCTGCCCAAGCTGCAAGGAAGCTTAGGGCTAAGTGGTGTAATTGTGATAACCATGCTCAGGATGTATTTCTCTTTCCCAACAGTTCTGCTTCTTATGTTTTCAATCTTTGTTTAAACACCCTCACTGACTGTAGTTTAATTATAAAAACACTGCAAATCCCTTTTGGAAACTGGCATAGGATGCCATAAAATAAAATACATTTTATTTTCTAGATGATAAAAAGTAAAGTAGTTGAAATTTATGTCTTTTTGAACATCTAACCAAGCTATAAAATTAAGTACACTGGGAAAAGAATGTGTAGCCATGTTTTCTGAAGCTTGATCAGGCTCTTAGACAGAGAGGAATCCATCAGGAGACACAGACCTGGACACTCATTAGACACAGAGGTGCACAGGTTTTAAATTCATTTTCCTTTAAGAACATGACTTGATGAGCACAAATATATACATACATACATATGTTCAATATTCACAAGGGAAGTTTACTATTAGCTTCTGGAAAGGCCAGAAAGTCCTAGGTTTGTGAGAGAGAAAACCTGTGTCTCTGACTCTGCTGTGAAAAGACAGACCTAGGCTGATGGAGGAGAATGTCGTCAATTGACCTGTTCAGCTTCTAGGACAGGGACTTGTCACTGTGCCTGGAATACAGAGATGCGAAGCCTTTGATTCAAGACGCAGAAATGCCTTGGGTCTGATTAAAGAGAGAAGATAGCAAGGTGATTGCAGACAGCCTAAACAGAGAGAAATTCTGCATGGGATACACTGGAAACTTTTCCAGTTTTCTGGTGCTAGCTAAACTTTTGTGCCTAGGAGGATCATGAATGCTATCTCTGTGCACAGTAGACACATTCTAGCCTCTTTCACATGTTACTTTTGTTTTAGATATTATTCTTTTAGTTTTTTTAAAATCCAAAATTGTAATTCAGTTTCCACTGGTCTTTGTGGAAGTCTTTCTTTTAGATGGTATTACAGAGGAGGTTTAACTAATTTATTTTGAGAGTTAGGCCTTTAAAGAAGATAGCCATTTTTGTAGTTAGAAACGGGTGTTCCTGTATTGACAGCCTCTAAAGTGGCTGACAAAGGAGAGGGGATTGGTAAAGGCTTCTTAGCTTACAGTACTAATGTCACATCTGGAAAAATGAGTGAGCTACAGCTGCTACTGCCTTCTGCTGGGAGCCCAGGGACGTTTATTGAACAAGGGAAACTGCTGTGACATCAAATTAATTGTGAGCACAGAGCAAACCTCTAGGCCTGTGAGTCACACAGTTCCTGTTTTCCCTGTTTGGAGAGTCTAAAAACATGTGAAATATAAATTACCAGAACAATAACATACTGACTCTCCATTTGATTCTTTTATATTTCCCAAAGTCTATATTCTAAAACTTGGGAAAAATGAAAATCCTACTGTAAGCTTGGAAATGCTGAGAAACATGATTATTAAAATAATTTCTAACACACTATATTTCGATAAGACCATGCATAAAAAAAAATCACATGCAGCTGAAGTAAGTTCTAGGAGGGTTTACAGTATTTGGTCCATGTTTAAGTATGAATTACTAGCTACAATGAACATTTTTACTATTTTATTTGGATTTTAACAAATGTGGTGGTATTGTGTTCCCCAAAATATTGTGCACCTTAATAAACTTATCTGGGGTCAGAGACAGAACAGCCTCTAGAAACAGAGTCTAGAAAATGGTGGCACTCACACCTTTAATCTTGTTACTTGGGAGGCAGAAACCCATCCGGATTTCTATGAGTTCAAGGCCACATTGGAAACAGCCAGGCATGGTAACACACACCTTTAATCCCAAGAAGTGAGCCTTTAATCCCAAGGAGTGATGGCAGAAAGCAGAAATATATATAAGGTGTGAAGACCAGAAACTAGAAGCTTTTAGCCTGGTTAAGCTTTCAGGCTTTGGAGCAACAGTTAAGCTGAGATTCATTTTGGATGAGGACTCAGAAGCTTCCAGTCTGAGGAAATAGAATCAGCTGAGGAACTCGCGAAGTGAGGTAGCTGTGGCTTGATCTGCTTCTCTGATCTTCCAGCATTCACCTCAATACCTGGCTCCAAATTTGTCTTATTAATAAGAGCTTTTAAGATTCCTGCTACAAACAAATATGCATGTGTAAACATAGTCTTTCAAATTTTTGCATTTTCTTTATGTTGTGTGCACATTTGTGTCCCTGTGTGTGAATATGCACCCCCAGCACCAGTGTGCAGACTGAAGTGAGAGGGAAATGCTCAGGAGTTGGTTTATCCTGCCACCTGAGGGGTCCTGGGGACCAAACTCAGATCCTTAGAGTTGGCAGCAAGTGCCTTTACCTGATCAGCCATCTTGCTGGCCCTCAAACATCACACACTTTATGTTACAAGATTTTCTGTTGTCAAACTAGAAATGTCTGGAGCATGTTGAGTGTCATTTTTGCTTGGGAATGTTCTCTTTCCTTTCCATGAGATAGCATTAAGATGGAAAACCATTTGTGCAGCCCATATGTGCTTAGGTGTGGGGCCACCACTGGGGCAAGGGAAGACTAGGCCTTGTCCGCAAGGAGCATTAGTCTCCCTTCCTCTGCATCATCAGCAGCTGTATTCTAGGGCTTATTAATGATAAGAACAAATGGAGGATGTGAAGTTGGGAGGAGGGGAGGTGGAGGGAGGTAATGGTGGATGGTAAGTCCAAAATATAGTGTTTAAATGCATCCACACTTTCAAAGAAGAGAAAGGATAAAAATATTATTAAAAATAAAAAACAAAGTGAACTAAAAACAGTGGTAAGTAACAGCCTAGGTTCACTGTCTGAAATCAAGTATGTGGGGTAGAAATTCGACCCTCTGCTCTCTTTGAAGTTGAATTGTTATAGGCAATGTGATTGATGATGAGGCTGGCAGACTTTAAGTTGGTATCTGCTGGTACAGTTGTGTACATTCATGGGCATTGTACAGGATGCTGGTGAACCTTAACGGTTCCTTGCTGAGGAAGGAAATCCTCAGGGAAAGACTTGATTTTCTTATAAATCCAATGGTGGGTGATTCAAGGAAGAAAATAGTCATAGCATGCAACATTTTTGAAGATTTTTTTCAAACCAGTTAGTTTTCACAGGAGGTATAAAGTTATTATAAATGCAGGTAGTAATAGCATCTAATAATAGCATAAAATAGTTGTTTATAATAAATATAATATTCATATTTGGTTCTATTTAAATCTTAAAGCATATATAGTTTCAGATAGTCATTTTCACTATCATATTTTATTACTTTTAATAAGTTTCTAAGGATCAATATATCTGGGTAGTGCACTTTTGGGAACACTTGTCCTGCAAAACGTTTCCCCAAAATGTGCTATTTTTCAAGTAATTTTGATGAATGCTATATACTATAAGAGACTGTATGTATTTAAAAGATGACTATAGTATTGTGATTTTAAAAAAAAATAATTTTTTTATATGTGTGCTAAATTATGAATTAAGTTGTGATTTCTGGCATTTTCTTGAATCTATTACAGAAGGAGAGAGAGAGAGAATGAGAATTGGAATGTAGTCATGACTTGATGTTGCTGGTTTTTAAAGACAATTACATGAAGATTCATGATTTTATTCTGCCTGCATTTGTAGGAAATTTCACACATTAGAAATTACAATAGAGAAAAAGTAAAATAAAATGGCCCTCCAGATCCATGAGCTCTGTATTCACAGATTCAACTCACTGTGGACCAAAAATATATGTAAAGTAGTTGCATCTTTTAGAATATGAACAGAGAATTTTAAAAATCATTATTCCCTAAGCAATACAACAACACCACTATTTTCATAGACTTTACAGTATATTAAGTATTATACATTATCTGGAGATTATTAAGACATAGAAAAGATGTGCATAGATAATATGTAAACATCCATGTTATATAAGAGAATACAGTATCCTTACTCAGATTTTGGTTTTTGTAAAGAGCTGGAACCAATCCCAGAACTCATTCTCTGAGAGATGATTTTACATAAAACATGTATATTTATAAAGGATTGTACAACGGAAGCAAGAGCTGAGAAGAGTGCCAGGAGGAGGTCAATTGTTTATCGTAACACTCCCTAAACATACTGAGCACTCGTCCATTCTTTTCAAGGAGGCTCTATTAATATCCTAGTGGGTGTTTTGGGAATGGTTGGGATATACACAAATATAACAGAACCAATATTAATCTATTGCATAACTGATAGTTTCAGGCTTTTAGAATATGCAGTCTTCTCTGGGTGTTGAAAACATTAAAGTAAAATATGCAAAAGTTAAAAAAAAAACTCTTCTTACGTCTACATTCTGACATGTACAAGTAATTAAAATATCACCAGGGATATTTGTCTGTGTACAATGACAATATCATGAAGTGAAAAGGAATAATGAAATAAGAAGAATGAATGGTAGTACACATTTTGAAGGGCAAGAAGCAACTGTTTTGGTCTGAATATTAGTTATAACACTGTCTATAAACTACAAATGTTTAGTAGTTAAAGGAAAACTTCTGTATAAAAATCCCTTGAAACTGGGCATGGTGGGGCACACCTTTAACCCCAGCACTTATGAGGCAGAAGCAGGCAGATTTCTGTGAGTTACAGAACAGCTAGAGCCTCATAGAGACACTCTGTCTCAAAACAGCAAGAATAAATAAATAAATAAATATCCCTTGAATACTTTTATAAAGCTCAATAATTGCATTTTTATAATTTTTCCTTAAGTCCCCATAAATTAACAGGCATCTGCTAAAATGCCAATTGCATCCCCCAAAATCATTTCTCACTGTAGGAGAACTAGATTAGGTAGCATTTTTTTTATTACTCAAAGTAAATTCCAGAGTTACTAAATAAGATTTATGTTTTCACATAAAATTGATTATAACTTCGCATGTCTGAGAAACTGCATTGTAGAATCTAAATAAATGGAACATGCTAGTTACTTTAAAAGATAAATCATGCATCCATCTTAGCTCTGCATGCAGACAGAAGTGCTTTGTGTTGGCACTTGTAGTTCTCTTTTGTTTCTGTCTTCTCAGAGACCAGAAGCCTTCTACTGTTGACTTTTATGAAAATTCAAACAAGAGTATTTGCATTTATTACAATATACTGCCAAACCTTGCATTAATTTCCATTGATGCCCATTAATTTGATAAATGTTTTGTCATTTGTACCATTTGCACTGTCAAAACAAGTTAATTATATCTTACTGACATCTTTGACAATTGCTTTAACTATGGCAAAAAAAAAAGTGTGTCTTATTTGCTTCAATAAAAATTTTCTTCTTGCCTGTTAAAAGCTTTAACTATGAAAGAAGATCTGGGAAGGCCCAAGTCAAGACAGATGGTAAACAGTGGTGCTCAAGACTCTCACACAAAGACTCTCATTTTACTAGTAGAAAAATTTACATACCTGAATAATCTGTTCTTGCATAATGCCCATCTTCAGATTTAGTGGTTGTAGTTGTGTTATCTATTAAAAAATTAATAATAAAAGCCAGTTAACCATTTCCTAGGTATCTATCAAATTTACTCTTCCAACAATACCTTCATTTCTTTATTCAGGTGAGGTTTGTTATTTTCCTCAACAACAACAACCACAACAACAGCTCAATTATAGTTTTGAGCATTCTATACAAAGGCAGACTTTCAGTGCACATATATGCTTGTGTGAATGACCGAATGGCCTCTGCTTTCTGAAGTTTGGGACAATAAGGTTCAGAACTGTAACTGAGATACATTCAATAAAGGAAAAAGCAGTCCAAGCTCCCTATGCTATTTCGTCTGAACAACAAAACAGAGTATTCTATGTTCCGCTATTAAGGAGGTACTTAATATATCAATACATAAAAACAGTGATTGCTTTTAATTCCAATGTTACTAATCAATTCTTAAATTCTTGCCCAGACTTTTTCTTTAGCCTTTGTCAGGAGAATGGCTCCTGTGACAATATAGTCCTGTTAGATTGAAAAAGACATACACTGTTGCTGATAGGCCTTCCAACACCTATAATCAACACAAATTCTACAGTTGACTACGCAACCCACTGTGAATCAGAACTGTCTTTCGGAAATGAAATAGCTGCCTAACAAGGACCTGTCTTCACTTTTCATTTCTGCACAGAGACTAAAAACATTCTTTGAGATGAAATTTTGCTACAAACATTACCTTGACATCGACCCAGAGACATGACTTCAATTTTCTCCTGTTTCTGACATGACGCTTCTTTGATTTGACATGCATTATCATAAGATTTCCCATCAGAAGCGCAGAGGGGGTTGAAGTTGGTTTGAGAACAGTCAATGTTGCATACACACCTAAAGGAAGAGAGAAATAAAATGTGGGACGTCAATAGTGATATCACCACAATATAAGTAAAATACCAACCCGAGAGAGCTGGCTGAGCAAAACGCAACAGAATCGAACTGTACTCTTCCAGAGAAGTTCTGCCAGTTTTCTGGGATGAAAATGGAACACAGAATTAATAGTAAATAATCCAGAGGACCTAGTAGTGAATCAAAACTAAAAGTACATAAATCTCACAAGGCTATGTGAAGAATTCAGATAGGGTACCTTAGCAGAACTGCTTTGGAGTGACTGAAACACACTCCTGTACTTCTTTCATGGAATGGCTAAATGGTTGAGAGCTCAAGAAAAAAAAAATGTCCCAGAGGCCAGTAAAACAGGAAGCAATCAAGTACATTATTTGGAATGCCATCAGTAGAGATGTTTCTCTAGCATAAAGGAGACTATGGATGAGATATGCTAAATGAGAACCTTCAGTGGTCCTTAACCTTTTGGAGAGCCACAAAAACCCTTAGAGAATGAGGTGACAGGTGTAGGTAGCCTCTCAGAAACACTCACACCCTATAAATGGAATTTACACAAAATCACACAGGGTTCTCAGGCTTCTTTCAGTATATCTCAAGACTCCTTCCCAAGGCACACAGTTTCTACTTTTGGCTCTTATATTACATAATAAAGTGACAAATTCATGTTGGTTGCCACTCATGGCTTTAATATTTTTTTTTCCTATAGACTAGAAAAAACATTTGGTGAATTAAAGAGAATTAGGTCACATACACAACAATTAAATATTGTAAAACAAACTTTATAAAATTATTTTTAAGTGTTCTCTTAATTATGTTTTATAATCTACTTTCTTATTTGGAATATTACATTTTGGTTAAGAGCACTTGCTGCTCTTGTAGAGGACCCAGCACCTACATGGTGACTCACAAACATGGGTAATTTTCACTTCTGGGGGCCTGACACCCTCTTCTGGGCTTGGCAGTTACTGTTTGGGTGTAGTTGCACATACATCCATTCAGAAAAACACTCATACTCATGAAACAGTAATATATCCAACAAATTAGCATATTGCATTTTTGGTGTGTGCAAACCTACTACTTCTATATAATAAAAAATAGAAAGATTATTTACATTTGTATTCTTTATTCTATATGTTCTTCTTGAAGTTGTGAGTCACCATTTTACTTCTGAATACATTACATGTACACATACTATACGTGTGCTGGCTTGTGTGTGCATGCACACACACAAAAATAATAGTAACTGCATGCATGCTGGCTGTTAACATTCATTGCTTCATTCATGCAGCTACTACACAGGCCAAGATACTAGATAATACATAAAATCAGGAATCTAGTAGAGTACAGGACATGCATACACAGATGTGAAGTGGGGAGGCCAGACCCTTCTCCTTTAATACTGCATCCTGAAAATTAAGATTGCCCACAGAACTTTTAAAAGTATATATTGATAAGCAGACTCCTGTGCCCTGTGAAAGCTGACATAGTGCCTAGAAGCCTCGAATTCTCTGTTCTCAGGTAGTAACTCTGGCACCCAACTGATTCACGATCTGAGAATTCTGACTGATCAATGCAGTGTGGCGAGGGCTTGTCTACACACCAGCTAGTTTCAGAATGAAGTCTTTAGACCATCTGTGTCAGAATTACCTAGACTACTGCTAAAACTGTGGGCAGGAAATGGACTAGTATGCTTAAAAATATATTTTCATGTGTGGAAGAATTTCCCTAGTAGCACTTGATTAGTTTTATCATCATCTATTTCAGAAATAAAAGTGAGGACAGGTGGCAACTGTCCAGCTCCTTCATCCCCGAGGGTGGCAATTCCTCCCTCAGCTGTGGTGGGAAGGAGCCCAGCATTGCTGCCTCTCGGGGTCTGAACATCTGAGGTCTGGTGCTACCTGAGTTCACAGAGGGTGTGTGCCCCTCAGAATGGCCCTGGAGAAATAGCCCTGTAGATCAGGCTTGCCATAACCACCGGGCTTAAAAAATTGGAGCAGTGAGGCCGACTTGCCTCACTGTGTAAAGACAGTTCCTTGTGCTTTTCAGGCAGCTTTGGTTTTAACTATTATTCAAGATATCCCAGTCTTATGAAGACCCCACACAAGCAGAACAGATGGTAAGGTACACTGCTGTCTCTCTATTGAAATAGCCACTCCGGTATCCAGAGCTTCACAAGCTTACAAACGAAATCCAGAGACATTCCGGAGTGCACGTGTTCATAATTGGACTAACGTAATTAAAATCTCCGAAACCCATACCGAATATCATATAATACCACACAGAATGATGGGATGAGAACTGTAGAGAGAAGGGGCAATTCACTTGAGTTGAATCGACTAGGATCAGTGCTTCCATTGAGCCACGGTGCCTCACTGACCACCGTCCCAGGCATTTTACAGGATCCCTTTCCCACACGTCAGTCCCCACCTGCACCCTGTGTGCCTCATTGCACTTTGGTCTACTCCTGCTGTGGTTCTGTCACTGCCTCCTGTAAGGTTTGCTTCCTTACTACCCCAAGTAAAGCACTTCAGGGAATGGGTAAAGAAAAGTACATACATTGTCATTTCATTCCCACCGCAGAAGGAGGTGAGAGTTCTTTCCGTGAAAGAGATGGATACAGCTTTCACTAAATCTCTGGGATATAAGCCTCCTGAAAGCATGCACCATGTTGGTCTTTCCCGGTGTCTTTCACTACTCTCTAAACTATCAAAATATTAATACACAATACTTTAAAATACTACCTTATACCTTATTTTATATTTTATACTTATATTTTTATATATAAATAGCAAATACTTTTAAATTTCTATCTTCTTAATCTCAGAACTGAAACTGGAATTCTATAAAGAACAATCCTCTCTCTCTCTCTCTCTCTCTCTCTCTCTCTCTCTCTCTCTCTTTCTGAGATAAAGTCTTGAGGAGTCCAGGATAGCCTGGATCTCACTGTATAGCCATGACCTTAAACTTCTGATTCTCTGGTCTTTACTTTTCAAGTGTGGAATTACAGGCTTCTACCACCATATCCTATTTTATGTGGTGTTGGTGAATCAAGAGCTTGGTACATGGGAGGTAAGAACTTTGCCCAATGAGCTGCTTTCCCAGTCTTTTATCATTTATTTAGTGGGAGATGCCACAAAGGCACGCTAAAGCGGCTTGAAAACTGTGTAATATGAGGAGAAAGAATACTGTGAGGGGATTATGAGGACCCACTCTGCCTGTTTCCATTAGATCACTGAACTCTGGTTCTAACAATAGTACTTCCTGTATTTTGTACATTTACATCTGTTAGCCTTATAAATTACAACAGCGGGCAGGGTTCTAAGACCTTAGTCTGAATTTCTAGAGCATTCTTCTTTGGTAATGACTGAATTATCTTTGTTTTGCTAAGCATTTTAGGTATACTCAGCTTTCAATAGCTACATGTTGATAAACAAATGAAACGAATGAAGTAACTATTTTATACTCTCAAAGAAAGGTTGCCACTACTACTATCTCCATCTAATAGGTAAGAAAATTGAGTCTTGAGGAAGCCGCGTAGATTATGAGCGGGAGTACATGATTTTGCATCTAGGCAGCCTGACGCCAGAGGCTGCACCATTCTGCAAATTGAAGTTCAAGGAGAACTAAGACAGATGCACATTCATGTCATTACTGATAGAAGAGATACTTTGCATGAGTCGGATTAAAAAACAAAACAAAACAAAACAAAACAATGCAGTGTTTACTCCTGGGTTACTTATTACAATATTTTGAGTTTATACTGACTTTTAATCTTTGTCTTACCAAACAAGATCCAAACTCGTTGGAATATTGGCACGTATTGTTGAATGATACTTTTGAGATTTTGTGAACCAATGCGGGGTATCAGAATAAATACCGAATCCTGTGGTCATTGAATTAATCTTACTACTTTAAAGCATCAGTTAGTCAGAATGGTATAGGTTTAAAATGCTGTGAATAAATTTGGCTAAATCTAAACAGAAACACTGAAATGTTCACACAGCTATCTGAAAACATACAGGTCACTGGAATCAACTAAAGTGTGTGTGTGTGTGTGTGTGTGTGTGTGTGTGTGTGTGTGTGTGTGTGTAAAGTTGGAGTGCTTTACCAATCTTTCCTGAGTTTCTTCTTCAAAAATTTTAAAGGAGAAATTTGCAAATTTCTATGCATGGTGTAGTATGGTTTTCAGCCTTAACAATGGTGAATCCATTTACAGGAGGCTCATATCCACCTCAGGGGAGCACTCACTGCCTCACTACGGTCCTTTATTTTTATTTTATATTTATACTCCTCTTTAACCTCTTCAGGACCAAGATATCCTATTTGTCTTTGAATTTCTGGTATGCAGCACAGTGCATTAGAGCAAATCTTCAATTAAAAAAAAACTTGTTGAATGAATTACAGGGGGAATGGCTAGATGAACTTGGAAGGAATTCAAAAATACAGTCATTTTGTCTCAACACTAAATTCAGAGATGTGCTAAATTAAAAGGGCTGGAAACTGGAGAGGAAATGAGACCAAGGCGTGTGGCCAGTAAAGGAATGTGGGACTGGCTGCATGTTCATACAGACCCCAGCTTGCCACTCATAAGGCACCACTGCAACCAGCTTAGGAAAAGAACCTGCTAGCAATTAGTGTAAGCAACCCTGAGGCACTGGGTCTTTTCTGGTCTGTCTCTACTGCCTCTGTTTTGAGAGTGTTTATTTGACAGAACTCAGAAAGGCTAACTAGTAGTGATCAATTAATGAAGCTGTACCAATCCATGTTGTTTGACCCACATGGAGCCACCAAAAAGGGTCTTCAAGAACTTAGGCCCCCATCCTCCTCATTTGTCTTTCCACAAAGAAAATACAGTACGAATCCTTCATGGCCTCAGTGACATAAATGTCCACTTGTGACAGGAGATACTTTAACCAGCCTAGCACTGTTTACATTTTGTGATATTTGGGTATATCTGGGTACTGATATAATGTGAACATGGCAGCAATTTGGCAGTCTATTGCTAGTTCAAATGATTGAGAAATACAAATGACTGGTAAGAAGGTGGCAGGATTATCATATAAGGTAACAGTGAAGTCACAGGTCACTGGCTTTAGCAGCTTATGCAAATGAATCCGGTTCTTTTTCTTATATAGAAATGAAAGGCACTCATTTTTAAAAACAGAAACTATTCCTCTTCACTGCTTTTGGCATATAATTGCATTATTATTCATTCTGAGAGGAGTAACTAGTTAATTATAGCATGTCACTAGCATTTTGTGCAAGCCAAGGATTTGTAGGGTTGAGGTCTGCACGCATGCCTTTAAGGTTTTTTTGTTTTGTTTTGTTTTGTCTTCTTTCTTTTTCTTCCTTTTCTCAGGGCATCTCAGTCTTTTGACATTTTGACATTGCGATTACATAGATTTCTTTTCTTCTAAGCTACAAAGAAAAAGAACCAGCGTTACTTGAAAACAATAATTTCAGAGGTCTTTACGTAGAAGATCCCCCCCTCAAAACCTTGTCAGAGACAATTAACACCAACTAAAAACCTTAGCTCCCTTGAATAACAGGGAAGCAAACAACTATAACAGACCACACGATGCTCTAAAAAGCCCAGGAAATAAAAGGTGGTACCTAAGAAGACTGGCATACACTTATAATCAACTCATGAATCTTTTGGGAGGTTTGACATTAATTTAGTTCCCTGCCATACTGAAATGACTACTGTACGGGTGATCTACAGTGAGTTAAATGGTCTTTTCGGTGTATTTAGGAATGCCTGTCATCTGCCTAAGTGTGAGGAAGCAACCCTGCCAGCTCCCAGATTACTTATTCATGTGTCTGGTTTGTGGCTGCCTTCTAATTTCACAAGATTTTTGTTTCATCTATTAAACATGGCTGACACACTGCTTTCTCAAGGTCCTCAGCTCAGTGTCCATGCCGTATTTTGACTGTCTAACATTCCCAGTCCATTTTAAAGTACCCAGTCACATAGCAGGTAGTGAGGCTGCCTCTCTAGGCTGTTTGGGGCCTTGCGGTTTGTTTCCCTTGAGCCTGTCTGTCTCCAGGGCCATGAACAGACCCTCTCTGGCCTGGCCAGTAAATGAGGCCAGAGCCTCTGTCTGTGCTGGCCGTAATGGATGGCTGCATTACATTAATAACAGTAAAACAGCATGTACCTCTCATTCAAGACTCTTGTGATACTTAAAACCCATTTACTCATTAACTCTCATTTTTTCCTTTTGATGGAACTTGATTATAAGTATTTTATCTGTAGAGAAACTTCAGTGCAGGAATGACTCTGAATTGTGAAGGGGAAAAATGAGGAAAGAAATGTGAAAATGTCCTAGAAAATTAAACTTTCTATATGAAGGGCAGGAAAATGTCAACTGAGAGCAGAGCTGGTAGGCCTGTCACAGGGCCACTTGGGATGTTTTTCTTTTATGGACATGGCAATCCTTTTAGTTTAAAACCTAGGAGAAAGGAGCGATATCCACCTTTGTAAACATTATCTAAGACACAGTGGAATTTCACAAGGGTGGTAAGGCATATTTTTAATTTAAATTAAAAAAAATGTATTTTATGTATATGAGTATTTTGCCTGAATGTTGTGGGATAATGCTTTTATACACTGATTTAATAAAACGCTGAGAGGCCAGTAGCCAGGCAGGAAGTATAGGTGGGATAAGCAGACAAGGGGAATGTTGAGAAGAGGAAGGCTGAATCAGGAGTCACCAGCCAGACACAGAGGAAGCAAGATGTCAAGGCAAAACTGAGAAAAGGTACCAAGCCATGTGGCTAAGCATAAATAAGAATTATGGGTTCATTTAAGTGTAAGAGCTAGTCAGTAATAAGCCTGAGCAAATGGCCAAGCAGCTATAAATAATATTAAGCCTCTGAGTGATTATTTTATAAGTGGGCTGCGGGACTGTGGGGGCTTGATGGGAACCAAGAAACCTTCCGGCTACACCTGAATGTATGTCTGGGCATCACATGTATGCTTGGTATGTATGAGACTAGAGAAAAGGGAGTTGGATCCCTTGGAACTGTAGTTACAGACAGTTGTGAGCTGCCATGTGGGTGCTGGGAGTTGAACCTGGGTCCTCTGGAAGAGCAGCCAGATGGCTCTTAACTGCTGAGCCATCTCTCCAACACACACACACACACACACATGCACACACACACACACACACACACACATGTGTGCGCACACACTTGTGTGTGTGTGTGTGTGTGTGTGTGTGCGTGTGCGTGTGCGTGTGCGTGTGCGTGTGTGTGTGTGTGTGTGTGTGTGTGTATGGTATGTGGGAAATACTTTTTTGCTATTAATGTTGGTAACTTTGTAGGGAGATCAAGAATTGTAGAAGTTGACCTCCTACAGGGAAGTTCTTGGAATATTTTGACTCACTGACAGGGTAAGATGAGGAAAACTGTGGTGATATTGTATTCCCAAAATATTGTACACCCTAATAAATTTATCTGGGGTCAGAGAACAGAACAGCCACTAGACAGACATAGAAGCCAGAAAATGGCTCTCACACCTTTAATCCTCGCATTCCAGAGGCAGAAATCCCTCTGGATCTCTGAGTTCAAGGCCACATTAGAAACAGCCAGGCATGGTGACACACAGCCTTTAATCCCAAGAAGTGAGCCTTTAATCCGAGGGAGTGATGGCAGAAACTAGAAAGATATATAAAGGCGTGAAGGCCAGAAATTAGAAGCATTGTGCTGGTTAAGCCTTTAGGCTTTGAGCAACACAGTTCAGCAGAGACCCATTCCGATGAGGACTTAGAGGCTTCCAGCCTGAGGAAATAGGATCAGCTGAGGAAATGGCAAGGTGAGGAAGCTGTGGCTTGTTCTGCTTCTCTGATCTTCCAGCATTCACCCCACTAACTGGCCTCAGGTTTGATTTTATTAATAAGAACTTTTAAGATTCGTGCTACAGAAAATAGTTCAAGGGAAACTGAGCTGAAGACCCTTCTTAGAGGTGCTACTAGAACTTTCCCAAACTAGAACTTCTATTCATGTTGAATAGAAGGAATTATTGCCGGGAAAGGGACGGATGCCCATACATCAGTCTGCTCAATGTAATGAAGTCCAGTAGAGACGGTGATGGGAGCTTAGGATTCGGCATCAGGCCTACCTGTGATCTAGGCTTGACTATTTATGAGCAGTGTGCCTTACTCTAGTCATTTAACTTCTTCAAGCCTTATAATCCACACCTGTGAGAATGGAATGGATGCAGTGTTGTAGAGACCGAATCGAGTAATCCATGTATGTATACATTGCTCAGTAAAGATTCTGAGAAATTATAATTCCACAACAAGAGATTGGTCATCATTGACTTTGCCTTCCTAATTCTACTTCCTAATGCCTACTGATTCACCAAGTAAACCAGGATCAGCTGTCCAGAAAGGAGAGGAAACTATCCAGAAGGGGCTAGGACATTCCCCTATTCCTGGCTCCTTGTTCTAACCTCTGCCTCCTGAATCTTCACAAGATGGGAAGGAAAGGGTGGAAAATGAAATGTCTAGGAAGATATAGGTATCACTTAGATGGGGAAACATGGTGGACAGAATGACATGGGGAAGCATGGCACATGTGACTGCCCCATGTTCCAGAGGACTATGACTAGATGCATCTGATGGGAATGAACTCTTTCCATTGAAAGGCGATCACAACAGCCTGGAAAGATTGAAAGGGAGCTTAAATTGAATCCGAGAAGTGGCCTTCATCTTCTGGGCCAGGGTGAGTCCTGAAAGCTTTTCAAGCACAGGGTGAGGAGGAGGAGGTCATTATGATCAAAGCTGTGCTTCCAAAGGGTAATGATAGCTAGACCACAACAGACTACAAGGCAGAGCCACTAACTACAAGGCACTGTGATGCAGTGGGACAAGGACAGAAAGCTGGGCAGTGATGCATTTGTTATATAGAAGAAAGGGGAGAATCGACAGGCTTAAAGGGTTGCTCCTTAAGGCACAGCAGAGTGCTGTATTAAGGAACAAATATGACCACAATGTCCTCCTGATCTGCTCTCCCCTGCTTTCTTTACTGTCCCAGATTGTGATCAAAATTGGAAACTAAGAGGGACAGGTAGGCTCAGAGAGGACTGGGCATGTGACACAAGAAAGCTTTTTTTCCCTATGTCTTTGCTATGGTGATATGGACAAAACAAGTCTATTATAATAGCAACGTCAGAAAAACAATCATAACTGTGTAAGAATCATTTGTTGTACACCCAGCATGACTCTTGGAAGAAGGCTGAAACAAAACCCAGTGGCAACTGGTACTTAATTCATGCCAATGCTTTTGTGACCAAAGGAGGATCCTGCGGCCACGAAGTGTTCCCCCACTCACCCCCTTTATGAGGACAAGCTAAAGCAAAAGTTAACGCTTGATCTGTTGTCATGGACCACAGTCACACCCCTCTTCCAGATTATTATTTTTCCACTTGGAAGCAGCTGCATTTACATCTTAAAATAATCAAAGTAAACAATTCCTCTTCCTCGCATACATTTTTAAAAACATCTTGGAGCAAAACGCTTCATTACCATCATGTGCACGCTCTTACCCATTAAGCTAGGAAACGCTCAGTAATCAGAGGTGACTGCGGTCCCCGGGAGTGTAGCTGCTCTGCCTGGATGGGTCATGACCAAGGATGACTGTGGTCACCAGAAGTGTGGCCAGTCTGCCTGGATGGCTTTTATGTACGCAGAGGCAGAATGCATGAATAGCCCAGAAATTTTGATTATCAAATATTGCATTAAATTTTAATAATGCGACAAACTAAAAATCTCCACTTATTCCCTCATGTTAAGATCATGTTGAGTGGCCTCTTCAGACAGAGTTCTGGGGTTCCCCCACCCACTTCATCCAGTACTGTGTTTCCTGTTAGTATTTCTAAGGCAGCTCTCTGGCATGTCTCCACCTGAGAAAAAAGGATCTCAGGAGCACATGTATATGGACTTCATCACAGCCTAGATTTCCAGGAAGCTACATGTTCATATCCTGCCCTTGGATTTCACCCATGAGGGATAAGAAACGGTACACGAGTTGTAGAATTGTAGTTCTACATTATGCGAAAGTTGTTAGTTTGAAAATATTGTCTATTGTATTCTTTCAAGTGTTTCCTACTGCTCTGCTGAATTGCTATTTCTTTCTTTATAAGAAGAGCCATGATTATTTTCTTCAGAGGAAAAGCAGTATCGTCTCATCTGACCATACAACTACTTTTTTCTTTTTAGATGTGTTTATTTTACTTGTATAAGTGTTTCTCCTGAATGTCTGTCAGTGCACTGTGTACGTATCTGGTGCCTGTGGTGCCAGAAGAGGGCATCAAATCCCCTGAAACTAGATTCACAGGCAGCTGTCAGCTGCTATGTAGGTTCTAGGAATCAAAGCCTGGTCCCCTGGAAGAACAAGTGCTCTGACATATCTATGTTTTAAGATTGAATACTTGGGCCGTTAGTCCTAGCTATAGCTGACTTATAAACCTGGTGGTGCAGGCTATTATCTAAGGTACTTGGGAAACTGAGGCATGAAAATTATGAGTTCCAGACCTGTCTAACTTGTAGAAAGAATATAAATAACTTATTGAGACCCTGCTTCAAACAAAAGTCAAAGAGGGCTGGTTGTGGTTCAGTGGTAAGATACTTGCTTTGCGCATGTAAGACCAAGGATTCTATCTCCAGCACTTAAATAAAAAACAAACACAAAACAAAAAAGAAGCCTATTTAGTTTTTCTTTATTCCTCAGCTGTGAGCAAAATCAGGGGTAAGCATTGAGTAAGTGTGAGTGGGTGTGCGGACACGCATATGTGTGTAAATGAATGATTCAGTACAAACAGCTACTGAAAAAGTTTCAAGATAGGAATGTCAGATAGCATTGGAGTCTCCTTGTCATAATTCCTCATGGAATCGATTCTTAGTGTTTTTGTACCTGTTATTTTCTGTTAGTCACAAAGCTTATGCTTACATAATTGAGCATTGATTAAATTATGCTGGTATTAACTAATTGCACAATCAGTGCTCATATCAAGTGGCTTTCTTTTATGATCACCTTCTTCAATTTTTCCTTATGAATTTGGAGGTCAATTTTATGCAAGTTTCTTTAAAAATAATATTTAGGGAGTGTAGAGATGACTCAGATGTTAAGAATGCTGGCTGCTCCTCCAGAAGACCTGAGTTTGATTCCCACAACCCACATGGCTGCTCACAACCCTCTGTAACTCCAATCTCAGGTGCTTTAATCCCCTCTTCTGGTCTCTTTGGGCACCAGGTATGCACATGGTGCAGAGACAAACATGGAGGAGAAACACTTATAAAATAAGTGAATAAAACCATATATATTTTATAACACATCCAATATATATTATAACACATGATCATAAATTTTATCACATGGATAATAAAGAAGTGTTAAAATATTCATAGTGTACTGCACTCCAAGTCTGGAAAGGGAAGGTACAAAACATGATTAAGGCAGTAAGATGGCTGAACTTTATTTGAACACTGTATTCTTCAGAGAATATCAAAGTGGGCATGGTGGCACACCCTTTCAATCCCAGGGTGGGCAGAGGCAGGTGGATATCTGTGAGTTCCAGGCCATCCTGGTCTGTTCAGCAGGTTCCATGGCAGCCAAGGTTGCAGGGTGACGCTCTGTCTCAACAAAAGCAAAACAAACAAAAACAAGAAACGATCAAAAGGAAACAGACTGGAGGATTAGACTTGTTAAATCTACTTGTGAATGCACAGAGGTGGGCTATTTCTGAAATGCTCCAAATATTTAATAATTCACAAGAAAAGAAATGTTAGTTTTGACATTTTTCTGCTAATTAAATTACCACTTTACTTGGTACTTTGTTTTGTTGTTGTTTTTGCACTGATTTTGCACTAGGTGTATTTCTAAAGTTTAAATAAAGTTTGCAGAAGAAACGTATGCATGGTGGGATTCCAGTGGAACATGGTGATGTCTCCATAAAGAACTGTTTAGGATTGAAATTATGTCTCCACAAAATGGCTTTCAAGCAGTGTTTATCACGTGAAAGGCTCAAATCTGTCTCCTTCTGTTTCTGCTTTCATGTTCGCCCAGTGAGGTGCTGTTCTCAAGAACACATGGTGGCGTTTTAGTTTGCAAGCTCAACCCTGCCATTCCCATTAACTTTCTGCTGTCCTACCGGTGAGGTCTGATTGCTCTTAAATGAGTCTGAAATGAGGATGTGGCTATGCTTTCAGCCAGGAATAGGTGTAAGCTATTCCCAAATCCCCGAGATGAAGACCTTTAAGTTGAAATGCTTGAACATTTGGCGTGAGTTCTGCACCGCACTCTGACACACACTTAATTATTAGGCTTTAAAAGGTAAGAAAAGGAAAGACAGTGGTTGGGAAGGACAGTGGTTGGGAGGGACAGTGGTTGGGAAGGACAGTAGTTGGGAAGGCCAGGGGTTGGGAAGGCCAGTGGTTGGGAAGGACAGGGGTTGGGAAGGACAGTGGTTGGGAAGGACAGTGGTTGGGAAGCATGGGGGTTGGGAAAGACAGGGGTTGGGAAAGACAGGGGTTGGGAAGGATGGGGGTTGGGAAGGACAGGGGTTGGGAAGGATAGGGGTTGAGTATTGCTAAGTGAGAAAAGAGGACTTAAAGTTTGCATCCCTAGTACCATCTTAAGTTGGGCATGGTAGCACACATTTGTCATCTTGGGGATGCAGTAGCAAGATGGGAGGCAGAGAAGGGAAAATCCCTAGAAGCTTATTGATCAGCCAGCCTGGCATATGTAATGGTAAATCATAAGAGACCCTGTCTCAAGCCAGGTGAAGGGTAAGGATCAACACTCACCTACATACCTACACACACACACGTACACACACACACACACACACTCACAGGTACGTATATACAGGTACACATGTGTAAGCAGAGGGAAGGCTCCACAAATGCC
Organism: Onychomys torridus; assembly: GCF_903995425.1. Taxonomy (NCBI): domain Eukaryota; kingdom Metazoa; phylum Chordata; class Mammalia; order Rodentia; family Cricetidae; genus Onychomys; species Onychomys torridus. Next base: position 35,545,421 of record NC_050465.1, read on the forward strand.
TCCTTCCTGGACACTCATGCAAGGCCTCTTGTTGGAGGTCTTTGGGGGTCTGCAACTTTTATTGCCATCCTTTTCCTCCACCAGGGAAGACACATTTTCACTTAGTCTAGTGCAGATCCATAATGGATTTCAAGCTTTAATTTTATATCAGTCACTGTCTTGATCTAAACATGAGGACTATAAAGATGGCTTTGGTGATCCCAGTTGGCAACAGAGATCACAACACAATGAGTTGATATCTATAAAACAGTGTCATCAGTGCTGGGCCTTGTAGGTGTGAAGACTATATTGTGAGATCCCTGAGGGGTTGGAGTTATATCTGGAGGATAGTGAAAGGCTTCACAGAGGGTTGGAGGCTAGGGATAGAATAATAATGGTGTAAAATTTTCCATAGATTCCCTTAGGGCTTGGGACAAGGGGCTTCTAAATCCCTTTCTCCAACTGGAGGTCCCTGTAACAGTGCCTCTCACTCTCCTCCACCTGTTGATCTCTGTGTTCACTGACTTAGTGTCTAATAATCCAAAGCATATTTCTCTTCTGAAATTCTTACTGCATGTTGCCTCTTGGAAATGACATTGTAAATATTCTGTTAGGGGTCTGGAGACCTTGGGCCATACCCTTAATAGAGCTTGCAGATATGAAGCTTCACTTTCTAGCTGTGTGGCCTCAGGACACCACAAAGTGTACCTACAGTGGTCTTGGAAACACTTCATCCTTTTTTCACAGACACAACACCAACAATTTCTGCTGCTTCTGCCCATCCCGGTCTTCTGAGGTCCTGGCCCTCTTTGCTGATGTTTCTCTGCTGAAGCCTCCGTTAAATGAATAGAGCATTCTCCTCCCTTCTCTAGTCCCCGGCACAGTGCCTAGCACATAGTCCTCATCCCACATATGAAGAAGTCCTAGGGCATTCTGGGTGTGACTTTTTAACACCACCCTGATGCCCACTCAATCTGTGGACTGCAGAGGTTTCCCAACTTGCCAGGCCTGGTCATTCTTCATCTTCTGGACTGATTCCTTTCCCATACTACTGTTCCAGGCTGCTCACTACTGTTCCAGGCTGCTCACTACTGTTCCAGGCTGCCCACTACTGTTCCAGGCTGTCCACTACTGTTCCAGGCTGCCCACTACTGTTCCAGGCTGTCCACTACTGTTCTAGGCTGCCCACTACTGTTCCAGACTGCCCACTACTGTTCCAGGCTGCTCACTACTGTTCCAGGCTGCCCACTACTGTTCCAGGCTGCCCACTACTGTTCTAGGCTGTCTACTACTGTTCCAGGCTGCCCACTACTGTTCCAGACTGCCCACTACTGTTCCAGGCTGCCCACTACTGTTCCAGGCAACCCACTACTGTTCCAGGCTGCCCACTACTGTTCCAGACTGCCCACTACTGTTCCAGGCTGCTCACTACTGTTCCAGGCTGCCCACTACTGTTCCAGACTGTCCACTACTGTTCCAGGCTGCCCACTACTGTTCCAGACTGCCCACTACTGTTCCAGGCTGCTCACTACTGTTCCAGGCTGCCCACTACTGTTCCAGACTGCCCACTACTGTTCCAGGCTGCTCACTACTGTTCCAGGCTGCCCACTACTGTTCCAGGCTGCCCACTACTGTTCTAGGCTGTCTACTACTGTTCCAGGCTGCCCACTACTGTTCCAGACTGCCCACTACTGTTCCAGGCTGCCCACTACTGTTCCAGGCTGCCCACTACTGTTCCAGGCTGCCCACTACTGTTCCAGACTGCCCACTACTGTTCCAGGCTGCTCACTACTGTTCCAGGCTGCCCACTACTGTTCCAGACTGTCCACTACTGTTCCAGGCTGCCCACTACTGTTCCAGACTGCCCACTACTGTTCCAGGCTGCTCACTACTATTCCAGGCTGCCCACTACTGTTCCAGACTGTCCACTACTGTTCCAGGCTGCCCACTACTGTTCCAGACTGCCCACTACTGTTCCAGGCTGCCCACTACTGTTCCAGGCAACCCACTACTGTTCCAGGGTGCCCACTCCTTCACCATCTGCAGACTTGGTAATTTTATCCCCAGCATGCTTGTTCTCCTGTCTTTACAATTTAGTAAAAAACACATGACCATAGATCTTGTAATTAGGGCCTCAGCCCATTATTGGCACCTAATATATGTTTAGTGAATCATTGTCTAGACTGGGTTAAAAATCTCAATTCTATAAGCTACAGAATTCATCAAGAAAACAGCCCCCAGCTTATCACAAACACTAAGTCAGCCTCATGTGATGCTCCATGCACAGTGAGTTCTGTGGCCCTCCTTGAGCAGGGAAGCTCATTTTCCAGCCTTCATTCAATAGTCTAGTTCTGTCCAGTCTAGCCATCAAATTGCACTACCCTCTCCCATAGTCCTCATTGGCCAGCAGCAAATAATCCTATACATTTAGGATTGTATTGTCATGACTGGGAGTATTGTAAGCTGATGTCTCTTTTAATTATGCATGTTTAGAGATATTAATAGCATCTCCAGTGTATTTTATTTTAAACATGTGATAACTGTCACTCTCCTCCATTCTCTATTTTTCTATTTTCTTTCTTTAACGTATGGAATGCCAGTGGCTTGTTTATCTAATGCTTTAGAAACCGTAGAGATTCCTATGAAATCTTAGGCTACCACACTGAGCCCTGTTAACAATGTGAGTTTAATGTTGTTTGCAGCCAACTGTTTGCTACTCTTTATTTTTGCTCTCTCTTCTTTTACCTTCTCTCCAAATATTTAATAATACGTATATACAGCTTAAGTGCTTAGGGAGCCATTTTCTTGCTGTGCATGGATCCAGCCTCTAGCATGGACACATCCTGAAAAGGTTCAAAGTTGCTGATAATACTCTAGGAAAAGGATTTTCCTCATTGTGTATAAGGACAATGTAAATGTCCTGTATGTATATATTCACTTAAATAAAATGAATGGGATGAATCTGACTTGTTCATTGGAACATAGTAGGAGCAAACTCAGTTTATAGATTTTTAGATAAAAGTTCATGGCAACATGCTTACAGCAGCGGTGAATTCCTTTTCTCTCATTTATTTTTTCATGCTAGAGTTATTTGCTAATGGCGCTATTCTTTTTATTCTAATTAAAATGTCTGCATTTCTGCTCTTAAGCACGGCTGTACAAAATGTTCCCACTCTTGGCTTTATCTCAGTAGACTTTAAAAAAGATTTTTATTAATTCTTTGGCTTTCACTCAATGTGCTTTGATCACATTCATCCCCACTCATCCCTTAACTCCTTTGAGACCCCCTCAATTTTCCTACACTCCCCATTTCACAGACATAATTTAGAGTTCAATTGGTGCTGCCCATATATTTCTAAGTGTGGTGCTACCCACTGGTTGACCTGGTAAGGGCTACATCTTTATAGGAAACTGGCTTTCTTTCCCATTTGTTATCTAAAGCTCCTCAGTCAGGGGTGGGATCTTGTGAACATTTCCCTGCACACTAGAATGACTGGCTTGATCTTGTGGAGGTTCTGTGCAGGCAGCCTCTGCTGCTGTGGGTTCACAGGCGCAGAAGCTCTGTCTCATCATCCGCTGTGCACATCCTGTTTTCTCTGACCTCTGGCACTTCCAGTCTTTCTGCCTCCATTTCTGCAATGGTAGCCTCTGAGCGTCAAAGCCGGTGTGATCCAGGTGTACTCTTTTGGCTGAGCACTTATCCTTCGGCCTTGACCTATTGTGAGTTCCTTCACTAACTCACTGCACAGAGACACTTTGTGTCTTTCTACCCATAGATAAGTTCATCTCTCAGAAGACTTTTTATGTTGCGTTACCAAATGGGAATTTTTGTTGTTGTTATAGCCAGTGGCTACTAGGGAAGACTTTTTTTTTTTTGAGACAGGGTTTCTCTGTGTAGCTTTGCGCCTTTTCTGGAACTCACTTCTTGGTAGCCCAGGCTGGCCTCGAACTCACAGAGATCTGCCTGCCTCTGCCTCCTGAGTGCTGGGATTAAAGGCCTGGACCACCAATCCCCGGTGAAGACAGTTTTTTTTAAAAGGGATATTTTGAATTACTTCTAGTAGGAAAACCAATTTTAACCAAACTTATTAGTTAACGAAGTCAGAGTTAGTGTCAGCTGTGGACTAAAATTGATTGACATGCTTACTCTTTTTAACACTTTGGTGAGGACGGGGCAGATAAGGGTACCTTCTGTGTAAGAATGAGAATCTGAGTTTGAATGCCTAACATGTAGGTAAAAGCATGGCATGGCTGCACGTGCCTTCAACACCATTATTGTTGGAATTCCTGGCCACTACCCCAGCGACATGATGGTACATGTGCTGTCCAGTAGCCAAGCAAGAGGCTTAGTGATCCTGGGGCCTTGTCCTACATAATCCACGTGCTGTGTGGTCACATAATTTGCACTCAGCGTGATCATGCAATCTACGCATTTGTGTGGTGTAGCTATGTAAGCCCATATGTGCATGTGCAGGGGGAATCCATAAAAAGTGGGTCACAGACTCCTCTCCCTTCTTCTTCCTCTCTCTTCTTGAATGGCCATTCCCATAGGCCTAAGCACATCTTTCTTTAATAAACTCTTATAGTCGGCCTTTGTTGTACCTTGTGGCTTTTCTTGCATGGTATACAATGAATAATTTTGTGCTGCATAAAACTAACAATTATTACTTTGAAATCCTAACCCTCCAACAATTATTTTCTTCTATGAGTTGCCTTGGTCTTGGAGTCTTATCATAACAACAGCAACAGAAAGTAGCTAAGAGGCTTAGCTAGAGGAACTAGATTATGAGTACACATTCTTAGAGGCTGTATCTTGCCCTGGCTCCCTCCTCTCAGCTTTCCTCCTCTTTGGTCACTATAAATGAGAAGATCTGATCCACCATACCCTCCTGCTGTGCCATTCTGCAAGCCAATGAGGAACTGAAAGTATAAAAGTGTAAACTAAAACAGACCTTTCTTTTCCTCCACTACTAAAACAACAACAACAACAACAACAACAACAACAACAACAAAACTAAAAAACCCAAACCCCCCAAACCAGAAACCAAACCGAACATTTCTTACCACTATATATTATTGTGGGGGGGAGCCTCCAAGCAGCTGAACACACAGCTGCCATGACACAGCACCTGGACCCAGGAAAAGCCATAAGCTGACCCCACCCAGTGGGTCTTACATCTAAGAGGATACCTGATATTCCAAACATTCCCTATACCCCTAGACAAATGTTAGCCAATCAGAATCCTGAACCCAGGAAATCCCCTCACCCCAGCCTCTGCTATGATAAAAAATTCCACACTGGGCTCTGGGCTCACACTGCTGCCGGCAGACGGAGTCCAAGCTCTGAGCTTGAAAATAAAGGCTCTTTGATTTTACATATGACATTCTGTCTCTATGGTGGTCTTTTGGGGGTCCCTGAAATCTGGGCAAAACAATTATCTTTTATATTTCTATTTAAACAAGTCAATTTACAGTTGATCATAATTTAAAACAAAAAGTCGGTAGTAACTTTTGTTTTCATCTTTGGGCAACTTTTGCTCTATACCTGGGATTTTCCTAATAGGAAAATTATTTTGTTTTTGCATGCTGGAGAGAGTACTTCTTAAATATGAAACTCTAATAAGTAATGTAGTTTAAAACACATAAGCTATTTATATAGTAATGTGATCTTTGGTCTGGGGAGCTGGCTCAGTTGGTAGAGGGCTTGCCATGTGTGTATGAGAAGCTGAGTTTAGCTCTCCACATAAAAAGTGAGCATGCTGTTGCAAGTCCTCGACACTAATGCAAGGCAGGTAGAGAACTGAGGATCTGGGAGCTTGCTGACCAGACAGACTGGCCAGTTGGTGAGTTCCAGGTTCTGTGAATGAGTTCCTTTCCCTGTTGTTGTGATACATTACCCTGACCAAAACAAGGAAAAAAAAATTTACTCAGGCTCAAATTCCAGGCATAGTCCATCACTGGGGGAAAGCTGTGGAGGCATTAGCTTGAGACAGCTGGTCACATTGTGTCCACAGTCAAGAGTCAGAGAATGACAAAGGGGTGCTCATGATCAGCTGGCTGGCTTTTAAAAACACTCAGTCCAGGACCAAAGCTCAGGGAAGGGTGTTGTCCATGTTAGCAAGTCTTCCCACCTCAATTAAGCTAATAGAATCCTTCACAAGGGTGACCAAAGGCTGGCTTCTAGGAGATCCCAGAGCCTGCCAACTGGACAATCAGTCAAAAGCACCCCTTTCAAATGGTGCAGAGTGATGGAACAGGACACTGAAGCTTGGTTCCTGGCTTCCATATCCATGCTTACATGTGCACTTGCACCAGTACACACGTTTGTGCACAAGAACAAGTGTGCACACACATATACACAAAAGAAGTGTGTCAGCTTTAGCTTTGTGTTCATACTCACTTAGATCACAGCAGTTTGTGGTATAAGATTAAAGATAACATGCTAACAGGAGTTATTACTCTATAAACTGGAATCCAAGGTATAGAAAAATTGGTAAAAGTATACAGTGAATTTAAAAACTATTCCCTGGTTATTGAAAGAAATTAGAGACTTTTTCAGAATTAGAATAGTAAGATACTCAGGAACTTAAACCAGAAGAAGATGAAACAGTTTGTGAATAACCAGGGGGTGGGGTGGAGGGGTGGGGAGGGAGGTGGGAGGTGAGAAGGGGTTGGGAGGGGTGGGGACTGGGGAGGGCCTCTGAGCTGCTCTCCTTGGCCCACCCTGCTTTCCCTGCCCAGAGTCAGGTCATAAAAACATAAAGAGCTCAAAGCACTCTCTCTTAGAACCCACCAAAGGCACCATTGCTGCCAGAGTAACACTTGTACATATGTCCACGGCTTAGGCAGTCAACGCGATAGGCTGTTGAAAATCTGCAAGTCACATCTTACCAGTGCTGGATGACCTGCCCACATTCTGCTCACAGTGGGTTTCTCCAGGGCTCTCTCCTCTGGCCTTTGCTTCTCTGGGAAGACTTTCCACTTGCTGCTCCTACTTGAAATAGACATGCTTGCAACACTCCGAAGACAGCAGCGCTGTTTTTTATCTCAGTCAGCTCTCTGGACTACCCTGAATCACCGCATTTGTCTAAGCATCCTGACAGTGTATTACGTACTGGATATTCCTTTAGTTTCTTTTTTCTCACAGGATAGAGAATATGTATAGAGAGTCATTTTATCTGCCTTGTTCACTATTGCCCTTTTCAAGCCAAAAACAATGTTTGGCACACAATAGAGACTCAAACATTTGCCAAATACATGAGTAAATAAAGAACACATTTCCAACTTAAAAATCTGCTTAGATTTCACTGATAGAGACATAAAATTTTAATTTGAATTATATAGCTAATTAGATCAGTGCATGTTTCTTTGCTTCAGTTATCAAGAAAAGTGTTTCTTCACACATGCAATAAATATTCATTAATTTTTGTTAAATACTTAGCTCACAATGGATGTGCAATGAATATTTTTTAATAAATAGAGTGCACACATATATAAGCTATTAGATATTTTGTTGTGCAATCATCAAACTAGCCCAAACTCTCTCTATTGGGTGAAATGCGTTATTTTACATAGAATGATAAATTTTGTGTCGTAAGGATCAGTTTTCATTAATGAATGTGCATAGAAGAGATCTTCCACAATCTGAAAGTCCTAGGCCAGATAACGTGTATGTAATTAGCTTTTCATTATCTCTGGGTTCTTCTTTTTTTTTTGATTTTACTTTATTTTTAATTACATTTCTGTATGTGTGTTGTCTCTGTATGAGACTGTGAGCCAGAGTGCAGTGCTCTTGAGCACAGGTGCCTGTGGAGGCTAGAAGAGAGCGTCCGATCCACTGAACCTAGACTTACAGGCAGTTGTGGATCCCAGACATAAATGCTGGAAACTGAACTCAGGCTTTCCAGCACGCCCTGTCTCTACTCCTAACTGCTGAGCCAGTGCCTTTCTGTGTAGTCTCACACTTTGTCTTGCATAACTGTAGCTTTGCTGTTATTGTTGTTTTGCTGCAATGGCCAGAATGGTGAAGACTCCTGTTTGAACCTTCCTACCCTGAACAAAAATGCAGGGAGCTTCGTTTCTTGTTTCTTTCAACAGTTATGTGGTTTGTGCTAACTTTGCTGTTACTCTCTTGAGATCAGCTATTCTGCAAAGCATGTTATGTCAGTAGGGAAGGAGTGAAGGGCCGTCTGCTCTAACCCTTGGTCAATCAGCAGTTTCTTCATCTCCAGGCCATTTAGTGTATGTCTGAGTTCAGTAATTTGATTCAGTTGATTACATTTATACTTATATCAGCAGATCTATTTCATTTCAGAGATTTACAAATAGCTACTGAAAGATGAATAAACTTGGGCTTGATTTGGTTGAGAGGACTTTATGTAGGTTCAAATGTTTAGGTAGAACAGGAGAGATGTTTATCAATTTGTTGCTTATAGTCTATGCAACTATTAGTAAATAATAAATTTCAGCTAAAGGCATGTTAAGTATTGCAAGTCTTCACTATTTTTTGAAGTGAAGTGAAAATCTCCACTTCACAGGCTTTGTTTTCACATTGACTGTGGTATTGGGAAACCGTGAAGAGGGTGTATGCTCTGCAGTGAATGCTGTCAGTAACATAGTGAGAGCCAGGCACCCAGTGCTTCTCTTCACTCAGGAAGAGCTGTGAGCACCAGCACTGCTGTGTTCCTCACATACACACTGGGCCTTCACACACAGCAGCCTGCTAAGGCTATGGGTAGTTAATATTATGCACTAGCCTATCCTTTAAACCTTTATCCATTAAAGTTTTATAAATACAGGATTTAAAAACAGTAGCTGTGAACTGTCAATGGTCTATTTCTATTGTAGAAGCATTAAATGGTTCAATGGCATCCTGGATGCTGTCTCTAAAGACTGTTTTGCATGGTTGATAAGGACTTAGATGGTTATAAGGGATTTTAATGCTCATTCCAACATGGTACATTTGGCTACAGATTCTGCAGTGTATATATGGCTTTAAAATAATTTGTGATGAAAGTCTAAAATTGAGCCTTAAAATGCGCAGAGTATACTACACTTTTTAAAGTCTGAAGACTGATCACAGTTGTGATAATGGTTTTAAATATCTATCTGTAAACCCAAGAATATAATGCAATTTGAAGGACTCATATTTAAACAATCCCTACTAAATGCAAACACAGCAATGTTGTTTTACAGAATGTATGTATAGGAAGCAATGATGTTCAGTATTTAAACCTCTAAACCATTGCAGTAACAAGAATGACATTTAGAGGAAGGTTCACAGCTAGCAGAAGGCACACACTGTTGTACTTGGTATATTCGAGGTGGTGGAGTCAGAGCTGAGGTTGCTTAATCAACTAAGGTCCATCTGCTTTTCACTGAAAAACAGTGCCAGCATCACAAAATGTTGGTGTCATCTCACCATATTATAAAACAGTGTCATAGTTCAAGCAATCACAGTGTCAACCTAAGCTAACTGAAGTATAGGTTTACAGTCATAGTTAATGGAATGTTTCACAGGAGATATTTAGCATGAGTGTGACTAAATAAAGGTTTTGCACGGAGATGAACTGATATATGTATGTACAAGTCTTACAGAAAGGTCCTCACTTTATATTCTATAAGTTCTAAAGATTGCTTTAAATAGAGGATGATGATGTTATCATTTTTGAAGAGTAGAGACATCACCACAAGAAAGAAATTGCTTTTGGTTAGGGAGGTCCCCAAGGCTCTAAAACAATATCATCAATTGCTAGTGTGCTTTGTTGCCTTCCAGAATTGAGTAAGACATAACAAACTCTGGTCAGAAAACAGAAACATCGAGGTGGAGCTGGGATGGAAGCTCCCTCCATGTTGTCTAATCCTCACAAAAGAATGAGCTATGCAGCTGCCAGATGAGAAGTGTCATCAACAGTTTTAATAGATGTGGACCCTGTGTGCTACATCACCGACCAGCAGGCAAGATGTGCTCACGAATACAACAGTAGCAAGTATTACGGGAGTCACCAATCACTTTCTGGTTGGAATTAAGGCTTACTCCTTAGTAGACAATTCATATCTAGTACAGTTAAACCCAGTCAAAAGCCAATGGCTAGGGAGGTCGTAGACACTAGTATGAAAATATAGCTGTTTTTGTTTGTTGTTTGTTTTGCTAAAAAAAAAAAAACCAAAAAAACAAAAAACATGATGTGCCTATCAAATTGCCTTCTAAATAATTATGTTTATCCCTATAGATTATTACTGCTGGCAGTTTGGGTCAGAGTTTTATTTTGCAGTGGGTAGCAGTAATGGCAGAGACTCCTGATTCATAAAAATGCTGAGAATGAGTGACTGGTGAATGCTCAACCATATACAGCACAACTACAAAACCCCAGCTGAAGTTCAAGACACTGTAGAAAAGAGACAGAAAGAATTGATGAGCTGGGTAGGGTAGAATGCAGTGGAATGTTGTCTCCTGGGCTTGACTTGGCTCTTGCCCTTAGCAACTCAGAGGTGCAGCGATTAATATGATTGGGCCTATCAACACTCAGTCATGGAAGGGGGGCATTTACTAGGCATTTACAATATCCATATTGGCAGCTGATGGTTGCTGGGTAGAAGACACATTTGCTATAGTGGTAATCTGTTCATGTTTCTACAAACAATCTCATACTCATACTTCTGTAAGCAGTTTCTCCAGAAACTCACTGGGTTGCACAATCCCCCTACAGCTCCCTTGTTAACACACAGTAGTGGAAAGGGGGGCAATTTGGAAAGAGGAATTGGGTCAGTAAAAGTGGGAAAGGAACAAGAGAGGACAATTTGGCGGAATACAATCAAAACGCTTAATGAGTCCCATTTCTATATGTATATATATATAAAATCAATATGCTATAATAACAAAGAAGAAAAAAGGGAACTAAATAGAGAGCTTATGCATGGACCAGACATGACAGAATCTTACAAATTAGTTTAATTCTGTTAATTTTTTAAAATAAACAATAAATATGAGGACACAGGAAGCTGCATAGATTCTCACTGGTTAGTAAAGTCATAGTACTGATAAATAAATGTCTGCCTTTGTTAATTAACAGGTCATAATTAATTAGATTGGTCAAGGGTCATTTGCATTAGGATCTTTTTGTACACTACAGCTTAACCACGGCTGTCTTCACTATCTGCATAACATACTCAGATAGCTAATGCCATTTAGTCCTACACTTCACCAATAGAAACCTGAACTGTGAAACAGTATTACTCACTCCTGGTCCTAGCAAACCCCACTGCCCATGGAGATTGGAACCTAGGACCTATCTCACAGCTTTTCACACTTGTACACATGTGCTTTTAGTAAGTACTTACTAGAAGGCCAGAGAAAATCAGCATTTTCTCTACATCAGGCACTGAATGAGAACCAGAGTCCAAAAGATGCTTACTTCAATTACAGTGAGAGATGCAAGGAAAACTGGCTTTTCTTAAAGGCTACCAATGAGGTAATGAAGAAGCATATTAGAAAAGTATCAAAGGGAAATTACAAAGATATAATTTTTGTGTTTCAATTCACTCAGACATTTGCTTAAGATCTAATATATAGTATCACTTTTTTGATATAAAGGTGAGTAAGGCACTACCCTATAGTTAGTGTGCCTACTGAGAGGCAGATACAAGGCTTTGTTCGGTAGAATATCAAAGCTTCCTGTGGGAGTAAATGCAAATTGAATAGGTCTTAGTTGGACACAAAATTCTGACATATCATCCAGCTTGTGGGGTAAGCTAATGCCCAAGCACGGAGGAGGTCTGAAGCCTTTACCATGGAGCCATCAGTGACTGAATGGCAGTGCAGATTCTGGTGAACCTGGGAGAGAGTTGGAGTGAGGCTGCAGGAGTGGGTGGAGCCAGATCAGGAGGCGGGATTTAGAACTTCACTCTGGAGGTTAGCAAGGCTTTGAAGAATGAATCAGAAAGCAATAGGCAGGGACTTCCTTCTGCGTAGGAAATGCCCTCAGTCAGGAGCAGTGGTGTGGATGGCAAGGGCTGAGACCAGAGTAAGGGAAGAAGGTCAACAACCACGTGGTCCTTCCTCTCTCAAGCCCAGTCTCCCCTCTCTCCCCTCACTTTCTCCACAGCTACCCAAGAGTCCAGCTGGTTGCAGACAGGCCTCAAGCTTATTTACTGAAAGCAAGGCACACATGTAAGAGCAGAATTGTTTGATTCCTGATTCTGGGGAGGGTGAGCGCTATCCAAGTCTGTAAAAGTGCAAGCCTTGTTCAATTAACTTCAGTTTCTCTGAGACTCAGATTTTTATTCTTAGAGAAATAAACATAAATGCTTTCTAATTGGCAAAATCATCCAAGATAGCCAATGGGGAATATGTTACATAACCACGTCAGAATTTTTTTTTTTTTTACTCAGCGAAAAGTTAAAGTGGATCAACATTTTCCCTTTGCATTGAGTTTATCCTTATCACACTGTTTCTCTTTATCTTTACAGATTAAGACACCATAAATAGCTGTTTCCTGAATCCTTCCTTTCTAGCTCATCTTGCAAACGTTTTTCTTTATCCACTGTCATCTGTGAGCGTTTAATCTGGTGTGCTTATCTTACTCCCTCTGGTTCTTTTACCCTCAATTATTTTTAAAGGAGGACTGATTGACTTTGTCTTATTAAACTGGCATTCTGTTGCTGGGCAGTACCAGCTGAAAATCAGCTAGAAATGGTGTTAGACTTGGTTTTCTCCTTCTTTCCTTCTTCTGTAGAGCTCCCCCAAATCTCTCAATAATAAATAAGTAAAGCTTTGAGGTAGCACACTCTCAGCTAGAAACTGTATTTAAACATTTCAAAGAGAAGAATGTGAAGCCAGTGCGTGGACTGGTAGAAGCAGGGTTGTCCATGAGTTTACTCAGACTGTGCTTTTTCCTAGGTAGCTTTATAACTTTTATGAAGTAGCCATAATGATTTCATAACCAATTGATACGATGTTATCAGTGTTGCTACATAACATTATTGTTCACAAACACACACTATCCAGCGTAATTCTTAGAAGGCAAAGCAAAATCTTCTTTGAAATGGCTTTGTATCCCTTGAATTTCTAATATAAACAAAATGAATGAAACCAAAGTAAGTAAATATTCACTGGATATTTTGCTACTTATCATTAGATGATCATAACACATACTGTCCCAAAATATTACTGAGTGTGTTCCTTTTCTATTAATCATCATATGGCAAGTGTTCAGTTTTAGAGAAAGAGAAACTGTCAAGGTATGTAATGCCACTTCTAAAGTGTTTACTTTTGGAATAGATCAACATATAAGCTGTTAATATATTATTTACTCATGTCCAGTTGATCACTGTTGATTCTATCAGGCCCATCACCACTTAAACAAGATACAGAGAGTGTGTGTCCCCAGCTCACAGTGCCCTCACGCACGCATTCTCATTTGGTTTTGGCTAAACAATTTAACTAACGCAGAAAACGCACTGCATAGCAGGAAATTAACTTTGACTTAATTCGGAGTTTAAGGAAGGAAAAGCTATCTCTACCATAATGGGTGTACATTTAGAAAAAAATAATGAGTGTTGGTATAAAAATAGCTTTGAAAATTTGTTTTCTGAATGGCTTCCTTCCTCTGCAACGATGATCATACCATGCACCAGACATCACATTTTAAACTGTTGGCTCTGTTTTTGTCTGCCTCAGGGTCTTGTGCCTCTCCTTGGTTTTTCACGATGGTGCATCTATATTAGTGTGTGTACATTTTCCTTCCTGAGAAAATATGGTAGCACGAAGTTGCTGCGTGGTGGCTCAACAGGGCAGATAGGTAAATTAAATAACAGAAGAGGGTGCACACTCCTCTCAGATGATCAGAACACCACACGGAGAATTGGTTTTGCATAACGAGGATTATTTTAAAGGCCTCTGCATTCTATGCCATGAAAAAGATCTGTGGTAATTATACTATTTTTCATTGCTCTTACAGAGAAAGTGTTTCTTTTGGAAGTGTGTCTGAGCCACTACACACTGAAATAGTAGGTTTCACATTATGCTTCTAGGAAAGTATTCTGTCAGGAGCTTAACCAAGATGTTCTATTGCTAAAAATAAAATAATAACAGATTTTTCTAAACTCCGATTAAAAACAAGTTGGGAAAAATACAGTTTTCTCTGAAGTTTCTGCTTCTCTTCTCTGTCATTTCTTCAGTTTGTCTACTGACATGTAGTAGGAAAGAAGACTTAATGAATGAATCAAGAGCATACACCCTACAAGACAAAGCTTGTGCAGGGCAATTCCTAGATGAACATGTGAACAATCCTATTTTTGCAGCCATATTTCTTCCCAATTCTTTTAATTTAATTTCTTCCACATGCATTTTTAGTAGTTATTATAGTTTTCAGGCATTTAGGTACTTACACACAACTGAAAAGCACTGAAGTAAGATGCTATTGTTTGACAGTTTATGTTTCTGAATATAAATCACAAGAAATTTATTTTGAAGGAGTCAGGAAAAAAAAATACATGATGGCCAGACTTATGCTCCTTGGGTTTTTAAAATATAATAAAGAACATGAAGAAGTGAGGAAATACATTAGCCCCTGTCTGTGTTGGGAGAGTCATTTTTAACAAGTAAGTGATACTATTAATGGCTGCATATCTAATTTAGCTGGAGACCTTGAAGATGGCCTCTAGTTTGCCTTCCATTAAGAGTTTCTAATAAGATTTCAACAAAAATAATAATAAAAGCTTCCCACCTCACCTTTGCTTCTCCTTAACAATTCAAAGTATCAATTATAACACAACCTTCATTTGACTTGCAACCATCCCTCTGCTCTCAACAGCGGGGAAAATGCGCGCCAATGCCTTAAGGGCAAGATAAATGTCTTGCTTTATCTTATAACTTCAGTTCCATTTTCAAGTGACCTCTCAAATGTATAATACTCAACTATACTTTATGTAGAAAACAATTTTTCTAAACATTAGGCATTTTTAAAAGCTTAAGGATGCAAGGATGCGTTTTCTTCGGTCTTAAAGAGAAACAGTCTCTTCAGGCATTCTCTCTCTTTTAATGTGCTCACATGGATGCTATTCTGGGGATAAACAACCACTCTCTATCTATCTATCAGCCATATTCCAGGGAGTCCTGACCTCAGGGCTCATAGAAAAAACAGGCTGAAGCCTGGTATCAAAGTAAGGCAAGATTACAGAAGGTTCCAAAACTCTTTGCTCCTGTAAAGAAGGGCACAGATTAATTCAGGAAACAATAGAATTTGAAAAATAAAGCCAAGGGCATCTAGGAAAAGCCAATGGTGAAAACAGGCAACCAAGCAGCATCTGAGAGCAGACTCCATAGTCGTTAGACAAGGTGCCACACACCTTTGCTTCTTCAGTCCATCAGTCAGCAAATAAAGCAGAAGCCTTTTCCCCCAGCAGCATTTTCCAGCATTCTGCAGAGGATTGAATGATAGAGTCTGAGTTTTTCCCAAAGAGGGCTGTTCATGGAGGAAGAGCCCCTCTTCATCCTCCAGAGCCCTTAAATATATTAAATTTAACTTACTATGTAGAAAATTATACAGGATTTTAGTTTGTTTACCATCAGTGAATAGTCATCACTGTTTGTACTGGGGAGACAACCACATCTACACAGGAACCTTTGACACCCAAAAGAAAAGTGAACTGGAATATGATACAGATAAATGACCACAGTACAAACAGCACTCATAAAATAATATATACACCATTTTCCTTATTTATTTTTAACAAGCTGCATCTTAACTGTATAGGACATGTATCTAAAAAGAGGGTTAAAGCTCTACCTTTCCTTTCTAAAAAAAAAATTAACTTTTAAACCAAGTTAATAAATTGGGGGATACGGCAATCAAAAGCCAAAGAGGCATATACATATATTCCATACTCATATACATACATAAATATATATTAAACTATAAAGAGGCATATGCATATGTTCCATACTCATATACATACATAAATACATACATTAAACTATAAAGTGCCTATACCTTGGGGGTGGGTATGTTGACTGATGTTGAGAAAAAAAAATGTTTAGAGCCGGATGACAAAGTAACAAGCACCAGTCAAGATCTAGGAGGCAGTCAGCCTAGAACTAACAGCTTGGAGGACTTGCAGACCATCCCTGTAGGCACAGAACTTGGGGTATTTTTGTGCCCCAGACTGAAAGAACCGTGGCATACTGGAGACCATTATTGAAGATGTCTAGGCTAGAACTAAAGTGGACAGAAGACACAAAGATGAAGTTGATGAAGTTTGTCAGTGTTAGATTCGTGACTGCAGGTGACATCCTCTGAGTGTTGAGGTGCCAGCTCGTGTGTGACTTTGAAGCTGGCACCTCAAGCTGGGGAGAGAGATTTCAAATACAGAGAGAGTGCTGGAAGGTGAAGGTATACAAACCTAAGTGATTGGAAACTTAGGTGAAGAGGTCAGGAATCTTCAGAAATTGAAAGGTTACCGACAAAGGAATTACATCCTTCATATAAAAGCTTCATTTTTTCAAAATTTCGTTGTTAGTATTTTATTCCCATGATAATGTGGACTATAGAAAAAGAAACAATAACCTGGTCATTTCCATTTTGTTCATTTGTAGATATACAGACTGAATTATGACTGCAGTGTCTCCCCCACCATCATGGATCTGGACCAGTGCTGGCTACTCATGAATTATCTGGAAGTAAACAACAGCCATTCTAAGAGCAAGTTCATAGAGGGTTCCACAGGTAGCCCCGGGTCACGTGGTTATTATTAATCTGTTGCTGCCTCTCTGTAGTCAAAGGGAAGCAGCTTGGCTCAGGCATCTCTAGTTTCCAGTAGACCTTCTCCATCAGCTGCTCTGAGACAGTAGTAGGCAGGCAGAAATTCAATCCCATTGGAATGGGAGTCACTTGCGCAGGTCATGTTCCTCACTGAGTTGGAATATTATGCTGGTGATGAGAGATAGATGTGTGCTCCACTTTATCCTTGTATGGTCTACTTTGCCCCTGAGATTTCTAGTTTATCCCTGTGTCTTGTTTCTAAGTTCTTACTACTGACTTTGATGGCCTGTAACTACTTCAGAATCAACACCAGATAAAGAGGCACCATCCTTTTGTATCCCGTTTCATCAGTTCCCAGCTATATTATCAAGAGAAAGTTCTGATTTGGTAATGTTCATAGTGGTTCTGTTATGAAGGGGCCCTTCTGAGAGTAACTGATGTGTCTGAACTGAGATATTTGTTAGCGTTTTTTTTTTTTTCCCTCCTCTATCTCTATGATAAATAATGTCTTCTGAGATTTATGTCTTGGACCAGACATGTTTACTTACTTGCTGATTTTGTACAGACATTTTTTCCTTCTTTTTTAAAAATACTTACACATAAGGTTGTGGTTTTTAAAGTATTAAACATTTTTGCTAATTAGTTAGCAAATAATAATCTTCATTATCAATATCTACTATTTTCCAGGGCCTATACTAAGTACTTAAAAAAATGCTGTTCATCACATTGAATAAATACTACGAAATATGTCAACCAAAGAGTCACCTGAAGTGATCTGTTGGCTCTACACATGTTATTAAGTTTGGACAATAGAAAAGATGCCAGAAAGTGTTTGGTTTGGCCTGTTTAGTTGCTTACTCACTTTTGAGCAAGTTCTGTTTCACCTAGCCTTAATCAACATATGTATTTTGATTTATATGGCTTCTTCATTACTTGAATATTGTCCAAATTACATTTTCATGTCTATAGCAGAAATAGGTACAAGAACAAATTCTTGTTTTAATATCTAATGCCTAAGCTTTGATCTCACATGACCATCCTTCCCGCCTGAATATGCCAAAGTCCACTACTGTGAAGATGTCCAAATCCAGGGCTGTATATTTCTTGCCTCTCTGTCCATAACCTTTTTTCCTTCCTTGTTGGAACTAAGTCAACACCAGGTACTTTGCACCTCTTGCCTAGTAGTATTTTAAGAAGTGTTTCTGTTTGCATTTGGAGAGAGATGAGGTGATAATGGGAAAGCCAAGACAAGAACATTCCAGCATCCTCTGAAGCAGAAGTGACCCTTGAGCAAGAGATGTACAGCTTTCTGATTGTGTTTGTCTTTACGTTTTTCAAAATTGGGTGAATCTAGGAGTGAGCAGACATTGTTTCTATAAAAAATTAGAGGACTTGGGCTACATTTTAAAATCTGGTTTTATTGGCCAGTAAAATATCTGCAGGTATTGGTAGTTTCTTATCTATCTATCTGTCTGTCTATCTATCTATCTATCTATCTATCTATCTATCTATCTATCTATCCATCTTCATCATCATCTATCTATCTCCTATCTATCATCTATTTACTATCAATCTATCTATCCATCTATCTATCCATCTATCTATCTATCTATCTATCTATATCTATCTATCTATCTATCTATCTATCTATCTATCTATCTATCTCACTGTCTATCTTTCTATCTATCATCATCTATCTCCTATCTATCATCTATTTACTATCTATCTATTTATCTATCATCTATGTATCATCCATCTACCTACCTCCTATGTATCTATCTATATATCATCTACCTATATACCTTTTTAGTTATTAGAATAATTCTGTTAGATATGGTGGCTAGTAATTATGTTTACCTGGGAGATGCTCCTTCTAAGTACTTTATACCCCTATTCCATGAGTATAAAGTACTTAGAGTATGAGCCTTAGAGTATCTGAATTTGGGACATGCTACATTTTTAGACTCTAGAAGGGTGAATGACTCCTACTAATTAAGCGTAACCACAAGATTCAAAGTGAATAAAGGGACATTGAAGAAATTAACACTCAATAAAGTCTTTCCTTTGAAATTCTGTAGAAGAACAAAGAACAATTCATAGAGGATTGGGGTAAAAACCTGATCAACTCAGATATATTTTTGTGACAGTTGCAAATCTCTGGTGCACATACTTATTACTCCTAAAGCAAATATTGCCATATTTCTTTATTTATGGAATGATTTTGAATGCACTTCCCATACATAGGGTTTCCCATAATTGATTTATCATAAATACTGAGTAGATTATATTTTATGGCTACTTCCTGCTCTTTGTTTTTACTACAAGCTGCATTAAGTCATCAGAAGCAGTATTAAGCCAGCACATTACCCCAGTTTAAATATAGCATGAGACTGTAGTCTGTGAAACATTCAGGACTGCTCATCAGTGCTGTGCTTCCTTTGTTTTACAGGGTGGGCTCTTGCCTTTTCACAAACAACCTCAGAGTGAAGCTGGGAAACTTAGTAAGTTAAATGGGAATTTTTCTCTGTCCATATCATGCACTGCTGAACTGTGGTAGAGATATGGGTAGTTACAGAATGAAATTGTAAAAAAGTTACTGTAAAATAATGCTCACGATTTGAGTTAGAACACCTAGTCTATTTATTTACCCATCATTATCTATTTTTTAAAGCAGAATCCATGTATTTTAGATTCATAGATCAAACAAATATTCCAATATTAAATTCATTAAAGTGAAATATCCATTGTAACCTCAGCATATGTAGTTGAGGTTTCATGCCTAGGTTTTTAATGAGCTAAGGGGGATGGATGCAAGATTGTTACCTGATTAATCACTTAATTCTGAATCTAGTCTCAGCTTTCCTTACCTCTTGCCCAGTGACTTCTGCAACCCCATTTTCCAGTTTGTACATATTCTCCATCAGTGGCCACCAGTGGAAGGAGACTGGACTCAGAGAATTCTGCAACATCTTTTATGCAGTGGAGTTTTCTAAGTAAGTTCATTCATTGCATGGATAGTTTGTATAACCATAGGGCCCAGAGCTGGCTGGATGGCTGGGGGAAGATTAATGAGAAGCAGGGGCCTGGACAAAGAGGAAATGAATGAGTATACCACTACCTCGCCTATGAGAAACAAATGCCCAGACAAAGGGAGATGATCAGAAGTTTACTCACTCAAGATTAAATAATTGATATGGAGGAAATGCCTTGGCAGTCAGCGAGAAATCCAGATTTCAAGCTATATCGGGTTGTGTTGGTGACTGTGGAGTGCTGATCGCTGTTTTGAACTAATGATACCCACCTTTCGAGGATTCTTAATGGTATGTTCAATTTCAATTTAAGGCATTTCTATTGAGCTTTTGAATTATTGATCAGGAGATGATGAGGGATGTTCTTACAACCAAGTGCGAAGTTTCTGGCTAAGTTCATGCTGGGTGAGGCCTTATCAGAGGCAAAAGTTCAGCACAGAGAAAAGCTTCTTAACAATTCAGTTGTTTTTGAATATGCTCAGAAGACATAGGAAACTGTCCAATTTAAACCCAAGGACTGGGGAAACCTTCATTTGGCAACAGCTGTGAGGAGCAGGGACTGTTTTTCCATGTAACAAGAAGAAAAGCTTCATTGTATCATCAGAAGGTATAAAATTCAGAACTGGCATTTTAATTTTTTTCTGATGGGAAGAGATTTATACTGCAGTGAGAGGAGCTTCTATCTGGAAGCAAGGCACTGAATTTTGGCATCTATCTTTTTGAATTGGAAGATTCAGAATTATGTAAACAGCTTCTTCATGCTTCCTTCCTGTAGGTGTGGCAGTTAGTCAGAAATGGGGCAGGATATGGGATGGGTCCTGGCTTGAATGGCCGTGACATGCCACAGGGAGGTACAATGTCTGCATGCAGGGCTCAGTCATTGCAAACTGCTTTTGTAGCTGAGCACAAAGAGAAAAATATACTCCCAGCTGAACTATTTAACCAACACATTTATTTTTAAACTGCAGTTGAACTGTCATTTGGCTAGTCATACATTCTTACATAAAGCATGGAGAAAACATAATGGCTTTATTTCTGGTAAGCAATTGGTAAAGAAATAAATACAAACATGGCTTGTGAACTTCTAGCTCCCTGGTACACCAAGGCTTTGGCTGGCTCTCACTTTTGCTCAGCTCACAGGATCGTAACCCAAAACAATAAATGTCACTCCTCTCTTGAACACACATTTTCCCAACAGATATGTTATTGTGACTAAATGGGCCACCGCAAGGACACCAGTGGGTCTGCTGCTGGTCTTGGCGGGAAGGGAAGGAACAGAGAGCTTGGCTTTGCTTTGGGAGGAGGAGCAAATGCTGAGGAGTACAGACAAAGGTGAAGGTGGGTGTAGCCCTATGGTGGCTCCGTGTGGGGACTCTGCTGCTGTGATAGATGACTGTGTGTCAGTGCACATTAATATTTGATGAACACTGCCATATTATCTTTTATGTGCACTTCCACACTATTGTGAGACAGTGAGCTTGCTTTAGACAAGGATTTATATGGGCAAGTGCAGTGGCTTTTACTTGGCAAAATTAGCACACAGCCTGCTCTTACGACGTCAAAAGGGATGCTTCTGTTTATACTGAATAAACAGGCAGAGGCTGGGTCCGGGCTTCTTTAAAACACTCTTATCTTGAGTGCATAAACAAGGCTGACAAAATCATTTCTCTTAAATGGCACACCGATGCATTTTGAATTCTGCTCTTTGGAAACAAAGACTCAATTTCTGTCATTATAAAAGACCCCTGAAACAGATAGGGAAGTGAAAGCTTATGCATTGTGGAGAGACCACTGAGGAAAACTGAAGAAAATGCTTAGATCTACAAAGGCCTCTGCTCGTTTTCTGTTTCTTTTTCTGGACACTGAATATAAGTGCTGTGAAGCATTATTTGTCCACACAATGCCTGACCACATGCACAAGCCATTAAAAGGGTGTAGCTCCCACCGTAGCAAAACAGACCAAACCAAACCAAAAACCAAACCAAAACCAAACCCTAAAACATAAATGGAGCTCATTCTCCAGATACGCTTCAGCTGTCCTGTCGCACTGATTTTCTTCTCAAGTATGAAGTTCACCCGTGACAATAACCTAACTAAGACTTTTGAAAACGCCAGGAAGAACCCATTCTTATAGGGAGGGCAGTACATGACAAGGCAGGAAATAAAAAAGAGAGGAATTAGTAAATATGGCTCGAGAAAGCACAGGCTTTGGAATGGTAAAGACAGTGTGTCTTAATTGTGCAACATCTGATGAGAATATTAAGGGCCACACCACACACTTTTTATTTTTAAACACTCATCATTGAAATCAAAGTTACATTGAATAATCCAATTCATTTACTTATCTAAAAGTATACATCCAGTGCTAATTCTGAGTAGCATATTATGTGCAATGAAAGAAAGCCAGGCTATACATCAGCTGAGAACTCTCCTTGGAGAGATTTCATCTGCAAGATAATGTGAATATACGTAACTGTGATGGCTCATCTTGGTTGTCAACTAATCCTGAGAGGAAGGAGCCTCAAATCAAAAACTTGTCTCCATCAGATTGGCCTATGTGCATATCGGTGGTAATTGATGTAGGAGGGTCCAGTCCATTCACTGTGGCACTAACATCCCTAGGCAATTGGGTCTGGGCTGTATAAGAAAAGCAGCTGAACAAGGTGGTGGAGCAAGCCTCCATGATTCCTGCCTTCGGGTTCCTGCCCTGAGTCCCTGCCCTGGCTTCCTTTAATGGAGTACTGTCATTTAGAAACATAAGATGAAATAAAACTCTTTCCTACTCAAGTTGCTTTGGATAGAGTGTTTTCTCACTGAAAAACAAGCAAACAAAAAACCTAGAACAGCAACTATATAGTACAAGGGGAAAAGGAGTTTTTATAATATAACATTGGAAATGATAAAGTATTGTTGGCTTGTGATTTCTGAGTCTACCGGGAAAGGGATGTGTGACATCTTTAGTTCAAAAAGTAGAGAAGAGTTATTGTGAAAGATTTCTCTCATTTCTTTTGCTAATCTTGCACCCTTGAATTAATGGGGTGACTTTTATTTGCTAGTCATCATGAATAGAAAAATATGTTTTAGTTATTAGAATGAATTTTCATATTCTTTTTATCTTGTACATTGTCATAACGGTTATTGAATATTTGATTTGTAGATGGGACCCTGTGCCGTGTCTGATGGTAAGTATTTGATTTGTAGATGGAATCACTGAAATTCTTCTTCTGCCAGAAAGGTGCTAACTGCTATCAAAAACTCTTGGGTGTTTTTATTTCACTTCTTGGTGTTCACACTCCACCAACATACCAACCTTCTGACTTTTAAATTGGTCAATTGTTAGATAACAACCTAGAGCAGTGATATTTAATGAAGTGGAGATTCACTCAGCCTGGGTCTTTACTGTAAGCACTTAGGAAGTGTTATTAATGGTAGAGACACTGAGGATGAAGTAGCACTTCTCCAATGGCCTGCTCACAGGACCCTTTGAGGATCCTAAAACGGTTGAACACCCCAAGGAGCTTCTATTTAAGTACATTACATGTTTCAATATTTAGCAAATGTAAAAGTGAAATAGGCTTGGAATTTTTAAATATTTAAATTCACCTGGACACAGTATTATTTCAGTATATGTTGACATACTATATTTTAATGAAAATGGATCCAGTTTCTAAAAATAACTTTGATGAAAAGAATGGCAATGTGTACATTTTCGTAAATCCCTCTAATATTTGCCATAATATAAGGTAACTGGATTCTAATACCATCTTTCGCATTGACTCTGCTGAATAATACATATCAAGTAGCCTTCGGAGCACCCCCTGTGCATTTCTATGAGAATGACAATGGCAAGGCCGGATGGTACCTTGGTCCCTGGGCTACACACTGGGATCAACTGATCTAGAGCGTGAAGACAAAAGAGTTGAGAACACAAGGGGGTGAGAAAGGAAACCCAAGCTTCTCTTAAGAGCTTTCATATATACGCCATTGTGTTTTTGGTCAAGGATTGGGCAGGAATTACCTGATGTTCATTCAAAAGCCACTTTTCTCCTTGTCTTCCTTGCTTTGGCAAGAATGCTGGATTCTGTTTAGGGATGGGGAGCTTTTGCATCGAGGTGGAGCAGGCAAATGGTCTCTCTTTCCCTCATGGTTGTTGTGAGCACATAGACACAGCACAACCATAGCAACAAACCAAAAATTATATGTGTGAGGTGGTGAGAACAATCCAGTAGCTTTCTTTGAGAAAGAGGTATAGTCCATCTCTGTGCTGTTATTATGGCCTTCCTGCTTCAGTGGAGACGGCCATCTGACTAGAGTGTGTCAGAGGTAGAGACTGGGTATTGTTGCTTCATAAACTAAGATGATTTCAAACTGCCCAACCTCTCACTGTTTCAGTTAAGTTATTTAATAATCAGTGAAGATATTGAGACTATGAGCTGACAGCCCATTGATGTCTATGGAGGTGGGCTCAGAACTTGGACAATTCACCAGCGAAGGGATTAAAATAGACGCATGTTAAACAAAGATGCATCTCAACTACAATGGTATCAACAGAAAAATAAAGTGGTAAGGGACTAGGGAGGTAAAACTTGTAGGAAATGGACTTTACAGAAAAACACAGGCATGCGTGTGTGGTAGGGGAGCAGAAGGCAGGCTTTAACTGTGTCATAGTGAATGGCAGGAGGGGAGCATAGAAAACATCGCATATATAATATTTGCTTTTTAATCCTGCACATTTTTACCAAAGTTTTGACTTCTTAGGAAGTATTTCCTGTGTCATCCTAATATTGTCTATTTATGAACCACTTCTTTAAAACACTTGTGTGCTAAATCCAGATATACCATGTGCCACTTCCATATCACATTTCACTTAAGCACTTTTTTCTATCGAACTACAGATCTACTTATTTATTCTGTTTTCTAATAGAAAGCAAACTTGGTTATATAACTTTCATCTGTCTCATTCACTTCTGTAACTCCAATGCCTGGAGTAATGTCTGCCTCTTAGATTCTTAGTGAGTATGTGTTTAATGAATGGATAAATACTCAAGAGTATGAGAGTTAGGTTGTCAAATGTCCCTCATGTGTCCAGGTGGAAACTCAAGCCTTGAGGATAGATAAATGTATCATAATTAAATACCAAATTTACAAACATAACACTAGAAATGTACTGAGCACCAAAGACTTCCCTTAATGTTCTATATGCAGTGTTTGGAGTCCAGCTCCTGACAGTCCTCTGGGTAGGTTCTATTATATCTCTTATTTTACAGGCAGTGAAGCTGAGCTTTAGAGATGCTAGGAAGTCAACTAAGAACACAAAGTCAGTGAGGGTGTAGGACCAGCTGTTTGGAGTTGAAGGGAGGGAGCCTCTATCTAATAGAGGCAATTAAAAATTGTGCTCAGGCATTTGCAATTTTAAGGAAAGTGATCCAGATATTTTCTTGGTTTTTCTTTTTTGGACTTTATAAAAAGGCTAAAAAGTTAGTAATTGTCTCAAGGAAAACAGTTTATGGCTTTGAAATTGGGTCATTCTGATAATATATGCACTTTCAACTGGGAAGATGGAACAGTGAAAACTTTGACAGTTAAAAATAAAATTAACCGTTCTGCTGAAACACCATGGTATTGTTAGCCCTCCCTGGAACTGCAGCGAAGTGACCTGGAAGGTTTTACAGGACAGATGACACTAAACGGGAGACCACACTGCTCTTGAAGTCACATATTGGATGTAAGCTAAAGTTCAGGGAGGCAGGTCAACCATGCCATCTCTTTTCTCTTAAAGCCTCAAAGATGCTTTTCACAAAGTAAATGACCACGGTCTATTTAAAACAGTTTCAGCCTAAGGGATGGTTTCCTTCTTCCATGAAAAAGCAGGACTCTTTCGGCTTACACCATTTTTTACCTTTCACTCCTGGACATGAGATAAAAATTCAAGATCAAAATGATTCTTTTATCAGGCCTTCAATTAAAAAATGTCATGACTTCCTCATTATTCTGTATAAATCCTAGATGTGAAATTCAACTAGAGTGGGTTATTATGTTGAGAAAAATATGGACATGTATAACCTTGGGCAGGTTATTTCACTTTTCTTTGCTTCAGTTTATAAGGAGAAATACAGAATGGTAAGATTGTAAAATCCTAAAGTCAGAAGCAGCCAGCCGTAAGACACTATGGCAATTTGAGAAACAATTCAGTGGGATGGCAAGGAACCTCGGTTCTGGGGACAAATGGCTTCTAAGAACTCCGCACCCCAATACTCTTCAGCCATACAAGAGGGTATGTGTGATGTGGGGTATTTAGTAGTCCTTTCAACCTTAGTTTACTCAGCTATAGAGTAGGATATTTGTGAGGCCCATCTGAGTAGTAAATGAATCTTATCTTCAATATTAAAAGTTGTATATTTAAAAGGCTCTTTTCTACAGTAAATAATTTCCCCTAGATTTCAGAGGAGTGTGGTTTTCTTGTTTTAAGCAGTCTATGTAATACTTCATCATTACCATTTAAAATATAAAAAATAAATAAAAATAGTAGCCATCTTTTCACAATTCCAAACAATAGGTTTGAATGTTTTCGATCCTCTCCACCTTGATCCCATGTGGTTGGAGTAAGTGCTAAGATCCAAGACCGACTTCAATACTTGCACTGGAGATGTATGAAGCATTTCTGGGATGAGCTAAGACACCATCCTGCAGTCCCAGGAATGAAAAAAGAAATAACACTAACCCAGAACCCAGTCTGAATAGAAAAGGTCTACTCACAGATGCCAGAGACACCACTCAGCATCAGGGTGCTATTCTTGTTTGGTTTCTGTTAGTGTGACCAGCACCATGACTCAAAGCAACTTGGGGAGGAAGGGGTTACAGTCCCTCATGAAGAGAACCAGGCCAAGAACTCAAGGCAGTAACCTGGAAACAGGAACTGAAGCAGAGGCCATGGGGGAATGTTGCTTCCTGCCTTGCTCCTGGAAGCATGCTCAACTTGGTGTTTTTGTTTTTACCCCAGGTACGGTACAGCCTCCAGGGGGCTAGATCCTTCCACATCAATAATTAATCAAGAAAATTCCCTGTAGACACGCCTACAGGCCAATCTGATGGACATAATTCTATGATTTAAGTTCCAAGATAGCTTGATGTGTCAGGTTGATAAAAAATAGCCAGCGTTGCTGCTTACCTAGCATGTATAAGACTCTGCCTTCAATTACATGCACCACAAGGAGAAAAGGGAAAAGACCTAAGCAAAGAGAAGCATGTTTGAGAGTTTGCAATGCAATTTTTAAAAGGAGAAAGTCAAAGGAAACTGGGTTAATGCTGATGGTTCTTACTTATGCTTCTAATAACCTTAGAAAACATCTCCAAATTCTCTTCCCATGGATGGAAATTTCTGGGACACTGCAGAATTTGTTCACACTCAAACAAGAGCAACTGGCAGCACCAAAACCTAAGGCCAGACAAACAACCTCAGCTCTTAAGTAAACTGTTGCTGTAAACACAGGAGCCGTGGTTGAGGGCTAAAGCAAAGCCTGTGCTCTTGAGACACCAGGATACTAACCAGGCAGTCACCTGTGTGACCCACCCTCCATCCATTTGCCTTTTCAAGTAGATCTTTCTCTATTAAATACAGCTCACAGAAACTCCGGAATCATGGCCAGTGAATAAAGCAAGGCAGATTTGGCAGATTTAAACTCTGACTCAGTGTGATCATTGCATTTCTGTGATTTAGGTGCAACTCAGTCAAAACTTGAGTATATACCCTGCTAGTGCCTTTTTCTGAGGCAGTAAGATTTCTCTTCTTGTGACAGAAAGTTCCTAAGATAATTTATTTTTACTACTTTGTGTCTCTTCTTTCAAAAATGAAGAAACATGAGAACATAATTATTAGTTTTCGGAATAAGCATTGGTGAGTACATTTTCCATTTAGACTTCACAGTGAGATATGAATTTAGAGGGAAGTTTTGATTCTATGTCCATTTAGCAAAATAATAGTAGATTCACTATGTGCTCCCCAACCATGGTTTTCTGGCAAGACTTAAATCTAATTAGCAAGCAGTTGGTTACCACCTAGCCTTTATGCCCACTGCTGTATGCATGGACATGCCTTGCCCTGATGGTCATTACCACAGTTCATAGGGTCCTCAGCCAGTTAAGACTTCCCCTCTACCCCACAGCAGCCTACACAGCATCTTCTAGTACTTGGAATGTAGCTAGCAGAAAGGAGACTTCCTGGTCATTACCTATTTTAATTCTCTATTTGCTCTGACTAAATGTAGGTGATTCCTTCAGCAATAAGGTCAAAATATACTGTGTGAAATTCCCAAAAGCCATATTAAATACTTTAAAAACTTTGCAAAGAAACTTAAAATCTTACTTAAATTATTGAAATAATGATCTCAAATACAATTTTAAGTAACACACCTAAAAAGAATTTTGTGTTTTAGACAAGGTCTTATGATGGAGCCTTGGCTGGCCTTGAACTACCTACATAGACAAGGGTGGTCTTGAACTCACAGATTTGCCTGCCTCTGTGCCTCCAGTCCTAGGATTAAAGATGTGTGCCAATACACCTGGCCAAAAACATAAGAAACTTAAAATTAGGTTTCTACAAGTTTGCAGAGAGCTTAAAAAGAGACCCTTTCCTTTGCATTTCTCATTTCTCCCTCCTCATAACTCTTCACAGGGAGAGAGCCATGAACATGGCAGATTGTTGGAATAAAAATTGACTCGTCTCCTTTTTTGTCCTCTTTTCTTTTTACTAATCTCTACATTGGTAGGCCCCATATGGAAAATCAATTTCTGCTTCATCCTTGTAAGCCAGGTTTTATCTTTGTAAATACATCCTTCTTGTCAGAACCCAATCAAGCATTTGTTCTTTCATGGTGGTAAATTGTTGTCCTACTTTTGCTTTGGGCTGTGATCATTTGTTTCTATTTTCTACTATGTCACAGGCAACGTGTCACTGGAGATCTGGAAGGGCCGTCCTTTGTCCAAATCTGACCCTCAGGCAAGTCAAACTCATTTGTGTAAGCTCTACAGATGGGGATAGGAGGGGAGTAGTCCACCTGAGGCCCACCAGCCTTCTCATAGGAGGAAGGGGAGGAGGCAGAGGTCCATCTGAGGGGCTCGCCAGCCCTCTAAAACACAGAGCTTGCCCTGCTTTGCAGCAGGTGAAGCACAGATCTGCAGGTCAGCACCTCTGCAGCGAAGTCTCCAGGCTCTATTCCACTGCACAGTCTGTATGAGGAAGTGTGTTGTAAGTTGATCATTATCACTTGCTAACTTCATGGCTTCTTCATCTTTAAAGATTTTCAGATTTTCCATTGTCTCCTATTGCAAGAGTGCATCTCATCTTACACCTATCCTTCCTACCTTTCCATTGACGTTAAATTATCAGCTAAGATAAGATGTTATCATAGTCATGAGCACTCCTAATATCACAGTGTCTTAGTAGAGCCAGGATCTAGTCCTTGTCCCAGGATGACAAAGCAGCCATCTATTGCAGTGACCATACCAGGATGAGGAAAATAGAAGGCTGACAATCAAATATTCAGTCTCAAGTCACAGTCTTGAGATAGACAAATTGAATGGCCCCATTCACAAAGAGACCAAGCAGTAGAACTCTGTCCCTTGCTCTGCATATGAGGAACCAGAGAAGTTCAGCAGCAAAAGCAATAGTTTCATATTTTAACTAAGTAAATGGAAGATGGTGGCACTTAGTCCTTTTCCTCGTTGGCTTATCTTTTAGTATTTTCATCTTAATTTATTTGAGTATTATTACATATAATTTACTTGTCCATTCTTCATATTATCTCATTAAATTTAGTAAATATTTCATTGCCATTTTACCCATAAGTCTACTTTTCCTCTTGCCACCTCTGTGTCTATTCTCATTTCTCAACTCAAACCTCTTTTCTTTGTTAGATTTCTCTGAACTCCTACAGTCCTTTCTGGCTGCATTACACAACTTAACCAGTAATTATTTGCCTGCCGGGCATCCCACTTGCTTCTGCTTTTTATCAGTTGACTCAGAACAGAACTTTGTCTCACCAGCTCCCTTCTTGATTCCAAATTGACTCTCCTACCCCACCCCTGATTTGACAGGTCTCCCATTATCCTTCCCAGTGCTCAGCAATGGCATTTTTGTCTCTCTTTGATCCATTCTCTAATCTCTGGCTTCTCACAGTGGTGTAGACTCCACACTCTTCCCATGAGTCCCATCCAATGTGTGGATCAGATAACGGAGAATGTGAAGCATGCTGGAGAATGAATACATGGGCACCATGCTCTCAACTTCCTCGACTGCTTTCACTCTTTAACGTCTTTATCCACACCCATTTATTTTTAGTGGTTAGTCGGGAGCTAAGTGTGTTCTTGAAATTGTGCTTGTTTCCAAGGAAGACATAAATTAGATGTCTCTGCTCCCCAGGACGGTGTGCCACATATCTGCAGTGAGGTACCTGAATCAACAGAAAACTTTCCCTGGTATTTGAGAAAAGTGGGTATTGGTGGTATTTTAGGATTGATTGGAAAGTGTCAGAAAGAGTGAGAGTAGAAACTGCCAAATCATACCACCTTGGGAATAAAACATTGCGTGTTCTCACCATCCTTTGATTGAACTTCTTTATGGAGATGCACTTGAACCTTCATGCGTCACTCCCTCACACCCTTCATCTTAGATACTCTTGCGTCCTCTATGGGCAGAGGACACACTGAACTCTGGTCAGTTCCTCGTCTTTTCTAACACGAAGTTCATCCTCACTCTTGTGCCTTTGGTCCAGGAGTTGTCCTTGTGTAAAATACTGTTTTCACAGATCTTTCCATAGGTGACTGTCATGTTCTGTTTGTGATAATTAGTGTTAATTGTCAACTTGACAGGATCTGAAATAAGTTGGGAGGCAAGCCTCCAGGGGCACCCATGAGGGATTATTTGTCCTATAGGCATGCCTGTCAGAGATTATGTTTGTTAGGTTAATTAGGTATGAAGACCCATCTTAAATGTGGGCAGCACTACTCCCTGGATTTGGCCCTACACTGCATTTGACACTCCTTGTTTCCTGTGATTAGCTGCCTTAGCTCTTGACATAGGACTTCCCAACCAAATGGACTTTACCCTAGAGCTGTGAATTAAGAAACAAAACAAAACAAAAAACCACTTTCTCCTCTAATTTGCTTTTGTAGGGGTATTTTATAGTGTCAAAAGGACAAGTAATTAAGACACCTCTCAAAGGACAATACTCACAGAAGCACTCCCTTACTAGTACCTGGGGTCTTCTCTACCACAATCTAACTCTTCAGTCAGTCGTTGCTTTTGAAAACATCTATTACTGAGAGGCTACTGCTTGTTCATTACTTTATTGCCTGTTTCCTGTCCCTTTCTCTCCCAGGATGCAAGCTCTTTAAAGGAAATCGTGTCATCCATGCTGTGTATAACTCTCCACTCATCATATGTGCTAAATAAATCCCTCTTGATAGGATACAACTGTCTAGAATCTAATATTTCTTTCAGGCACCATTGCCAAACCTCATTACTGAGTTCTTTCTTTTTAATGACACTTCTACTATATAGTGAATATTATAGCCAGTGGAATGTGAGTGAAAATGTAGAATGTCACTTCAAAGACTGCCTGATAAAAGTTCCATCTAGGATCATTCTCTCTCATCTTCTCGCTATTAAATGAAGGACTCCAGTGATTCAAGAAAAGGCAAGCTCATGTTAAGTAGGCATATCTATTCCTGAATTGTGAACAAAAACTAAACGTGTGTGTGTGTGTGTGTGTGTGTGTGTGTTGTTACAGATCTTAGAATTTTGTGCTTACCTGTTGTAGCATTTCGTGATACTTACCCTAACTAATTAATGATAGTTAGTCCTCACAGATGTGCTCTGTAAACAGTACATATCACCTTCTCTAACATAACCCAACTCTTCAGAGTAGTTGTTGATTTTGAAAACATCTGTTATCTGAGAGCATACTGCATGTTCATTTTTTTTTATTAATTGTTTCTCATCCCTTCCTCTCTCAGGATGCAAGCTCTTTAAAGGAGAGTGTCACTGGAAAGCTAAATTTCTAGAATTTGGCTACATGTACTTTTCTAACTCTTTAAGCACTATGCAAACTATCAACCACAAATTACTTTGTCTTCTGAAAGGACAGTCACACTGTCCAAATTCTACCTCAATATCTATACAGTAGCATTATAAAGTTAAAGGAACATGAGCCTTTTAATTAGAAAAAGCTGAGGTTGAACTCCAGTCTGGATCCCATGAAAATAACATACGGTTGCACATCATAGGCCTCTCTGAACTGTGAATTCATCCTTTTTATTAATGGAGCAGCCCCATATTTTCTTAGTGAATAATAAAATAAAGGATTTGTAGCAAAACTATCTCAGTAAATGGTACTCTATTGTTACAGATAATGTCATAGAATTCCCAAGCTCTTCACAATTGGTTCAGTATAGAGCACAAAACAGGTGTTCCTAGGGCTCACTTAGAACACCTATAACCCTGGGCTTCTTGCCCAGTCTGCTTCATGAACAGTTGATCTTTCACCAACTGTTTTGTGTACATGGGGATCACAATTCTAAAGGTACAAATATGTCAGATGTTCTGTCTAATTTCTGTGACAAGGATGTACACTGTCTGCCTATTCTACTTGTTTTAAACCTGAACTGAGTCACGCCACATGAATATAGCACAGACCATAGCCAGGTCCTGCAGGAATCACCTCCACAGAGTGATACTTGACAACCTTACAGGGTTATAACTAATACCTTCATTTCCAATGTGCAAACTCCTGATAATCATGGATTGTGTTTTTCATTTCAGTCAAAATCCTACTAAATGCACACAATAGAAATTGTTGTGGAGCTCTGAACTGGTTAAAGCATCTTGATGAATTTCTTTATCTTTTCGAATTACAGTAAGAGAATTGTTCCTTTTCTTTTTTACCTTTAATGCAGGGCACTCAGATAAATTTTATGACTAATTGTAATGATTCTTTAGCCACAGATTTTCTTATAATTACTTTCGTTCCTTCCTTTCACCTTGCTCCTTCTCTTCAGCATTGTTTTGTTATTCAACTCAAAATTTTCCTCTTATTTAAAGAGCTTCATTGTACGTTCAGCACTCTGAAGTGCCTGCTGCAAATGCTGTGAAGAGCCCCCTGTTTTCTGTGCTTTCTGAAAGGATGGCTATCTAGTATCCACATTTTATTTCTAGTAATGTATGGTTAAGATACAGAGTGGGATGTGCTGTGTTCTAGAAACAACATACCATCTTCTCTACTTTAGAAAACAGTTTTTGGGAATTTTAACCCCCAAAGGAAACAGGAAGCATGATACTGAGACACAAGGATTGTCCCGGAGGGAATGCTTATAGTGTGCTACGATTCAACATGTTTTGTGGTAGAGGCAGAACTCAAAGAAACCATAGAAATTATGGAGACCAACACCTTTCCCGCATTTTACCTATGAAAATAGTGTCTACCTCTATTGTAAGTATAAACATGAAACAAAACTATGGAAATAAAGCCCCATACACAAGGTTGAATTTTAAAGAAGGGGAGCATGTGGGTCAGGAAAATTCAAGGAGTGAAGAATCATCTTTTTCAGAGTGTGCTAGAATAGATGGGTCTCCTGTGAAAGATGAATGTGGAGTCTAATGCTGGAGGAGGGAAATAGGAGGAAATGAGGAGAATAAATTGTGTTAGTAGCTGAATAATCTTGTGAACATGCTAAAAATCATCAAATTGCGCACTTTTGATAGATTTCATATAGATTCTATTATACCTGCAGACACACACATACACACACACACACACACACACACACACACACACACATACACGCATTTATATGAAAACAGAGAGAAAGACAAACGTTATGAGTTTATTCCCGGTATGGTCTCAGCTCTCCAAAGCCATAGTTTTCCTCTGTGCCATTTTTT
Organism: Onychomys torridus; assembly: GCF_903995425.1. Taxonomy (NCBI): domain Eukaryota; kingdom Metazoa; phylum Chordata; class Mammalia; order Rodentia; family Cricetidae; genus Onychomys; species Onychomys torridus. Next base: position 35,579,125 of record NC_050465.1, read on the forward strand.
CCTGTCATTTATTCCGGCAATAGTGATTTGCAAAACATCACTATTGAACACTTCTTATCTACCCCTATATAAAAAGGAAGGATCTGGGCAGTACAAATAATATGTTGAGACATTTTTGGCAAATTAACGAATATAGTAATATTGGTTGATTGTTGTTCATTTTGCTGGGGAAAGTGGAGGAAAGAAAAGGATGAGTTCAGGGATTAAATTTCATGCTTAAGTGAAGCATAAATAGTCTGGAAAACTCTGTCCTGTGTACTCTGAAACCCACATCTGCTATAGTCACATGACTGCCACTGCTGAAAATCAGACCTAGGGGTTCATCCTATTACCAGCTGAATTACAACACACGCTGAACTTCCAATGTCACAGAGTGTTTAATAACTTATAAACACTGAGTAGGAAGCAATTGCATTTGCAGAATGCTGACATGTGGGAGGAGCTTGATGTGGCCAAAGAAACAGTGTCACTCTATTGTAATGAGTCCCTTTTTGTTACTGACAACAGCCTGTCCACCTCTAAGGACGTTAATGCAGCATTTCTCAGGGAAACTGTCGCTGTATAAGCAAGACAAAGAGTCCTCATCACCAACACCCATTGCCACTCCTCTGCTACATGTCACAGTCAGTCTTCCCTGTCAACTTGATTGGACTCAGAATTACTTAGGAGACAGATCTTTGGATGTGTCTGTGAAGTTTTTTTTGTTTTTTTTTCCAGAGAGGTTTGAACATGGGTGGCACCATCCCTTAGGCTGTGGTCTCAGATGAGGTTATGATGCAATTATATTATAATCTCAAAAAAAAATTAAAAGCATTTACAGAAAGAGAAAGTGATGAGGAAAAAAAATCCAACAGTGAATCATGAAAGTGGGAGACTGTATTTCCTTAATCAACTCTAGGACTTAAGCTCATTTACACATTCAGAACTGCCTTAATGAATGGGAGGTCAGTGTTCCTGAAGGAAGTCCTCCATAAAGTATTAAACATTTATACTGATAATCTTTCTTTAGTCTTTCCCGAAGAGATGGTAGATATTTACTAGAAACTACAGTGAAAATCAAACCTTTCAGAGACCATTGAACTGACACTAATTCCTGCTGCGTAAAGATGTCATTTTGGTTCGCCAGCCAAAATAGAGGCTATGGAGGTCAGGCCATCACTAGATTTTTGGCTCAGGTCCATTTCATAGTCTCTGAACATATTTCATGATTACATAGATATGTAAAGAATACTCAAAGTGGACATACTCAGGGTTTGGAAGAAACTCCACTTTTATTTCTTGACTGGAGGAGCAAGGACTAATATTATAGGAAAAGCCAACTTAAGTGACTGGAATTGACTATACATAAGACAATATTAAACTAAAACCAACAAAGCATTCAAGAGGGAATATAGAAATTATACCCACATGACACATCACCAATCAACTTGACTGGACTATGTAGAAAATGGGCTTGGTAGGATGACAGTGATCATCAAAATCTTAACCAATTGCAGTTGCTGTGCTAAGTATGTGTCCTCTGCTTGAGAAAAGGAAAATAACTCCGGTGCTGATGGGGCCCACTAGAGCAAGAAGGAATGACCACTCTGTATTTACTGTGAGACACTGAAAGATGAGAGGTGTAAAACAGATCTGATAAAATGCATTAAAAATTCAGTGAAGCACTGTGGGATGAATTTCTATGGACCATGTTGAGCCATGTCTTCCAAGGCAAAGGATAAGCTGGTGTCTCTGAGCAATATTGCCTGGTAGACGCAATGGCTCTGGACATGAGAAGCAGATAAGCATGCTGTCAGAGAGTTTTGTAGGCACTTTATGTGATCCATAGTGCAAGCAAATTTTTGGAGCAAATTCTTGACACATTTTGCAAATAACTACCCAAATTACTTCTGAAGATTAGCTTTTGGCCTTTCATAGGCCCTAGTGGAGACAAATACTTTACCACAGGCCACCAAGTTGCTGTGTGAGCTAAGCTTCCCACCAGGAACTGAATGGTATGTCTCCCGTCAAGCCATACACTTAAATATACACAACAGCACTCCATTAGAAATGGGAGGACTTCATATGAAACTAGGTAAGGAAAGCACAAGGGAGCAAAGGAGAAGGTGAGTAAGCTGAAGATTCCTGAGTGCCATGATCTCCACTCCACCTCCCCCATTTCACCTGCGCCTGTGCTCAGGGAGCACTCCCTGTGACAAGCTGACTGAAGCGGGCAAGGTGTAGATCGATGCACAGATGATTCTGCTACCACCTGCAAGTAAACAATCAAAGTGCTCAAGTCTTTTCCTCGACACTTATTACAGAGAGCTGTGAAGGGAGCTGTTCCATTGGGTAGAACTTTGAGCAATGCATCCAGTGGTTTACTTTGCTTGGAAGAAATAATGGCAGGATATATGGTTATACACCAATTCATGACCTGGAGACAAATGCTGGGATAGATGATCAGGAATTTGGATGGAATATTAGAAAATTGTTGACAAGGACATTTGGGGAAGATGTATATGCATAGACCTCCCTCAATAGACAAAACCACAATTTTCTTGTTCCTATCAATGTTTACCTAAGGGTGATTTTAGCTGATGAAAGTTTTAATAATTGAGTGGTCAGGGTAATAAATTTTGTGAACACCAGTAACCCACCAATTTCTGCAGTTATTCTCTCATTGCCTAGAAAACTAATGAAATGACCATGAAGGTGCTCTAGCTGGTCTCAGGAATATGAACTTCCACTCATCAAAACAAGTCAAGCTATAACCCAGTAGTTCTCAACCTGTGGGTCATGACTCCTTTGGGTTGAATGACCCTTTCACAGGGGTGGCCTAACACCATCGGAAAATAAAGACATATCACGATTCACAACAGTGCAAGAGTTTAATCTCTCCATGGCAGAGACAAATACTGAAGCCCCAACATGGCATCATTTTCTGATATTCGATGGCAGTTTGATTAAGTTGATTTGCTTCCTCATGAAAGAAAGAGCATTTTGTCTCTATTGGAACAGATGTTCCAGATATTGAGTTTGCTTCCCTGCATATAGGTTATCCCCAAAGTATCAGTGGACTGATCCCAAGGCAGGTGGGCCTGAGCTACATAAGGAAGCATGCTGAGCATGAGTCAGAGAGCAAGTCAGAGAGGTGTCCATAAGCAGCATTCCTGTGTGACTTCTGCATCAATTCCTGTTTGAGTTCCTGCTCTGTCTTCCTTTAATGATGGATTGTGACCTGGAAATGAAAGCCAAGTAAACCTTGTTCTCTCCAAGTTGCTTCTGTTCAGTCTTTTAACACCTATTCAGAACAGCAACCTACAACAGTATTCCAGACTAGATTGCTTCTAGCCAAAATTTTAGAGAAAAAAAAAAAGTGTGGCAATTGATCCATTGCTTGAGGAATTCAATGGCTTTACCTGTTTTTTTTGTTTTTTTTTTTTTTTAGGAATCCTGGAGCAGGTGGGTTGAAAGAAGAATGGAAGAGATTTTTGGTGACTCAGTGATAATGGTAGCTAGTGGCTAATACTTTGCACTGAGTCAGTATCTACAGATCCCATATTCAGGATCAATGTTCTCGGAATCATGAAACGGATGAAAGTCACAGTATTACTTTTAGTGACTCACCAGCATTTATTCTTCCTAAGGTCTTTCAAACTTGATGCTTTGGTGGCCCAGAGGTCTCACCTATAAGAGGAAGCCTGTGCCAAAAGACACAATGCTGACCAAGGAAGGGTAAGTTGTGACTGCTAGCTGGTCTCATGCCTCTGAGTCAATAGGTAATGCAGTGAATGATCCTGGCTGTCAAGGGTAAAGCGGGTTAGCACTATAAACTGGAGAAACCGATGATCTCTTAGTACTACCATACCCTGTGGTTAAAGTCAGTGAAAAGGCACAACCCCAGTGTAGGCACAACAGCAAATGGCTAATAGCCTCCAGGAAAGGTTTGGTTACCTTGCCAGGCAAAGAATGATAATCAGCTAGGTACTTGCTGAAGATAAGGAAGTCCAGTGGGAGGAAAAGGTTATAAGCAGCAATTATGACAGAAATAGGAATGTGACCCTCATGATTATTTTCTCATTTTGTTTTTCAAAATAGAGCAATACCATACTATCTTCATGGTTTCCAGCTTGTCAACTGCTTGGTTTTGGAGCCATTTTTTTAAAAAATAGTTAAACCCTTTTAACTACCTGCCTATCTGCCTATTTACCTATATGGTGATTGATCACTCAACTGTTTGGCCTATTGATCTATTGACCTATCTAATAATAATATTTCTCTGAAGAATTGTGAGTAATATGTTGATATGTCAATCAGTGCAGGGCTTTTCTTCTTCCTTCTTATCTTTTTAATCTCTGAATTTGAGCAGCCAAGGTAAATAGTTCTCTTGTATTTTCCCCTCAAATCAGCCTGCTTTCTGGTGAGAGTACATCGTCTTCAATCAGAATTAAACGTCAAAGTGCTGTACAACATGCTATTCTTATTTTTTTTAATTATAACTGATACTTGAATGTTGTATCTGAATGTTACAACATTCCACACTTATGTGGAGATCTGTAGTTTTAATAGAAAAGTGTCAATATTTTCTAATGTAAAGCTGTATTTTTCATTTTAACGTTCTATCCATTGTTGTATACTTCTCCCAGACATAGTTACTTCAATATTTGTTGGCTATGAGTTAGCCTTTATGGCTATTTTGGACCTCATGTTTCTGTCATGACTTCATTCAAAGCAATTTTGGTTGAAGACATGAGCTTAGAGAGTGGCATGAACTGTTAAAGACAGGGAAAGGCTGTGGTGAATAAAGGAAGCAAGCTCCATGGTAAATAATCCACAGATGACCACCCACCCCAAGTCCATCATACTCACTTCTTCCATCTCATTCATAGCTTAGTGAAAAAGGATGAATCAGCTCATCTCTGAGCAATTTTGTTTTTCATTGAGGGGCTAGAGAAATCCATTCTTTCTTACTTCTTCCATTCCTCCCTCCTTGCCTTAGTCTTCTTTCCATCCTACCTTTTTCTTTCCTTCCTGTGTGAAGTATTTAGACCTTCAGCAATACCGATGTCTTGTGTGTGTGTGTGTAGGAGCCATGAGTTGATACTGGGTGTCCTCCTCTATCGCTCTCCACATTGTTTTCTGAGCTAGGGTCTCTCACTGAACCTAGTGCTCACCAGTTAGTTAGATGGGAAGGTGAATGAGCTGAGGATTCCCCAACGCCACCTTTCTTAGCTCTACTGTCATCTTGCCAGGCTTTTTCGTTTATGCTGGCAATGTGAACTCAGGTCTTTGTTGGCACAGGAGGCACTTGACCCACTGAGCTACCCCTAGTTTTGATTTTTCAGTTGGGTATCGCATGTAATTTGTTCAGTAACTTAGTAGATATTACACACTCTGCTTGGGACACGGGGGAGGGGGGATATCAGTAATAAATGGATGTGGGCTGCTGAGGACAGTTCACAGATTTGTTGCTTAAATAAGACAACACATACATTACTCTTTGGATTTGCACACAACTGAATGCATCTTTGGGCAGACAGCATCTCAGTAAATAGTGCTGATCCCTCAGGAAGCCACTATACAAACACTGTCTCTTCTCTTGGAGGACAGCAAACTTTGTCTAACACAGGCTCCAACTGCCAGGCCGGTACCTTTGAATCGATTTATTTTGAGTGCTGAGGATTTTGAAAGACCAATCAGAATTGGGTCATAGAAAATAATTCGGTTCTAATTAAAATGTTATTGTGTGTCCAGCTTTTCTAAAAATCACTGCCACCCTCCTAAAAATAAACCCCTGCTTCATAATTAAATAACAAATTTGAGCAGAGATGACTGTGTTGATGTACAAAATGTGTTCAGAGTTTTATCAATCACACGGATGCATTGGAAGAAAACATATCGACACATTAGCAGTCATCTTGACAGAGAAGTCACATTACTACAGTACTTTCATTTATATTTTTTCCTAGTCTCTTCGCTAAACCTATATTTTTACTATAAAAACGGTATGTTAGATAGGGAAATGTGAGATGTTATGTTACATTTTTTTAAGTCCTAATTTAAGAGACATTCCTGTGCAATACTAGCCATATGGCGATCAAAGCTCTATTATTTTGGACCATATTTATTTTCTAGTAAATAATGTTGATTTCTTTCCCCCTTGTATTTCTTATCATGACTATTCCTACAGAAAAATTTGGACATTTATAGTATCTATAGTACCATGTATATGTACATATATGGTAAATATCTTCTTTTGGCTATTGGGAGTGGGTAGATAGCCTATGATCTTTTCCCTAGGTAGCAAGGAACAAAATTAAATTTTGCCCCCGAATTTCTTCTCACTCTGCACTCTTTGTGCAGTCTTGTAAAACACTGCTCAGTGTGGCACTCCAGTGGCTGGCACTGAAACACAGGCCAGTTGAGCAGAAGCAGCTTTAAAAGGCAGGCTTCGGGTGGAAGTATGCCTCTCTGAAACCTCCAAGCTAGGAACTGCATTTAACCACACACAAACATAACCATGGTAAGGATATTCGCTATCCATAAGAATTTAATACCCTTACCAAAAAAATCAAACAGATTAAAATTACTCAACATTGAAGGAAAATGAGAAGAAATCATGTGTATAAACCTTCAATTTCCAGTGCAGCATGGTCATTATGGGTATGTTAACTGGTGGGTTTTATTGTCACAGATGCATGAAATTTGTTATTGCATTTTATTATGAGGCATGAAACCCTATGCTAAATGCATGATACACATGAGGCATGCGTAGAATATATCTGTGTATATGCACGTGTAAATACTCGTTTATGTCACTGACTATAATCCTGAGAAATTTTGAGCAGCAGGGAGCATCAAGATATCTCCAGACAGTGTGGCTGCCTCAAATCAAGGCTTTCCCTCCTGTTTTGGGTCTTTCACAAGTTTTATTTTCCTCTCTGTGTGAACTACAGTTTCCTTTTTTTAAAAAAAAAAACATAAAGTAAGAATTATTGGTGTATTGAAATTCATAGGATTGTTGTACAAGTTAAAAGACTCCATAAATCTAAATATTTATGATAGTGACTTAACACCCAGGAGACACATTTGTGAAACTTCTGTTTCCTCTGAAGAATATAACGAGATGCCTATTTTTATCTCCAAGACTGAGAAACCAGCAACCCTCAAAACTCCAAAAGATATCAAATATGGGGATTTGTTTACTGCACACCAAAAGTTAGGCAGTAGTACACTGTTTCACTAATATTACAATTAATATCACATTATCAGGATCACTCTACAGTGAATCTTTGTAAACTAGCGGGGAAAAATTGAAAGGGTTAAGTTAAGAAGAATCACAATCTGTGTTGAGAAATTTGCTGCCTCTGCTTTGTTGCTATTTACAATTTCTTTGTTTTGATTTACAAAAAAAAGTTATATGATTTGTACTATATGGCCAAAATAAATACTGCCAATACAGATAAAACACATGTGAAACTTCGTAATTCATTACTTCTGTAGTTCTCAGTATTCCACACTAGATCCAGTTTCTAACTGGCATGTTGTAATTGAGTTTAATCACCGTGTGATAGCTAGCAGAGTTGAGTATGGAATCTGGAACAATATCAAGAGACTCCAGAACCTAAGTAAAAAGCCCAATTCCTTTTGAACCAGGCTAGGTAGGTACTAGAGATTGGCTCAGTTTAAACATTTCATAAATTACAATGCCCTTTCTTTGAGAGGGTAGGACAGCAACTGGCTTTTAAGTAGCCGTGGTGTTTTTGATGTGTCCTTACTAAGCCCGATAGTGTCATGTGTGGGATACCTTCCCCCAAGCTCTTGGTCAGAAGTATCTTGAAGAGCCCCCAAACAATACAGGCTAATACCATTGCTCTTGGTTGCCTACCAAAACTTAGTGGCTCACCACTATTGCTGAATATACTAAACACTTTTGGTCACGGGGCTTAGAGAAATCAAGTTGGTAGTGACCAGGAAATTTTCTCCATTCTCTAGCTTTCATAGTACCAGAAGGTGCTTTGCAGGCTTATGGGCTGGAAAAGTCACCCACAGTCTTACCTACTTGTGAAGCATGTGAGCTACAGTTATGACCAACGTGGCAAGTTACACTCATAGGTGAATGGGTGAAGGGTGGGTGTGATGAGGAGAGAGTGGGTGGGATAGTGACATGAATGCAATGCGGACAGACAACTGCTTTGAGCCTGGAGTTAAAGCTTGGTTCACAGGAGGAAGTGCATATAGATCTTTCTAAACTGGACCTGTGATTTTTTTTCCTATGTTTGATTTTCCTCAGGGTCATCATGGGTAAATTCATGTTAGAAGGCAGTCATAATCTGTTTTTTGTTTTTGTTTTTGTTTTTTGTTTTTGTTTTTTGTTTTTTTTAACCACATTTACAGGTCTGAGGCCAGAGAGCAAAGGAGATCAATAAGAAAGAAGCACTTTAAGGAAAGACTAGATAAACTCAGTTTACCACAAAATTGTGATTAATAAGCATGGTTTTCTTGATTCCATGCACAACCCTACCTGATACTCTCACCCAGAAATATTCTGCTTGCAGCAGTGGATCCGTTCAATTTTAGCCAGCAGTAGTGTTAGAAGAAGGCACTTTCTGTGTTTACTCAGAGCTGTCTTAATTTACCCTCTCAGATTCACACCCCCGATTGCACCAAAGTCAGCAGGATCTAACGTCTAATTTACTTATACGTATGGTGAATTGCAGTGCCAAGGATCATGCATGGCCGTTGCCCTGTTTCAAATATTCATGAGTCTTCATGGTCCAAAATGCATTAAAGGTGGGAGGGATGCCAACAGCACATGGTCTCACAGTCTTTCCAGGGACGAGGAGCCTTCTCAGATCAAAAGAGCAGGATGTTAAAGACTTCAGACTAAGCTGTCTTTGTGAGAGACACTCACAAAAGGAATGCCAATTTCTTCACCCTGCTCCAATTACAGAACAGCAAACAGAAACCACTAGAGGCTCACTCTTGTGACCTGGGGATGTCAGGGCTGCTGCTCTCCTGGTTCTTACACTGCCATCGATCACTGGCATTTTATATACACATGGCATGGTGTTCCAGTACTGGAAGCATTGTTGATGCTTTCAGAGATTGAAATGAATGAGTACTGAGAAATTAACAGCATTTAAGCCAGTGTAATCTTGCTAATGGAGTCTGTGTGGCAAGTGTTACAAAAGCAACGTTAAAATGGAGAGGAGCTGTAAAGCAGGCACATAAAGCGACCCCCAATAGTAATGGAGGCTCCCCCTCCCATTGCTTGCCAGTGGCTGCACCTGCTTTTACACCTGTGCTCTCGCTCTTGATCTGGCCTGACACTCTGGAGATATTAGGTGCTCAGCCAGTTTCACACCCACCCATTCCTGTGATCAGGACCAGCTATCAACGCGCTTTTTAAAAGACACATTAAATCAAGTATCAACCCCAGGGCTCTGGACTACTTTTGATTGACAGGAGCAAAAAAAGTTCCAAGCTAATTACTTCTAAGGACTAGTTCCCAGTGCAAGGAGTTCCTACTGACCTACTTTGGACTCACTGAGATAATTTATCAGGTATGATAATTAAAGGGATATAAAGTGGTGTCTAAAATGAACCAAGTGTCAGAAATATTTGCTGAAATCGTGAGTTCTTATTCCCACTGCTATCAGCTGGCGCTTTATTACTTTGCAATGAGTCAACTTTCTCTTATTTAGAAGCCATCCTTCCTCTGTATAAATTATATTTGCAGGATATATTTGAGATTCTCTCTGATGTTTAAATATATAAGTTTTGATTTTCTTCAGCCTGGTTGTAAAGAGAATGATCTTTTAAGTCCTTCTGTTTTTTTTCCCCCTTTAACTCCTCCCACGCAGGAGCAAAGCGTTTCTTCCTCCATGCCCGTGATATCAGTGTTTCTACTGTTCTCAAGTCTTTTTAAAATTCTTCTCCCACATATTACATCCCAATCACAGTTTCCATCCCCTCCTCTCCCCTAGCCTCTTTTCCCCACCTCCCTTCTCCCTCAAATCTACCACTCTTCCTCGAGACCCTCAGGAAAGAGCGGGGCCTCTCAGGACATCAACCGAACACCACACAACAGAACAAGCTACAATAAGGACAGGCACATACTATCACATTGAGTTTGAATGAGGCAGCCCAGTAGGAGGAATCAGGTCCCACAAGTAGGCAAAAGAGTCAGAGACAGTCCCCGTTCCCACTATTTGGAATCCCACAAGAACACCAAGCTACTCAGCCACAAAATATAGTGCAGAGGGCCTAGGTCAGACCCCTATAGACTCCCTGATCTCTGTGAGCCCCACGAGTCCCAGTCAGCTGATTCTGTGGGCCATGTTCTTACAGGGTCCCTGACCCCTCTTGTTCCTACAATCACTCTTCCCACTCCTCCACAAGATTTCTTGAGCTGAAGTCTGTCTTTAATAAAGGATACCTTTGTTCCAGCAGTGGGGACTCCACAATGTGGCAGTTTATTGTGTTTGAGTTTTAACTCTTTCTTTTGGAAGTCGAATCCTTTCTTACACAGTGGTAAATACCCAGAGCTGAAGACATTTCTACAACAAAGGTCTAGCTTTCATATTGAGATTACTGATCATTTTCTGATTTTTACAGTCTTGATGTTTTCAGAAAAAGAAAGAGGCAGGAAAAGAACGTCAAAATGAAACCACAGTACATAACACTTTGTCTTCCATTAGATTATAAACCATCTGTTTCCCATAGAACACAAGCGTTAAATATCATGTGACTAGCATCACAGCCTATCAATACCATCTTCTAACTATTATTTCTGACCTCTTATTCCACTTTCTTTTTCCTCATTTCTTTAATTTTGTTAATTCCTTATTTGCAGTGTATCTTGCTCCTTAGTTCAAAATCCCTTCTAACTGTGGAGATGTGATCAGCTGACTGCACTGGCTTATAGACACTAACAAAATATTTATCTTCCTCATGGGAGATCTTTGAGGAACTAGACTCAACTCCATGGCAGAATGAAAATACTCATATCTCAGATCAGGTTTAAAGAAATATCAGGATTAATTTTGTACCTTTGTGTATGTGTACCAGGAATAATGGCATTTGTCATTAGTATTTATTTATACCTAGTTATTATTTCATAAAGTCACAAAAAGTTATATGCATGAAAGTGTGTTTTAGTTGATGTCAAAGGAAAGTGTATCACAAAATATTGTGCTGTATTCTTTATTGCTACATAGTCCATGAAGAATTTTATGTTTGCAAGGGGATCCTGCCACAGTTCCGTCCCAAATCAATAGTGCCAAAGCTCCCCTGTTGTCGTGAGGATTCTGTGGAACGGTATGGTCAGATCACTCCCTGTGCACTCACTGTCTTACTTTATGGTCTCTCTCATTCCATGCCTACTTAACTTCATTTATTGCTTTGTTCTCATGTCCTTTGGCTGTTTCCAATCTACCGAATGGGCAGAGCAAACACAATATGTTAACATGCAAAGGTATTTAGGTAAATGAAAATCAATGCCCTGGTGTCAGCACAATTCTTTATTGCTTACCTTGGACATTAAAATACGTTCTATTTGAACATTAACAACTTTCACTCTGTCTGGGAAGTATAATGATGTTCTTGGCTCCCTGCCCCTACAGTCTCTAATCTTCACAGCTATGGCCACTTAGTCCCCATCTGGAGGTTCAGGCTTATTCTGAATTTTGGAACCGATCTTGTCTCTAGGCTGGAGGGTATAAGAGATCTTAGCCAAAAGTTAACTGATCCAGCATCCAGCCAGCCTTCGTGTTGATTTCATTTTTGACCTTGCAATTTATTATTCCGATTTAGGCTATGTTCCTTCTACCTCTGGTCTCCAATGCTTGGTCATCTAAGTCAGGTTCACTAAGTGGACCTGGTTTTGTCCCTAATTCATTTTCCTGCTTGATACCCAATTCCTGGAGGCTCTGCCTTGCCCCTGTGCCTCTTTCATAACAAAGTATTTCTGAAGTCAATTTGTCATGCTTGGGCCTCATGGACAACTGCTAATTCTTTCTGATGCCACTAGCCTGGCACATAAATCCTTGAACTACATTTATACCATGAATCTGAAGTTTTGCAATATACAAGAATTAGCACTCTCCTGGCTTGGATGTTTTCCCACTGCCCATGATAAGTATTTTCTGAGTCATCAGCTCTAACCCACGGTCCTTAGGAGTCACTGTGTATACATTGCCTACAATCTGGCAATTTCATTATTCTAGGTAGGGCACCAAAGAGACATTTTAATTACATCTTTGATTGAATTGTCATGCCAACACCTTCCACCTACATTCACCTCATACCCGATCTTGTCCCTTCCACTTAAACACTTCAAAAATTAATTTCTTCTTTGTAAAACAAAGTAATCTGTATAGCTATTTTGGAAAGAAAAACCTGAGAAAAGTGTGTACAAATGATAAAACACATAGTAAGCAATCCAAAATTCCTAGGTAATTGTAGTGGGGAGCTGTTTGAGCCATGCCCTGAAGCACCGCCCCTAGTGAGCAGCTGCAGCTGTTATACCTGCCTATGACCTTGAGGTAGCTGCTCCTGGGGCGTAGCCACAGGGACCCTTAAGACCTGGGATGCATGTATGCTCTCTCTCTCTTGGATGGTATTGGATGCTGAGATCTTGGACCAAGCCGTTCAGTGTGGGACATAGCTCAGTTTTCCCAGACCCTACAATAATTCTCCCATGGTTGTGAGTTTACCCCAAATAAATTCCTTTGATCATTAAATAAACTCCATGGATTTATCCCAATAGGTAATGGCATAATGCCATGTCTTAAATTATGTACTTGGAGAGTGTTAGTTAAAACTGACCATTTGTAAAGAGAAATGCCAGAAAGAAATTTCTTTTAAAATCTTCTGTACCAGCAATATATGCTTTTAACTGCTGAGCCATCTCTCCAGGCCCCCTCTATGTTTATATTTTTTAAAAGGAAAACAATTGTCAGCTTGAAAAATGATGGGAAACTGAAAATTAAGTCAATGATTCTTGTAGTCAGTCATTTCTTTTAAAGTAGCATTTCTATAATCATTTAAGAAATTTCAGAAAAAAAAATAAGTCCCACTTCACTGAAATTTTGATTAGCTTTGGGCTTGGACTAAAAAGTTGATATGTTGAAAGAATCTCAATGTGGTTATCTCCCACATTTGGGACCATAAATTTATCAACATCCAAATATTCAGGATGCTCTTAAAAATGCATGCATCCATTTTCCTGAAGATGCATTTCAGCTAATGCATGAGCCACAGATGCATTCCTAGTTGTCTAGTTGCTGAAGGTGTTTGGTATCTGGAAAGCCTACTGATGGTCTACTTTTATGAATAGACAGTAATTCTATCTGGCTACATACTGTCCACTTGTAGGTGTCCCAGTTTGCTCAGGATGTGTCTTTTCCTTATTTCTGCATTAAAATGTATTGTAAGCCCCTAATGTTTCACTCCTGCCAAATGTATCCATTTTGTTTTTATTTAAAAAGTGTTCATTTTCTCTAGAGAAATTCTTTCTACTCATAGAGGCTTTATCAAAATGAGTGTTGATAGCATTTGGTAAATAGTTTTCATATTGAAGAAAACAAACGGTTTTCTGTTTTCATCAAAGAAATGAAATGCATGTAAAAGAGAAAGAAATGGGGGAGGAAGGGAGTGGAGGATGGGAAGGAGGGAGGGATGGAAGGAGAGAGCAGAGAAGAGGGAGAGAAGGGAAAGACGAATGCTTCTTCACTATCCAGATACACCAGACTCTGTGTCCTTGGCTTTATGCACTTTACTAAATGACCAGACCAGGACCAATGCACGCAGATGGTTGAGAAGGCTAAATATTCCACACCCATTCAAAGTAATGCAGACGATCATTGTTCCGAATATCCTTATATGAGAAGATGAATATTCTGTAGAGAAAGAGAAAACCTAACTCTGGAGGGCAGCCCAGTATGTGTGTGTGTGTGTGTGCGCGCGCGTGTGTGTGTGTGTGTGTGTGTGTGTGTGTGTGTACGAGTGTGTGTATTTGGTTTACATGTCTTGGCTGTAGGTAGCCATATGTGTCCTCTCTTAAGTCTTGATTACTCAGACCCACAATACTGGAAATTGTGTTAGTAATTGCTGTGGTTTGAACCTTCTTTCAATACATAGTCCTGACGATGTATTTTGTTCATTTCTTGACAATGAACAATGACATTTATTGTTCCAATTCTTGACAATGAATTGCATTAGAAAAGATGGTTTGGGAAAGGTGGATATGTCATATATACTGAATCCTCATTAATTAATTAATTAATTAATTAATTAATTAATTAATCCTTCCATAAAAGAGGACCAGAGAAATCCCTTGCTACTTGTACTCTAGGCTACAGCAAGGCCAATGCTGTCTATAGGAAGCAGACTCTAATTCTTCTCCAGGATGGATGTTGAACCTCCTAGGCTCAAGAAGGCATAAGATTCATTTCTGTTGTTTTCAGATACCCATTGTCTGGTATTTTTGTAGTTGCAACCTAAAGAAACTTAGAAGTGATCTGTTGTTCCTAGATGACATCACAGATATTCAAGTAAATATGATTTCCCTTTCTGTCTGGTAAGACTGACTTGGGTCGTCAGTGATGGTTCTGTTTCTTATGCAGATTTCTGCTTCCTTGACTCACCTCAAAATTTGGCTCCCGCAACTTTACAGAACTTTCTCCTTACTGCCTTCGGGAGTCAGAAGAAAATGAAAATACTGACAATGTGCTCTTTGAAAGAATAGATAGGCTGAGTGGTGGTGGCACACGCCTTTAATCCCAGCACTCGGGAGGCAGAGCCAGGTGGACCTCTGTGAGTTCGAGGCCAGCCTGGGCTACCAAGTGAGTTCCAGGAAAGGCGCAAAGCTACACAGGGAAACCCTGTCTCGAAAAAACAAAATGAAAGAATAGCTAATGAATAAAAATAATAATTAATCTCTGACATTCTTTTAAGAAACCAAAGCAGCATCTTACCAGACATCCTCAGCATCTTCATCACACTCTGCCCCAAACTGGCAAATGTCACAGGTGGAGGTCTCCTTCTGACTGCTTTCTCCAGAGCCTTCATGGACTGCGGAACAGAAACGACATATGAAAGGCATGCAGAAAGGTGTGGACAGTATCAACGGTACTGGGAGAATTCTCTGTCAAAGCTATTACTTCCCAATGGGATCACTTTAAAAGTAATTTGGAGTGGTCTGTGCTTGGAGGAAAAATCCAGTGACTATTTGTGAAAAGTATTTTGCATCTTCTTATTCCTAAAGTTCACATTTTTTCATTCAAAGTATTACAATCTTAGAAATATTCAGAGTTGTCTTATTAGATACTTCCATTTCTCCCTTTGCCTGTTACATATTTACAAAGAAAACATGTTGATTATAAATATCTGGAAAATAATTTAAAAACTTAAAGTCTTATTTAATTTGTGTACATGTGTGTATATGTGTGTTGGGGTGCCTATAGCAGACAGAAGAGAGTATCAGATCACTTAGAACTACAGTTACAGGTGAGTCACCTGATGTGGAGCTGAAAATTGAATTCTATCTTCTAGAAGAATAAAAAGAACTTTTAACTATTGATCCATATCTCCAGCCTCAAACTTTAATTTTTTTCAGATTATCTTTAGTTATAAATATAAGTTGTATTTAAAATATTAATGTAGGTACTTGTTATTATCTATCTATCATCTATCAGTCTATCTATCTATCTGTCTGTCTGTCTATCTATCTATCTATTTACTTATTTTTGGTGTTTGAAGACAGGGTTTCTCTGTGTACTTTCCTGGAACTCACTCTGTAGTCCAGGCTGGCCTTGAACTCACAGAAATCTACCTGCCTCTGCCTCCTGAGTACTGGGATTAAAGGTGTGTGCCACCACCGTCTGGCTTGGTACTGGTTATTATTGATATTGGTCTTTTACCTTAGAGTATAAGTATGAAATTGGCAAAATGTAGACAAATCACAAATTAGCATCTCAAAATGAGCACAAAATGATGCAAGAGAGAAAGAAAAAAATCTAGTGATTAGATGGCAAAGACTGAGCAACACCTGTGAAATAATGGACTCAATGAACACAGTAAGTTGAAAGAGAAGGTAGCTTTGCTTGAAAACGAAAAAA
The DNA here is from genome assembly GCF_903995425.1 of Onychomys torridus. NCBI lineage: Eukaryota > Metazoa > Chordata > Mammalia > Rodentia > Cricetidae > Onychomys > Onychomys torridus. The sequence continues at coordinate 35,595,231 of NC_050465.1, forward strand.
ATTAACAATCAAACTACTGCAAAGATAATCAGTTTCCAGGGACAGAATGCACACTTTTCAACAATGTTCAGACACCAAAGTGTCTTCAAAGAACCCATCGGCTAGAGATCAATAGAAAGGTGTGTGACTCCTCTATGGACTTCATGACCATTCTATAAAAAATCAATTGATTAACATACACTCTTGACCCACTACACCCAAATATTTTTAAAATGTTACTATCATTTCCCATTTTTCTCATCACTTCTTCTTTGCCTATTAATGAATTTTTAGTATTTAAAAAAGTAATCCTCTTTCTTGATTGTAATTTATTGCTGTGAAGAAAAATTATTTGGTGAGTAAAGACACAAACAGAAAGGGCCCAGAGTGCCTGTAGGAGAGTTTTAATTCACAGCTCTGACAGGGAGACTGAGAATGTGCTTCTAAAATAATCAAGTTTTTTCTTGTGCCTGATTATGTATCCTGATGCTTTCTTTCCATTTTCCCTGTGCCTAGTAGTTTTAACTTGTGTTTAAGTTATGAGTTAAATGGGTCACACTACCTGGCAAAAGCATTGGTAATATTGCTTTTAACTTAGATACCCTAGGGGAAAAAATTCCCTCCAAACTTTTGAGGAAGAAGGAACTTAACTCTGATAAAAGAGGCAGTACTTATATCAACCTCCCCGACCGCTGCTTTAGTACAGAAAGACCATTAGAGTGGACCATGGGGATGGGAGGGAAGCCAAGGCCTTACCTCAGGGGAGACTGAGAGCAAAGGCTGGTCTCTTTATTGTTATTTATTCTTATTATTAATGCAACACAGAAGCTGCTAATGGGAGTGAACCTTTTAGTGTTAGCAGGATTGGCAACTCCCAGGCTACAGTTTCCCATCACTCAGGAAACATACCCCAGGGAAAGGAAGGTGCTTCATGATGAACGGCAGCACTTAAGGGCAGGCCCATCTTCTCCAGCAGCTGAGATCCTGGGTTAGGAATCTAACCAGGACGGGGGTGGGCGGCATTGCTAACTCAGCAAGACTGGCCATGGCAATCTTACCCAAAGCCATGCTATACTCCATGAAAGGGAAGCTTTTGGTAGGAAAGACATGTTTGGAATTCTTCTCACAAGGAGAAGTAATTCAGAATAAGATGTAGTAGTGCCCTTGTCACTAAATACATGGGAAATAAAATGCTACACATGAAGTCATCCACAAGAAAGCTAAAAGAAAATATTTCCTTTGTACCTGAAATACCTATTTCACCTTTATAACATATAAGCAGTTAAATCAGCTCACTTCTATTAAACCTGATAGACCAACGCCTCTTCAGTAGGGTTCGCCTCAGAAGCTGTGATAGATTTTATTTGTTCATTTATTTATTTGTTGATCTTGGAGATACTGAATTAATGGCACAGTTTGAGGCTGAAGTGTGCGTATTATAAAAGCCAACAACAAAAATAAAGGCTTAAAACCTGACTGCTGATTAAGACTCTGTCTGATTCAATGCTTGGAAGACTTCAGCAATCCTATGTTCCAGCACAAGGCTTCCAGCCCTGGAAATGCACAGGGGCATGTAAGACGTGCTGTTAAAATTCAGATTCTTGTTCAAAAGGTATGAAGAGTGGCCTTAGCTTCTGCATTTATTATTGCCTCTGATGCTGGGGATATTGTTCCACAGACCACATTTTGAGGAGAGAGAACAGCACCATGCATCATTTCAAACCACAATGCACAACCTATTAGTGGTCAGTGAAACTAAATGGGCCAGAACCTACCTTTTTGTAGCTATGTAACAACCTACACTAGACTAGACAACATCGGTGTGTCTTATTTAGCAAGAATGAGTTTTATTATATAACACTGATCTAGTCGTACATACATACTTGCATAGAGGCTGAAATGTGAATTGTAATTCTCAGTAAAGGTCACAGTCACAAAAGCTTGCAAACCGCTGATTTAGCACCTGTTACAAGCTCAGTAAATGTGCACTACATGGAGCTGTATCTTCTTTGCCTTCTTTCTACATTACCAGAACAGGATGAAAAGGCTATGTGCTTAATTTTTGGTATCCATATAATGATTATATGGGGACAAATCTATTTATCCCAGAGTCTTATCTTAACCGTGCATTTACATTTTAAGTTTTTCACTTTGAGCTGCCATGTAGAATGATTATTTAATTTTATTTCATAGGAATAGGTTTTAACAAGTGGTTGAAGGGAATTTGTGGGGCAAGAGGGGTGCAGCTTATGAGGATTCTGGCTATTTGATACACTATTCCAGACTGGAAACCTTTGTATTCCATTTAATAAAGTTTAGAAGTGGAGAAATATAAGAAGTAATCAGATCTATTCCTTCTAATCTCCCTTCTCTGGTGGCTTCTTCTGAAGGATAGTGACCTTCCTTCACCCCCACTTTGTTTTGGCTCAAAGCCGGTGTTTGTACTGGTCCTACACATTGACATGGTTCCAGGGTCTAATTCTCCACCTGCCTCACTGTCACATGTCCACTGATAATGCCTTTAGCACAAGGGGTGGAATGTTCAAACAGTTTTTCAATGTCTATTTTGTTGAGAACCTAGCAGAAGTGGACATTTAGCGACATACTCAGATCTTAAGGCAACTTTTCAAGTTTGAAGAATGCTTAGAACAGATTTTAAGAGTAGACTGTGGGAGGGAAGGGATGGAACAGGAGGGTTCAGGTAGAAGAACGATGGGCAGAGGGAGAGAAAATTGGGGGGCATTTCTGGGGCAATGAGGAAACCTAGTGCAGTGGAAACTTCCTGGAACCCATGAGGGTGACCCTCATGAAGACTTCCAATAATGGGGGATACAGAGCCTGAACCTGCCATCTTCTGTAATGAGACAAGGTTTCCAGTGGTGGGCCTGGGACATTAACCCAGTCACAAAACCTTAGACCTACAATTTGTTCTGCCTAGAGGATGTGCTGAGGTAAAGGTGTTGCAGAACTTGTGGAAGTGGCCAATTAATGCCTGGTCCAACTTGAGGGCCGTGCTACCTGATAAGGAGCCGAAACCTGATGGTCAGAAACCAAAAGCTGGATAGCCCAGAGACCTAGGATTAAAACAAAACAAAACAAAACAAAACAAAACTACCAAAAACAGTCAATGAAATGATTCCTAGTGTTGTTCTGCTATACTCGTAGACTGGAGCCTAACCCAGCTGTTATCAGAGAGGCTTCCTCCAGCAACTGATGGGAGCCGATGCTGATGCAGAGACTCACAGCCAAACATGTGGTGGTGGTCTTGGAACCCTGAGATAGATGGGGAGGATGGATGGTAGTAGCCAAAGTGGTTGAGAGTACCATGAGAACATGACCCACAGAATCAACTAAACAGGGCTCATAGGGCCTCACAGAGACTGAAGGGGCACCCGCAGAGCCTGCCTGGGTCTGAGCTGGGTCCTCTGCCTATGTGTGATGGCTGTGTAGCTTCACGTTCTTGTGGGACTGCTACAGGTGTGAGTGGGGGCAGTCTCCGACTCTTTCGCCTGATCTTGGGTTCCTTTTCTTCCTAATGGGTTACTTCATCCAGCAATCTGAGCATCTGTGCCTGGTCTTATTGCATCGTGTGTGCCTATTGTGTTCGGTTGATACCCTTGGCAAGCCTGCTCTTTTCTGAAGGGAAATTGAGGAGTGGATCAAGGGGATGTGGGAGGAGTGGGTGGAGGAGAAACTGTGACCAGGATGGAATATATAAATGTATTTTTTTAAAACCATGCACATGGAGACATAGAGAGCCATCTCCTATCTCACAAGGTCTCTTATACTCCTTCCCTTGTGCCCACGTTTCCTGCCACTACCCTGTCTGCACATGGGCAGGTGGGGCATCTGCTCTTTGTCACCACAGTCCCCATTTAGCTGTTCTAGAATGTTAGATTCATCAAAGCAGACAACAGGCCATCTCTGGGTTGATCTTTCAATCATAATTTTGAGAGTCAGGTAGTTGGAGTGTGTCAATAGTACCCATCCTGGGACGTTTAATATTCCTCTAAATACTAAGTGACAGTTTATCTATCCACCCTCCCGTTGAAGGAGAGCTGGGCAGTTATTAGCTGGAAAATTATTGGGCAGGAGTGTAGCTCTGGGGCTCAGTGGTAGACTACATGATTAGCATTCATGAGGGTATGAGTTTGATCTAAATACACACACTTGGGGGCACTGGGAGAAAGAGAATGGGAGAGAAGAAAAAGATAAATGAAAATTTTGTATTTATTGAATAGAGCATCTACAAATAGTTTTAACTATTATGTGTGTTTCTACATGATGTTTGTGTGTGTGCATACTTACGTGTGTGTGACTACAGGTGTGCATGTATAATGGCTGCCTGTGTACATGGTCAAAGAACCTGATGTGATGGTCCTTGCTTTCTGCCTTTAGCCATGGCTTCCTTTGTGTTTGTGTTTCTACTGTTTGTTCCAGAGTTGCTGGCCTGTGGGCATCCAGGCATTCTCCTGTCTCTCCCACTCATCTTCCACAGGAGCTCCGTGAGGACAGGGGATTATGCCTATCCTTGGGTTCTGGGTAACAGAACTCAGGCCCAGAAATAGGTTTTCCTTACTGAGCATCTCCTCTGCCCCACAAACATTCCTATAAAAAGCCTTTTTGTATACATATGCTTCTAAGTCTCTCGAACTACTGCACAGTAGCAGTTTCACTGAGACAAGGTAAAGCTTATCGTGGCTGAGAGCGTTCACTTATATTTCCAAATTTACGAATGTGTGATATATTTTGGATATGAACTTTTGGTCAGTTACTGATCTTGTGATTTTTTTTTTCTCAGACTACCTCCTGAAAGGCATTTTCTTCTGGAGAGCAGAAGTGTTTATTTAGATGAACTCAACTTTTTCCTTTTATGACTTTTATTTTTATGTCATGTCTAGAAAGCCAAAAGGTTATACCAGTCTCTGCTTTTATAGGTTTTTAAGTTTAGTTTTACACTCAGGTCTGTGATCTACTTCAAATTGGGTTTTGTGTTTCCTATGAAGACTGAGAATCCTTTTACCCCAAGTGTGATTTTTTTCTCTTGATCTGTAAATGTGATAAAATGCATTAATTTTCACATGTTAAACCAACCTTACACTCTTGGGAAAAGAATCAGCTTGCTTTGGTATATTAAGGTTTTAATGTTTCTGGGTTTTATTTTCTATTAAGTTCAGCAATTTTTGTAGCTGTTGTGCTTTAGTGTAGCTCTAATTTTCTTTTTCTTGCCACTGCATACTTACTTTATGGAGTGCTCATAGTCAACTGTGAGTGGACAGATGTGTAGAAAGAGTATATCCAAGTGTTTTTATTCCCCGGTACAGATGTGCGGGTGACTTCTTCTCTTATAAGTTTGACCTATTTGTGCATGATGGTATTTAATTTTCTTGATTGAGTGAGTACTACTCTTATTTTTATTATTCTCTTGGTGCTACATCCTTAGGATATAATTCATTATTTTTCAAGTGCATTAACACCTTCTTATTTTCTAATAGAGGTACTTAAATCTAACAATTTCCTCACAAAAGTTTCATTAGCTGTACCTCACATTTTTATGTCTTTGGAGTTCCCTTGAAAATACATATTGTTACATATACATTGAAGTTTCTTCTCTAACTCATGGATTACTTAATATTTTGTTTCTTAACTTCTAAATATTTAATCCTATTTAAATATTTATTGTTTTATTTTTTTATTTGTTACATTCAGTAATTTATTTTGTCACATGTAGAAATATAATTTAATCTTTTGAAATTCACTAAATATTGTCTTATGACTCAAGATGAGGTCTATGTGGCATCTTAGAAATTATAAGTTGCTTCTTAGGAAAAATGTTGCGCTTGTGGGGAGTAATTTCTTATTGATGCTAAGTAGATGGTGACTGACAGTGCTACAGTGTCTGTAAATGTGGTGATTTTGGCTTCTGTTGGTGTATCTGCTCTTGAGGAAAGAGCTCTGAAATTCACGTTGATGATGGTAAGGTTGCTTCTTGTTCTTTGGTTTTATCAGCCCTGTCTCATGTTAGAAGCCCTGTCTCATGTTACTAGTCTTCTGAAGAGTCTTGGGGATGTGGTAACATTCTCCAATCATGAGTAACTTGATTCTCGTATTCCTAATACTAGGTTCTTCTTGCTCTGTTTCAGTTCTTTTACATCTAATCTCTTTCTTTCCATTTGTTTAAAGGTATTTCTTATAAACAACATGTATTTGGGTCATTTTTAAAAAATATCAGTTTGAGTAATTTTATGTAAACCTGAGTGTGCAGCCATTTATTCTAATTTAGTGATTCATATATTTGGTTTTGTAACCAACCTGATGTTTGATTAATATTTCCCATCACAGTGTCTGTCCCTCTTTTCCATTTTGTGCCTTAATATTTGTTCATTTGTTTATTGATGAATTGATAATTGTATAATACTAATTTTACTTTATCTCATCTAATGAAATCCTAAGAACACATATTTTTGATGATTTTCTCCTAATCTTTACAATCTTTACATTGTTTTGATCATAGATTTTATGTATACCATTATGACAAAATTATGAATATGTAGAAATTCACTTTACTATCCACCCTTTTTTTTTGTTAATTTATCAAGCAAAAAAGGAATTCAGTACTAAAGCTCTGTTGATTATTATTAAACAGTTGACTTCTGGCCTAGACCTGCCCTAACTCTTTAAGATTTCCTACAGTACATATTCTGAATGGAAAACATGCTTAGAAAATCACGCCTAGAGCAGACTGCATCATTTGTCCACATTACTTCTGCCTCATTTCATAATGAAAGGATTATATGCTTCATGCCACAGCTGTCTGACCTATAGTTCTCTGATGCCACACTTTGCCTTCTGACATGAGCTGGCATTGAAATGTGAGCGTGACTGAGAGAGAGCACTGAACAGAAGCTGTGGAAAAGCCATCATGTGAATTTGTATTCTCTTGTTCTTTCTGCTGGTATAAAAGACACTTTATAAAATACGTGCTGTTCTTTCAACCAGCCCCAGAAGGAGAAGATACAGGGAACAGAGCCACAGCTCACCACAGCAGCTCCAGTAGGAAGGAATTTACCATGGACACCATAGACTTCCAAGATTCTGACGTCATTTGTTACTGAGACGCTTCCCTATGGAGAGCAGGCTAATAAACCATGGGCCAGTGTTGTTAATAAATTCCAAAGAAGCAGGTGTTTTCACATCTCAGATTTTGCTTGTTTTCCTTATCTGTACAACTCTAGACCTTCTCTATGTTCCTCCAGATGTGCTTTTGTACCTTTGTTGTTTCTCTCCATTGCTGCATATGCTCTGCAGTGGTTCACACCTGTCTCCTCGGCTGTATTCTGATTTTCTCCCAAGATAATACTAACTTTGCCAGTCAAAGGTTGGCTTCCATTTTTCCCTCCCTGCAGTTGTAGGTCATCATTTTGACCTACATATGAGATGTGTCATTTACATTAAGCATAGCACCAACACTAAAAATAACATAAACATATCCAAATAGAAACCTTCTGTGCATTGAGTATGAAATAAAGAAAATGATTCCTTTAACCATCAGATGGTATCAAGATAATAAAAGATTTCCAGGTTGAATATGTGATCTGTAGTTACTGGGATAAGCACACTCAAACTATTACAAAGAGGAGAAAAAAGATATAACTTTAGGTACATTATGGGTAAACCCTAATATGATTATTTTTCAAATCTTATAACTGTTTTTTCTCCTATTTATAGTCAAGAGGAACTTGATACCAAAGTAATTCTTGGTAGACTCTGAAGGTATTCTCTATTCTTTTACATAAATAGGAGTTAATGAAAGATCTCATTCAATTTATCTGTAATAACTGACATTATTTTGCTTCTAAAATTTTGAAAAGTAATTTTTAATTTGGAATAAGTTTTATAAATATGTATGTCCTCATCTAAAATAGCCAAACCGAGTTTACCCTCCAGTAGAGGATAGACTCCATTTATCAATCAGAAAGATAGTTATAAAAAGCTTTCATTCATTATTTAATTTCTACAACTTGCTTATTTTGTATTCTGTGACTAGTTTGCCTCTGAGATATTTCTCTCACATGTGAGTAAGTTGCATGTACTAGTTAACACGGTACATGGAAGTAGTTAACAGTTCCTAGAGGTTAAGAAACTTCTAAGTTGTTTTGAGCTGTAAGCCGCTATCTTCCGTACTTTTAGGGATTTCTATGGAAATCACAATATGAATTTTAAAAAATAAGAAGAAAATACTTTTCTCATCTTAAGCTATGTGAAGTTATTCCTCATTTGGGTGACAGACTGTGACATATATTGAAGTACGGAGTAAGAAGAGAGTAGTTCTCTGATTTCAACTAGTATAGTGTAATGCTTTGTATGTGTCCATGTCATAATTCAGCATAAGCTCACATTTTAGCGAGAAAACCTATTCTATTTATTTTCATTGAATTTAAAGACATACAACCACATACATCTTAATTGATCTAAGTGCCCCAAACTAAAGATGGCTGACATCATAGTCACACAAAAGGCCTTACACTCCTAAAGCAACTTGAAAAGTCCAAGAACCAAGTTGAAGTCCTTCAAAAAAGACCATTCCAAAAATTTTAGTTTTTCACAATTAAGCTAGTTAGTTAGAACTAGAAAAAGCCTTTTTTAAAAAAAGTAATTACATGTCATTTATCTTCTTCACAACAACGAAAAATAGTTTAAGAGATTAATACAGAGTTAGTATGTTGAGGTCTATTTTTATCGGCCATCATTTAAATCTGACTGATTTAACTTGGTCCTATCTGAGTCGTATGAAGAACAGTTACTCAAACAAAGCAGGAGAAGGGACAAATGAAATCAAGGAGAGAGAGGAAGGAAGGGGACCGGGCAGGCAAACGTCTGATACAATGCATAGAAGATTTCACTTAGAGCTACTTGCTCTGCCAAACTTCATGAAATGATATCATATCAATTATATGGTAATTATAAGCAAAAATAGTCTTATTATTCAAAGCATAATTAATACAAATCATCTTATGAATATTCATACACATGCATTTGAATTTTTACTAAATGATTGTTGGAAAGATGAGAAATTCATTTAAAAAAATAAATTATGAGAACTGGTCTGGGCTACTGTAGGATCTGCTGGTCTCCAAACTTAGATGGGAAGAGGTTGTGACGAACTTAGAAGTCACTTGGTGGGAACAATGAACGCAGGCACAGAGTGGACAAATATGTAGCCAGAGAATGAAGCATAGTGTAGATTATTTCAGGCCAAGACAGGGATTTATGTGGTAGTAACACAAGGCATCGATCGATATTGAAAGGAAAGATGGAACAGAGGAGTTCAAATTTTGGATGGGTGCATGTAGGGGGTTGTGATTACAGAAAGTCCTGGAATTTACTTATTTACATAAGGTCCTGGGAAGAAGATTGGATTAGGGTAAAGTTAGAGTGTTGGTCACAGAAACAGGGACATGTTTTCTGTAGAAAGAGAGAATGTCAAGGATGTGTGGAGGAAGTCCCACTGGAAATCATAGATGAAACAGGTCTTGTTTGGTAGAAATTTTACCTGTGCTGTCTCTGTCCAGGATGGTAATCAGTTAACATGATACAATTACACAAGGAATGCTGTCGGATGTCCTTCTGTACACTATTAATGTGTGTTTCTCTAATTAGTTGGTAATAAAGCAGTTTTGGCCAATGGAGAGACAAGATAAAGTCAGGAAGTACATCAAACTGAGAATGAAGATGAGGAAGGGATGAGTCTGGGCAGACACCAGCCAGCCGCTGAGGAAGCAAGGCATTTTGAAAATGAGGTAACAGGCTATGAACCATTCGGCAAAGTGTAGATAAGAAATATGGGTTAATTTAAGTGTAAGAGCTAACTAGTAATAAGCCTGAGCCATCGGCCAGACGTTTATAGTTAATATAAGCCTCTGAGTGGTAATTTGGGAAGTGGCTGCCAGGTATAATTGGTGTATGGGATGGAAACTCTGCCTCCAGTTACAAAGGAAGATAGCAAATACTGCAAGAGAATGATTGTGATGAAAGAGAGCAAAGTTTCCCTATGTCTTCTCTACAAATTTGCCTTATCAATGAGTTTTTCTAATTAGTAAATATAGAGTGCAACCAGAAACTTTGCTGTGTCCCACCCAGCCCACAGCAGCTTATAAAACCATCATTCAGAGGCTTACTATTAAGTACAAATTGTTTGGTCTATGGCTCAGGCTTATTGCTAACTAGCTCTTTTTTTATTCTTAACCTATTTCTGTTAATCTCTGTATCACCACATGTCTCAAGGCTTTACCTGTGTTTCATTACATCTTGTTCCCCCTACCCCCACCCTCATCACCTGTAGTGTTCCACCCCCCCCCACACACCTTTCTTGTCCCTGTATCTTTGTTTGGATTTCCTGCCTGGCTTTAACCTGTCTTGCCATAGGCCAGAACAGCTTCTTTATTAATCAACGATAGCAACACATATTCACAATATAGAGAAAGACCATCCCACAGCACTTCTCTGTTTCTGTCTAATCAAAAAGGAAGGTTTTCATTTTTAACATAGTAAAATTATATATAACAAAACAGTTATCAAGCAAGAATTACAGTTGCAATATCTAGTCTATTTGTATTTGGCAAAATTAAAGAATATATGCTATCATCTATCCTATCTTTGTGAGTCTAAAGTTTTATATCTAATGAATATGTGTTGCTATCATTGGTTAATAAAGAAGCTGCTTTGGCCTATGGCAAGATAGGTTAGAGCCAGATAGGAAATCCAAAGATACAGGGAGAAGAAAGATGGAGCGGGAGGTGGGAGGTGGGAGAGGAAAATGCTGGAGGCCACTAGGGGAGCAAGATGGAATGGAACACAGGTAAAGCCAGGAGTCACATGGCCATACATAGATTAATAGAAATTGGTTAATTTAAGATAAAAGGGCTAGTTAGAAATAAGCCTAAGCCATAGACCAAACAGTTTGTAATTAATATATGCCTCTGTGTGTTTATTTGGGACTAGGAAGCTGTGGGACACAGGAAAACTTGCAGCTACAATAAAGATATATATGTTTATTAAAGTACACTTCTGTGTGTCTTTAGTGTTTTGTGTTAGTAGTGTAAATGTATTTTGCAATGCAGAGGAGTTTCCTTTCATTCATGAAGTAAAGACTAATTGCCAACTGCATTAGTTTTACTTAGTATTCATTTTAGTAGAGACTTTATAATTGAGTAGAAAGCTATGTATCATGTTTATGTCTCCTTCCCCCAATACCATTACCATTGCATTACTTCAAATCTCATTTTACCTAAGTTTTAAAGTAACTTCATATGGAGCTGATCTCCATATTCCTGAACTTACCTTTCTGGATGGATAACATATGCATCCCACTGAAGCGAAAATCTGATCATGGCACTCAAAATTGGAAACAACATACAGTGCTCTACCTGTTTGACTATGTTCAGGCCTAGAATGAGGAGCATTAGGAGAGCATGAACAGATTATTTCTCCAGTCCAGATTTATTCTTAACAAAGTAACATGCCACTTTGCTTAGCTCCAGGCTGGGGTGGGGATTAAACAGAAGAAATGTGCAAATGCTGTCTACCCTCCAACTTGCTCTGACACCCAAGCTGTTATCTTTAAGAAAGTGTTGAGGATGAAGCAAAGTCATTCTCTCATTTCAAGTGAGGACGTTGGAGGAAATCCAAATGGTTCAGCATCTCTCAAGTCCATCCATGGACCTGTACGTAAACTTTTTATGGTACTGGAGTAAAAATTTTTATGTGGGCCAAATAACACAATTGTAAATATGACAAAGAAAAAAGAGAAATGGAAATGGTAATTTTATAGAGGAGGTCTTATAACAAAATGCCCAAATTATGCTTCTTGGTGAGAGAAACAAGGACCGAGGAAGGGGCGGGGAAGTAGAGGAAGAGTCACTGATAGATTTCCTCCAAGTCCAAGTTCTTCATAGTGCAGCAGACTTGGGAACAAAGATTACACTACGAGATTTCTTTCTATGTTGTTATGGATGAAGACAAGAGTGCCATCAAGGGCATTTGCTGTTTCTTTTAGAATTTGCCTCCTTCAGGTGCTCACTGTTAGCCTGAAAATGTCATCATCTAACTTCTGAGTCTATAAGAAAGTTACAGGTAAAATTTATAAAAATAAAGTCTTCTCTAAGCATATAACTTATTTAGTATAAGTAGGCCAATGAAATGAAAGAATAGCAGTAAAGAGTCAATTTTGAGAGTTCAGAGCATTTTATAAAACTACCAGCTAGTGCAACAATTATTCAAAATTGCCTCAAGTATTTTCCAGCCTGCTTTTGTGACAATGGCGGAGCTCTTGGTTTTTGAAAGCACAATGACCCCCACACTAAGAACATTAGGGGCAGAATGTAGTGTTTATGAAGAGGTTAAATATTTCTCAGATCCAGGACCTCTGTTTATTCTGAGAAATCTTGCTGTTTTCCTACAATTTCCCCTCTGCTACCAGCTCTAGTCATTTGAGTCCGTCATTCCCTCTTCTATCTCATACCTGCCCCATACGCACTGGTTTGTAGTCTGTGACTACTGGTCTACCTCTGAGAGTTGTTAAGGCCCTCTTTGGTACTGCTCTTCCTTGGAAATAGCCAAGGGAGTCAGCCCCTAGCAAGAAAAGCAAAGGCTCTAATGTGCATGAATTCAAATCAACATACAAATAAAGACAAACAAGAAGAAAATTCAGATTGATAATATTTGAGTTATGAAATAAAACATGACCATCTAACACAACCTGGAAAAAAGGGAAATGTAAAATGAAACAAAGTCTACATGATGGTCTGTGGGATTCAAAGAGCTGGAATAATTTAGAAACTGGCAGAGCTGATTGACTTTGGAGCCAGTGAAAGAACCCTTAGCTCAGTATAAAGCTGTAAAGGGAAAAGAATAGTTATAGAAAGTTATCTATGTGTTGAAAGGGCATGGCTAGTAGCATGGGTTTTGTTGCCATGAGGTGGCCAATTCATCAAAAAAGAAATTATAAAGTTAACAAAGCTGACAGTGTTTTCTTTAGAACCCTGTGAGGCCAGTATTGTAAACTTGGTATATTTTACTCAAGCTGTTTTCATTCAGGTCTGCATCAAAATGTACAGACACTTCAACATTGAATGTTTATGTGTAATTTAACTGTAAGATGATGAGTTGGCTCATTTTTCGTATGTTTTGGTGGATTTGGAAAAGCAATATCTTCAAGTTTGGGGAAATTGCAGTTGCCGTAACAACAGGTCTAACAGGCACTGCAATTAGTTTTCATGTCTCATGGTTGTTTTAAAATTACAGAGTTTAAGGATACATTTAAAACTTTTTTTCAGGTATAAAATACGACTTATATTTGTGAGCGAATAAAAAAGCACACTGATGTATATATTAAATCCAAGAAGCAAACATTTTGAAAGGTCAGAACATTTGTCTTATAATAACATGTGTCCTATACTGACAGAGTAAATAACAAAACAAAAACACATTTTTATAGAACTCAACTACTGCTGAAATTTATAGACACTGTTTAGAAGGCAAAAACCATTTTTAATAAATACAGTGCATTGGTTAATAAAAATGTGAATGGCATTTAAAAAATACCAGTGTAGTTAAGATAGAAATCATTTGAGTTAAAAATCTGTTTCTTAAAAAAACTTTTTAATCAATTCTTTGTGGATTTCACATCATGCACCCCAATCCCACTCATTACCCAGCCCTTTGCCCTGTGACTTCCCCCACAAAACAAAACAAAACAAAACAAAAAACCCAACAAAATAAAACAAAAACAAAGAAACAAATACTCTTGTGGCAGAAGCTGCGGTGTGTGTCTCGGTGTGTCACACAGTATTCTCTTTTCCCCAAACAGCTTTACTTGCAAATGTTCATTGCAACGATTCATAGAACTGGCTCAAGGACTTCTGCTACACCATCAATGCTGGATCTTCACTGAGACTCCACTTGGATATCCTGTTGTTGCCCTGTGTCGTGGAGATGCTACAGCTCTGGATCTGCAAGACTGGTCCCTTTACATGCTCTAGCAGTTCTTGGATGGGGTAGATGCTGGGGTAAAACAACTCAAAGCCCGGGATCTGGGCTGAGTGGTAGCTGAGTTGGTCATCCCACCCGCTCTCCTTCACCCTTGCCACCAGTGCCTGTCTTTTCATTTTGCCCAGGCAAAGGATGGGACCAGTTCTCCTGCCTGGCAGCTGGCAAAGGGCAGGGCTGGCGCTCCCACACTCACGCTGTTGGAGTTCGTTCTCCCTCACCCATGCCACCAGAGCCAGCTCTCCAGCACTGCTTCAACAGGGGCCAGGGCCATCTCTCCCACCCTCACACTCTCCAGACTGGCTTTTTCTTTCCAGGTCTGGGTCCATGGCCCTACTGCAGCTGGGGTCTGTGTTGATGACTGTGGCCCATATTGCCACCAAGGGCCATTTAGATATCTTGGTCTGGGCTGCCATCTGAGGCTGTGGGCATATCTGGCAATAAATCAGCTTGCCTTGGTGGAGCGAGTGCCAGAGCACCAGCTCTGCCCCTCACTGCCTGCAGCAGACAGGAGAGGTAGTCTTCCTCCTCCCCTGGGCAGTGTGGTAGAGCTTGCCTTGGTGGCATGAGTTTGAGAAAAAATAACTTTTATACAAACAGCTTCCTGATTCGTTCCCAGCCAACAGCTCTATTCCATGCCATACTCCTTTATGCTGTGGTTAGGGTATCACTTTCTTATGGATGTATATACCTGCAGCCATCACTGTCCATGAGAGGTAGCCCCTTCCTCCTGTAAGGCTGAGTCAAACTGTAATGTGATACAGTTGACAGCACCCCATCAGCCAGGAAAGATGGGCTTGCTGTCTCTCTTCATCCACTACTATGTTAGGCTCAGTTTGTTCTCTTAGAAATTATACCTTGAACTATGTTATTTTTTTAAAAAAATATTTTTGTATTTATTTTATTTTATGTGTAATTACTAGTTACTAGTAACTGAACCAGTAAGTGCTCTTAGCTGCTAAGCCATCTCTCCTACACCCATTACTTATGTTTTTAGAAATTACTATCTTTTCAGTATGTGGATTATGTATCTGATTTTCCCATTGTGTCTAAAGAACTTCAGGATCAAATCCCACGTCTCTCCCCTCTTTCATTTTCTTCTTCTTTCTTGGCTAGGGGCAGAACCTAGAGTCTCTAGTAGCTGGGCAATCACTCTGCCACGGGGCTGCATCCCCCATCCTCACTTGATCTCATACCTATCCTAGCATAAGGCTTTAAGAGATGGTAAGTAGAGGCATCAAAGAGTGGAATTTCAGAATCTATGAACTTTGAGTCAAAGCATGCATAGATGATTAAATTGAAATTGAGGATTCTCTATCACTTTGAGGCCAGTATTAAGAAGAAAAAGCAGGTAGCCCTAGTGGTCCTTGCTAAAGTTTTCCTTTGACTGCCTGCATATAGGGCAGGATTGCATTTTCTGGACGTTCCGTGGCTGACTGGCCTACATAATTAGTTCTGGCCAATAAGCTACAGTGCAGAGCAATATAGGTCAGACCCAGGCTACAGCGTTTAAAGGCAGGTTCCAGGCCCTACAAAGCACTCTCTCCCTCCTTTGTGAAAGGCACCTGGGAGAGGCCAGAGAGGAGAACTAACCAGGATGCTAAATCAGAGAGGTAGCAAAGACTTGAGGAGAACTGACCAGCCTTCCTAACATGTTGGCCACAAGTATAAAGTCAAAGTTCAGTGTCACATCTTTCCAGGTCCCTGAGTGACGGCAATGAGCAAAGCCAACTACTCTCACTTAGCATCTGAGACTCCCACAGGACCATGTAATGAGAGTAAAAAAAACGAAGTTTGGTACTTTCTAGCCACTAAGTTTAGGTGGATCTTTGTTATTCCTGCATAACTTGGCATAAGCTAGCTCACGACTTGGGTACTATTGGGAAGGGTTGAAAGGCAAAAGTCCATTTTGTTTTCTTGTTTCAATTTCACCAGCAACTCCAGTTTCATCAGTTCTCAAAGTTAAAAAGAGAAAGTGAGTCAGCTGTCACACCGTTGAGCAGAATGGCAGCAAAGTGAAGTTCAACAGCTTATGAAGTTAAAAGGGAAGACCCTTATGTACCTGTGAAAAGGGAGTTTGGTGTTGTGGAATATTATTTTAAGACATGTTACATTTGTTTATGCTGTGGAATAATTGTTTAATGATGCAAAGATGTGTTGTATTCTTTCATGTTGCATTTGCTTAATTCTGTAAAGCTGTGTTACTTTGACTGTCTAAAATGCCTAATTGGTCTAATAAAGAGCTGAATGGCCAATAGCAAGGCAGGGGGAAAGGATAGGCGGGGTTGTTGGGCAGGGAGAATAAATAGGAGAAATCTGGGTTCAAAAAGGAGCAAAAGAACAAGGAGAGGAGGACACTAGGGGCCAGCTACCCAGCCACACAACTAGCAACAGAGAAAGAGTGATAAGAAGGTATACAGAAATAGAGAAAGATGAAAGAACAGAGGCAAGAGATTGATGGGGTAATTTAAAGTTAAGAAAAGCTGACAAGAAACAAGCCAAGCTAAGACTAGGCATTCATAAAAAAGAATAAGCCTCCATGCCATTTATTGGGGAGCTGGGTGGTGGGCCCCCCCAAAGAACAAAAGAGTAAAAAACAAACAACAACAGTTTTGGGTCAGATGTGGTAGCTCCAGTCTGTAATTCTAGTACTGGGGATTATAGCCTAGATAGGAGGACTATCATGAATTTGTAGCCACATTGGGTTACAGTATGAGAGCCTGTCTAAATAAAGAATAAAAAACAGTTTATTGGCTGATGGAATCAACAGTGGCTTTAAAACAACAATATGAAAAAGACAGAGTCTTTTTTGTCTGCAAATGGAAAATAAGTTTTGATGTTTAGGACATGTGACCTTCCAAGACTAATATTGTTAAATAGCTACCAAAACCTGAAAGAATGCTCTAATGTTCTACGCCACTGAACTTTATCGAGTACTAACGTACTAATTTTGTGCCACTCAGGGCAATGTTATTTCCCTGCAGCACACTGGAAATCTTTCTGAAGAATCGTTAGTATTTTGGAAGCTACGTTTACACGCACATTTTAAGTGCTTTTAAAGACTTCATGTAAAGAGCAGATTTTGGCTGACTCCAGGTATCCCCAAATGGAAAAGCATTTACTTCCCCTGTTTGGAAACACACCCTTGCTTTCTCACCCACTTTATAACCAGACAACACTCATAATGTTGCTTTCATTTTCTTTTCCAATGCTGCCTGGATTTCTTAATGCATATCCTTATTTTTAGATCAGATAAAATGAGTAAGAAGCTCTTCCCCCGAAAAATATGGAATGTGACACAAAGAAGATGTCAATGAAATGAAATAATTAAAGCTTTGTGAAGTATTGATGAACGGCTGCTTTGTTTCTATGAGTGGGGTCCTACCTTGTGTCTCTGATGACACTGAGTACGCACTCATGTGGGCTGGGGGTTTAGATGGAAGAGGATGGGGAGGAAGAGAATCAAATGCACATGGAGAGGAACCCTGTTTGTCCTGCTTTGTGTCCATTTCCCAGGATAACCACCTCTGCTTGAGAGACAATGACCTCCAGAAAAGCCAGGTGCTCACAGGAAGAGGTTTCTGCCCCCTGCTCTGTTCCACGTCAGAAGCTTGGCCTGTACTTTCTGACAAGGGTTTCCTCTCTCCACTGCTCCCACACTGCATGTCCAGCAGTGCAGAGAGGAAGGTCCTTAATCACAAGTCTTTGACTCCAAATAAAACACTCTCCTTTGCTCTACTGTGAAAGGGTTATACAGCTGAGGTAGTGACTTGTTTGTGTACTGATGGCCTGGTGCAAAGAAACGGGGTGGGGGTGAGGGTAGGAGGCTCCAGAGAGGACTGACTCAGTGGATAAGAGTCTTAAAAAAAAAAACAAAACTATTATTAAGAAAATTTTCATTTATTTTACATACCAATCACAGATTCCCCTCCTTCCTCCTTCCATCCCTCCAGCTTCCCCACTCCCCCCATTCCCTCCTACAAGAAGGTCAGGCCTCCCATGGGGAGTCAGCAGAGCCTGGTACATTCAGTAGAGGCGGGTCCAAGCCCTTCTCCCTGCCTCAAGGCTGTTTGAGGTGTCCCACCATAGGTAGTAAGCTCCAAAAAGCCAGCTCATTCACCAGGGATGGATACTGATCCTACTGCCAGGGAGCCCCTGAAGCAGGTCAAGCTACACAACTGTTTGGCTTATGCACAGGGCCTAGTCCAGTCCCGTGGAGGCTCCACAGGTGTTGGTCTAAATTTCATAAGTGCCCATTACTTTGGTTTGGTTGTCTCTGTAGGTTTCTCCATCATGATCTTGATGCCCCTTGCTCATAGAATCCCTCTTCTGTCTCTTTGACTGGACTCCTGGAGCTCAGCCTGGTGCTTGGCTGTCAATCTCAGCATCTGCTTCCATCAGTTACTGGAGAAAGGCTCTATGATGACAGGGTATTTACTGATCTGATTCCTGGGTAAGCCAGTTCAGGCACCCTCTCCACTATTGCTACTAGTCTAAGCTAGGGTCATACTTGTGGATTCCTGGGAACTTCCCTAGCGCCAGGTTTCTCCCTATTCCCATGATGTCTCCCTCTATCATGGTATCTCTTTCATTGCTCTCCCACTCCATCCCTGTTCCAGGGGATGGGGGCGGGGGCAATGGAGGGTAGAAGATAGAAGATGAGAACATAAGGGAGTGGATAAGGTTCTTTAAAGACAGCACCCCATTTTGTATCTGCTACACCTGGTAGAGGCCCACAGCAAGGTGAGTGCACTATAAACAAAGGTTTCCTAAGTGTGAAAGGCTGTACATCGCAAGAACTCTGAGGGTGGGAGAAAACAGCCAAGACAGTCACTTGAATAGTATGGATTTGTTTTTGCTTTTGTTTTTTTGAGACAGTGTTTCTTTGTATAGCCCTAGCTGTCCTGGAACTTGCTCTGCAGACCAGACTGGTCCCAAACTCATAGAGATCCACCCAGCTCTACCTCCCGAGTGCTGGGATTAAAGGCATGGACCTCCATTGCCTGACTGATTAGTATGTTTTTAAAGGGAGGTTTGACATGGGTTTAAATGCAGCTAGCAAGTATTTCAAAATTTTTACTACTTTTTTTTTTTTAAGAAAAATTACTCCAATTTTTAAATTCTCTTTAAAAACCTAAGACTATATGTGACCAGGAGACTTCATCTAGATGAAAAATAAAATTCGGTTTTCAAGCTTGAGCACAGTTAAGAAGTCAGTTGCATTCTTGGTGCATAAAAATGTACATTAAAAACCTTACTAATTTGTTTAGCACATCTGTTAAATGATACAATATCCATACCTATGATTACTCCAGAGATCAAATTAAGAACATTCCTCATTTGTTGGTTTGTCTCTGAGGAAAACACAAGAAAACAAATGCTAATCAAAAGATTAATGGGCTTCTCAATGTATAATACATTAACCACTGCTCAAACTTGGGGAAAAAAGAAAATAAAATCTCAAGTGAGGTGTTTCTAATACATTCCTGAGAAATATTGCACAGGTTTTTGGGTTCTTTTCATTGTGAATTGAAGCCTGTGAATCTTTCCCAACACTCTTACATCTATCTAGATAGAAGCATCATACGTAGAAATGTCCTTTATTCCAGGACAGATGAAACACCCTGCTTTGGTAAAACAAGATTTAGGTATTTCAAAAGGTTTCTTATCACTCAGCAACATAACTCCAAATGGGTCAGTACCTGAGAGGGTCATAAGAGATCACTGATTCAATATATCAACCATTGCATGGCTACAAGAGTGGGTGTCTATAGTAACCTCAAGCCTTTGCTTTCAGACATCAAATCTTTCTTCTGAAGAGCCATTGGAGAAATGAACATCTCATGTGTATGGTGTGTGGTGTTCAAATGGGAACATCAGCTTGCTCTACATTGCTGCTACTAATCCTAGGGAGGTTGGCAAACACCTTAGTCATGACCATGTGTATTTTAATACTTTAAGCCACTGATCAAGGAAAGCATTGTAAAGGCTGGACATTAGGTAGACTTTATCTGTAAATTTCTTGCAAGAATATTATTGGAGCATAGAAAACAACTGGTGGCAGGATCTTAGAATATTCCATAAATACTGAATGATGACTCCAGTATATTTAACTCTCTATATACTCCAGTATATTTAGAATTATTGGTTAATATTTGACCAAAAGCAGTTTTTTAAGTGTCTTTAAAAACTAGATGTAAAATTCTCTATCTGGTCTATGCTGTTAAATATGCTAATCAGTAGCTATGCAGTGGTTACAATTGACAATAACTAAGGTAAATACAAATAACAAGGTAGTTTTTGACTTGCACTGGCTAACACTGACATGTGGGCTGATGGCTACTGTATTGGATATGGTGGATGCCCCACATTTCCCTCAGTAGAGTTAATACCCAGATGCTATGTGATTCAAACACATATAATGGTATTTGCAAATGAGTCACTCCAGTTCTGCACATCTGCTTTAAGAGTCTTCCAATCTATGAGACACAAGAGATGGCAGGACAGGACTGGCATTTTTGCCTTCCCACAAAGTGGAAAGAATATTTAATCATGGTCATTTACCTGTGATATGAATGTGTATCTACTTTATATATATTACCCTTGATTAATGAGTTAACAAAACAGGAATTCTCAATAAAACATACATTTGAACCATATGTCAAGGGCTTGAACATAGCTCTCCCTACTTATCTCCTTAAATATCTTGATAATGAGCATCAACATTACTCTGACTTGGAGCACAGCAGATTGGAAGAAAAGCACTAAGCACAGAAGAACAAATATGCCTCCAATGGACACCTTTGGTTCCTTTGTCCAAGGCTATGGAAACTCCACAAGCAATTATATTCACAATCTGGATTAGCATGCATACCTCATCAGCTGAGGTTAATTACTGTGCCTAGACTACAACACTATTAATATACAAACTGTGTGCATCCTTGCAAAATGCTTCATTTGCTCAGGAACCTAATTCTTCCACACATATAAGATGAGCTGTGTGAGTTTACATGAAGTCAACACTGGAGCCAAGGCAGTGTATTATTTGTAATAGGACGCATTTCATTTTGAACAGCTAAAAACTTCTTCCAGAAGAATTACCTTCTAAAGTTACACTCAGGAACCTCTCATTACTTGCAGTTGTAGGAGAGATTAAAGCAAAATGTAGGCACATTGAGGTTTAATTATGTATGCTCATCTAGAAGGAGAGATAAGCTGGGGATCTGCCATTACCTTGATATTTGGGAGATAAATGGATATCTGAACAAATAAAAGCCTTTAGCTTCTGCAGCTGTCACTAACATATTTCACCCTAATTGCAAAATATTTATTTTGAACACAGGAACACACAGCAAGGAAGCTAACATCAGCTGGAGACAGCACTCTCAGTTGCTGACTTTTGCAAATTAACAACCCGAGTCATGTGGGAGAGAATAAGGATGGTTTTTATGCTCTTTACATGAGAAAGGAAGGAAAGAAGTAATAAAAGAAAAAAGGAAAGAAAACCAACGGGGATGAAAGAACACACAGAAGAAGGTAGAGGGTCATACATAGGCTTGCTCCATGGTTTCTCTATTGACAAAAACTATTGCATCTTACTGTGTGCCTTAGTGTCCACATCATACATAGCGCACTGAACTTAGAGGATATTTATTGAATAAAAAGAAAGAGTAAAATCACCCCAAAATAGTTATTGGATATGTTTCTTTATGAAATGTACATTGTGTCGTTACATGTGAGAAGCCAATGAACCCCCCAAGGCTCTTCCTTTTCTTCCCTTAACACTGGAGGGTTTTGAATTAGTCACATTATTGATATCATGGGGGTTTCTACAAGTTAAACATTCTCTAAATATCTGCTTACTAAACAATATAAAGGCATTAAGGAATCATAACAAAACTCTACTTCAACAAGACAGCCCACCCTCTCTACATATCTGTCAATTTTATCAACATTTACTCAACATCTGACTGCTAGGGAAGGAATGTACTGAGAGAACATTTTAAACATATTTATATACATTAAACCTATGCGCTGTATATTCTACAATCGGCAATCTCTTTATCTATTTAGTCCCATTCATTTCTCACACACACCTCCAACTACCAGCACAAAATCAGAAAGTGATGGGAGAGTGATATCGAAGGGAGCCACTTGGTATTCCTGATGTTGGGATTCTGGGGCCCTGAGTTGTGTGCTCCACCACAAAAGTGAGCAGGAAGTGAGCCAAAGGTCTGCCAGAAAGCACCTAGGTGTGCAATTAAGGTGGAAGCAACAATCAGGCAGAAACTTTGGTATTCTGACCACACATCACCCACTGCAATTCTTCAAATGAGGCAATCTGAGGCTCAGTTTGACCCTCTTCCTGCTCTCTGCATCTCCTTTTCTTTTTAAGAAGATTCTGGCATCAGAAGATGATAACTAAATGGTAATGTGTCATTGTTCTGATGAGTAGGGTTACAATTCTTGAGACAGATAGAAACATGTGAGAGGCAGCTGGATGGCAGATCAAAGGCATTTCCTGACCAGAAGGTAGAAAATAGCAGTCAAGACTTTCAGCAAATGCATTTACGAAACTGGAGGAGCTTCTTAGGCATTTATTATAAGCCAATTCAAACCCTTAGGGTTATTGAAGATTTTGTGAAAAGCACCTCTTAACTGACCAACTGTCAATTAGCAAAGGAGAAAATGCCTCAAGTACTACATTATGGTGATGATCAAATAAACGGGCTTTGATTACTATAATAACGGTGCTATAATGTATGAAAATCTTCAGTTTTAGATATGAAAAGAATTCGCAACTAGTGATCATCTATAAAATCTACCATAGAAGACTATGAGTATAATTGCTCAGTGATGCCAATTTACTTTTCTTCCTCCCGCTTCTCAGGTGATGTAACAATAACCATCACAGTTTGATCATGCTTATCTAATTTTCTTGATGACTTATCAACCTTCCAAGGATGTCTTTCTTCTGATATCTGATCATTGTATCAGTCAATAATTAGTCTAGGGATGAGAAATGCAGATTATATGACACTGGCTGAGAAGACATAGGACTCATAGTGGGTGTTTAGCCTTGTGTTCTGGTGTTTGATTAAATTCATGTGTGCATGTGTACACTCCTGAATTTACATATGCATTTTATGTGAATTATACATACAAACTTACATTCATATACATAAACGTGACTTTTTGATGTCTTATCTGATTTTACAACAGATGATGTACTTGAAACATTATTTAACTATTTTTGTACTAAATCAGCCTCCCAACACTTCAAAACAAATAAGAATAAGACTCAGGATTGCTGTGGGATAATGCTTTTGTACACTGGTTTAATAAAACACTGATTGGCCAGTAGCCAGGTGGGATAAGCAGACAAGGAGAATTCTGGGAAGAGGAAGGCTGAGTCAGGCGAAGCCAGCGAGCCACCTGTTAGTCGCCTGAGGATCAACATGTAAGGGCACACAGGTGAAGCCATGGAACATGTGGCAACACATAGGTTAACAGAAATGGGCTAAGTTTAAGTGTAAGAGCTAGTCAGTGGTAGGCCTGAGCTAATGGCCAAGCAGTTTTAATTAATATAAGCCTCTGTGTGTTTACTTGGGTCTGAGCAGCTGTGTACTGGGTGGGACACAGAAAAATTTCACCTACACAGAATGTCTGTCTAAAATGGATCACCTTCTGTATCAGACCCAAGCACTTGAAAAAGGCCCTTCCAAAGCATTGTTCACGCACCACTGGTCCTGGGACTTAGCTGAACATGCACTACTCTTCATTTTTCCTGACCTGTCTCTGAGAAGTCACCAAATTCATTGGGCCTTAACTGTGTCAGGTGTAAAATCATCATATTTGTTTGGGGAATGCCACAAGAGGAGGTATCACATACAAAGTGATTCTGCCCTTAACATAGTAGAGCACTCAAGTGTACTCATAGCTGTACCCTAGTTCATGATTTCTTTGTACCTGAACCCTATTTGGTGCTATTTCATGAAAATTAGTCCTAGTCATGAGCTTTCAATAGTTCTCAAGAGTAAGAACTTAAACATGGCACTAGAGATGCCTTGCTGGTATGCAGGTGATGTAGATCAGGAGAGTAACACAGTTTAGCCCTGTTGATTTGTCTACTGCATTCCCAAGTATTTGATTACACTTAGGAAAAGGACCTTCATTTGAACTTTCTCAATGCCTTGGTGAAATTATATAACACACTTGCATAAACTGAATTTGGTGCAGTGCCAATTCATAAATAAAAATAACAAATAAATATTTTATATATAAGCCAGACACTGTTCAGGCCTGAAAAATGGTATATTGATGTTTTCCAACTCAGAATAAGTATAATGCTCACCTCTTGACAGTCCTCTTGGCTGAGTTAGCAGGATTCAGCCAGTGACTGAATCAACTCTACTCCACATTCTGTTTCTATCAACCATGTCTCTTAAATATCCATCAAATACAATAATAAATATCCATCATTAAAATAATCTCTCTTTATTGTATGGCAAGGCAGAGCTTGAGGAATTCATATCTGATCTCACTTTCTTGTTGTCTCCTTGTTGCCAAATGGGCAGTGATTTGAGAGCTTTTACCTGCCAATCCTTCAGGGTCACATCAGCTTTCAAGCACAAGCCACATTCTTCTCCCGCTGTGCAGCCAAAAGCTGAGCATGTGGAGCTATGGGGCCTAGCTTTGTCTGCCCAACACGAGGTCTTCCTGGAGGGCACTTGCTCTGGAGATAACTGATCATCTAATCTTTGCTCGGTTAGCATTACAGTCTCAGTTTGCTGCTCCCAACCCGCTTCCTTTCTTCATTATATTCACAAGTATCAACTCTGCATCATAGTTGGAAGGCTAGGGTTTTCCTAGCCCAGCTTTACTTGCTTCCTGTCTTGTCTTCCACTCCTCAGACATACCTTTATTCTTGTACATTTGAATCAACATCTATTCCCCAAAGTACTCCACTCACACACATAGCAGCAGAAGACCAACCAAACCAAACTACTGGATCCGAGTTGATCCTGTTGGGGGCAAAGCTGTGTATCTGCCCTTCACACCTGGACTGACACCTGACAAAGAAAGGAACTTCACCTTCTAAGCCCCTTTATCTTTCTGCTGAGGTATCAGACTTATTTCAAATGTTTCAAATAAATAAAAGATTGCAGATTAAAAGGTTACCTGCCACAGCTGTATCTTTAAATGTTAAGCATCTTTTCAAAAATAAACACCTCACATACTTATTAGCTTTATAAATATCTAACACATTCCTTAATTCTTTATCAGCTTCAAAATGAGATCATACTTGATATGTGCACATGATGTATAGATACTGTCTAGGGTGATGAATAGATTTTTAAAATCGACTATCATGATGAATATAAAGGGTGTTAATTTCCCTTATAAAAGAGTTTAATATTATTCTCAGAACTCATTTTGTCATAGGCAAATGTACTGTAATAACAGTGGTGGAGTTGAGACTGGAGAAATAGAATTTCACAAATGGCTAAACAATTGATTCTTCTCTAGTTGTTTACTATGAATGTGAGTTAGAACATATTAGCTCACTATGATCAGACCACATTGTGACAAACTGATTATTCTCGTGTACTAGTGTTATGCCCTCAGAAGTTGATGCAGTCCATATTTCTGGGACACTTTGTAAATCATGTTTCACTACAGCAGAACCAAAATAATTTGGAATTTCTAGGTTCATTGCAGCTGCACAGATTTAAAATACAGCAGTTAGAATGGCGAGCTTTGATGTACTATGACTCTATCGTTTCCCTCCCATAAAGACTTGAACCTATAATCTCCTTGCCAAATCCTAAGTGTACTCATTGGGGCTTTGTTTTTATTTATTTTTTCAAATTCTTCTCTTCTGCCTTTTATTGCACAAAATGTTTTGGAAAATATTTAAGTTCATAAAATATCTAAAAATAATCTCAAAAAAGAACTACCTTTTATAATTTGTATTCATTGAATGAAAGTTTTTTAAATTTTCGTTCATTGTATGTGTATTTAAGGAGATGAAATGTGAACATTACAGGATCAGAAATTTGTTATGATAGTGAAGAAAGAAAGATGTCATATAGTTGGTATTTTCAGATGTAAGAGCAGGGTCTATCCATCTACAATGCAGATATCTAAGAGGAAAAGCAAAAGTGATGCTTCTGTTTGTCTATCAGCAGTTTGGTGCAAAGCCTATTGACTGACTTTAGGTGTGCAGGAAACACAAAATGCTCTGTCATTTAGCCTAAAAATTTACTCTGAAAGCAGAGGTGCTTGACTACTTTCGTATCAAGCCTGGAAACACAAGGCGTAATACATATTTCATTCTAAAGTGGTTTGAGTTTTATTTTATAGTGAATTTCACTCTATACAGGGGCAAAATGTATGTCATTTCTCTCCAGCCATATTAATTCTCCTTTAAGAAAGAGAAAACAATCAGACAAAGGATGTGAAAATTTATTAAATTCACACCTCTGAAATTTAATTTCTACTGTGATAGAATACCAGACTTTTCAAAGAATCAGGAAGTTATGACTGTTGCAAAAAAAAAAAAAAAAATTGCCAAGGGCATTGGGTGATGCTAAAATTCCCTCCGTGGAAGGGAAGCCCCAGCGCTTTTCAATCGATTCAGTTACTTTCTATTTGCCTACTCAGGCATGTTATATGAAAAAAACATAACCGAGAAAATATTGAGTCCTCCGCCTGAGCTTTAAGGTAGACTTTTTAGAGTATAAAAAGTAAGGGTGAGACACTGAAATTTAACTCGTATTATTTGTTTTTGAAGTTGCCTCTTTCCTTTGAAATTCTACAAGAAATAACTCTAGAAAATATTCTTTTTTCTTACTTTCCCCCCAATAAAACACGTTTAGAATGAGAGTTTCCTTCATGGAAGAATTTGAAAAACCAGAGACTGAGGCATGATGCACAGGGCCTGCTCAGGTCTGTTCGGGTCCTTTGTGTATATATTATGGCTTACTGTTCAGTATTTTTATGGGGTTTCTGAGTCTGTGAACAAGTGTGTCTCTGGTTTTTGTGCCTTCTTTTGGGGATCTTTTCCTTCTGTTTGTTTTGTTGAATTCTGATCTATTAGTTTTTGTTTTAGCTTATTATATTACATTGTATTTATTGTTATCCCTTAAAAGCCTGTTTTATTTCTAATGAGAGAAAAAAAGGGAGTGGATCTGAATGGGAGAGGAGATGCCAAAGAACTTGGAGGAATAAGGGAGGGGAACCCTAATCAGGATATAGTACATGAGAAAATTTATTTTCCATAAAAAGAAAAATGATTTGTTTTAATTATGTGTATATGAGTGTATTTGTGGGGGGGGGGCTTGCAAATGTGAGTGCAAGTGTCTGCAGAGTGTAGACAAGAGTATTGGGACCCTTAGAGCTGGAGGTTGTGAGCAGCCTAGAAGGGTGTTGGGAACTGATCTCTGTCCTTTTGAAGAGCAGCATGCCTGCTTAACCACTGAGCTGTCTCTCCAGCCCCAGAATTTTGAAATTCTTGTTCTTCCTACTTCCCGCCCTTCCCTCACCTGTGCCAGACACTTCTGTTCCAGCCCAGAATGCCATTCTGGGAGGAGGAGCACAGGTGGCTTTAGAGGTCTTAGCAGCAGGGTGCCCCCATTGTCACAGCTGAGCAGGAAGAACTGGTATGCTGGTCTAACCTGTCTTCTTCTCTCACCTAGCATTTTCTAAAACAACCATCCAATGTTCCGTGTTACCAAAACAAAATGAAGGGGTAATACCGCTGCAGCTTTGTGAACCTGCTAACACTTGCTAATTATTTTAACTTTTCAGCTCCTCAGGGTTTAGGCCGTGGTACATGGTGTAGAATCTGTTAGGATAAGCACCACCCTGCACTCGGGATTGCTAGTAACATATACTCAGGAATGAACTTTGATCAAATCTATACTGCTTAGCTACTTGCTGGGATTTCTTAGGGTAGCAACCTTTTGGAGAGTTAGATTTGGTTCACATTTACTCCTTTAGATATTTATATACTGGTGCACTGCACCAGAGGTCCTGAATGCCCCACTTTTATCCAATTGATAAGTCACATAGCTTATTTTCAACCACGAAGTATGTTTTCAATTAAAGAAAAGGAAAAAGAATATTGACTATTCGAAAGCTAAACAGAACATTTTATTTCACAAGTTATACTTCCTTTATTTGGAAACATGTCCAAGCTAAAGAAATTTTTGGAATAGTGATTTTATCTTTCTGAATGAAATCTTAGATAGCTTTTCTGCAGGCTTCTCTAATTTTGGTGGTGTTCTGTACACCTAGACTGTTTGGAGTGTGTTGTTTATTTTGTTATTCTTGTTTAAAGGCTTTTCTTTTCATTTACTCTGTGTGTGTGTGTGTGTGTGTGTGTGTGTGTGTGTGTGTGTGTGTGTATGTGTGATACATACAAACCAGGACAAGTATGTGGATGGCACTGGTGAACTTCTGGAAATCGTTTTTCTATTTCTACAGTGTGGGGTCTGGGGCTCACATCAGATCGTCAGGACTGACAGTAAGCACCTTCCCCACTGGCCCCTAGAGTGTTTTCTTTAAGGACACACAATACTTTGATAGATAAATTGTTTGCTGAATTCCACATTTACATGCAGCTGAATCAACCTCAGAGATATGAAAGAAGGCAAAATTGGTTGTGGTTAGTGTTGCTTTTCTATCCAGTGGTATATTAACATCACTGCCTCCTTCCCATCATGCTGCAAGTTCATTTCCCACGGTGACCCGCACTCTGGGATCAGGATAGCAATTCAGTGTATGTAGGTAGTTTTAGGAAAAGCTGGAGTACAGATCTCCAAAAAGGTAGAACTAAACCTCCAAAGATGTCCATTTATGTAGAAACAGCGAGACGGACAGTAACAATATTGGCATTCTCTTCTGGAAAGGGAATGCAGATGTTGATCAGGGAAAAAATGGCCATTTCTGGCATTTAGCAATTACAAATGCTTGATGAAGTGAACTGGGTTGAACTCCCCTGCTATATTAACTTGGCTTGCATATGGAGAAAAGTTATTTCAAAGTCAAGAGCTAGAGAAGTTCCACACAGTGTTTCACCATGTGCAGAATCACGATGTTTGAGATTCCTTTTTAAGCACAAGGGGTCATTACAAGATCAAGACTCACATCCCAATCCAGAATACACACTACTTCATGAGCACCCTTTATTGTGTGTCTACGCTTCACATTTCATTTACTAAAATGTGAACATTCGTATCCGGAATATTTCTTATCCTGCTTATGAAATTAGAGGGCTTAGTTTTGATTTAAGGTCCGTCCCAAGCAACTAAAGAGTTAAAGGGGTGGGGGGGGGTGCTACAAAATGGCTCAGATAATAAAGGCCCTTGCTCCCAAGCCTGAGAACCTGAGCCAATCACTGGTGGAAAGAAAGAACCAATCCTTGCCAGTTGTCTTCTGACCTCCATACATGTGGCTCTGTGGCAAGCACGAGCACACACACACACACACACACACACACACACACACACACACCATACACACTCCAAATAAATAAACAAAAGTAAAAAAATTAGATAAAGGAGGGCTTGTTAAAAGAAATTCATTCGTCCATGGGAGGCTTCCTCTATGCCAGGCACCGGCCTAAGTGATGTAAGCAGTGGTCTCATGACCGCCCGTCTGACGGTCGCTGTCCCGAATGGCGCCTTCTGCTCAAGAATGTCTTGATTAGTTAGATCTGTACATTTTTTAACTTAATGAAGGAACCAAGTGTGGCAGCGATCCTCATCCCATTGCACACACAGAACGTGTCATGTATGAGGTTATGTTGGAGAGAGCAGTACAGGTAGGTGCTGTGGATATCATTCTGTATAAATAAAGTGCTGATTGGCCAGTAGCCAGGCCGGAAGGATAAGGTAGGCAGGACAAGGAAGAGGAGGATGCTGGGAATAGGAAGGCTGGGAGGGGACACTGCCAGCCGCTGCCATGAGAAGCAACATGTGAAGACACCGGTAAGCCACAAGCCGTGTGGCAAAGTACAGACTAACAGAAATGGGCTAAATATAAGAGTAAGAGCTAGACAATGGTAGGCCTGAGCTAATGGCCAAGCAGTTTAAATAATGTAAGTGTCTGTATGATTATTTTATACGTGGGTTATGGGACCGCGGGGGCTTGGTGGAACCTGGAGAGAAGGTCTCCAACTACAGGTAGGGTTTGCCCAGGGGTCAGTTGTCATCCCACTCCACACCTCTGCTCTGATCCGGAAGACCCCACGCTCTACTGATAAGGATTCTTATTTAAATGAGAGTGAAATTTCCTGTGGTGCCCCTTAATCAGCGGCTACTTTCTTATCCCACACATAGCTTAGCCTCTCTATATACTTATTTCAGTACGTGGCCTACTCCGTAGTCAGATGATAACCGTAATCACACGAAATGCCAGCCCTGATGCTCTGAACTTGGTATAGCATGTCTACACAGCCATTTCCCTGAAGACGTTTATTCATGCAAGCACCCAGAAGTGAAGTTCCAAAATTATAAAAGTAGAGGCTACAGCAGCAGGGCTTTCACTGAGGAAGACGAGGAAGACCAAGGCGCAGTTTATAACTCCTTCACGTTAATTTTTCCCCGTTTATCTCTTAATGATACTCATAAACACAACATCTTATTGATTTGTGTGTGTGTGTATGTGTGTGTGTATGTGTGTGTGTATGTGTGTGTGTGTGGTTGTTGTATTGTCATTTTAATACGTTATTTAATCAGAAATGAGGCACCACCTGTAAAGGGAATGGATACTTACATGTATCATAATGACAAAGGTATTTTAAAAAGTGAGTGTGCACCTCACAGGCCTTGGTTGTCTATTTAGTTTTATATTAACTCTCTGTCTGGAGGAGTTTATCAGGGTTCTGCTACTGTATCCAGGCCCTGTTTTTTTAGCTGTGTTGCTTTGCAGGATGCTAAAAACCGCAACCGCAGCTCTTCTGAACCTTAATCCTGCCTGGGCAGCCTTTAAATATTTTAAAGAGAAAACAGAAGCGAAAGCTCTTTTAGGTTGAACCATCATCCAATACAAGTAAAGGTTTAGCTTCTTTTCTTGTCTCCTTCTGAGGAGTGAAATCTGTATTCAGGATGTGATGCT
Organism: Onychomys torridus; assembly: GCF_903995425.1. NCBI lineage: Eukaryota > Metazoa > Chordata > Mammalia > Rodentia > Cricetidae > Onychomys > Onychomys torridus. The sequence continues at coordinate 35,626,380 of NC_050465.1, forward strand.
GCTTCTGAAGTACTTGGAGAATCAGAGAAAATGGGCCATTTTCATTTTAATGAATCATGCTGGAGAATAAATTTACATGATGTTAATACTGAGACCTGGAGGATGGTATGTTATAATGCTCATAATAAAGGATTTAGGAAGCATGACAGTTCTGGGCTATGAATTCTGGTAAGCCACTCATGTGTGACTTTGGATAAGTTGCTTGAGCTCAAGGCTTCCTGGTAAATTAAGATGGAAGGCTAGGGAGAAGAGGCAGCATGTGAGGAAAGGCAGCTCTGTGAGGACAAAAGAAGGTAAACACAGCACCGGGCTTGGCTCTGCACAGGCTCCTTGGAACTTTCTACACAGAAAACTGCTGCGCACACTTGGGGGTCCTTCCTTGTGGGCGGTGCTCCTGAAGTGCAGCTGACAGCAGGTGAAAGGCTTTCCTCTCAGAGGTGGTGGTGGGCAGCAGCCTCACTAGGAGGTAAATGGTAAAGCTTGCAAGAGGGTGGTTGGCTCCTTCTCTCCCTTCTTTGTCAACTGTGGAATCTACAACAGTTCATAATTAATAACCCTACTAAAGAGGAATGTGAAGAGGAAATCCATGTCTGTGCAGACAGAGGGAAGGTGGACTGGACTCCCAGAAGCACACTGACCCAGTGGAGTTCCAGAAGCCATAGAGACAGCTGGCTTGGAGAAGTGCAGAATGCAAGCTCATGAATGTGCTCTCAGGGCCCTTCAGAGGAGACGTCACTGCATGCGCCGGCTCATCAAGCCATCAGTTCGCCAGACAGCTCTGGACATCACAGGGTTTATTTGTGTAGGTGGTATCTCTTGCCCAAGTGTGATAGATTCAGAGAGGCCTTAAAACGGCTACTGTGTCTAGTAGATTGTCTTATCCTACTGGGCATCGATTTCTTTATTAGAAAAATGGAAAGCCATCCAGCACTGCAGACCATTGCAAAGACCAAAGGACTTATAGATAAAAAAAATACATTTGTTATTTTTATTAAATGTGCATCTTTGGCCAATTTAAATAATAAGATCAGAAATAAAAAGGAACAGTTAGGAGGGTATAGGAACCAATGATAGTTATCCACAACTGGAAGGCATTTCAGGGTCCAGCACATTAATTCAGTTGTTTATTCAATTTGTCTTCCATTCATAATCCCTGTGCATTATAGTCATCTAATATAAGGATATAAAAAACACTGAAAGCTTAGATCTCTCCAAAATCATTTATGACATGCAATCTTCTGTCTATTTTAGAAAAGGAAAAAAAAGCCTCTGGCTAGGTTTTTGTCCTGAGTCAAAGTTTACATAGGCTTATTTCAAATCAGTGATTATCAAAATTGCTTACAAGTTGCATGCACAGTAAATATTGTTGGTGTAATTCTCACGTCTTTCATTTTATTTTACGTTTTATAGTGTGTATAATTCACCTTCATAATTCTCCAAGAAAATGCAATGGGCTATTACAATAGTCCAGCAATGAGATGATGTTCATGGTTTTAAAGCATGTTCATTGTAATAATCAAATGTTGTGTTGCACCCGTATTATGGTAGTGGTCCTGATATCAGTGAATTACACACATACCTCACTGGAGGGATATGCCACCTCCAGCCCTGATATACTTTTTCCTCATGCAAACTACCTCAAACTGCTTTTGACCCATGTGAATTTCTAAAGACATGAGCCTTGAAATACTTTGTTTCCTTAACATATAGGATTATAGGATTGTATGTTATACATAGGGGAAAGGCAGAACAAAAGACAATTTTCTCCTTTAGTAGAATATGTATAAAAAAACTAGATATCATCTACTAGAATGGATTTTGGAAGAAAACAATTGAAGCCTAACCTTTTAACATTAAAAATTCCACATTAGAAATGAAACTAAAATTTCAATCTAGAAGCTCAAAAGTATACCTTTGCGTTTGAAATATACTTAATTATGAATACTGACTTATTTAAGCTATGTTTATTATAAATTTATTTGTACCCCACCCTGGGCAAGGATTTTAGGAGGAAAATCAAGATAAATCATTAAAGAGAATATTTTTGTCTGTTTATTGGGAAACATATAAAGTAATTCATTCACTTATTCCCTAACTTTGCAAAGTGTTTAAGCCCAGTCATGATGGCTGCAAGGAAGAATATGCAACCACCCAGACAGGAAATGTCTCAATCCTGTGAAGGTTGCAAGGTGGGAAGAAATCAAACACAAGTCAAAATGTGGAGTGCAATCTGTGGAACAAGCCCTGGTCCCATGTGGTTGGTGGACCAGTCCGACTCAGGAAGATAAAGCCCACAGTTCTCACAAGCAAAATCCAGACATTTGGAACAAGGAAAGGAGAATGGAGACGATATGGGACAAAGTTAGAAGAGAAGAAGACTGTGAAGGGTGGGATTGCTCATGATCCAAGTACATGCTGCACACTTGCATGAAAAATCATAAGAAGCCCATTGTACAATTAATGTACTTGGATAATATACTTAAGTGTGTGAATTCTTTTACCTGGTGTGTAAGTCCCAACAGCAGCTGAGTGAGAAATCACCTTAGGGATAGTATGTACAGCTGCAGAATTATCTGTGGGGCTAGAGTTTAGAGACAGCCCATCAAAGCTTTGTTTGTTTAATAAACCTAAGGCGTAGTGCCAAATTGGTTAAATGTACCATGTCTGAGTTCACTCGAGCATGTTACTGCAGTGAAATTAAAGAAGAAACAGAAAGGGAACTGATCCATTATAACTAGCTACAATAAAGGGCACTAGATTATATTAAAACTTTTCTATATTTGATGTACAATATGTGTGATGCTCACAAACACAGTTTCTGAAAATTTCTTGATGTCTTCCTGGCTGACTCAGATCCCTGTATTGCCTCTGTTGACTTCCCATGTTAATATCTTTATCAATACAACCGTATTTTAAATTATTCATTATTTCCACACTGTATGTTTTATCTATATGCTTGAATATAATAAAGAAATTCTTGTTTGTGAAGCCATGAGCAAATTTGTTTCTATGAAATTAAAGCTGGGAGGCAGTGTTTACTCCAATTCATTCCTGTTTCTCCTCCTTTAGCCAAGCCTGATTTAGAGAAGACAAAATCCTTCTAGTGTCTTTCTTTTCCTCCGGCGGCTTGATTCACTAAGAAACTGAAGCAATTTGGTGTCAGATTTCCTGTCTAGAGTTCAACAGTGAGAAAACTGTTCCCTGTGGGGGAATCTGGAAGGCGATGGAATTGTAAGGATACCGTTTCTATCACTTTAAGAAATTTACCATCGCTCAGAAACTATAGGACTTTCCCCCCATAAACTTTAAAGGGTATTATATTGTGCTTGTAGGTAAGAGGGGACTGAATCCATGCACAAACTGGTGAGAGAGCCGTGAAAAGGAATCTCATGCCTTTGTGAACACTGCCTATATCTCTCACAGTCTTGAAAATATGAGGTCACTTGAATTAACTGCTGGACCCCCTGTGTGTTTCTAGGTACCTGGATGGCTGAATTTACAAAAAAAGAAAAGAGGAGTCCCACCCAATCTGATTAACAGAAACAGAGGGTGACAAGTGGATCAGGGGAGTTGACCTGGATAGCATTATCGGTTCCCTGTAACTGGTGAGATCTGCACCAGCCGCTGTGAAAGTAACACACAGGCAGAAAGCCAGGCAAAGCTACACCAGTTACTATACCATCTGAGAAAACAGTTGTGTGTCTCCAGTCTATCTGGACAAGCTCAGGTAATCAAGCTTGTTCCATGCCCGTAATTCGTGTTCAGTCTTTGCACCTTTCAGTCTTCTAATGTTCAAAGTTTTCCTACCATCTCTGAATGTGCAATGTGGATCACATGTATTTCAAGTATCTCTTGGAAAATTCTTTGGTCTTTGTCTTGTCTCTACACTTGCCTTTTCTTCCAGAAGTCTTTCTCTTCTGAAGTCAGAAACACCTCATCAGTCCCTAACCCAGCTATAAACCATGCCTGCCTGGCTACAGAATTAACTAGGTTGTGTGATCTCCTAACATTCAATGAACTCAGTCTGTTTCATGGTTGCAGCTCTTAATCCACTTGCCATACTAGGCACCTAGTAGATATTTGTTTAATAAACACGTGTATTGAAAACTGAGATAGATATGACACCTGGGTGTCGAAGCAGCCTTCTGTTCTAATTCTTCACTGACTGTAGGGTATCAAGACGTAGTCCCTTCTCCCTGGACTCCAGCACCATACCTCCTAACCTTCTTTCCTTCTCTGTTTCAACCCCCTTGGCTCAGGTAGTCTGTCTTCCCAGCCCCGCCCATGCATCTCCTAATTGACCTAGTTACTTAGGAAGAAGAATTAGGTAAAGCAGCTTGGGGACCAGCAGTCTTAGTCTTTTGTTCTCCCAAAGGAAAGCTTGATTGAATATTTCCCAAGACAGGGAGGAGAAGTTTGATCTTGAAATCCTTGAGAACTCCAAAGAAGGCAAGTTATAAGAAAACAGATCTCTTCTCTTGACAAGTCCCCAGGCACAGGGCACTATCATAAAAGGAACTCTTAGAGCTGTCTTTACCACCCTTTGCCTTTACCCAGATGTTGCAAACTAACTTTCCGGAGAACAGCGTTCTCAATCCACAACTACCTCTGGTCCCCAGAACAAGCACCACAGTGGGAGCACAGGCACACCCTCATGAGTGTGCATGGATACTGCTGAGTTAAAGTTGTCTTTCTAAGCTGCGTGACTTGATCTAACCACTTCCAAATTTTCATCTCCTCATCTACAAAATGGAGATAATAACATCAACTCCACAGGATCACCGAGAGGAATGAAAAAGGTGGACAATAAGTCAAATGCCAACTGCTTAGCACATGAGAATGAGGAAGCTTAAGAAATTGCCCCACCTGCGCCTATAAAACAAACTTATTTTCTTCCTCCATGAGTTGATAGCCTAACTAAATGTGTGTCCGTTTCTTTCCTCCTTAAGAAAGCTTTAAATCCATTAATTAAAAGTGAAATTGTCCTGTATAATTCTATCCATAACTTACCTGTTTCTTTTTCTATAACAGCACAGAAATTAGAAATGCTATGTGATATTTTGAAATCTCTCCTGTTGTCTCTGTGTGATCAGCCTGATTGTCAGGACTTAGTGGACAAGGTCATCATCTGCTCTAAAGTGCTCATGGAGGACTTAATACTAACATACCAAAAGTAAACAATGAGAGGCTATTGGCTCAACAATGGAAGGAAATACTGAAAAATAAAAATTGTACATTCTTTATTGGAGTGACTCTAAGTTTTCCCAGAATTGTTTATTACTGTTCCTGAGTACTAATTTTAATTGTGGAAGGAATGTAAGAGAGACCATTCATAAAATTTTTGGCATTGCAATGTATCTTTAATCTTTTGCCGTGAAATATCATCACAGCCAAACCCAGTGATATAATAGAATGTAATCTATTATCATAACAAGTTGCTGGGACTCAAATCACTCACCATGGCAGTTTCTTGTCATCTTGCCATGCCCAGGCTCTCCCTCTACTGTGTGTGACATAAGCTAATTTACATGTTTTCTGTATAAAGGAAAATCAAAGAAGTCTGATCATTGATGTAGGAATATCAGGAGTAGCTTAAAATTGATGCATCATGTTTGCCTACTACATTCAGTATGCAAATGAGTGGGTGCATTTGCATATTAATCTATTACAGTTTTAATCATTTTTGAAAGTGCCCATTTCCAAAGCTTAGGTGCCACAGGTAGTTAAACAGCTAAATTAGAAATTGACTAGAACAGGTATGATGGCCCAGGTGTCTTGTTAGTCATACACAGGATTTTTATAGGATTAAAAAAAGGCTTCTCTGCCTTGACAAGGGTTATTCATCTACATCTAAAACTGGCAAGACATTACTACTTTCATGGTCTATTCCTGTCATTCAATACACCATGAACTCCAGAGCTCTGTTAATGTGTTGGAAATATTACATATGGGAGATGGGGCAGGCAGCATCTGTCCTTCACACTCAAGCTGCTCTTTCTGCTCCAGTCCTTTGGACATTGTTGTCAACTCCCTGTTCCCAAGACTAACTCGAAGTAGTATCACACCTGCTGTAAGGCTTAAGGGCTCTCAGCAGCCAATCCACAGTAGCACTTGCGGTAGACTCCCTCATGTGTGGATGGCTGTTTAACAGCTTCTATCAAATGCCTATTCCTGAATGACAGTTACACCCAGCTAAGCAGAAGTAACACAGTATGGGAGACCATAGAGATTATTAACACAGTACATCAGCTACCAAAACAGTTAGGGTTTTCCCAGCCCAAATTCAAACCTAACTTACTAAATTTGTAGCTGCATGATGGGGGAAAAGATAATAAAGCATGAGCTCTCTGCCCACACAGAGGGTGGGGTGGGGGGGAGGGGAAGAGGGAGGGGAAAGGGAGTGAAAGTGAGGGAGGAAAAGAGGAAAAGTTACTTTCTTTGCTTGTCAGCTTATTCACACATTTTAAATTAAACTCTTAATAGCCAAGCACAAAGAGCAAACACTCGGCAAGTGGACTGGATGTAGCATTTCCTGGGAGGCTTTCATGGAATTCTGGTTTATTATGTCACTTTATGAGCAAGAAGATTTCATTTTTTTTGAAATGCAATTTATCTGCATGAAAATATTAATTTGGAGGTTATTATTACAGCATTGGATATCAAAGTAATTCTCCAGCTTGTTAAAACCCATGAAACGCTATGTGCCTTTCATGCCAAAGTATTTACAATCTGGGAGGGAAAAAGAGATAAAATTCTCCCAGTCCAGGGCTATCTACAGGCTCACACTCTACTTCCTGCAGAAGACATGCATTGCAGCCTCTTAACCATTTTTTTTTTTTCAAGATCGTTTGATTACTTCCTCCCAAATGTTTCAAAAACAGTTTGTTTTCTCAATTAGACATTCAAACAACCCAGGTTTTGAACTTTATGGTTTTCAGATTTTCCCCTAATGGTAAAGTTGAGTTACAAGAAACAGCATTTCAGAAGGTTGGCTCACTATTTACTGTTCATGGCAATTCCTGTTGTGATATCATATCATATATCTAATTGGGTAAGTAGAAGCATATCAAACTTTACTATGCTACTCAGAAAATCAGTATTTTCTATTTATATGCAGGTTTATTTTATATTATCAAATGACACTTCATATTTACTAAGTGTGTGGTATTGAAGTGTAATTGACATATTATTTAGAATTTGAAGAAGAAATCTATGGATAATGTAAATAAATGATCAAGAAAATATTTTTTGTTTGAGTTTTGCTTCTCTATTTGGGTCACTATTTTTGTTTTTGTTGATTAGAAGCTGGTATTCTAGTTTGCTTGCTTTTTTGTCACTGTGATGAAGCATACCAAAACAAATTTGGGGAGGAGAAGGTTTATTTCACTTTACATGTTATAATTCATCAATGAGGGAAGCCAAGAAACTAGGAAGCAAGGAATGAAGCGAAGACTAGAGAGGAACACTTTTTACAGGCTTGCTTAGCCACTTATCTTATAGAGCTTAGACATCCTACCTAGGGATGGCACTGTTGACAGTAGGTTGGCCCCTTTTGCATCAATTAATGATCAAGAAAAGGCCTCAAAGACATGCCCAGGAGCAATATGATGGAGGCAATTCCCCAGCTGAGGTTCCCTCTTCCAAGGCAACTCTATGTTTGTGGCATATTGTCAGCTGAAGATAACTATGGTGGTGGCCTTAGAGGGAGATACTGATAATTAGTAAACAGACTAATGCCCTTCCAAAGTGTCTATTTCCTAATCCTCATAAATTTAACTAGGTTATCTCACATATTAAGGGGCCTTACATATATGAATAAATACGTCGAGATGGAAAGATTATATTTGAATATCTATTTGGACACTTACACAAGAGGGGCAGAGGATGAAATTAGTAGATGTCATGACTGTGGGGATAAAGAGGGGTGAAAAGGAGCCACAAACAGAAGAATATGAGTTGCCCTTTGAGTTGGAAGCCTCAAAAAGAAAGGTTCTTCCTTGGAGCATCAATAAGGAAGCAGCTCTCAGGAAGCCCCGAAGGATTCATCTGGGATCTCTGACATCCAGAGCTCTTCCCAAAGCCATTGTTTGTCAGACACACACTTTGTGGCCCTATGCTTCAGGAGCAGCAGGAAGCCAACACAAACTGCTCAGTTAGGTTCTGTCTGCCAAAGGGGTGGACAGAGGCGCACACCTCTGCTGTGTTCAGAAGGCTTCCTCCTTGACTAAGGGTTTGTGAAGCAGGTGTCCTTCCTGCCATGCGTGTGTCCACTCTCCTGTACTCACACTTTTCTGAGAAGAAATGCATATTACACTGTGGTGATACTGTGTTTCCCAAAATATTGTGAACCCTAGTAAACTTATCTGGGGTCAGACAATAGAACAGCCACTAGATACAGAGGCAAAAAAATGGTGGAGCGCGCACACACACACACACACACACACACGCACGCACGCACGCACGCACGCACGCACGCACGTGCGCGCGCCTTTAATCCTAGCATTCCAGAGGCAGATCCATCCAGATGTCTGAGAGTTCAAGGCCACACTGGAAACAGCCAGGCATGGTGACTCACACCTTTAATCCTAGGGAGTGACGGCAGAAAGCAGAAAGGCATGTAAGGTGTGAGGACCAGGAACTAGAGCCTGGTTAAGCTTTTAGCCTTTTAGCAGCAGTTCAGCCCAGATTCATTCTTCATGAACACTCAGGCTTCCAGTCTGAGGGAACAGGAACAGCTGAGGAACTGGCAAGGTGAGGTAGCTGTGGCTTATTCTGCTTCTCTGATCTTCTAGCATTTACCTCAATACCCAGCTCCAGGTTTGTTGTTATTAATAAGACCTTTTAAGATTTGTGCTACATCACACAAAGGGTGTGTGTGATTGGTAGGTGACACAGTAGGTGGTGAGGAAAATCAAAAACGCAAAAGTGGAGACCAGTCGATTGTGCTCTAAGTGTTTGGGGATGGTATTTGAGCTGGATTTAAGACTTTAAAAATACATCTTGTTTCTATAGTTTGTAGCAATGTTAGTCATAATAATTTCTCGATTGGATATGTTATGATTATGACTTCTTCACTACAAAGAAGGTTCAGTTGATATTCTTAAATAGACCTTCTTGTTTCTATATAACATCCCACCTTTCATCAGATTTTAGAAAGCTTGAGTTCCTCATTTCTCAGAGAAGTAACTGTTGCTTTAAAAGTAGTTTTTTAAAAAAATACCATAGGACCAAGGAGATGGGAATGGAGGGGAGGGGATGGGGGGAAGGTGGTGGCGGGAGGGGGGAGGACAGGGGAACCCATGGCTGATGTGTAAAATTAAAACACAAATATAATTTTAAAAAAGTAAAAAGAAATAATAAAAAATACCACAGGAAACCATTTAGTTACATTTTGAAAGATGTCAACACAAAATATTTCTTCTTCCTTAGGTGAGGCTGCATGAGAACCCACAGATGGCCAAGCCAGAACTTTCCTGGGAAGTTGTATTACTCGATGATACGTGGACCAAACCCAATCAGATGTTTGTCACTTCTGGATCAACTGTCATTCTTGAATCCCAAAATGAAACCTGTGTTTCCCCTCTTTTCGTTCCTTCCAAACCCCTGGATTATTTTCACATTCATTTTATTAGCAGGGAATCAGGCAATTCTCTGCACACCTATATTTAAATATCATGAACTTTATATTGTCTGGTTACTTTCTAAAATATATGTGTGCATTGTTGTTAAGCACGTGTGCCATGGCATGCACGTACATGTCAGAGAACAACTTGCAGGAATAAGTTCCCTTTCTCTACCTGTGAATTCTAGGGACTGAGTTCAGGTCATCCAGCATGGTAGAAGTTCCTTTACCTACCTACCATCCCACCAGACCATGGGTGCTTCATTTTAATATACTTATTCGCTGGAAGGGAGTTTGTTCACTCAATTTTTAAAAAATGCATGGAAAGGAGGCCCAGTGAGAGATTTTAATTCAAGTGAATTTTAGGAGGGTGTCTGCTTAGAATGAAAGGCTCAGGTAGCTTTGGGACTTAAGAAAGATACAAAGATGATGACAGACAGCTTTCCGGGCATGGCTCTTCCTGTTTCTTTGCTTTTGTTCCTGTTTTAGTGTGTGGTACAGACTTCTGACCTACCTGTGTATGATGAAGTGTAATATCACTAAGTACCAAATCAAACCCTTTTCAAGTGGCATTTCAGCTCATTTAAAATAAAAATTCTCATTCATAATCTCTGTCCCTCCCCTTGCCCTGCTGTGTTTGTGTGCATGCACGTAGTCAGTAAGCCTGTCTTAGCTTTTACTTTGTCTTTAAGCTATATGTGGCTAAAGGATGACCCTCTGAGTCAAGGAAGAATGAGATACAATTTTCAAATTTGAGATCCTTCTTGTTAAAACAGAGTATATCCTATCAAAGATCACATGTGAAAGTTTAGTCAGATTTTTATTTGTATTCATTTAAACCTCTTTAAAAGCACCTTGTGATTTTAATGTTTTATTAAGAAAATATTCTGAAGCCTCCTCTCCCTTCTCTCTAGTAACTGTTAGACTCATCCTCAAGAATGATTATACTTTCTATTTTTGTCTTCATTCGCAAAGGCCATGGCAATCAATAATAGCTGTAAAATAATGCGGAACAATTAGTTTTTCTTGCATACCCATAATTTGTGTTGACATCAATTGGCATTAGGTGATGCGTATATCACAGACAGGCAAATTAGGCTGCTGATAATTAAGTTTCAGACTCTCTGCCTTCATCTTAGTAGTTTTTGCCTCAAATAAAGGATTTTTGAAAATATTGAATGCTATCATTCGACTAGCTGCCAAAATAAATTTATTTTTTCTAGAACCCAGTGAATTTTTACACTTCACTTCCTTAAAATATAAAATGAGTGAGTATATTTGAGGTTTATCTCACAACTGCTTGTGTGTCTATCCAAAGTGAGACTATGATTATCTTCATAACTTCACATCTCCTTGATGAGTCCACGTATGTAAGACAGAGTTCTCACATAAATTCAAGTACAATATTTGGTTTTAAGAAAGTGAACTGACTTCCATCCTTTGTGAACAGAAACAGAAGAGAAGAGGATGGGAGGAGTAAAGAGGAGGTGGGGGTGGGAAGAGAGGAGAGAGGGGAAATTTCCATTGGGACATAAAATAAATGAAAATGTTTAATTAATGAAAATAAAAAAGAAAATGAATTTAGATAACAGGGCTGCAGTTAACACAAATGCACTTAGGTCTTTATAGCCAGTGATGACCAGGTGTGTTCAAGCTTTTCCTTCATCCTTCATTTCTTTATGTTAGTTTGCTATTTCTTCCCTGCTCTACTTCCTGAAGTCTTTTTGCGGTAGGATTCCTAGTCCATAGCCAGCTCCTCTTGCTTGTACACAAGACAGTCCTGTTTAGTTAATTTCCTCTCATGCTACATCAGTGTGGGTTACTCAGCAATTTAGAGGAGAGGAAATAGTTGGAACCATAGAGAAGTGCATGCGTTTGATGTGTGGCTTGTGGTTTCTCAACATTTATATCAAACTCCTAGATAAGGAAGATCGATTTTATGCACCCACTATTTGGGTTTGGAAATTGATGCTCATTTTAGTAGCAAACCAAAAATTTTGAAGATCTTACATGATTTAGGTGATAGTGTAAGAAGGAACAGAATTTATATTCATTCACCACCATGTTTATTGGAGATAGTGAAGGGTTTTGCACTTGTGTCCTAGTCATGTTTCCACAAAAGCCACTGATAAAAGCAACTTGTAGAAGGAAGGATTTATGCTGTGGGATGTTCTGTATGTCAAATGTGTTGCTCTGATTGGTTAGTAAATAAAACACTGATTGGCCAGTAGCCAGGCAGGGAGTATAGGCGGGACAAGCAGAGAGGAGAATTCAGGGAAGTGGAAGGCTGAAGCAGAGAGATCTGCCAGCTGCCGTCATGACAAGCAAGATGTAAGGTACCGGTAAGCCATGAGCCACATGGCAACTTATAGATTAATAGAAATGGATTAATTTAAGATAAAAAAGTCAATAACAAGAAGCCTGCCACGGCCATACAGTTTATAAGTAATATAAGCATCTGAGTGATTATTTTATAAGTGCACTGTGGGACTGCAGGAGCTTGGCAGGAGCTAGAAGAGAAAAACTCCAGCTACAGATTTATTTGAGCTTTTAGTTCCAGAGGATTCCTTTCATCTCAGCAGGGCTGTGTGGTCGGAGGCAGGCATAGAACAGCAAGCTGAGAATTCACACTTTAAACCACAAGTTCAAGACACTGAGAGCAAACTGGGTGTGGCTCAAATTGCTGAACCTCAAAGTTCATCCCTAATATATTAAGAGAGTACCACCAGCTGGGGGTCAGTTATTCAAGTGACTGAGATGATGAGACATCTCATTCAAACCACCAAAACTTGAAAAAGAAGAAAACCAAGGTTGTCCCCATTAGAGGGCAGGCATTAGAATCCATCTGTCCACCTGCTGCTTTTCTTTGGAAGCTCCTCAGTGACCTATCTTGTGCACATGACACAGTAGGGAAGACTTATTTTCTGAAATAAATGTCATGGAATTTAGGGAAAGTATGGCTTTCTTTCCTGTAAACAAATTCTAAATGTATGCTTTTAATTGGTAAATAAGACCATAAACTTTGCTAATTTATTTTTGAAAGTGTTTATTGGCTGTTGGGAGGTAGCTCAGTTGAGGACCAGCTTGATGAGCAAACATGAGGACTTACATCTGGTCTCTCCAGAGCTCACATGAGAAAGCCAGTCATGATGGTATGCTTTGGCTTGTGTGTGTAATCCAGTGCTAGGAACACTGCATGCAAAAAAACTGCTATTGAGATACTAAACTTATTAAGTTGTGAGGAAACAATAGAAACCTAGAATTTCCCTGCAGTAAATAAATGTAGAAACAACAAAAAAGATAAAACATAAATTCTTGGCATGTAAGAAATCTACCACTAGTTTACTTTGGAGTCAAAGAACAATTGTCTTCCCCAAATGGCACGCTGTGTAAATTAGTGGGTGGCAAATACACAGTCAGACTTCTGCAAAACACCTGCTTAGTGCTTTCTAACCTCTAAGAAAGAAAATCTCTAATAGCTTACGTTGTAACACACATGAGAAATAAGTATATATCAGCATGTTCAGAAGGCACAATGAACGAATAAAGTGTGCATCTGATAAATATCCTCCATATTTTGGAAATAATCCATAATTTGAGATTAAGCTACAAAGAAGTTCATGTGACTAATTTTAATATTTCTATAGCATTTGTGACAGACTTACCTCCTTTCAAAATGCTGCACGCTGTGACAAGTTTTCACAATGAGAAGTAACGCTGACGGGAATGGGAGCTGCTGCCCAACAGAATGTGTAGTGGCAAGAAAACAAAATTAGGACTTTTCTCCACAGCCTTAAAGGAAGTAGTGCCTACTTCATCTCCTCTTTACACTGGGTGTGGGTCTCCTATTCACCGAACAATGACTTCACTACAATATTAATTCACTCTCCATCATTCCAAAGGATAGCTGGAAGCTCTTATTGAAGGTTTTCAACTGAAGTTAATGGGTTTTTTTCGACATTAGGTAATGAATTAATAGCAAATAAGATAAATCGACTGTTTCTATTAGGTGAAACATTAATGATTTAAGGAGCACAATTAAAATAAATAAATAAATACATAAATTTATTTATTTTAATAAAGGTTCTTTGGAGGTAGTAACAACCATTTAGAAATGAACACGCAGATAAGAGAACATTCCTTTTGCAAGGCTGAATCCTTTCAAATTGCCCTTGCAAATTTACAAACTAAATTCCATTTTTAGACATGAACTCTACGTTTTCAGAATCCTAGGAATCAAAAACAATTTTTAAATTGAATGTCTACTAAAGTCAGGATTCCTATACATGTATTCTCAAAGACAAATGTTCTTTTGTGTTCATTTTTAGTGTTATGTCAGATAGAATATTTGATAAGGAGTGGGATTATCAGATTTGTGCGTACACTGTATTTTGCAAATATAATGGTAGCACCAAGAAACACATTTTAAAAAACAACTTAAGGAAATCATGTTGGTTTTTATCTTCAGGTTTTTATTGAAATGATTTTTAAAAATTCATCTGGGCATTTTTCTGCCTAGAGAAGCCCACTCATTTGTTTATCTCAAAAACCACACTGTGCACAGCATGTCTTGCAAAGGTTTGCAAGTACAGAGATCTTACAATAGAATTAGGTGGATTTTCTGGTAATTCCAGGTTATTTGTTTCCTAACTCATGTATCATATCATCATTTCTGCTCAGCCCAAACTTAGGAGAGGCATATATTCTCTAATAGTGTCTTTTCAGAAATGTTTGTAAGGAACTGCTTGCCAGTTGAGACAATGATTGGCCCAAACACTTTAAATAAAATTTAAGATCCAACAGATGTCTCCCATTGGCCTAGCATAGAATTTCCTTTCAGAGAGATAAATCATTCAACTGCTCATTTTTCCTAAAGGAGTGAATCTTAATCACAATTTTAAGTACTATCTTTATGTTTTGGTAATATAACAGAAGAAATAAAACAACTGATCATCATTTCTTAATTGTACTTCAAAATGTGAAATGATCATCACTTTTATTTTATCTTTGATTTTTCATACATTGATGCAATAAAATATGATTATATTCAATTCTCATTTGCTCCTTCTAACTCCCCCTAAATCTGCTTTCATATATCTTCCTATTAACTTCATGTCCTCTTCATTATAATAACACACTAAATGCAGTTAGTGCTGCAAGCATGTGTGCTTTTGTGGGGCCATCCACAGAAGCATGGACAAGCTACCAATGGCCACACTTCCAAACAAGAAAGGATCTTCTGTCATAGCTATTATCAGCTGCCAATTGTTCTCTGTCACAGCAATCTATGCATAGACTTAGAATTTGTAAGTGCTGAAAAATAAGTGACTATGAGTCTTTAGCCCTAAATGGGCCATTATTGGCATTTTAAAGTGATTTTCCCTGTGTTCCTACATCCCATTTTTTCTTTCCTTCCTCCTATCCATGCTACGGATGGAATCTAAAGATTCACACACTCAAGAAAAATGTTCTCCCAAGGAGATATATCCCCAACCTCTAATTTTAATTGGCCTGTATAAATCTGTCATTGAAGAAAGCACATTTACGGCTGGAGAGATGACTTAGAGGTTAAGAACACTGGCTGCTCTTCCAGAGGTCCTGAGTTCAATTCCCAGCAACTACCTTGTGTCTCACAACCATCTGTAATGGGATCCAATGACCTCTTCTGGAGTACAGACATACATGTAGGCAGAGCACTCATATATATAAAATACATAAAATTAAATCCTTGAAGGAGGAGGAGGAAAAATGGAGGAGGAGGAGGAGAAGGAAAATGGAGGAGGAGAGGGAAAAATGGAGGAGGAAAAATGGAGGAGGAGGAGGACAGGAAGGAGGTAACCAGACCTCATACTGGCCTAAATTTATTTCTAAAGGAACTGAAGGAAGTGGATTACCATCGAATTTTAAGCATAACACATGACTGTACATTTCTATTGATCCAAATAGTATTAAGTGATCACAATATTCTGTTTAATGAGGTCTGGAAGAAAGGGAAGGTAGGAAAGAAAGGTGAAGTGTTTGGCCAATGACAACGTATTTGCCATGGTTAACGAAAAGTTAGGGACATACATTCCTTGACATAGTCCCCCGTCAGCTACATTGTCAGCTTGGAAATAAGCTCTTATCAATTTAGACAATAACTCACCTAAACACTTCAAACTTTAAGTACAAAAGACACTTAAATAGAGACATTTAAACCTCCTTAAACAAAAGTAAATCTACTCAATGGAAGATATCTTTTGTAACAAGCCTATGCAAATATGTGCCTGCTCTATAATAATGTGCATAATAATATGATGATGCTTAAAACTATTATGAGCTTCTGAAACAATGACATCAAACGTGAATTAAAATACTAGCTTGCTTGTTGTCTAAAAACAAATATAACTTTTTCCAGGTCACTTCCTAATAAAACAATCTCAATCCCTTTGAATGGAATTTTCACATCACTGTGTTAATTCTTTTGTTGTTTAGGGTTTTTTTTTTTTTTTTTTTTTTTTTTTTTTTTTTAATACTTGGTCAACATAAAAATCTGTTTCCAAAGTAACTAATTTGTCATTCAGAATGGAAACAATTTGAGCAAAAAGTTCTTAGTATCTGGCAAAGCAACAGCTAAAACAAGACTGCGTGTTGGGAGATAGGAACAAGATTGTGGGTTTCCCTGGAAATACTTCCCTATCAGAGTAATCTTAGGGAAAGGGATGAACCAAGGTACCTTGTGTTTTCCAGTTTAATTTACAGTAGATCAGCAACTAAGAGGTAGAGAGTGTCTACTGCTCTTCTTTCCAGTGGATGCTTTATTTTATGAGGATGCAAACTTTACGTTTGGAACTTAAATAAAAGTTAAGTAAATTGGCAGATAAATAACCTTCTGATTTCTAAGGATTTTCTTACTGGATAATTGGCATGTCTGAGAAGGATAGAGGAATCCAGATGGCAGATGTTCTGCCCACTAACCATCAGAATTCACTATGTTTTTGATTGTATAGTATACACTTTGGTTTAGTATAACAAGAAAAAAATTGATTAAATTCTACTCAGTTTAATTATTTTAAAAAATCCCCAAATTTCCAAGTATTTTAGTTATAAAAACTAAGCACTAATTTATGTTTAAAAGAATGTTATTTTTGTTGTTGTTGTTGTTGTTGGATTTTGTTTGTTGTTTTTGCAGGAGTGTGTTGTATTTTTTTTTTTTTAATTCCCAGTAATGCAAAATTTCAAAAACTGTCTTTTCAGGGAGTATTCTAAAAAGGCAGTCAGGTACTGGCCATCTGGCACTGACACTGATCCCAGTGGAATCATCACAGTTAGGTGCCTTTCCTTGTATCCTGTTTCCTCTTTTCCAATTGTTACTGTTGCAACCTTCCCAGAGAACAAAATATCTGTTTTTCTTGCTACCAATACTAACTAAGGCTTTGAATAAGGTTCAGTAGCCAACAAATATATGTTCATGTATTTTTCTGTTTGCTTTGACCTCAGTTGCATATAGTCTATGAACTATAAACTAATCCCTTAAGGAGCTTAGGGGCTGGAACTCTAACCCTGTGTCAGAACTAGTACAGCTTGGGTATGGTGCTAGCTACAGAGAGGAGAGAGAGAGAGAGAGAGAGAGAGAGAGAGAGAGAGAGGGAGGGAGGGAGGGAGGGAGGGAGGGAGGGAGGGAGAGAGAGAGAGAGAGAGAGAGAGAGAGAGAGAGAGAGAGAGAGAGGGAGAACACAGCGTTTGGGACATCCACACTTTGGCAGCGTTCAGATTTACTTCACACTCCAGCCACACACTTCTTGTAAGTTTCTTGTTACTATTGTGTTTCGTATTTTTTTTTTTTTTTTGATTACTCAATGGCTTGTTTTTCTAAACTTCTACACCCAGACCAAAATGAATTCCCTTATTCACAACTGTTTCCCTTATTCATAACTTAAATTGTCTGTTATCTGGTAGATCCAGATGGCCCATGCACAAAACTACAGTTGGCTTCAGTGATTGTAAAAACGACACCAAATGAGTTGTCAGCAGCTTCACGGGCTGTTCTGCTGCCCACTTCCTCAGCATGGTGCGTGGCTCCGCACCCTCCCCCTCATTCTGTGCCGCTACCCAATACACAGAGACACTAAAAGCACACCACAGGCTTGTATGCTCACTTTAAGCTCAACTGTTACTAACTTCGTTAGGGAGGACTGGCCCCACTGATTTATTCAGCCCTAAGAATTTGGGTCCTCAAAATGTTTAATGACTTGATCAAGATTGCATCACAGAGCAAATCAAACTTGGATGAGTCCTGAGGGTCTTACCTCCATTTTTATGTAGCCTTGGGACACAGGATTACTCTCTTTCCAAAAGAGTAGTGGCAGTGATTTGGGTTCCAGAGTCTTTCTGAATCAACACAGTTGACAAAGGGGAAAAGGTGGACAGCATTTAGTTTTTCAAGCTCCTTTTGCATGTATTATTCAGGAGTACTGCAAATACATACATCACTCTGTATCATGGTAAAAAAAAAAGTTATTGAGAAATGCCCATGGTGGGAAGAAATGTTAGCCTAATAATGAATTATGATCTTGTCCACATTTTATTATTAAAGTTAGTAATTATCTTAACATGGCCGTAAAAATAAGTTAGAAACTCAGCAAGTCTCCTCTTATTTTGTATCAGGAAAGCAGCTTTGCCCAATTTAATTCAAATTTAATTAAATTAAACAAACATGTGTGTGTGTGTGTGTGTGTGTGTGTGTGTGTGTGTGTTTTACCTACAGAAAGAAGTTTTGCTTAAAGTGCACATTTCAGAGTTTTCCTTGATTGACTTGGAGGCTCACAAATTGACCTTATACATACTGCTGTTTCAGAGCTCTACCCCTCTGGAAACTTCTGTGCAGAGATTTGGCTTATTTACAGATTCTGGAGGGGTAGGGTGCAACTACTAACTTGTGAATGTGTGGTGTGTGAACAGGTGCACATGCCTGGTGAGAACTGTACTCCCTTGTGTAAATGGTTGTAGTGACCAAAGATCGACTATAATGCACTCCTCAGTCACTTCCCTACATTAGTTATCTGAAAGAGAGTCTCTCACTGAACCTCCCTCAAGCTTGCCATTTTAGCTAGATTCACTATTCCCAAGCTCCCAGGATCTACCTGTCTCTATCTGCTAGAGCTGTTAAACACCGTGGCACATACAAAGCTTTATACATAGATGCGGCAACTAAACTCATGATCTCTCCAGCCCATGGCATGTGTCATTATATGTGCTCCTTCTGAATTTATAACACATTGGCGCAAACTTATTTTGTTCCTCCATTAGCACAGGAAACAGTGGCTTGTGGACAGAAAATACATTTCACCAGTTTTGTCCTTATCCTTCCCTTAATACAGAACATATTTCAGAATAATATGATTTTGTGTCTTATGAAGCACAGTGGTTCAGTGGTTTGCAAATGGATTTTTGTATTATAGCATAATCCATAGGATAGTAGTGTACCATGAAAGAAAAGGCTGTCTGATAATTTCTCAAGATTTGCCTTCCTTTACATTAGCAGCTGAGTTTCTGAAGCAATCAGTAGACAGGTTTATTTACTTGCTTGGCTTTCACACCGAACTTCAAAGAGGGCGCCATTGCCAGTACCGCCCCAATTTATTTGACTGTTCGTTCAACCGCATGCATGATATTACCAAACAGAAGTCAAGTAAAAGGGAAATTTAAAAAATGTGTAATGGAAAATGAAGGAGAAACAAATAAACATGAACACCTCTTGGGTGGGACAACTGGTCTGACCAGCTCAATCCATGTTTTAACACAATAAATCCCTGTTAAGTCCCCTTGTGGCTGTCCAGTCTCAGGACCTCCTCCTTCCGTGAGAGGCTACACTTCTCTCCAGAGTTCTTTTCTCCAGGAAAGCTCCTCTCTGAAATTCACTCTTTGTGTTCTCAAGACAAAGAGCCTGGAAGCCAATGACCTGACAGAGGTCCTTGGTGACTGCTGATTGTCTTTCCCCATAGCTTCCTGAGTTATTATTGATCTGTTGAGGTGCGAAGGCCTCCACTGTACCCAAAGACCCCAGACTTACACCCGTTTCAATGGTACATTGTTGAGAACACATGCAAGCTCGATCAATGTGATGTAGTTTGGTTTCTGGGATATTTGTTACAAATTTAGAAGGATTTGGAATGTTAGGCAATGATAGAATGTATGAGAGGTTTATAAAACACAATATGAGCAAATTATTGAAGCTGATATACTGTTAGCATGTACCATGTATCATGGAAATAAAGAAACAAAGTTAAAGCCTTTACTTGACTCCCTTGCTGTTTTTAGCTAACCATGTTGGAGGAGAGACAGTTCAGAGTGGTCATGCTTACAGGGCTATCACCAGTACACCAGTCCTGCATTTATCTACATTGTATTTCACTCTAAATGGAAGATGAATGTCCTTACCACAGTGGTATATAAGGCCTTAGAGGACATACCCAACTCCAAGCCCATTTTCCACACATTTCTTCATTTTAAGTTCTCGTTGTATAGCCACAGCCAAACTAGTCTCATAATTTCTCAAACAGGACCCTGATTCTCCATATGCTTAGACTGTCCTGCTTCCAGACACATCTACAATTCCCACTCCCTTTCTCCCTCACCACACATAGCTCACACAGCTTGCTTTTAAACAAAGCCCCTTTCAATCAAGACTTCATTGACTATCCTATTGAAAACTACATCTTCTCATTTAGTCCTAGAAGAAGCTTCATATGTACATACACGTACATACATACATGCATACATACATACATACATACATACATACATGCTATGATGAAATACTAAAGCTGTATCTACTTGAATTTTCCTCTTAACCTGTGGTAGCTTCTTGGACTTTAAGGATGGACTTAATGGCCTTTCACTGATTTAGACTTGAGGCTTAGTGGAAATACTCAAAAACAGAATTTCACTTTCTTATTAATGGTTCTTATTACACTGTAATTCAGGTTCTTATTGAATGTGTTTTTTCTTGACCTAATTTCATTTCCTAAAATTTCTAATAGATGTCCCTAGACATGAGAGCTGTAATTTGTTCTGAAAACCAGTGTCCTAATGTGTATAGAGTTGTATTTTCTTTCAGTCTGACTTCTGCACAGCACCAATATGTCCCTCCACCAGTGACAAGCTTTTTAGACTCCTCACGTATATTCCACACTTCTGCTTAGATCATAGCCTGGATACGGATTTTTAAATTCACATTCGCCTTAAGACATCTGTCTCCATTTGTTTTTATTTCTTCAGACTAACTATTGTTTGTCTTGGTTCCAGGAGGCCATAGCTCTAACCTTTTTATATTGTCTGATACTTTGAACAACTTGGTATCTTCTTCTTTTTAAATTTTATTTCCCCCTTTTCTCTTTTTCTTTCTTTCTTTCTTTCTTTCTTTCTTTCTTTCTTTCTTTCTTCCTTTCTTTCTTTCATTCTTTTGTCTTGTTTTGATTTTTGGAGACAGGATTCTCTGTATTGCTCTGACTGTTCTGCAACTCACTCTGTAGACCAGACTGGCCTCGAACTCACAGAAATTATAATATAATAACTACATTTCTTCTCCACTCTCTCCCCACATCCTTCTTCTTGTTCTCTTTCAAATTCATGGACTCTTTTTTCATTAATTGTTACATATATGTGTACACATACATATATATTTGCATAATAAATATGTAACACACATGTATATGTATTCCTAAATACATGTGTACAAGCTGGTCAGTGCATACAATATTTCTTATATGTGCATGCAGGTATCTACTTAAAGGCACAAAAACTTTTATGAAGGTCATTTTCCCTTTCATCTCTACAGCTCAAACCTAGCAGAACATTATATAAATCACAAAATTTTGTGAACATTCAGCCAAAGAGCCAATCTAATAGCATAGCTTGATTCCAGAGAATCAAAGTCATGGCGAGGCCTTCGTAGAATGTAAAGAGATTTCTGTCATAGCCTTGAGGTGAGAACATGCTTAGTGTGATTAAAGAGACAGTGGAAGGGAGAAGAAAATGACCACTGGGATATAAAATAAGAGAAACAGAAGGCATCTGTGATACGATAAGTATGATAGGGGTGATAAGACCTGTGGTTCTCACTCCAAGTGAGATGGAGAGCCACTGGCTGTCCTAAAAGCCTGATGTGTTCTAACTTCATACGTTCACTAGTGTTCTGACAGCTGCTCCAGGAAAAGACGAAGGAAAACAACAACGAGAGCGTGTTCAAATTCCAAGACACAATCTTAACCTGTGAGGAGAGGCAAGAGAGACAGAGATACATGGTGGCCGGGCAGCCATGGTAGCACTGGGTGTTTGTAGGAGTGTACTGGAAATAATTTATAAGTAGCTTCTGATGACATTTTCTAGTGGATGTCAGAAAGCAAAGTTAATGATGACTCTATAGGCTTTTGCATGAACAACTAAAAAATGCCGTTAGACTCACAAATGGGAGCATAAGGTGGATCAATGTGGAAGGAAAACAGAGAATTGCCAATTAGGTTACACTTTCTTTAAGTGAATGCAGAACACACCTTTGTGAGATTTTCATTTAATGTCTAAAGATGTAGGTCAAATATTTATAGCCATAAAAACTCATTACAATATGTACTCTAGCTTAGTCTTCTAACTCCTATTTCAATATACAAAACCATTAAAATAATAATTAAAAAAACAGAACGTGTTTATTGGCAAACATTTTAATGCAAAAACTTCACAATTTAAACCTCATCTCATCTTGTAGTCATCTTGGATAATTTAAGTGGATGAATTAAATATAACATAAATTATTCAACTGTAAATGATTTAAAAGCAAGTAGCACATTCATTTCATCACTTTCCCCTTAGAGCATTCTGTGAGAATTCAGCAATTCTGCAATTAATTGTTAGAATTTTCTGGTCAATACATTCAGTTCCTGTCATATTAAAACATTTGAATTAAAAATCTACTCTACATGTAGTCTATTGAACATTTCAAGTCTTGATGACTTAATTCTGTATTTCTATTATGAAAGGTAGTGCTTCTCTTTGTACCTGCCTCATTTCTTTAAGGTAGGTATAGGTAAAAATGTAACCCTGATTATTCTCTCATGTTAACTGAAGACAAGAATATATGTGTGAATATTGTGAAACAATTGAATGTAGAAAGCTTTCACTCATTTTTCAGTAAGGCTACTTTTGGTTTCATGACATGAATCCTTAGTATAATACTTCAATTGCAGTGTAATTTTGATATGGTAATATCAAGCAATACACAGTTTAACTGACCTGTTAGAAAGGACATACGGTTTTTCTATATTATCTCACTGTTCACAGATATGTTAGCTACATACATACATGCATACATATAATATATGTCATGCAGTATTTCAGAAGTATATCATAATTTTTGCATATTCCTTCTTATATAATATATGCTGTTTTACAATAAATACACCACTTCTTGACTATATATGTATCATAAAATAAGTCTGCATCTTAAGAATATATTTCACAAATACAATAGGCAAAATTAAAAGTAGCCACTATTTTGCTGAAATGTCTTTTTGGCAGTCACTGGGAAACTTTATGTGTATTGAATAAAATTCCCTTCCATATTTTGGATAGGAGTTAAGTAGATCTTGGCATAAATGGGGTTTTCTTTGGTAGTGAGAGTAAAAAGTAATTTATTCTTGTGAATTCATGTGTTTTTCATTACTTCATAAATAGCCATAACATATTAAAGCAGAAATTGACTACAATTAATACATTTCCTGTCCTGAAACACTAACACTAATTAGCACTATGCATTTTCAATATATGCCCATGGTTTACGCATTTTGTTTTTAACTCTTACTTAATGAAGAATACATTTTACTTTTTCTAAAATCATCTTCTATAAATTATATATGGAAATGTGAATTTCAACTCAATTTGAAGTGATGACTTTATTTCAACATTCCCTGTCTATATGATATCATCTGTGGGTGCGTTGAGAAGTTTAAAGATGAAAAATATGTGACCCCAGAATCCAAGAAGCTCAAATGTACAGGAAATACACCTCACAAAGACTAATGATAATTCTAGAATACGGTCTGTAGCAAATACATCAGCGATGATGGATGAGCTCAGTGAAGGCAACCTACTGTGGGATGTTCTGTATGTTAAATGTGTTGCTCTGATTGGTTAATAAATAAAGCAATGATTGGCCAGTAGCCAGGCAGGAAGTATAGAGAGAGTACAGAGAAGAGAATTCTGGGAAGTGGAATGCTGAGGCAGAGAGACACTGCCAGCCACTGCCATGACAAGGAAGATGTAAGGTACTGGTAAGCCATAAGCCATGTGTCAAAGTATAGATTAATAGAAATGGGCTAATTTAAGATAGAAGAAGTAGATAACAAGAAGCCTGAGCCATTAGGTCAAACAGTTTAAATAATATAACTGTTGGTGTGTTTATTTTATAAGTGGGCTGTTGGACTGCTGGGGCTTGGTGGGACCTGGAGAGAAAACTTTCTAACTACAGAATCTGGTGGGGGAAGAGTTAGCATTTGTAGAATTAGGTAAAGTTTAATGGGGATGCTGTATTTGACTTTGAAATTGGGACTTACAAATGAATGAGATTGTTACAGGTAATGTAGAGTCTGGTATTTCCAGTGGGTTGGAGTCAGATGTGGACCAGAGATTAAAGTAGAGTGAACAATGTGGTCTGTCATGTACACTGAGTGTTTGACAAGTAATAGTGAACACAGAACTGAAAAGAATGGAAACAGAATCAAATGTTAAATGTAGGGGTCAATGCACCAGGACTTCATTTTCTTCTTGTTGGGAGGGTAAAATGCTGTTAGGAAGAGGAAAGCATCCTGCTAAAGTATAAATCACATGGATATGAAATTGATCCAGGATCAAGTGGTTGTGAATTCATATGCAGATTAACTGATCCCTTGATTTTCAATACTTGAGCAGAACATAAGGAATCTTGCTATTTTGATGGGAGTGGGGATCTTCAGAAATTTCTTCTTTAACTAGAAAAACAAGGTCATTCTCTCTTCCCAGGTCTCATCCAAAGTTTCTTTTAAAGGATCATTCAAGATCTTAAAATGTACAAATATTTAATTCTTATCATGATCACTGCTGCAGCACTAACACTAGATGACATCCCATGTGGGCAATTAAAGGCTACAGTGAGAAAAACAGGTTCTCTGAGGCTGATCTACCCAGTTTGTACAGCACAAAAGACTGATAACACAACTCAACACTGGAGCAAGGCTGCTTGTTAATGGGGAGAAGGTACGCACTCTTACAAGTTGTTCATACTATACTCATAAGGCATAAAGCCCATGGTAATCTTACAAACTAACAATTCATGTGACTTCACACAGGCCAATGTGAGTGTTTGTGCTGTTAGTAATACATAAAATATCAGGTTTTCAATAAAATTTCCTTAATGCATTAACAGTGTAGAACAGTCAAAAAATCTCAATGCAACAAGGGAAGTTACAAGGTCATCTTGTTTACCCTTCTCTGCTTCGTGAGTCTGCCTCTCTAATTCTTCACAAAAATATAAACCATTTGTTTTCTGTTTTGAAAACATAATTTCTGTTTAATAATTGCAATAATTGATATAAGCTAGCTTTATTACTATTGTTCTGGAAATGAATGAAGTGAAGAAGCAGGCAGATTATGAGCCATCCACTATGTGTGATCCACCGTGTCCCTAGTTCAAACAGGCCCATTCTTAAAACTCACCATTCTTGCAGATAGTTTCCACAGATAGATTGTTAATATATGAAACAGCTCATGATGATTTAGTCATATCAAAACACACACAAACAAGTGGCTTACCAGGAACAATTTGTTGATAAATTAAGGATCGATAAATGGAATTACATGTGATATCCTCCATTGCTGTTAGTGCAACACAAAGCTAAGAAGGACAGAACTGTATTTAGATGTTAATGTGTGGTCATAAAAATGAATGTGATATCTCCCCATGCCTTCTATAGACTGGCTTTCCTAATCATTGCACTGTCTTTGACTTTTAAATTATTTAATAATTTTACTTACTACATTACACCAACCATTCTGTAGAAATTCTAAATTACCAAGCACTAAATGAAAACCATTTATACCTTGAAAAAGTATTAATGAATGCAACCCTTGTACATGATCATGATGAAGAATTGTGGAGATGTTTTATAAATTGGTGGTTCTTAGTTGAACGAAATTATCATGATTAATAAATTTTCCTCACTAATATGCATTAAAGTGCTCAAAATATTGCATAATGATTCCAATAATTCATTGCAATGTTATTGTCAAGAGCCAAAAGCTAGGAATAGCCCAATTGTCCATATACTCTTGATTGAATAAAGGAAATGTGCCATGTGCACAGAGATGGGATATCATTTAGCTATAAGGGTGATGAAATTCTGACACATGATAAAGCAAGGGTAAAGCGTTATGCTAAGCAAACATAAACCAGATATACAAAGATGAATATTGTATGATTCTTCCTGTATGACCTTTTTAGAGTGGGCTCCAGCACAGACAGAGAGTAGATTAGAGATTACCAATGAGGAGTCATTGCTTATTGAGTGTGGTTTGTGTTTAGTATGTTGAAAAATTCTTAGGATAACAGAGGTGTGTGAGTGTAATTAAAACTACCGAATCCTTCACTTGATATAGTTAATGTGGCTGATGTTATATTACATATATTTACCTTAATAAAAGCAATCAAAACCAGGAGATCCAGTGTTTTTGATATATTTTTACTTATGGAACTTAGACTGCCTTTGTAAAAAAACAAACAAACAAAAAAACAGCCTAATTATATATACTGTTGATCCACATGTGTTCTATTATAAGCAAAAATCATTGAAAATTTCTTTTCACCTTGATGTTATATTGCTGGTGTCACATATCAGGGACTTTCTACTCCTTCAAGATGTGTTTCTTCTTAGTAAATTGATTCTTGCTGACTTATTTATAACTATTTTCCAATTGACCTATAAATGGCTATATTTTTCATCAATGAAATGTTTCATTGTTGATGTTTCTGGACTAAGTGAAGCATTTCCTCTTAAGATCTCTATTATCAACAAAGAGAAGAAAAAGTAGACAGTTTCCAGACAGATCTGAGTGCTGGTATGCTCTATGTAATAACTCAAGGCATGTGATGGTGAGATCCACAAATCATTAGCTGAAGGAGCAAACTTTATAATAAATGAATAGAGAAAATCAGAAGAGGGAATGTGTATCTACTGAACACCTCTAATATTTAATGCATGGATAACAAAGAAATGTTCCTATCAGAGAGGAAATCAGATCAGGCAAGGCGTGGAAGCTGAAGAGGATGGAGCAGAGCTTGCCTACTCCATCCTATGTTCTTTTTACTTCAAACTGCCTTGTTGCAGACATGGCACTGTGAGATTTGTGGTGCATCCTTTAGTGTCACTGATCTCTCGTTCATCTGCTCTTGTCAGTCTTCATGTAGGTAAAACAGACCTCAAGACGTGTTGTCTATTGTTTTAATATGATTCACCCTTTTCAGGTAGCAGCCAGGGAATACATCATCCACATATGCAATGTGCTTTAATGTGGAGTATTATGAAGTATTTATTAAATGCATTTGTTGATCTCCAAATGTTTAGGGTAAAGTACTATTGAACACATGACACTGAAGCAAATGCTGGGAAAGATTAGGTATTAGCCTTCTTGTCCTTGTTCACAGTTATAATAATATTAGGCAGGCTGAATAGAGAAAAGAAGTCCTTCTGTTTGAACTTGGCAAATAAACTACAATATTGTATAAAATGATGAATCTGTTTAATATATTCATGACTTTGTTATCATCATATATCTTATAATAAAAAAGATAATTTATACAAATTAATAACAGGCCTATGAGTCTACAAAGTAAATGGATTCATGGATTATAGAGCAGTTATTTGTGTGGGTTATTTCTTCATTAAGAAATTTATTTCCTCCTAACAGAAAGAGTATAGAATAAATATGGCATTAAGTCCTATTTAATAAATTCTCATAAACTTTTTATGTTACTTTGAATATATATTTTGGTAAATACAATTATTATCTCCAAAACTGAAAAAGAAATGAGAGGTTGTTTTTTTTTTAAAAAAAAAAATAGGAAAATTATAAAATGAACATAATGCGGGTTCCTGAACAGTGACTTAGTACATGTGGCTGCTTCAAGGCAAGTGCCGTGATTGGGAGCTGACCGCGGTTGACTGCCTGGCATTCATCAGGCTCTTCATCTTATTTGTATAGCTATAACATGTGCTGAGGCACCAGGGTTACTGTTGTTATACCAATGCAAACAGAATCCCAGAAAAGTGTAGACACCTGGTAACAGAGCAGAGATTCATGCCCTCAGCTTGTCAGCTCAAGGCTTGGTGTTATGCTCTGACATCTGTGACCAAAATTGAGACAAGTTTCTGCTTAGACTTACTCTGCTACCAAGAATAGGTGTGTGTGTGTGTGTGTGTGTGTGTGTGTGTGTGTGTGTGTGATCAATCTTAACAATACAAAGTTTAACAACAATAAAAACACCAAAAATGCTGCCAATCTTCAAATTATAATGGTACACTTTTTAACATTTTTTAAGCTTTATTTTCTTGATAAAGCATGTGCCTTCAATAGAAACCATATTTCAAAATTTAGAGTTTGGAACTGGCTCTGGCTGATGACCTGTGTACTATGCTGGGTGGAGCAACAGCCAGTCTTAGAATGATGGAGGAGGATGTCTAAGGCGACATCATACTTCATTACTCAGCAGTGACGTTTTGAGACTAGGTTACTAAACCCACCTGTTGGTAAACACTATTTTCAACATGTGATGCATCTGTCAGGGCAAAGCTCATCGTATGTTGAAAGCCTCTGTATAAAAACATAACTCAGATTGTAGAATTAATATATTAAAAGTGTTTTACCACAAAAGAATTGCACTACATTGTGTGGAAGAAATTTCAGATCTTACCTATTTTTCTAGATGACTTTATACTATTTACTATTTACTTTATCATTATACTATTTAATCTTCAATTCTGAACATATTCAGAGTACATAAAATTGAAACAAAAACCTTTAGGATACAGAGATGATGACTGGAAAGAAAGCAAGGAGAAATGTTCACTATCACTGCTTTTATTCCAAGTAGCCCTGGGAGTCTTAGCCTGAGCAACAGATGAGGAAAATATTTTCTTATTGTAAATTTAGATTCCTATATATTAAAACAAAAAATAGAAATAGTGGCTGTGTGTAGTGACATATGCTTTTTAATTCCAGCACTTAGAAGGCAGAGACAGGCATATGGCCAGCCATGTCTACACTGTGATTCTAGGCCATCCAGGAAAATACAGTGAGAACTTACTTTAAAAAGAAAAACAGAAATTACAAAAATAATTCTAATTGTAAAGAGATAAGAAAAGTATTGGGGACTAAATTTAATCAAGATATTGGAAGGTTTGTACATTGAAAAACGAAAAACTTCTGAACTAAATTGGAGAGAAATCAATAAATAATGTACCAAGTTTGTGATTTGGGAAATTAATATTTTTGAAATGCTCATACAGTCTTAAAAATTATCAGATGAACAAGTTTGTGGATCTCATGTACATAACTGATGGTTAAAAGATATGGTAATATAAATTTGATAACCAGCATACTATATATATATATATGTATACATATGAAATCTTCTCATTATATATGTTGAATGAAGTAATTTTACTTGTCAAATGAAAATTTCATATTACCTAAACTGATCTATAGATTAAAAAACCCTACCAAACTTCAAATATAAAGTATCACAAAAATAGAAAAACAATTTTAAAATTCATACAGAACCACACACACACACACACACACACACACACCAACTCTGATTTCCTAAGTCAATCTTAAGAAGAGCAAACTGGAAGTATCATATTTCATGATTCCAAATTTTATTTCAAAGCTACAGTGGTCAAGACTGTGATAATACTATAAGCCAGATAATAAGTCAAATAGTAATAGAACAGAAAGCCAACGAGTAAACATTTAATATAGCATCAGCTGATCTCTGACAAAGGTGTCAAGAATGCAGATCCTTATCTTAAACATAAAGATCAACTCAACATGGATTAAAGACTTATACAATGTCTGAAATCATAAAAGTGCTAGAAAAACCTTATGTGATTTTGTTGGCTTTAAGTGTAAGATGGTAACATAAAGCCAAAACAGGTGACATTAGCCTAAGAAGTGTCTTCATAGGAAAATGAACAGTCATTAAGCTGAGAGGTGACCATATAATCACCCACAAAGAAACAGTCATCTGATACAACATCTCCATGCTGAACATTTTCTGCAGCATTTCAAGATAGCCAAGAGATGAACACAGCCAGAGTGACTACCAACAGACAAATGGATAAAGAAATTGTGTAGGAATTTTTATACTTTTCAGGGCATTTGCCGAGAGAGTCAATAACACATATTTTTCACACATATACAAATAAATGTTAACTATGTGAGGTCATGAATTTGTTAATCATATGGATTGTGCTATTTATTGTATATGGACTTTTCAACATTTTATACCTGAAATGCAAAACGTTTATTTTTATTATTATATTTGTGTTTTAATTTTACATGTCAGCCATGGGTTCCCCTGTCCTCCCCCTCCTGCCCCTGCCCCCACCTTCTCCCCAGCCCCTCCCCTCCATTCCCATCTCCTCCAGGGCCAAGACTCCCCTGGGGATTCAGCTCAATCTGTTGGATTCAGTACAGGCAGGTCCAGTCCCCTCCTTCCAGGCTGAGTAAAGTGTCCCTGTGTAAGCCCAAGGTTCCAAACAGCCAGTTCATGCACTAAGGACAAGTTCTGGGCCCACTGCCTGGGTGCCTCCCACACAGTTCAAGCTATTCAATTGTCTCACTTATCCAGAGGGCCCTGATCCAGTTGGGGGCTCCACAGCTTTTGGTTCATAATTCATGTGTTTCCATTAGTTTGGCTATTTGTTCCTGTGCTTTTCCAATCTTGATCTCAACAATTCACTCTTACAGTCCCTCCTCTTTCTCGACAACTGGACTCCTGGAGCTCTACTTGGGGCCTGGTTGAGGATCTCTGCATCCACTTCCATCAGTTATTGGATGAGAGTTCCAGCTTGACTGGTAGGGTGTTTGGCCATCTGATCACCAGACTAGGTCAGATCAGGCTTTCTCTCGACCATTGCTAGTAGTCTAAATTGGATGTATCATTGTGGATTTCTGGGGACCTCTCCAGCACTTTGCTTCTTGCTGTTCTCATGTGGTCTTCATTTATCCTGGTCTGTTATTCCTTGTTCTCCCTTTCTGTTCTTGATCCAGCTGGGATCTCCTGCTCCCCTAAGCTTTCTTTCCCTCAAACCTTGCCCTTCATTACTCCCACTGTTGTCCAGGTTGTTCATGTAGACCTCATCCATTTCTCTGTCATTGGGTGATCCCTGTGTCTTTCTTAGGGTCCTGTTTTTTAGGTAGCCTCCCTGGAGTTGTGAAGCAGTCTAGTCATTTTTGTTTTACATCTAGTATCCTACTGTGAGTGAGTACGTAACATGTTTGTCTTTCTGAGTCTGGGTTACCTCACTCAGGATGATTTTTTTCTAGATCCATCCATTTGCCTGCAAACCTCATGATGTCATTGTTCTTCTCTATTGAGTAGTACTCCATTGTGTATATGTACCATATTTTCTTTATCCATTCTTCAGTTGAAGGGCATCTAGGTTGTTTTCAGGGTCTGGCTATTACAAACAATGCTGATATGAACATAGCTGAGCAAATGCCCTTGTGGTATGATTGAGCATTCCTTGGGTATATGCCCAAGAGTGCTATAGCTGGGTTTTGGGGGAGATGGATTCCCAATTTTCTAAGGAAGTGCCATAAACAGGCTGAGGAGGAAATCAGAGATACATCACCCTTTACAATAGCCACAAACGATATAAAATAACTTGGGGTTACTCTAACTAAGCATGTAAAGGACCTATATGAGAAGATCTTTAAGTCCCTGAAAAAAGAAATTGAAGATGTCAGAAAATGGAAAGATCTCCCATGTTCATGGAAACGCAGGATTAACATAGTAAAAATGGCGATCTTACCAAAAGCAATCTACAGATTCAATGTAATCCCCATCAAATTATCAACACAATTCTTCACAGACCTAGAAAGAATAATACTCAACTTCATATGGAAAAACAAAACCCAGGATAGCCAAAAGAATCCTGTACAATAAACACAACCTCTGGAGGCATCACAATCCCTGACCTCAAGCTCTACTATAGAGCCACAGTAATAAAAACAGCTTGGTACTGGCATAAAAACCGACATGTGGACCAATGGAATTGAAGACCCTGACATTAATCTGCACACCTATGAACATATAATTTTTGACAAAGAAGCCAAAAATGTACAACGGAAAAAAGAAAGCATCTTCAACAAATGATGCTGCCATAACTGCATGTCAATGTGTAGAAGGCTGCAAATAGATCCATATCTGTCACCATGCTCAAAACTTAAGTCCAAGTGGTTCAAAGACCTCAACATAAATCCAGTTACTCTGAACCTGATAGAAGAGAAAGTAGGAAGTAGTCTTGAACGCATTGGCACCAGAGATCACTTTCTAAATATAACACCAGTAGCACAGACACTGAGAGAAACAATCAATCAATGGGACCTGTTACATCTAGTATCCTACTATGAGAGAGTACAAATCATGTTTGTCTTTCTGACAAACCTCATGATGTCATTGTTTTTCTCTACTGAGTAGTACAACAGCCTACAGAATGGGAAAAGGTCTTCACCAACCCCACATCTGACAGAAGGCTGATATCCAGAATATATAAAGAACTCAAGAAAGTAGACGTCAAAATGCCCAACAGTCCAAGTAAGAAATGGGCTATAGATCTAAACAGAATTCTCAACAGAGGAAGCTCAAATGGCTGAAAGACATTAAAGGAATTGCTCAACATCCCTAATTATCCGGGAAATGCAAATCAAAACGACTCTGAGATACCACCTTACACCTGTCAAAATGGCTAAGATCAAAAACACAGGGAACAGCTTATGCTGGAGAGGATGTGGATCAAGGAGAACTCTCCTCCACTGCTGGTGGGAATGCAAGCAAAACGTTTTAATTTGTGGATTATGTCTCAGGAAGTTTGGAGAAAGTAAAAATTCCCCTATATTGTGTAAGAGAATAATTTCTAAATATTAATAACAATAACACATGAAAGCATGCTATATTGACACATTGTAGCCTTAAAGGAAATGACTTTGGATTTGTTGTTAACTGTCTAAAAAGATGGTTGGATTTTATTAATCAAGTAACTACTTATATATGTTTTCCATGACAGTAGATTTAAATGTCTATAAAATATCTTTTAGAAATATTTTGGTACAGGAAGACTGCTTTTTTCATTGATGTAAATCAAGAAAAAAAATCTATTCCACTTGAAGACTAGAATTTTTGGAGTATCTCTCTTGGTGGACTATGACTTGTCATTGGTGTAAGAGTCTGTAAACCTTTTAAGCCAGAGATAAAATATTTTTGGCTAAATAGTCATCCAAAACAAAGCAGTTATAGTTATCATTATTAGAGTGTTTATTATATTTATTACATGTTATAATATGTGCTATAATATATAATATATTGTTATAATTATAATGTATTAATATATATATGATATAATATATATTAGAGTATAGTTATTATTTTTCTTTTCCTCATTACCTAACTCATGATGTTACAATGTTCACCCCATGTATATAAAGTAGATGTGTGAGAACCGTGACCCTGCTATCATTTTCAAACGCTACTTTATCATGCAATTGCCTTCAGATAAAGGTTATAAGGATGTCTGCCATCAGAGGTAGCAACTGATTATTTCAGAACTATTAAAAAAATATCTGCTTCAGTGTCACCAAGAGCTATACTTTGATGCAATCATTATAGTCCACAAAGCATACTAGAATTTGTCAAGTTCTACAATTGATCAAATGACAAATGACTTAAAATTCCCCACCACCAAACTGGTATGGACACTAGTACACACTCACAAAATTTGGCCTAAAATTAAAAATATTGGCCATGTCAAAGTTGAATAAGTGATGGGGAGAAGATAACAATTTAGTTAATGAAAGCCAGGGATTCAAAGAGAATATTTGGGGAAAAATAATTTTAAAAAAAGTGTGTTTAGGTTAAATTTTTGTTTTCTACCAATAAAATAAATTTGGAACACAACTCATCAACTGGAAAGAAATCTCCTTTATTCCTTTATGGTTTTAATTCACGGAGCTCCTGAACATCTTTCAGTGTCTGCATGAGCTCCTTTGTGATATTCTAATCAAAACAGAAGGCTTTCAAAAAGAAGGTATCAAGATTTGTAGAGCAAGCTTTGCACATGTGATCAATCTGCATCAGCTGTGTCTCATGCTCCTCAGGTGACTACTTCAGGCAGCTGCTGGATTTTCATCTAATTCTCAGAAAACTGGTTCTAACAGGCAACGGCTTTTCAGCAAGTATTTCAGAAATGACATAACTACTCTACCACAGAAGCTTTTAAGAGAAACAAAGTTTTGACAGAGAAAATTGCTTTGTGTTTAAGGGATATATACAAGTCTCAGTGAAATAAACGCCTTTCCAGTCTCTATCCTGAATAGCCCTCAGTGTGTGTTCAGAAGTATTGTTACTCCAGGAACACAGTTAGTAAACATTGAAGAGCTACTTGCTGAGTTTAATTATGTAAGTTGTTGCAGAAAGTGGAAGCACATTCAATCCTCCTACACCAGAAGGCAATCTTCAGCTTTTAAAAAATTACAATTCACTACCTGAAGGAAATTTTCCTGAATGCTGAGTTGCTGCTTTTGTGTGTGTGTGTGTGTGTGTGTGTGTGTGTGTGTGTGTATGCATGTGTGTAATATATATATATATATATATATAATGTATGTATACACACATATATACACATACATTAGCTTTAAATAAATCTGATCTAGACCTGGGCTGTCCAGGTATGATTTTTTTTTTAATGTTTTTCATTTTTCCTTTACAAATAGTTTTCCACAATCTTGTGTTCTGGTAACTAATTTTAGAAAATAACTCAAATGCATATTTTTTAAAAACACACTGGATTTTTTGTCATATTTTTATCAAGGTTATTTATGAATTACTTAAGCATATTATATGCTGTCATAACTTTTAAATGGCTGACTATGCCTCGCTGGAACCCAGATGTAATAAATATGCTGCTCCATTCTGAATGTCTTATCTACATTTGCTGGCAGAGCAGAGGTTGATAATCTTTCTCTCTTAGGTACAAAACAGAAAGTATTTTAGGATGTATAAATCAAGAAGCAAAATCAGGGAAATTATGTTCTTATGCGATAAGACAAAAAAATATCCCGCCATGGTTTTATTGAAATCAGAATAAATGTCGGGTGCATGTGCTCCGGTGAACCAATACCGCCCTCCCCTCCTTTCTCCAATGAGACCCACCCTCACCAAAGAGCTGAGAAAGTGGAAGGAAGGCTAGTGGAGTATGAGGTGAAAATGTTTGGGAAGGTGATTAAAAGGAGAGGGACAAGAGAGGACAAAGGTAACGGTGAAAATGATTGAACTACATTATATATGAAATGTCATAATGAGACTCATTATTATTTATGATTGGTGTATGCTAATAAACACACTTCAAAAATGTTACAATCCCCAAAAGAAATAAACAAAATTCAGACACAATGATAAAATACAGCAAAGTTTTGTATAATTCAAATATGTTAGTTTATAATAGAATATTCTTGAGACTCAAAGTTCACGGTCCTTGCAAGCAAAATTTTATTTGTATTACAATTTTACATATTTTGCCTTGATATATCTCTTTTCATCAAGATAGGCATGAAAAATACTTCTTTAAATATACGCATATTGGGGCTGGAGAGATGGCTCAGTGGTTAAGAGCACTGGTTGCTTTTCCAGAGGACCTGGGTTCAATTCCCAGCACTCACAAGGCAGCTCGCAACTGTCTGTGGCTCTAGTCCGAGAGGATCTGACACACTCGCACAGACATATATGCAGGCAAAACACCAATGCACATAAAATAAAAATAAATAAAAATTTAAAAAATATGTGCATATGATTTAAATCGAATGTATTTGACATCTGGGAGGAATGCATATAATCCTACCAGACTCATGGCTTCCTGTGGGAAGGAAAAACTCCTTTGCTGAACCATTAGCTAGATTTGCAATACCAGCATTGCCTTTCCACTTATATCCAGTTTCTAAAGATTGCTGCTGGGCCACAGTTTGAGTCCAGAAAATACACGACTGAGAAAATTTGTGGGAATGTGAACATCATTCTTTGCCTTGTCTCCAACGGTGCTTGGAGTGTTGAATACAGTGAGACATTGCTAGTCAGTCAAACAATGACAGATGGCCTTGAAATGACTTTATCCTAATTTTTGCATATGTGCCATGTTTGTATTATAAGTTTGAGTAGAATTTATAAGAAATATTATCAACTTTATCTCAACACCTAATATCTAAAGGCAACCTCTTAAAGTCACAGTGGCTAGGGGCTGGACTTGGTCATTTGGGGTTGCTGCTCATGAGCATCTACGCTATTGCTCATGTAGTCTTGTAGGGAATCTGGGTTGTTTGTGTTAAGTAAGATGTAGGAAATGCTCATGCAGTCCACTACATGTGGTGATATTGTGTTCCCCAAAATATTGTGTACCCTAATAAACTTATCTGGGGTCAGAGAACAGAACAGCCACTATATACAGAGACCAGAAAATGATGGCACACATGCTTTTAATCCTATCACTTGGGAGGCAGAGATCCATCCATCCTGATCTCTGAGACTTCAAAGCCACACTGGAAACAGCCAGGCATGGTGACTCACACCTTTAATCCCAGGCAGTGATGGCAGAAAGCAGAAAAGTATATAAGGCATGAGGACCAGGAACTAGCCTGGTTAAGCTTTTAGGTTTTTAGTAGCAGTTCAATTGAGACCCATTTGGATGAGGACTCTGAAGCTTCCAGTCTGAGGAAACAGGATCAGCCCAGGAATTGGTGAGGTGAAGAATCTGTGGCTGGTTCTGTCTCTCTGATCTTCCAACATTCATCCCAGTACCAGGCCCTGGGTTTGATTTTATTAATAAGACAATTTACGATTTATGCTACACTATCCTATATTATTTGGACAGAAATTTAATAGCCTACTATATTATTTGAACTCCATTAAATATTGTAGAAGTGAAAATAGTCCAGTGAGGGAAAGAGACACATGGGAATATGATTCTGATATAAAAAGTGGAAACAGTGAAATGTGCTACAGAAGCAGAGAAGAGAAAAAACAACTGCTTGTCTTTGAAAAGAAAGTCAAGATTTCTAAACATTCATTCTTTTTTGTGTGTATTTTTGTGTTTTTAATGTATGCATGGCATAAAACTGTGCCATCGCATATTTTAGAGTAGAACTCTCAAGAGTTGTTTCTCTCCTTCAAACATGTAGATTTTAAGGATTAAACTTGAGTCCTCAGGACTGGTGGCAAGTGTCCTTACCTGCTAAGTCATCTCTCTGACTCAAGCTATTAATTCTTGGTCATGATGTATGTGTAGGATTTTCTTAGGAGAGTGTGGGAAGGGGATTTTGGACAAATACATAACTTTGTATATGGATGATTAGAGTTAAAAGAAGACATCATTCTGAGTGAAGAGAAACAATGGGCAGTTCAGAGGGGTAGAAGCCTGGAGTGAAGGGAGGATGCATCAGCACAGAGGAGAGATGGCACAGGGGCAACCGAGGCAAACAAGGTTTTAGAAACTTTAAGGGACAAACAACAATTAGGTATTCTTTTAAAACAAATTTTGGGGAAGTTGAGTTTTATTAAACTCATTTTAACTGACAAATAGAAACAAACAGAAACCTCAAAACTTTAGGCTCCACAGGATGTAAAGGAGATCGTATGGTACTTGACTTCTATGCCTGGTTCAGGTTTTTCTTTTATTCTTCTAAAAAATGAATAGTATTCATGGTATATGTGTGTTTCATTTTCTTCATTCGTCAATTGATAGTCTCTCAGGCTGTTACTATTTCTTGGCCATTGTAAATAGTGTTCCAATAAACATGAGTGCAGATTTCTCTTCCAACATACTTACTTTATTTCTTCTGCATATTTACTCAGAGGTGAGATTTCCGGGAAATACAGTAATTTAAACTTTTAGTTTAAGAGCTTTCATAAAGTTTTTCATAATTGTTACAGTATTTTTCTTCCCATGAACAGTGCACCCATGTTCTCAGTTCTTCTCCTTGCCAGTATTTACCTTTAGTCTTTGAGGTTCATATTCTTACTAGGGAGATAGAGACAGGTCATTTGCATTTCTCTGGTGTTTAGTGATGGTAGTTGATTTTCATGTATCTCTTCATCATTTGTATTTATTTTTCTAAGACTTATTTAGGAATGCCTATTGTTGAGGTTTTATTCTGATTCTTTTCATATGGCTTTTTATTGAGTTTTTTTTTTTTTAAATTTTCTAATGTATTTTGGATATTAGTCTCTTGTTACGTGTAGTCTACAGATATTTGGGGCAATCTTTGTAAAGTAAAATCTGATTGACTATGCCTGGTATAGAGACTCTTTCTGAACATTCTGAGGAGATTGCAGGTGGTGATGAAGCTGCTGGTCTAAAGACGTTGAGTGAACAGAAGAGTCCACCTTGTTGGAAAACCGAATCTCTCATCTGACAGAGAATTGGATTAAGTTTGCATTTTTAACTGAGCAGTAACACATTCAACTTTTGGAATTATGTAGATAAAGCTCTTTCTCCAAGAACTCATATATATAGCTCTTTCTCCAAGAACTATGGACTGCATAGGAAAAGATGAGCATAGGGAATATTCCTTGAAAAAATCCTCCCCAGCAACAAACACTGAGGACTAAATAGGTCTCAGTGATGCTGACAAAAAATGTTAAAGAACATTGTGTAGCTAAATGTGCAAATAATGCCAGCTGGTGGGTAATGGGATTCAAGTGCACTAGCCACTTACCCTGAAAATGTTCAGGAAGCTCGCTCTCTCTCTCTCTCTCTCTCTCTCTCTCTCTCTCTCTCTCTCTCTCTCTCTCTCTCTCACACACACACACACACACACACACACACACACACACACACACACGACCTATTCCATCCTGACCCTTCTGTTCTCTAATGAAAAAACAAAAGTAGAATTTCATATTCTTTCTGCAAAACAAAAAGTACTTAGTATCAGGACATATTCCAATAGGAATTACAAAAGAAATATTTTGGCATATATAGCTAACCTTCCGTCAGTTAAAGCTGCTGTCAGCGGGATTTGGATTCTGCCAACCCAGGAGCTTTATTGTAGGTTTCTGAAATATTCAGGTGATAA
Organism: Onychomys torridus; assembly: GCF_903995425.1. Taxonomy (NCBI): domain Eukaryota; kingdom Metazoa; phylum Chordata; class Mammalia; order Rodentia; family Cricetidae; genus Onychomys; species Onychomys torridus. The sequence goes on from NC_050465.1 coordinate 35,665,408, forward strand.
GTTATATGAATTTCCTCTCTTAAGAATGTGATAGGCACTTGTGCTTTGAAGGTAGCTTAGTTTTCTCAAAGAGCTGTGGTATTTTTTAAAAGGCCTTTTAAATACAGTGCACAGTATTACATTGTATAGTTTTTGCAGTTATCAATAGGCAACGAAGTAGACTGTGTGGTGTCAAGTTTGTTTGTAAAATGACAACTGCCAATTCAGTGTACAACTGACAAACCAGAAGATGACCTTTGCTGAATAAGCATGCACATAAACACTGCATAGAAATAACTGTTTGTTATTGAAAATACTATTACATACGAACAGATTGATAGAGCTATGTTTCAGCACTAGTTAATATACATAGAGAAACAACACTACAGCAACATTTGGGAGTGAGAATTTAAGATTCACATTTCACATGAAACCAAGGAATACAACATCTACTTGGGAGATGTAGACCAGAACAGGTCAGGAAGCTTGGGGTCTGATTTTTATAGCAGCCACGGAATAAAGTTGTTTATCTCTTTTCCGTGTGAATATTAAGTCAACTTCTTCAATATATCCAGTGGGGGAAAATGCATATGCCACCACATCACTGTACATTAAATTCACATTAAAGAAAGAGTATGTTTCCACCTTTGGGCAGTTACTTGTAGTTCATTTGTGATACACTGCTGGCTGCTCTTCAGCAGTCTCTCTGAAGGGAAGGCCTGCTCTTTCGTGTGTTTTCTGAGGCATCGCCTGTGATGTTCTGACAGCATTTGCCTTTCATATTGAGCTATCTCACACTAAAGTTATGATGAGATGCACTAATTTGATGATCTTGTGTTTTGGTAATACATTTAAGATTCCTTTCTAAAGCTAAAAATTGAGGTCGTTGCTAGCTTACATAAACACTTGAAATTAGTGAATCATGGGAAGTTAACACACTTGTCAATTTTTGAGGTTAAAATCGTGACTTCCAGTATGTATAGAGAATTGGTTTTCATAGCTTTGCCTGCAAGGTTTGGACATGATTATATAGTAAGTCCAGATGATCAGTATGAGAAGGATATTAATGGAATGCATCATGTTGGATATTAGTGAAATAACAGTTTAAAATTGACCTGGCTCGTTCACTGCTAAGGACTCTTACTGTGTCTGAATTTATTGCAATTTTCCACTAAAAATTATGCTCTTAAAAATCAATATTCTTGTTGATACAGTAGTTCACTGAGTTATTAGAAATCACAAAGACATTTGAACAAGCTGATGGTCAGAAGAATGCTGATCAACTTTCCTCTGTGGAAAAAGGTTTGTGCCGCCACCTGCTTTTTAACAATGTGGAGACGGTTCGTTTGTAGACGGATTTCATTTTGATTCAGCAGAATTATAAGGAATAGGAAAATGCTTGAATTCTCAATTTGCTCCTCTCTGTTGTGACATTTTGTTCTCTCGTTCCATCATCTCCATTAGTTTGCCAACTGGCACTTGACAGGAGTGCCAAACTCCTGCAAATTGTGACTTCAGCAGTACTCTGCCTGCCAAGATCGGATCAGCTGCTCCCGTAGACACGCCTGTCCCTCTTCCCTAAAGGAGGCTGTGCCGCCGGACTGTAAATCTCATCTGAATTTATTCACCTGGCTCTCATCACTTCCATATCAGCATGCTTGAATGCAAGCATTATGAATGCAAATGCTAGTCTGCAAACTGGAGGGGATTTGAGGTGCAGGACCCCAGAGTGGCGTGTGTGCTTGTTGCTATTGATGGCTTCGTTTGAACTGATTTATCTGTCTCGCCCTCGTCTCTCCTGCCTCAGCAGTTATAAACAGCATCACCTTTCCTTAACCTGAGAACCGAGCCAACCTTCTCCCCACAGAGGATGTTGTAACGAGGCCCTGGAGCATGCCTGACAAAGGGCTGGCTGGAAGGGTCCCTGCACAATTCTTATGTGATTCCAGGTGCTGGTACAGTCTCGGAGACAAATGAAAACTCCAGAGAGCCCTGTCTGGATCCCTGAACAGTGGTGAAACTGCCAGGCTCTTCAAGATGGATAAGAACACTGGTCTGGAATTTATGTGGCCAACCACAGAAAAATAGACTCTACACAAACATTTTCAGATGACACCATACCCAGATAAATGGTTAGAAAATGGGTTTCTGGGGTGACATCTAGCAAATGGAGTTTAAACATATAAGGACAGGCAAGTAATTCATACTGATCATGGAGCTAAGAAAAAACACAGACATGGTCTTCTAGTCTTTCACATTGGCCACAAGGTCAGTGTGCCTCATTCTCCAAACTGTGTCCTCACTCTCCCCCAGCATGTCCCTTCTGGGAGAGACTGGTTACTATGTAGGGTTATTTACCTCTTGCATGGTCCTGACCTTTACTAACATCTAAAAAGAGGTGTTCTCTAAGAACCAGGGCTCTATAGTCTCTGAAAATCTATAGTGACCAAACATCTCATCACTTATTGGGGACACAGTATCCTATTGCATATTCTGTCTCAAATGTCATCATTCATCACTTCTGTGAAAATAGAAGTGTATTGAGATTTCTTATTGGGAGAAAAATGGGAGACTCAAAGGCAGCTGTATCACCAGGAGGCCCACCCTAGAAAGAGGGATGGGCCAGGAACAGGCCATTCGTGAAGCCCTATGTGCTAACACAGGCAGCTCCTTTATGCACTAACTACAGCAGTTTTAGTGGTTATGCAACCTGGACAGGGCCTCTTGGTGCTGCAGCTTCTGAGTTGCCGAGTTGTACAAGTGCTTTCTTCTAGGACAGAGTGCTTCGATTCCACGGAAATGGCCTCGCCGTGAAAGCAGAGTCTGCACAGCCCATATCCTCTCTAGAAGGTTTATGCCAGATGTGCTTGTCTCTTATTTCCTTGTGCATGGTGTGCTCAGACAAGGACTAAGCATTTGTATATTTGCATTTACTGGTTGTTTCCCCCATTTCTTAGTGTTTAGAGCATAGACTAAACTGTTGACAGTTTTTCACTTTTCCTCAGTATTTTTCCCCTTCTCCAGACTGGTTCCACAGATATGTCTTTCCAAACACCCTTTCTTTTCCTTGTAATGCTCCTTGCCCCACTCCCATAATCAAATGTGTTTTTATCAACTCCTTTTCTTTTGTGGTGATGATTTGGCAGATCTGATGATGACAAGGTGAGCATTGGCTGAGCTGGCCCAACATGTCCCTCTTCACTTCTCTGCCGATGGCGTCTTGAAAATCATTATTTGTTTCCCAAAGTACTTTACAAATTTTTTTACATTTAATTGGTCCAAATTAAAATGCTGCACATGATTGAAAAATTATTACTGGTAAAACTTTAGTACCAAATGATGTCGTTAGAAGTGTCTGTAACAAAAAGGTGGCTTTGGTGTTAGCTATTTAATAGCAACCCAAAGGAATGGCTCAGAAAACTAAAGCTTCTCACTGCTTTCAAATCCAGAATAAGATAGGTGCGCAAATTACTATGTCCCTTAGGTTAACGGTCTCTTTCTCCTAATCTTAGGATTAAGGGCATACGATTTTAAACACAAGTCCAGTCTTAAAGCACAGGCTGCAGAGGACTGTTGTGCAAACAAGTCACACGGGAAGAGAGTTTTAAACTACTGTATGTAGCTAAACAAACTGAGCTAAAATCGTTCCACACAGCTCTCATAAATAGTCACTAGCCTCTAAGGTTATATATCATTGTGACACAAATCTATTTGTTTTATAGCCAAATATATTGACTTTTTATTTATTTAATAAATATGTTCACGTAATTGCTTTTTAAAAGTCACCAAAACATGTTTTGAGACAGGGTTTCCCTGTGTAGCCCTGTTTGGCACTCTGTTGACTAGGCTGGCCTCAAACTCAAGAGATCTGACTGCCTCTGCCTTCCAAGTATTGGGATGAAAAGCCTGGGCCACCACCACCCAGCGACCAAAATATTCTTAAGGTTAGGCTAACTATTTATTTCCCTTAAGTTCTGGCAAGAATAATAACTAAAACATTAGAGAAAGTATGTTTAATAAACAATTCATTTAAATATATGCCAATAATTTGTATCAGTAATGTATACCAAGAATACCAGTTATTTCTAGATGAAACTTAAAAATTCAGGCAATTTTTTAGAAACCTGAAAAAGAAGAATTTGAAAGTAGTACTCTCCAATCAAATAAAAGGTGAGGTATGCATCATCTAACTGTTAAAATAATACGTTTTGATTTTTAAGACTTTTTTAAAAATCTTCATTTGTTGCATACAGTTGCATATTATATTACATAAAGCAAGTCCTTAATATGCTGTGCTAATTAATGAGGTGATGGGGAAAAAGGACAATCTGAATAATTTACCGTCTCCTTTCTATAAAAATATTCTCAATTGTGAATCCATTTGCCAAGTGTATGTGATGACAGGTTGGATAAGAGAAAATCTTGCAAATTATTCAGTTGTCTCAAATACACTGAAATAAAAAGTGGAGATATTTTGTGGTATATTTCAATGAAACTATATCAGGACTTCTATGTTGCTACTAAAATGAGACAACTGGATCTGCCAGTTCCCTCAGGTTTCTTGTCACATCAGATTCACTCTAGGGTTTCCACTGAAATTAGACTTGGAGTAAAGGAAGAAAGACATAGAGAGAAGGGGTAATAACTAATACTTATTCAATAAATTGAGGGTTAATGGTTAACATTCATGTTCCTCTCTCTACCAAGTCAAGTTGGAGAAACTGAGGCTCAGGAAGACAACTCCACTTCATCTCACTTAGCATAACCCATCTAAGTTTAACTCCAAAACCTATTCTGTGTTTATGTTATGTGTGTGTATGTGTATGTATGTGTGTGTGCATGTACACACATGTGTGTGATGTACATGTATTTCTGTCTGCATGCATGGGGAAGCCAGAGGACAATGCCAAGTGTCCTGCTCTATCCCTGCTCACCTTTTTCTCCTGAAACAGAACTTCTCACTGAACCTGGGGACAGGATGGGAGTCAGCAAGCTCCAGAGCCCTCTGTCTCTGTCCTCCCCGTGCCAACACCATGGTTACAGACACACTGGCTTTCACAAGTGCTGGGGATCAGAAATCAGAGCCTTGTTTTTGAAGAACAAGCAGTGTTGCCCCCTGAGATGTCTCCTCAGCCCCGCCCCCCACCAGACCTATTTTAATTTATTAGCAACAAAGAACACACAGTCTGGCTGTCCTGAGTTTGCTCATTTCCTTCCCCTTAGAAAGTTCTCTCCTTTATTCCTGGGCAGGTTTTCACAGACAGGACATTTAGAACATTGCTGTTGTGCTGAGTAACTTGGAGCTACCATGTTTAATTGTGTGTAAGTATGAAACCATAAGCCACATTTCTGATAGCTGTGACACTAAGTGCATGTGTGAAGTCATTAGTGCTAATTATGTGGTCCTTGAGAAACAGTCAAGAAATCATCAGTGTAGTTATTCCTGGTACAAACTGGATTAGAAGTCTTTGTAAGTCTTGACTTGATCTCATGTCACACTAAGCATTTGGGGCCATAGTTGAAGCACTGTGGAAAGGCCTGGTAAGAACAGAGTTGACTGTATCCAAAGTCAAAAATTGGCCAACAGGAAATTTTGCAATTTTATTTTACAGTCATTGAATGGTCTAGACCCTTCTGAGGATCTAAATATAGCAGTTGAAAATAATCTTGGACATTTTTCAGCAAGGCAGTTCTTCCAATCAGTGACTCTGAGCTTAGAAGCGATTCTTGAAATTACTAGACAAGTTTTCTACCCATGCAGCTTTGGCTTTTACAGTCTTTTTGTCTAGCATTTATTTTTTCCTTTCCCTTTTTTTTAAATTAAAATTTTCATTAATTTTACATACTGACCACAGTTTCCCCCTCCTCCTCTCTTCCCATTCCCTCCTGCTGCTGTCACCTCCATTCTATGCCGCATCCCAATTCACTCTTCCTCTGTCTCCATTCAGAAAGGAGCAGGCCTCCCATGGGGGTCAACAAAACATGGCACATCAAGTTGAGGAAGGACTACTCTCCCCCTGTGTCAAGGTTGGGTGAGGCAACCCAGCATGGGGAATGGGTTCCCCAAAGCCAGCTCAAGTGCCAGTGACTTTTAATATGATATTTGGAAACCTATTAATTGAAAGTTTGGAAATCTGCATTTCTGGGCTCTTCACTGCATTTCTTAACAAAGTTTCAGGGTCTTGCTTTTTGAAATAGTGGTGACTAATTGTCCACTCTTGGATTGCCAAGCTCCAAGATCTTAGTTTCAGATCACAAATATTCCAGTCTTTTATGTAAGTTTTGTCTTTTGCCGATTAAAATTAGGTACAAATAAACTGGCTCGTCCACAAATATGTATAAAATTGCCATTACAGACAAAATCTGCTTTAAAATGTATAAGCTATTCTTGTTCAAACGTCCATATACATTTATTGTCTACAAATCTTTCAACCACAGTGATATTTAGGTACTAGCAGATATTATAAAAACAGCATTGGAACAGCCTGATATTTAAAAATGTTCTAATACATCATTAGCCCTGGATTGCTTGATTCCTTCCAGTTTCCTGTCTTTGTTACCCATGATAAGCATGCCTCAAGTGGTTTTCCTTCACAAATCCTTTCACAATCAGGTTCAAAATGCAATGCTAAAATGATTGCTTGGGTTTGCTGAAAGAAAATTAACATCAGAATAAGTACGCAGTTGACTTTTTAATCTCAAGAAGGAAGTAGAAAAGAGGTGCATATTTTAACTTTGAGTAACTTACTGTGAATAAGAAAAAAGTGCTGGCATAGTCAGTATGAGTGGGCCTGGAAGGGTTCCACCACAGTAGAAGCTTATCAGGTACAATATGTTAATTTCTTTCTAATAGTCTAATGGAGACTGAAACTCTCAGAGAGATGCAGCTCTGATAATGGGCCTGTTTAAGACAACATGAAGAAAGTCTTGATTATGTGCTGCTCAGCAGCTTCCAAATGTTAAGGGAGAAAGCAATTGCTTCAGAGGGGGCTGTTGCTCAGGAAAAATGCACTTCGATTTCTATTACAGCCACAGTGCATTTGGACATCCCCAGGAGAGAGTGGGTGTCTCCAGCTTGTGGCCCACAGGGTCGTTCCAGGTGATTTCTGAATCTGATACACACTGCCATAGGGTATCTATCAGTAGGCACACATTCCCTCAGGACCTTGCTGAGTGTCCAGTATCTGAGGGTTGAACACCATTGTAACCTGGTTTGGCCTGAGCACCTATGTTAGATGCTGTAGCTCTTGAGCCAGTTTATATTTGTGGTTACCTATGTGTACACTGTGGGAATTTACTGAAAATCTAGAAATCCTTCCACAGACCATTTAGTTGGCTCCTTGAGAGTTCTCCAGTCCTACATTCTGGGTTTGTATTAACTTTTCTTTGAATACTTAATATTTCACTCTTTGGAGAGTACCAGTTATTCCTTGTTTTTTTTTTTCCTGCCCCCCCCCCCCCCCCCCCGTAGTGTGTGTGCGTGTGTGTGTGCCTGACTAGGTGCTCATTGGAGTCAAGAACAGCCTGTGAGTCTGTTCTCTCCCTCCACTATTCGGGCCTCTGGGATCAAACTCAGGTTGTCAGGCCTGGCAACAAGCATCTTTACTGACTAAATCATCTCACTGACATGTAATGCGGTCTTAAAAATATAAGCTACTGGACACTGTATAGGAGAATGTATCAAGAAGCCTTGACAATTTCTATCAGCATCTGAAATCATATTCAAAGGGAAGCATAAGAGAAATGTTTCTGGTCATGATGCACATGGCTCAAGGGCAAAGCAAACTTCAGAAGGAAACATTTGAATACCACCCAGGAAAACTCTCCACACCATCCTACCCAGGAGGATTCCCTGAGCCATCCTATCCAGGAAACCTCACCATGGCATCCTACCCAGGAAAACTCCCCACACCATTCTACTCAGGAAAGCTCTCCATGCCATCCCACCCAGAAAAATTCCCCAATGCCATCAGATGATGGCTTTAAAGCCTTGCCTGTATTCTTACATTTTAGTAATATTAAATATGAAAATTGTACAGTGTAGAATTAAGGGGACTTGATATTTATAGTGGGGGATTTGCTAATGTCACTCCAAAACCCAGGTAGAGAACTTGACTTAAATGTTCACATTTGTGGAAAGAGCTGGAAAGACTGAGGCCCTACTGTGTGCATACCCCAGCACTGTCCTTCAACTTCTGGTGGTTAGTTATTTTCCTGTTCAAGTCATGTTTTGAAACAAATCACTCATGCGTGTTTCCCCAACTTTTCAAGTCCAGAAAAAGGGAATCAAACACTAACGTTAAAATATATTCATTGGTGGCAACAACTGTCGCGTGTTCTACTTGACCTGCAGCTGCATTTCCTCCCAAATGTTCAACTAAACATACACGTGTCTGTAAATGATTTACATTGTACAAGACTATGATTTGTGGCTCTAAAAAGTAAAACTTTCTACTAATTCTACTAATAGCGTTAGAGTATAAATATGAACAATAATCTTATTTTTTTAGGAAAGAGACTAAACTATCAACACAATCTTTCTTTAGAAAACTATTCAGTTTAATTATTTAAAAGTATGCTCAGGAGTGCCCCTTGTCCTGTCTCCTGCTCTGCCCTTCTACCTGGAACATCACCGCTGGTCCCACCCCTCCCTCTCCTTTACTTTCCTTTACTCATGAACCACGACCTGTATAGTTTTGAGTTCAAAATAATTTTCTGAATTACATAATACTTTAAAAGAATATTTTTTCCAAAATAAATACACTCATAATTAAAGTCAGTGTTTCATGACCTATTAATTCAGCAGTTATTATAATCCATCTTTAATTGGATTAGCTATAATTACAATTAAATGGCTTTCTGAATCATAAAGGTTAAATACAAGTCATTTTCCATTTAAAGACTTAAGTGTGAGTTGATCACGGTAAGGAAGAAAAGCTACTTCATCTTAAGGTTAATTGCTAAGCTTTCCCCATATTTTCAGAGGCAGCTCCCTCATCTCTAGCCATAAAACCTCTCAACTCTGCAGTGTGATGTCCAGATGCATGATGCCCTTTATTTTGTGTAGTTCTTAAATTATGCTGGCACTCATCTGTATCTAAGAATGGACTGTAGTGATAGCTCTTAAATCATCAAGGGATACTTTCTCTTAAACTGTGGGATTACTGACAGGAAGGGGAAGTCTGGAGACAGAAGTGGGCAAAGCTTGTGCAGATTCATTATTCTCAATGACACCTTTCTTTTTCCTTCTCTTTATTGCCCTCTTTTTTCTCCTCCCTGTTCCTCCCTTCCCCACACCCTTTTCCCTACCCCCACCCCGCCATATACATAAATCTTTGTGACTGTAAAATTTTATAGATTAGTATTGTCTGCCTGTGATCATTCAGAAACAAATCATCCAACAGTAAACTTTGCACTTATCCGAAGAGTATCATTCTTCATAAGATAATTCCTTTCTGCCCTAAATCACCGAGTTCAAGAATTTCACAGGCAAGCCTCAGACATGCCCATGGCAGTTCCCTCAGCCTGGTGCATAACCCAGTTCTGAATCCTAGGCAAAGCTGATAATTTAACATTATAATTACCTTACAATGAACACAAATTGTGTTAGAAGCTAAGTGTGTTATATGGAATACTCCAGAAAATGCCAAAGACTCAATAGAAAAGGCATTTTTCCTATGCAGTAAGATGTGTATCTGTACAGAAAATCGCCATGAACGGAGCTGGTGGAAGTGGCTGGAGGATGACATCCCTCATCCCTTCTCAGTCTGCAGGGAGGGGTGATGTTTCCCAAGAGCAGATCTCCTGCTTTAGAAGAATGGTCTCAACTACACCTGTAAACACGAAGACTTGTGGCCAAATCACCCTGGCCTGAAGTTCTGAGTTCACACTTCTAAGAAGTGCACAAGTAATGCTGACTGCACATTTTAAAACTCACATCAGAAAAAGGGTGACTCATGGGAAATTCCAGCCACCTCTTTTTGTTTTCTAAGGGAGAACATGTGAAACTTTTGTGCTATTTCTCAGGAATAAGACAAAATAATGAAGTAGGTTTCTACTTCTGAGGTCATTTTTACCAGCAAAGAGAAAGTTATTCTTGAATATGAAGTAATGCAAATTTTAAGGGAAAAAACAATCTGTGCTACTTGAGGAGCCATGGAAAGACTACAAAAGTGTACATTGAATTTTAAGATGTTATGCTGAAATTTTCATTACAAAATTACAGCTGAAGAAACAGCTATTATAATCACCAGGGAGGTCATGGACAGCAAAATAAGAAGAAGATGGGGAATAAAAAAAAATTGAAAATCAGATATAATCAGAAATAATACTGATGGGGAAAGCAAAGAATTGATATTCAAGGAAACCAGTGTGTTTTCTTAGGGCTCTCTTTCCATGTGTTCTGATTTAAATGAACTGTCTACAAAATAGGAAGAAAAGAACATATAACCAAGGGAGCACACACGAGAGAGGCAACCGTTTTGAAGAACAGGTCTAAGGGAATGGAATCATCTTATACTTTTCATCTTCACAGAGGACTAAATTTTTAATTTAGAAAGAAATTTTAATGTGCAGCAAAATGCATGTATATATGATACAACTACTAAATCCAGAGTAAAAAGGAATCTTTAAAAATGATGCATACAATCACTGCTTGGGAAAAATGGTATACAGTTCCATGTGTAAAATAACAGTTTGTGTCTGTGTCTTCCACTGGTAGAATTATCTTCAGGTTAGGAAGGATAACACCATCAAGAAGTAATTGAAATACAAAATAAAAGCAAAGATTATTGTAGCATAAGAGTCTGCAAGTAAATGCCCCAGTCAAGACATAGATGACTTGCAATTTAAAGGTGAATCAAATCATTCTAGCAAATCTCTAGGAAACAGGTGAATGGAAATAATCCTGTAAGATTAGGGAAAAGTCAACAGCACAATTAAAAATTGATACAAATCAAAATATGCAATACAACCCTCCAACAGTTCAGAAAGTCTCAGATGGTTTATTTAAAGTCTCTCATAATAGATAAACAGGCTAACTAAATAACTCATAATGAAATGAAAATACCAAAGTCTTTAAGATCAAACCATGCCAACCCAAACTTGCAAATGTCATGGAGCCCACTGTTTTCTAAATAAGACACTTAAAGAAACTTCATGGCGCCTGTGTAGCTGTGAGGGAGGCTGTGGGGTTAGTTGCGGGGCAGTCAGGTGACTCTGCAGTTGTGGAAGAATGGGACCCTGTTTCTGAATCAGTTGGAAGGGGTCGCATGAGGTAGCTTCCATCTTTGGCTTGTGTTCCACTCAGTTTCACAAATTTTTAGCAGTGTCTTAGCTGAAAACTAAATGGTATCCTTATCAACTCTGTTGTGGATACAGAGCTAGAAAAACAGTACTATCTTTGACACTTGGCGTGGAATTTAAAATGATCCTGATACTAAAATGATGAGGCAGAAGTTTAACTAGGGTAAGGGTAACACAACGTCAACACGATGAGATTTAAGGGGGATAACTGAAAACCCCATTAGGTGTCAGGGTAACAATTAAGAACAGAAGATCTTTTCATGACAACATATTTGAGACGAAGGCTTTGATCAACCACACACTTTCCTGAGGTTAAGAACGTGCAGATGAACTATCTGGGGCTAGGCAGATAGGAGTTATTCATGAACTAGTTTTGTGTTGGAGCTCACTGTGAGCCAAACACATGATCTGGCTGCTTGTGTAGAGGCTAATCATAGGAATGTGGCAATCACACCAAAGGAGATAATCTTTCCACTGAGTCTGGGCTGGTAAAGGCATTTGGAGGACATTGCCCAGCTCCGGATTGGTCACTGACAGATGGAAAGTGACAGAATACATGGCACTACTCAGTCAAATGGTCAAAATGTTGTTCTAATTAAAAAACAACAAATGAACAAACAAACCAGGATGTGGCAATAAAGGGCTGGTATGTTTGATCTTGAGAAGGAAAATGGCAAGGGAGGTCTTGTGGCCATATATCAAGCAATGGCTGTCATGTGGAATAGGGAACAGTTCTTGATATTTAAATCTCATATGTGGAGGCAAAAGCAGGATAGAAGTAAAAGGGCATTTTGATACAATAAGAAATAACTTTCTAAAATTTTTCAAAGAGGAAAAACATGATGTCATGAAGTAAGAAGATTCCATATGTTTTGGCAAGAAGAGATAGTATTCTTTCTCTTTCTCTGTCTCTGCACCCCGCCATTTCTCATTGGTCTCCTTGTGCAGTATACAGTGGCCCTAACCTACAACCTTGGGACACAAGGGGAAAAGTGTCAAGGCAGCTGGTACAGGCAATGTCGTTCTCTTTTTTCTCAGATGCCTAACATAAGCATCTTTGCTCTGACATACTCCACCAACAAAAATGGAATGAAATCTCCCAGCCTATGGACCAAAAGAAAACCGTATTTTCTTTAGTAATCATTTCTCAGGTATTTTGTCAAAGTGATGAAACATTGATATAATAACCCTTTTTTCTTTTTCTTTTTTTTTTTAATCTTTGTGCCTATAAGAGTAATCAGATTGTGCCATAAAAGGTGATATATATCAGTTAGTTCTCTGGTGTCAAATACAGTGCCTGGAGGTTTGAAGATAAGCTAGATACCACAACACGGAGGATGCTACATGAGCTTTTTTTATTTGGAACTTGCAAAAGGATGTGCATACATGAATTTATGACATAAAATGTATAAATACACAAATGTCTATTATTATAACTAACATGTTTTGATGACTCTGCTATTATGGATAAAATTGTGTCTCTTATTGGAAACTACATAAGCTTGTATAGTGAATCATAATCAATTATTATTTTAAATCCATGGTACCAATGCAAAAATTGATTCTGAGATTTAGTAGCTCATGAAGGGTAGACACACAAACTGAAGGGGCTATTATTTATTAAACATCACTACTGAGTCGATTCAGTGGACTGCTTCATGCTCACTTGTGACATGTGACAACTTGTGACACAGGCAATGTAGTAGCCAATAAATTCCAACCAAGGAATCTCCAGGGACCATGCCTTGGTGCACTTACTAAGGTAGATGCAATGTAAAGACCGACAGAAGACCACAATCTCATACTAGCTATTGTCTCCCACTTGACTTATATCATTGCATCAATTTCTGACATTTAAGGCCCATGGGGGTTTGCATAAAAATCTAGATGTACAGTTTCTTGTCAAAGAACAGAAGATCCTGTCCATACAAATTTTCATCCATTTGAGAAACTCAACTGTCGCTGCACATCTAGGCAGAGCATGGGTTCCTTAACTGACCATGGATGGCTCCTATTTTTCCCGAATTTTGAAAAAAACATCCCATACTTTCTTATTTATTTGTTTGATTGAGTCCCCAGATATAATCATGAGCCTTTGTTTCTTTGACTCAGAATCATTAACAAAGCTAAACATTTGGAAGCTGCTCAGTCTACCCTGATGTCATGAACCACTGCTTAGAACTGTAGAGTTTGTACACACCGGCTCACTTCTCGGATTGGTGGACCATTGTAGGTTCTGATATACTTTTTAGCCATTGAAAGTAAAAGTTATAAAAGGCAGCCTTCTGTTTTTGCAAATGTATGTTTATTTATTTATTTATTTGTGAGAAATCATATGAGAAAATTAAATTCATCAGTGAGTAACTACACTTTTGTATTTGTTGTGAACATCAATAACAAAATTTGCCTAATTTACATATATTGCAAATTTGGTATTCATTTTTTTAATATCATGGATCACTAGACACTCACATAATAAATATGCTTTTACCTTGCATCAGTTGAACTTCAAGAAAAATTAATTACATTCATCATTTCCTGATTTATTTCTTTCTGTAATTTAAGTATTCCCATGGCAACCTCATGTTTTTTGTTGATTTCTGAGCTGAGGAGGCACCTTGCTTTGGTATTCTCTGCATTCATCCAGCACTTTTTCTGAAAGACATGAGACCTATAGTCTCTTCTTACTCTTTTGCAGCTCTTTTTAATTTAGGATAAATATCAAACACACACAGCTACTCATTTTGCTTGATTTTATACTCTGTAACCTTCTGCTCCCAGTTATTTTAAGGCATTTATTAGCTATGAGTTTACACAGCAATTATGACAAAAAACAGTAGTGCAGCTATTATTAGGTTATTTAAAATTTCAGTTGCCATAATCACACCCACAAATTCATAAATCTAGAAGTATTATTAAAACATATTCCTGCTGCTTAAATTTTTTCACTGTGCACAACTCTCATTATAACTGATCACCTTTCCCAAATTGTTGTCATCACCACTGATCTCTCCATTTTCAGATTTCACTCGTTAAATGTCCCTTGGTAAATTTCTTCTCCTTTTTGCTCCATTTGCAAGAGTTAGTATGGAAAATCAGTTTTCCCTATATTGTAAAGGTGATGTTTTGAGCATTACATAAGCAGGCTAATCCGAAGCTTTAAACATTTGAACCCATACCTCTTTTCTCCTATTCTCAGTTTATCTTTTGTTTTCTCTAATTATTTTCCGAATAGTGAGCAGAACTGGAAGTCATGCTTGACTCCTAGTTGATTGTTATTTCTCCCTACAGTCGTTTTTACTGAATTGTTTTCTATACCACTTTAACTCTTATTCTGTCTTTTATGTTGTAGATAACCAGAGAATTGGTTAAACTTGTGTGTGTGTGTGTGTGTGTGTGTGTGTGTGTGTGTGTGTGTGTGCTTGTGCAAGCTCACACACATGTGTGATTGCTAGACAGAGGTCATCAATCATTTCCTCTATTATTCTCTATTCTCCACTTTCATTTTTTTTGAGACATGGTCCCTCACTGAACCTTATGCCTACTTTGGTCAGGCAGCCTGGCCAGCAAGCTCCTGGGGGCCACCTGTCTTTGTCACCCAGTGCCGAGGTGACAGACAGATGCTGACATTCTCAGATTTTATTTTAACATTGGTACTAAGGAACATCCAAGATGTTTCTTTTAATATGAACTTTAAGAAAGCATTTCTTAAAGTCTATATCATAGAAGGAGCCATAGAGATTCCTATTGACGAGATGTAACATTTTAAAAACTGGTATGTCCACTATGTAATAAAAATGAGAAAGCACTTATTTTTCAAAACCTTAAAGGGTATATATTTTGTGTAATTGAGCAAATATACATAAATTTCTGCCTGAGGAGAACAGAATATGGGTAAAGTCACAGATTCTAGGCACAATTTCTCATATTTAATTACCAGATGAAATCTTGGTTAACTTTTTTGTATCTATGTAGTTATCTGTAACTTTTGGACTTGTTAAAGTGATTAAATGTTTATCTGTGTAAATCATATTAGTGAACTTTATATAAGAATTAGTTTTATCTCGTGGGTCTGCTTTTTCTAGAAATCCATTCCCTCATGAAGCCAGAAGAAGAAGACCTGTCTCTCTTCTCTTTTTTCTCTGTCCCTTTGTCTTCTCTCCCTCTACAGGAGTGATGGCTAGAAATAAGTTTCACTTGAGAACAATCCTGCACATATTACCTCGGAACCCATCCACAGCAGTATAAAAAATGGTGGACATGCCTTGCTCCCCGTCTCTCTCTGTCCCTCACAGAATTCTCTTTCTCCTCTCTTTTCCCTATCGCAATCTCACTGCCCCCTCCTCCCTTCCATTTCTCCATCTGACCGTTTCAGAGTTGAGAATGCATCATACCCAAATGCGATCCTGCATTTTCTATTCCTCTAACTGAGGCCTTACAATTTGTGTGGAATGTTGGATTGTTCCCCAAGCTAATCTCCAGCTCCTATACCTCCACCCTGGGTCTCTCCTAACACTCCCTCCCCTCTCTCCTTCCGTCTGTCATCCTTCTATCTTCTCAACTCACTAACTACCTATGTGACCCACTTAGCCACATAGCCTACATCCAAATGGGAGAGTTAAGCATGTGCATACCTGTATTTAATATTACACAAAAACACGCAGACTAAGACGAGATGAAAGTCTTCACTGTCACACAAGAAGGAATAGCTGACACCCTGGCACCATTCCAGATGCCAGTTAAGCATGTGCATACCTGTATTTAATATTACACAAAAACACGCAGACTAAGACGAGATGAAAGTCTTCACTGTCACACAAGAAGGAATAGCTGACACCCTGGCACCATTCCAGATGCCACTGCTGGAAAAACTCGGAGAAATGTCAAACTTTATAGGTAGGGGAGAAATATAACGTTTTTTAAGAAGAGAGCCTGTTGCCCAATAAGAATATTGTGGAAAATAACCAGTGGAAAGTCCAGGTTTATTTTTAAGGCATTCCTCTGATAGTTAACATATTTTTTATATTGGGCGGTATTAGAATGTAGCATGGGATGGGTGTGGAGGAAGAAACAGATTTAAGAGTAGAACAATCACTTATTGGCTTAAAGTATGTTAGTTAATATTCCACATTGGCTCCCTTGATCGAAATGATAGTTATGTTGGCATTTTGGAGTCTAATGACAGCATTTTCCCTAAAGCCCAATTCTCAAACTCTTCCATGGAGTGTCTGCTTAGTCATCACATTAGTCATGTGGAATGCTGCAGTTCTGATTCACTGGGTGTGAATGCCTTGTTTCCGAATGTGTAAGCTTTACAGAGGCCCCTAGCAACAGCCTGACCGTGTATGTGTGTGTGTGAATTACTTTTAAGTTGCACATTATCTAACAATGCTTTTAAATCTATAATGAGAACAAAAATCTTCCAACACATCATACTTAAAAACACTAGCTAAATCGTGCATCTGTGGCGATGGTCGTATTCATGACTTAGTGATCACCGTGACAGAGCTCTCCTTGTTAATAGGCTCTGGAGGCCTTCGCAGTGTTGGCTCCTTATGAGGCTACATGGGGAAGTTTTCTCTTGGGAAACTCAAAGAAAAAGCCATAACTATTATAAGATAAGCTGTAACTCCCAGAAAACATGAGCATTTCAGCGTTAATTTTCAAGACCTCACATGTAGTTTTTGTGTTTAACCCGAATAATATATCAAGAGGCATTACTGGAATTCTGTGAGATTATAAAGAACCCATACTCTGACTCTGCTTCAGCCTGCTGCCCTTAGAACTCACCTCTTACCTTTAAAATACCTTGGGTAACTTCCTTTTTCTAGAGTTCTTGGTATCAGTTTTCTTGACAACAAATACAAATGTTTATTGATATATCACTAATAGAGAGTATCTAACAGTTAAGGACCAAATCACAATGGGATTGCACATGTTCTGGTGTGCTAGAGGTAGAATGCAGTAGTTTACCAAGCTTAGCTTTTATTTTCAGTCAACATGAAAAACGTTGCTGTACACACACACACACACACACACACACACACACACACACACACACAATGTCTTAACTGAATTTTAAGTAACCTTTCAATGTCTTTACAGCCAACCATAATTACTTTCATGTGGTCCAAGAGAGATCTGTCCCTGAGTTCCAACATCTCAACTGTTAGCTGTGGGCAGTTATGATTTTTCAAGCTGTAAGCAGTTTGCTTTCTTCCCTACGTCCCCAGGGTACAAATAAATAGATACAACAGTGTATTAATGCATGTTTTACAAAACTGCTCCAGTTGTGATATACATTTTTAATATAATAACCTGACTGCACTGTGATGGAATGCTCTAGAACGAATGAACTCATAAAAATTCATTGGTAATGCCTGTTCCTCAATTAAGGAAAGTCTGTCTATGGAGCTTAGGAGAATTGCTTGTAATGAGTAGAAAGCTCAATCATGTTTCCCACAATTATTGCAGCTAGCACTTACATTTGGGTTGCACAGAGTGTCAATTTAAGCTATCTTCCAAGGAGAGGCTCCACTAACCTTCTATGCATTGGTTCCCCCAGAAAGAAAAACAAAAGTCCTGATTTTCACGATTCTGTTGTTGTTCTATTTGGAAAATTAGCAAAGGTGTTTGTCCAAACACAACAAGTATTCTGAAGAGTGTTCAGGATCTGGGAGATTTCAGTTTCCACTATAATATGAATATCACAGAAGTGGAAGATAAGGTTATCAGAATCATAATTATATACTTGATTGACAGCCCATGGACAGACTTGGAGTCTCTGTTCCCCTAGGCTTGCACATCCTTCACCTTGTCCTTTTTCCTACACTTGATACTTCGAGGAATTTTGACAACTATGGGGTACTTCCTATGCTGCCTGTGATCTCCCTGCCTAAGCAGAGCTGTGTGGTAAGTGGTGGATGACCAGAAGGACTTTTCACAAGGCAGTTTACTCTTTGTTAATCTTGAGGAATGTTACATCGAGTGATCTGAGAGAATCCAAATGGCCAAAGGACATGTTTAGAATTTGTTGGGTTCCAAGGAATTACCAAGTAAAATCATGGTAGAAAATTAATCTAGCCAGCTAGAGAGTGCAGGTTACACAAAGCATCTGCTGGCTGCTGCTGGAATAAAACAATTGCATTTGTCTAGACTTTATTTATGATTCATTTTTGGCATAAGTTGTTACTGCTGGAAGCCAAATTACCAGTCTCATCTAACAGATTACCTCCAAGGAAGATTTCTAAAACATGCACAGCTTTTTAAAATTTTAAACAAATGTATATTTAGAGTATCTTCTGTGTCTAGGAGGTCCCCAAGACCCACAGAATCTCCTTGGTTTTGTTTATTATTATTATTATTATTATTATTATTATTATTATTATTATTAAACCAGAAAAAGAGCAAATAAGGAACTGGAGACTGGCATATTTTTTTTCCATCTCTCTGTATCATAAGCAATCGATCTTTTAGAGGTTATGGCTTCTAAGCCTTTAATTTTGCCTTTAAATCCTGCTCATTGTCTTGTGGATTTTGCTGGGTTCAAGCAAAGGGCCCTAGAAGAAAGGGAGCTGTGTCTCTCAGATTGGCACCTACGGGGAGCTCTCCCCAGAAGCTCTTGCCAGTCTGCTGGGTGTATTTCAGTTTCACGTCAGCATTTTTTTCTTTTGCAATTTAATTTGCACAAAAGCAAGCAGTACTCTTCTGCCTCCAAAAATATGTCCGAGTGGGTGTGTATACAAGGAGACTAGCATGGTGAGTGGAGCAGAGGAAACCTTAGAGCAGCTCATCTGTGCCTGCGCTAACTTTCAAACTTTTTGTGTGTCTTTTCTGTATTTGAGCCATGACCACGGAGCGCCTCTGTTTATGGGGTGGGGCTTATTTCTTACACAACAGTTTTAAATCTATGAGATGGTGATGAGGAAGGGGTCTAAGCACACGTAGTGTCAACCTTGCCTTCAGTGTTAAGTTCACAGTGTGGGTTTTGTTTATGAGTTTCCTCTTATGCTACACGTGTGCTCTTAACTGCGGTGGGTGCACACATTGTTGCCACCTGAGTGACGGTAAACAACCCAGGCTGGAGGAACTGGGAACTCAACTTCCACAGACAGGTGAAGTATATATGTTGCAACAATTCTGTTTTGCACTTACCACCGTGTACTTTCACATATAGATTTATTCATCTATTATTAAGCATATGATGCAACCGAAGCAAAATGCCATGTAGCCTCACAGCCAACCACCTTCAGTTTTTGTTCAGTGTGTGTAGTCTATGCTGAGCTCCTTGATTCAGAAGACTCACTACAGAAGAATTTCCTATAAGGCTCTAAAGCCAGTATTTTGTTGCCATTCACTATTTAGGCTGATGCTAATAAGCTCCACTTGCGTTGTTTATCTTGGACGAATGAAAGATATCATATTTTAAAATTTCTTAAGTGTGTAAATCTTCAAATGGAAATTCAGTGTAATTTATTAAATACTAAAATATGAACAGAATAATGAGATGTAGAAACTATAATTAATTATAAGCTACAAGTTAACAATAACAAAAAATGAATTTTATAAACTCTTTGAGTAGCCAAGGGCCAGCCATAACCCTGACAATACAGATCAGCGTTGAAATCATCAGAATTCATTTGTCTTAAGCCTTTATCTTGCATCTTGGGCAACAACATTCAAAGACTCCTTCCAACCCTAGCCTGTCCAAGACTGTTTGCAAATTATAAGAACTAACTAAACCCATGAAGCAGAAACCTGAAGTGTGCATATATGTATCCCTAGTGCACAATTATTCCACAGCAGGACACAATACAGCAGTGCCCTCCCCTGACACCCCATACCCAGGCTCTACTCTCAGCTCCCCTCTGGTTTGAGCCACATTCCCCAAAATGTGTGATAGTCAAGGAACTGATATTGCTCCTTTCGACACAGTCCAAGGCCTACATAGAACACCTTGCATTCTGTTTTTACATTGGTTCCTATGACAGATCCCTGGAGAGGAAGCAGATGGTAGTGACAAGAATCTCTTTTCTACCTTGCTTCCTTCAGCTGCTTCTCCTCAGCCTTGAGTTCCAAGTCCTCACTAGTCCATACCCTGGGAGAAAAGGCTGAGTCTAGTATGTCAGATTTGCATTTCCATTCCTTTTAGAGAGCTGAGCATGAGATGGGTCACACAGTATTACTCTCTGTGACTTTGTCTTTTCTAAAGACGATGCAGTGCATTTCTTAATATCAGCATCATTTCTTTAAACCTCTCTCAGTGATTCCAATGCCCAATGACCTCCAAGGAGAACCATTTGTTTGCTACATGTTTATGATCATTATAGCTGTTAAATGGTTATATACATATATACACACTCAATGTGATGTTGTAAGAACTCTAGGCAAAAATCGGTGAATCTGGGCTGTTTCTTTTGTTTACATAACTAACAAAATCAAGGAAATGGTGGCAGTGAGATACATTTCCAGTCTATTTCCAGGTTTAGTTCTACAACATCAGTACATAAAAAAATTGAAAGAGTACAACCTGCAAGTCCTGGACCTGACCTGACGGGGGCAGCAAAGGAGTGAAGACGTGAGGGACAGGAGGACACAGGTACAGAGCACACTGACAGAGTGGTACAACTGTGAAACAATACCTGGGAACCTCGGCATGTTGATTAGGTACAGCACAGGGGGAGTGGTTGGCTAGTATCTCAGGCTGCTAACATCTGGGAGGAGGAAATGGTGATTGGCAGTCTTTGCAACAGTGTCCACACTCACACTCAGACCAGAGGAAGGCTTTGCCATGGTCTCAGCTTCACCACAGATGGAACATATTTGCCATCCTCAAGCATTGGGTCCTTGACATTCGCTTAGGACTTATTCACCCTTTATACCTTCGGTCAAGTTTTCTTTTGCTCCCTACTAAAGAAATCCTCCCTCCCCCATCCCCATATACTTTTCTTTTACACTTGGAACTGTTGTCCTTTGGGATTGTCCTGAGAAGTTATGTGGTTGGAAAGAAAGTATGTGCCTTACTCCCATGGAAGTCTTCAGGAATACGGGCTTTTAAAAGGCTGGCTGGGACAGAATTAATAAGGGAGAAGAATGGGTGCATGTAGGCATCTGGCTTCTCTAACAATACAGGAACAGAGTGATAGGTGCTCCCTACTGGCTGAAGGTAATCGTTCAGGGCCTTTGTGAACCATGTTCTAAAGGCTCAAAGACTGGTCCAGAAAGAGAGGTAGGTACAGGGAGGAAGGAGTTGGAGGTCCCACAAAAGCAGTGAAGAGGTAGCAATCTGGAGATAGAGGAGTTACCACCAAAGAATACATTCATGCAGAAACTGAGCACACCAGGAATCTGCCAATTTTTATCATACACATTACTCAGTAATCTATATTCTCTAACTCAGCGTGGCATAAGGGGGACATGAAGTTATGGCAAAGAGCTCGTTTTGACATTGTAAATACTGAGTCTCTCCAAGAGACAGGATGGCCACCCAAGGGTTCTCTTCACTTCCATGCTTGTACAGTTTATTAACTGACTCAAGTCAGCAAGCACTACATCAAATATTTTCTGTAGGTTGTGTTTTTATAGATGGTGCATGATCTGAGATAACTGGTATTGCAATCATCTTTTACTTCATGCATGGCAGTTAAGCAAGAGCAAATCCAAGACAGCAGCAGTATCTTCCAAGAGAGACTTGATGTAATGAGTGGCCAAAAGGGAGAGAATTACACTTACCAACTAATTGATTGGCTTATCAACTGTTATGAAAACAGAGTATCTGTGAACTAACTAAGATGATGCCTTCATATAGTTGATATCTGCCTGTTTTGTGTTATATTCCTCTATATTATATAGATGGCCATCTATTTTAGCAAAGAATATAGATTGAGCAACTGGAAATTATTTAATCAGCTGAGCCATTTGATCCATTAATGATATCTGGTTTACGTCAACTAGCAATTGTTATCTGCTTAATGCATGTACACAAGAACAATTGTAATAGATTCTGGGCCATTAGATTAAAAGGATGAGAAATGCTGAAAATTGTTTTATACTGTAATAAACAAAGATGGCTACACTTGGAATATAGTTAATCAGACCCTATTTCAGTGCCATAAAGATAAACTGTTTATATGTCATTGTCCATTAGACGGCTAATATTGAGGACTCGTGCATGAAGACAGTAGCTAACTTGCTGTCTGGTGTCTAATTAAACAATTGTTAAGTTTAAGAAAATTCTTCAAGAGCACACAATTTACAGTTAAATATTTGAACTATTATTTTCAATAATACTTGTAAGCCCAATAATAAATTTAAGTGCTTAAGGGATATATTAGCCTCTCATTAGAGAAATACATTTTACATATGGGAAAAGAATGTAGTTTAAAATAAATTATAAGTTCATGTATTTTTTTATGGTACTAAAGGCCTCATTCATGGAGGCAAGTACTCTACAATTAAACTATATGACCAGTCTCTCTGATTTAACTAACTTGAAATTTAATGTTACATGCAATTTACCAGTGTCTTTAAATACAAATTTTATATTTCCTGATAAAAGCAAGAAGTTTTCATGGACTTTGATCAAAATTCTATGAGAGTAACTAAAGCAGAATTTTCATGAATGTATAAAATACATGTTACACATTCTGCTGTAATACCAGGCTGAGTAAAATGCAGTCTTCCTATAATTAAAAAATAGCAATTTTCATGAAAGATGGCAGTAATAAAATCCTTCTTGGCTGTATATTTATTTTTATTGTTTGAGAACTTCATAGTTTATATACTGTGTTTTGATAGAATAGATTCATCCTCATTTCTTCCCACCCAATTCTTCCTCTATCTGCACCCCCATTTCCCCCTTCAAGTTCATGTGCTCTCTTTCTTTTATAAAGCCAACTGAGCCTGCTCAGTATTGACTCTGTGTAGTGGGTATATGACTGTCAACTAGCAAATGGTTTGCCTTTCAGGCACTGCTAGCCCAGAATCCATAGTTACCCCACTGGGGAGGGACTTCCTGGCCTCATGCTAGTGTTTTCATTGGCTTGATTCTATTCAGGTTCTGTGCATGCAGTCACAGCCACTCTAAGTTCAAGTGTTCATCAGTTCTGTCATGTTGGACAGATACTCTTTCTGTGTACATATCCCTGACCTCTGGCTCTCACATATTTTCCAACCCCCTTCCAAAATTATCCTTGAGCCTTGAGGTAAGGGATTGTTCTACAGATGCTCCATTTAAAACTGATCACTCCATGCTGTGGATATCGCTCTGTATAAATAAAATGCTGTTTGGCCAGTGGCCAGGCAGGAAGTATAGGTGGGACAAGAAAGAAGAGAATTGTGGGAAGTGGAAGGCTGAGGAGACACTGCCAGCCGCTGCCATGAGAAGCAACATATAAAGACACCGGTAAGCCACAAGCCATGTGGCAAAGTATAGACTAACAGAAATGGGTTAATTTAAGATAGAAGAAGTAGATAATAACAAGAAGCCTGCCACAGCCATACAGTTTCTAAACAATGAAGTTTCTGTGTGTTTACTTGGTTGGGTCTGAGTGTCTATGGGCCTGGCGGGTGAGAGAGATTTGTCCTGACTGTGGGCCAGGCAGGAAAACTCCAACTCCAACTCCACTGTCTCTTATTCTCTGCATGCTGACTAGTTAGGTTTTAATGTATTAAATACCATCTAGTATAAAAAACAGCTTCTCTGATGAAGGTGGAGAGATGCATTTATCTATGGGTATAAAAATAAGAACTTGGAGGGTAGTTTATTACTATGTCCATTTAACAGACTAATAGTATTAGGTTATTCTATAGGACCTATGACCTAGCCAGCCATTAATTCTTTACCCAGTTAATGATTCCAAGCACGGGTTCTGTCATGTGAAGAGGGCTTAAATCTAATCATAAAATGGTTGGTTATTCTCCAAATAATCACTCCACTAATGTAAGAGTGAACTCATCTTGCCAAGCCAGTCATTACTGTTTCTTACAGGGTTCACAGTTTGCTGAGGCTTTTAATTATTTTTCTACCCTAGTAGCATGCATAGACACTTCCAGTATGATGAAAGCCAGACAGTAAAGATGAAGCTTCCAGTTTGGTATCAATGTGATTTCTCCATGTCTTGTGGCTCAAATATGTAGTATCTTCAGCAATAACATCTTATTGCCGAGTTATAAACAGTAACTGCAATTGCAATAATGTTGGGGGGTGTCTGTGGAAACCCAGAAACTCAGAACCCATATCTGGCATAGAACTTTTGATCTGATACTCCATTGTTTGAGAAGGCGTTGTCTCTGTGATTGGGTAGCTTCATTATAACTACGTATATATGTTTGAAAGTCTCACTAATGTGTCTAGGCCAGCCTTGAACTTACTCTTTAGCCCTACCAGGTCTTAAAAAACTTGTAACCTTCCTAATTTAGCCCCTCCAATAGCTAGGATTACAGACCTGAACTGCCAGGCTGAGTTTTGTGTGTTTTCAAATGGTAGGTCTTGTTAATAGTTTAATTTCATTTTTATGAAGCACAATGTACACAAGTTATGGTATTATTAAAAAAAAACAAACAAACAACAGAATTTCCACAGGTGATTTTGTCTGTACCTTTCCTATGCATTTTTCCTAGCATCTATTCGCTTCCTCATTAGCCAGTCTACTGATGAAGGTATATTCACTGACGTATCACCACTGTGTGCACAGTTACCAATGTGGACCAATGTTCGGGTGTCAGGGTTGATTCTAAACTGTCCATGATAGACCAACAGTTACTGAGCAGACTATCAAATATTTTGCCAACCATGTGACATTGTAAATAGACTATTTATGATGAACACTCAAACATAACTCATGAGAATTAATATCTGTTGATTTACCATTCTTATATTTCCTGGGGGAGGAATTAACACCTGTGTTATGAAAAATGCACACCACAGGATGCCTACAGTTCGTGTTCTGTTTGAAAGATGCTGATGTGCCACAGATGCCAACATACATTCTAATGCTTGCAGTACAGATTCTGGAATAGGGGTGAAGGTGCTGATGCTCCTGAAATATGCATGAGATAGCAGATACCTACTCAGAATGCCCCAGAACTGCTGGCAGAGATTCAACCAGTAAATAAACATAAAACAGAGTTTATATTCAATACAGAATTTCATCAAAACCAGATTATCTTCTTACATGGTTGTGGAAGGTAAATGCAAGGCAGTGTTTGTATCTTTCATTTGAGGGCTAAGGAAATTAAACGCAATGGTAAAATCCATTAAGCAAGTTTGGGTTGGGCACATGGTGGCTTTTGAGAAATGGGAGATTTTTAACTGTCCTCACAGTGGGTCCAGTACAATCCAATGATTGGAAGAATCAAAGCCTAACTCAAAAAGACATGAGTTGGCAGTGCTCTGCTTTGGTATTTAGACGTAGGACAAGTGTCTTTCTTCACCACAGAATGACATATTGAGGTGGGATACAAATAATACGCAGCACCATGAAACAGTTATCTCTGGTGCAGTGTTGGTTCCAGAGATTTGTGCCATCTTGAGAACCCCGCAATTGAGAATGGGGTACAAGTGAGGACTTAATGATGGCACTGATACTAAGCTTTCTACAACAGTACAGTAGGCATGCTCATGTAAATTTCTCACTTAGATATGACTAATCTACAATTCTCAAATTCGTAGATGAATAATAGTAGACATTTTCTATTTAGAAGCTATGTCGAGGCTTGCCCCTCCTAGGGGGACCACAAACAAGACTGTGTGCCACCCTTCACCAACTTTGGCAGTCATTTAATTTATATGGGAGCAACAAATAAAGTAGTGTTTTCCCCCAATAAAAGCCATCTGAACCTTAAGAGCTCCCATACTGTTATCAGCAGTATGCTCTCTTCTCTGCCCCTTTTCTCTTTTTATCTGCAGTCTGTCTAGATGGTCTCCAGGTGGTGACTGACTTCTTCTCTACCACCTCCTCAGTGGCATACAGACCCTCAACAGGCCAGGAACACTGCAGCCACAACCGGACCACAGTGACCTTAACAGCCTTTTGCCTGATATCTGGAAGGCACCTTCCTCTGCTCTAGCAAACAGATTTCAGTTACACCCCACAGATAGAACAGGTCTATATTGCTTCTCCATTTTTCATTCTAGAAAAAAAAAATGGAAGATCTTTATTCAGGATTTCTAAACCCTGCTTGGGAATTTTAAACTAAACGTTATTAGTTCTTTTTGGAAAACAACCAAACAAGAATTGGATTATTTTTCTTTGGTCAATGCAATCTCAAGTCAATGACTATTATTAGGGTTTGGTGTTATGTTATAGGACATCCCTTTGCTTTTCGAGATTGTGCATCTAATAAAATCATTTAAACAACAATACGCTTAAATCAGTATGAAGCTGGAAGCTGAAATCTTATGTTCATGCTTTTGTTATTTAGTACTTATTGGGATGAATGATTTAGTTTCATTAAATGAAGTAGTATCCTTATCACTCTGGCAAATCAGCAGTGATTTACAAAGAGTATCTGTGAGGAGAAAGAATATAGAGGAGAGACTACAGGTTAAGTAAAGTAAGATAAAGACCATAGAAACCCTAGGAGGCATTTAGCTCATGTAGTTAGATTCCAGCACTATTAGTAAATCCAAGGCTGAGCAAGAGGCATTTCCCCATTCAAGCTATTTGATATCTGAGTTAACTTGTATCCAGAGGACCTGATCGCTGAATTTAGAATCTATAGCTCTAGGTCAGAGCCTGCAACTGGACAATGTTGACAAGAGACTTGTAAGTATTTATGGCATCCATGGATTGGGTTTTCACTCTGAAAATCAGTTTAAAACCATCTGAGGCACTTGGCAATGGTACCCAGCAGCTGCCCACATAGCAACTGCAGCAGCTGGATCAATACAGCTGCTACTAAGCAAAGGGAACTGCCAACACCCATGAAATGTCCAAATAAATAGAGGTCTGATATTTTTATTCTAAAAATAATGTGGTCTGACATCTGTGTCTGTAAGAAATTGTTTAAAATAGTGAAACATCTTTGTTTAACATAGCAAAGAAATGTGGAATAGAAGGGAGATGTTACTTTGGGTTCATGCTACATGACTGATAGCACATGACTAAACGTGCTAAATGACCCTGAACTTAGGAAAGAATTAAATACAGGACAATGTTCTGTGGGAAAATCAAAATCATATAAACTTCAACATCATTAACTTTTGACCTGTTCTTTCAGCCAGTGTCTGTTGGGCACCTAATCTGTACTGAGCACTTCAGGAATACTAAAGATACAGTCCTGGAAACAAACAACAAAAATCTCATGTGCACTCAGCATTTTTCTTCAAATTTATTTATTTCACCCATTAATTATGTAACTTATTTAGTTGAAAAAAGTATCTTGGATCAGCAAGATTGTTTGGCCAGTGAAGACATTCACCACCACGTTTGAAGACGTGAGTTCCATTCCCAGGACCCACTTGGTAAAAGAGAAGGAAAACAACCCATAAGCTATCCTCTGATCTCTACATGTGCACTGTGGCATGCATGTGCCCATGGATATATACACACATCATGCACACACAATAACTAAATCAGAATGTTTTAAAACGTTGTCTTAGTCAACATGCTACCAAAGGTATTTCATGTCATATACTGTTCTAAGTATACCATGTATGACTTAGAAAATTTATTCCTAAAAAAAAAAAATCCTATGATACAAAGTTGATTTTTTTTTCAGATGTGAAAATTAAGGCTTTCAGAACAGAATTCACTTGTGAAAAGGTCTATAATATTAAAGTCAGAGTCCAGGATTCAAACTCACAGTCTGAACCTTGGCTCCCTGCAGCCTTCTGCCTCCTTTCATAACAAACCAGCTCAGTACACAGTTGACAGGTAGTCTTAATCATTTTATTTCTATTTATCTAAAAATTAAACACACCGGTACCTTGTTTTTAAATAACAGTCTCTGTTTATAACTGGGTCTATTTCACCAGTTACAAATCCTTCAGATTCGAGGAATATTCAGGCCATGAGAATTCTTAAAAATAAACAGAAACACTGCAGTTCTCAAATTTGACTTTGAAGTTGGCAGTTATAAGATAATCACACTTAGAGTGTTCTCTCACCTCAAAGCCAGCATATAGCATGTATATATATAGAACTAAATGTTCTTTATTTCTAAGAGAACACAGGCAATGCAGAGAATCCTCTGGGATTACTAGTCCAAACTGTTCACTTCTGAGATAAGGAATTAAGGTCAGGAAATGTTAACATTTATAACAAACATCTATTTGCCTCACACTTGACAGTTTTGTCTCACTTAGAGATTTCTAAATATCCCCACTTGTCTTTTGACCTAATCTGAGGATAAACAAACTAAGATGCAGCTTGTATAGGAACCTGTAGACCAGATGCATGGAGAATATTTTCTCAGTTTCCAGAATATTTACAATGACTGTTATAATATAAGGAAGTCAATACGCTTCCTTAACCATTATTTGGGATGATTTAACTAAAGAAAGAAACTACTTTAGAATAGAGGTTATTCAATCACTAATACGGTAAACATAATATTCTACCAGGAGAAAATGAAAAAGCATCACAGTATAAAGCATTCACTTTGGCATTAACATTTTCATGTAGAAATCTGGATTTCTGTTTCCCAGTAAACTGCAAATATAGGACAAGTATATTTGCCTTCTATCTCAAATGCTCCAGGTATAAAACAGTGACAAAACCATGGCTATTATTTAGATTGTTGCGTACATTAAACAAGGTAATGAACTGAAACTAAATTTGTTTTAAAGTCACATTTAAAGATTATATGTGGTGATACATACCTACAATTGCAGGATGCCAGAGGCTGAGGCAGGAAGCTCTCGGTTAGAGGAGGCTTGGCTATGTAGTAAGAAGTCTTTTTAAAGACTCCATATTCCCTTAATTATTATGCCTGAGAAGAAGGCACTGCCGACTCACCAGAAGGGGAGGTCGTGTTGACACTTGTTCTGCACACCTAACCTTATTTATGTCACTTTTGCCTCCTGCTCCCATTATCCAGTTTTTAGTAAGAGTAGCCCCAAAGAAATGACTGGAATTTGATTACCGACTGTGGGAAAACAAGCAGACAAACACAACTATACAGTTGTTTTTTGTTTGTTTGTTTGTTTGTTTGTTTGTTTGTTTGTTTTAATAACGAGAGGGATTTCTAAGTATGAGAAAAATTATTCCTTGTCTGGCTTAAGTAACTGTCTCTAGTGTCTTCTCGCATTGTACACTGTAGCCAAGGTTGACCATCTGTTCTTCCCTGAAAACGCCATGTTGTTCCAGCTGTCTCCTCTATTGGTGCCTCTTCCTCTGCCTCACCTGGCCTTTCTAAACTTTTAACTGACTTACTATATTGGGTTCAGTTCCTTAGAGGCAAGGTCCTGCCCTAGTGAATAGGCCTCCATGGCACAATGAGGGTGTGCGTGCTGTTCAAATGTGTGACTTATGAGGGTGTGCCTGCCGTTACAGAGTGTGCCATATGAGAGTATGCATGCCATCACAGTGTGTGACTTATGAGGGTGTGCATGTCACCATAGTGTGTGATTTATGAGGATGTGCATGTCATCATAGTGTGTGACTTATGAGGATGTGCATGTCATCATAGTGTGTGATTTATGAGGGTGTGCATGTCATTAAGGTGTGTGACTTATGAGGGTGTGCATGTCATCACAGTGTATGACTTATAAGGATGTGCATGTCATCATAGTGTGTGACTTATGAGGGTGTGCATGTCATCACAGTGTGTGACTTATGAGGGCATGCATGTCATCATAGTGTGTGACTTATGAGGATGTGCATGCCATCATAGTATGTGACGTATGAGGGTGTGTATGTCACATAGAGTGTGACTTATGAGGGTGTGCATGTCATCACAGTATGTCACTTATGAGGATGTGCATGTCATCAAAGTGTGTGAATTATGAGGATATGTATGCCATCATAGTGTGTGACTTATGAGAGTATGCATGTCATCACAGTGTGTAACGTATGAGGTTGTGCATGTCATCATAGTATAACATATGAGGGTATGCGTGCCTTTAATCCCAGCACTCAGGAGGCAGAGGCAGGAGAATCTTTGTGAGTTCAAGGCCAGCCTGGTCTACAAAGCAAGATTCAGGAAAGGCGGAAAGCTACACAGAGAAACCCTGTCTCGAAAAACAAACAAACAAAAAACCCAAAACCAACCAACCAAACAAACCCCCCCCCACCAAAAAAAAAGAAAGAAAATAAATTTTTCATACAGTATATTCTGATCAGGGTTTCCTTCCTCTGACTCCTCCCAGATCCTCCTTACCTTCTCACCTATAAACTCCATGCTTTCTTTCTCTCTTTAGAAAACAAACAAGGGGGGGGAAAACAGAATAAAAATAAAAGGAAAAGCACAGGAAACATACACACACACACACCAAAAAATAAATAAGTAAAATACAAAACCAGAAACCATAATATATAAACAAAAGTCCAATAAGACAAAAAAATTACCAAACAAAATATAAGACAGAAAATAAATGAATAAACTCTATCACCATTGATGGCATTACTGTGAAAGTGTAACTGTGGTTTCATGAAGGACTTGTTTTAAAGGCCAAAACATCTGTAAATGTTTTTGAGATTGTAGCTTCATTATATTAAGAAGTTAGTGACCCCAGATTTATTACCTTTAATTTGTCAACCACATTATTGAAGGAAACAGACTCACAGATGTCCATTTTCTCTCTCCCTTTCTCCTTCACTCCCTCTCTCTACTTCTTCTCTTTTATGCAACCCAGAGTGGTCTTAAACTTGATATATACTTGTTCTAGTTTGATCTCTGCTACTGTGATTAAACACTTTGGCCAAAAAGCAACTTAGAGGAGGAGGGGCTTGTCTGGTTTACAGTTCCCAGTGACAGTCTGTCATTGAGGAAAAGTCAAGAGTTTGAAGAGCTAGTCACATCCTGGTCACAAAAGGAACAAGGAGAAAAGAATGCACCCATGCTGCTGGTTCGCTTCCCTCTGCTCTTATCCAGCTTTTTTAAACTACGGAGTTCAGGACTCTCTGCTTAGGGAACAGTGCTACACACAGTAAATTGTATCTTTCTACATTAGTTAACATTAAAACAGTCTTCCACAGACATGCCCATAGAGCAACGGAATCTAGACAATTCCTCAATTGAGGCTCTCCCCTCAGGTGGTTATCCTGCAGCAAGTTTAAATGTAAAAGTAACCCATCACAAGGTAGGCTGACTTTGAACTTGTGAGCCTTCTGCTTCCACCTCCTAAAGAACTAAGTTTAGAAATGTATACGCCGACACCTGGATTCTGTGAATGACTGGGCAAACCCAGGGCTAACAACTAAGCTACATCCCCAGTCCTCATAGTTGTTTTGTAACATAATTAAAAGGTAGTATTGCATGATGCTCAGCAGAAAATAATATATTCAAATCTGCTTTAAAGCATTTACATAAGAATATCACAAAACATAACAGTTAGCCATGGTTAAGTAACAATGTTGAAAATTAGCATTTCCTTTTTATTTTGTCTCTACCACCTTTAACTGACACTAAAATTTATATCTTGATATTTGATTACTTCTAGAACCCATGAGAGACTCAAAACCAAGAATTCAATATGTGAATATTTTCTTAGACATAGAAAATAGAGCAAAACCATAACATTATCTGTTATCTATTATAAGAAATAAAAATAATGGTGCATTGTGGTGATATTTTATTTGTGCTCTAATAAATAAAGCTTGCCTGGAGATGAGAGAAAAAAGCCAGCCATTATATTAAACAGAAGTCTGGCAATGGTAGCACATGCTTTTAATCCTATCACTTGGCAGTCAGGGATCTGTCTGGATCTCTGTGAATTCAAAGACACACTGGAGAACAGAGCCAGGCTTGGTGACACATGCTTTTAATCCCAGCACCAACCATAGAGGTCTGGAGGTCTGTACAGAAAACAGGAAGTGACAGAGCTGGGCAGGAAGAGCAAGGGATATAGCTGGGCAGAGAGAGCAAATGAGAGAACAGAACATAAAGGCATATAGGTGTGGGTAGACAGGAGTAGGTCTCTTTGGAAGCTGAGGAGTTGACAAGGTGAGGTTAGCTTGTGGCTTTTCTTATTTCCTTGATCTCTCAGGTTTTCACCCCTATGTCTGGCTCCATGATTTTTATTTAATAAGACCGTTTAGCAATTGGTCTATAGTACATTATTCATTTCTCATTAAGACATTTTTACCTTATGGATTTTAAAAAGATATAAAATTGGCAAATGTTAAAATTTGTCAAATTATTCAAAATGGAAACGGCCCTTTAAGGCTTCCCTTAATTCCCCCCCTTTTCTGAAGTTCTCCCTACTAGCTAAGACTCTGTGTTGAACTGTTCTTTCCTGCAGGGCATGCCACACTTAGGGGCTTAAAAGTCTACTTGTGTTTCTCTTTGGGGCTGAGAAGTACACTCGTGTGTGTTTTCATCTTCCCCAAGAGTGTAAAATCTTCCTCAAGAACAAGCAATCATATTCTATGTTTGTGTCTGTCTCCGTTGTGCAGGGAAATTGTGACATAGAACACATACTTGGCGATGCTCATTTGTTAACCAATGCCAAATGGGGAATGCCATCCAGAAGTGTGGAAAATGTTCTGTGAGTCTTCTGTTTGTAGTTAAGGGAAACCTCAAAGCAAGCATGTGTATAAGAAGGTAGTGTGTGCAGAATACTGAGAAGGAAATCAAGATGGAAGGACAGCCACAGGGACAAAGTTTTCATTTGAAAAATAGTCTCAGCCAGGCAGTGGTGGCACATGCCTTTAATCCCAGCACTCAGGAGGCAGAGGCAGGCAGATCTTTGTGAGTTCAAGGCCAGCCTCGTCTGTAGAGCGAGATCCAGGAAAGGCGCAAAGCTACACAGAGAAACCCTGTCTTGAAAACAAACAAACAAACAAACCACAAACAACAAAATAGATTGTCTCCTGTTGCCCAGGCTGTCTGCTTATGAGCATGGACGAGCAACTATCCTGACTGGTTTATTAAAGTATAGTCCCTTCAGTTCAACATGACTCATCTTTACGATGAAGCTGTGGTTCTGGGAACTACATGTACTAGTTTTGCTATGCTTGTGACATCCATACAAAAAACATAAAACTTAACCTTGAATGATTTCACATTCAGTTAATGCTATTGTATAGCTTCCCTCCTGCATGGGCCCTGCCATTCCACAGGATCTGGTAATGCAGAGTTATCATAGAAGTTCCTTTGAGCAATGGCCTATCCTAAATGCTCTGTACTGAAAATTTGTATATCTATTTTGAGAAAATAAAGTAAATAACTTAATGGTCTTTGTTCCTCTTTCAATATCTTTGACCTACTCCACCAAATTCTATTAACACACTATCATAATTGTTAGCATTTTTTTCACATCTCTATTCCCAGAACTTGAACAAAGGCCTGGCATACCAACTATAGAATTAATGAATGAAAGTCACTAGTCAAATTAATTTTTTGGATATATATATATATATATCAGAACCAAGGACTTGAAATTTTGCTTTTTAGAAAGCAGACTTAATGGTATGCAATAAGGCCAACAAGAATTGCTAAATTTGCATTGCCCTCAGCCATAGGCTTCATGGCTGCCAGCAGCTCAGCATTCAGAAGATGTTTTCTATAGTAGTATTACTGCCTGGAAGAGGATTTCTTGTTGATTTGTTATCTGTTTTGATTTACTGTGAGGCAGGGTTTTGCTATCTGGTTCAGGTTGGCCTCAAACTTGTCATCCTCCTGGCACACTTGGCACATCCACCCAGCACTTGGGAAACTATGCTGGGCTACAGATGTGAGATACCACACCCAGGTAAAATCAAGATACTTGTGTTTGAACTGCTTTCTAAAACACTGAGATCCTTAGATTTCTAAGATCAAGCAAGTTTATGTATCTGGGAACTGGAGGTTTCACAAAGAGCTTATCAATTCACAGCTAAGGCTAAGAGATGAGTTTCTGGATACATATTATTAATGGTTTGTAATACCATTTTGTTTGGTTCAAATACTGCTCACTTTTTAAGTATTTTCTTATAATATCTATATTATAATTTCTACACTTGTGATATAGGCTTAAGATAACACATTTTGTAAGAATTATTGACAAAGCCATTAAAGCCTTTCAGATAGTCTGGCTTCTGGTGCAATGCCGGACTATGGGACTGCCCGGGAGACTAAAATACTTTGAACCTATCTATTAAAAGAAGCACCAGCAGCACATCTTTTTAACCTGCAGGACCACAGAGCCACAGCCACAAGAACAGCAGCCGAGCAATGGAAAGTGAGGGAAATGCCTGGGCACCAAACTTAAAGACAGATCTCAACTCCTATGGAACCCAAGCACATACAATGAATGAACTTTCTTAGGGGGAAAAATATATTCTATTACAAATGCCAAATCATGTGTAGGACCCTAAATGTGGGCCCTGCACAAGGCGGCGGGGTGGGGTGGGGTGGGGTTGGGGTCTGATGCTGAAGCCAGGTACCCTGTGATTTCACAGAGTCTGTACACTGCTCTGTTAGAATGCACATGTAAGGCAACACTGTCCACAGATCAGCTTGCTTTGTTAAGTTTATGCCACTTAAAAGAAAACACATGGAAAAAATAATAATAAATGTGCGATATAGAAAGCGGCCTTGTAGCAGTGATGATGTCATTGTAATGAAAGACTGATGAGGGAGCTGTAGGCAGGAGGATCCCCCATAGAGAAGAAACTTTATGCCGAAGAAAGCAAAGAGAAAAGAGCTTCGCCCTATGGGAACCACAAAGCTATTAAAATCCAGTCTAGGGTCATCACTCTGTCATGCTAAAGGCTCATCAACTACAGGACAGCTACTTTATTGCTAGGAAATTGCTAGACAATTGTGGCATTCACCCTGAGGAAACTGCAAAGGCCTGAGAACCCTTCACCATCGTTCAGCATCCTCTTCCACTTCACCTCACATTCTTCCCCCCATTATCCATCCCTTCCTCTCCACACCAGGGTTCCAATCACATGTAACCTATGAAACGGCACAGTCATTTAGATGAAAATTCTGCGACACGAGTGATTTCATAATTAATGTCCATCCAGAGGCAGGCATCACACACTTTCCAGTTCAGACTTTCAAATTTGTTAGACATAATGTAAGCAATTAGTCAGCTGTCTTGACTCAGTGATGATTTGAAAGTCAAGTACATGGGCTTGTCTGGAGACAACTGTCTTCTTCTATTCTCATGAAGAAAACACACTCTGGAAAATGTCTGTCTCCCAATCTACTGAATGGTGAGTTCCCTCAATCTTGAGTTTGCTGTGGGCAGAGCAGAGCCTTGGACATCCTTCTGTTTGACATTAGACAGATGCTCAAAAGTGGGCAAAAGGAACAAAGAGAAAATGTAAGACGAAGAGGAGCTTGGCGTTCTCATCTCAGAGATTCTGACATTCTAGGCAGTTTTTGAGAAAACTCTAATACCTCAAAGGAGAGTCACAAATAACAACTCTGAAGAAAAGGTTGCAGGAGAGTTCTCGGCTCTGAGTCCTTACTGGTTTGGGTGAGCCAGAGTTAATAAAGACGGGGGTGCCTTTCACTCTCCATTTTGTGCCAATTTCATGAAAAATGCAAATAGCCCCAAGGACAAAGGACCCCAAAGATATTTCTGAGAAAACTAAGCTCCCCTTTCTGTCCACAGCCACATGTCAACACCTGCCCTGTTCTTGGTGACCTGCAGTCACCAGCACAAAAGCCTCTCAGGCTGAGTCCTGTGGCCACTGGTCACGGAGGAAGTCATCTGATGGCAAATCCAAGGAATGATATTTTCAAGCTTCCCCATTCCAGCTCTGAAAACTTCAACCACAGCATGACAGCTCTTTAGCTGAAGACTTCGACGGTTGATGCACTTGATATTTACAACTTCAAGATATTTTAATTTTTCAGCCAGAAAAAAATAACTTTTACCCCAGACCCTCCTAGCTTGTTGGCTTTAAAGTGAAACCGGCTCCACCCTTAAGTATACAAAGCCACAAACTTAGGTTCAAGCCAACCCATGGAATCAGCATGGTGTGAGCTCCCCCTACTGGTACAACACTGTTCCCACTTAGGAACCAAAGGGTCCAGCTTCTGAGACTAGCTGGATGAGAAAGAATTGCAATTTAGAATTCAAGAGAAAGGAAAGCAAAGGAGTTTGTGAAAACTAAACCACGATGCAAATAAAACACAAAAACCACATCTTTTCACTTTAAAATAGGCTTCGCGAAAGGAAGCAAAAGATGTGTTTATAAATATTTGCGTCACCCTGTGAGCCCCCACCCAAGATTAGACAGCCAGCAGAGAGATAAACAGCTGCCACTCTTAGGACTGTCCGCATTCACATTCAGACAGAGCAACCAGCAGAGCTTAACTGAAGTGATGCTTACACACAGACAATGGGTCTCCTCCCTTAACAGCGCATGAGAGACGCTGCAGGCGTTAGAGAAATAAAATGAATTATGTAGCATCATGGAGGCTGAACGAAGTCGGAGGGCCTGGGGTTTTTCTGCACTGGGAAATGACTCCTATATTGTTAGGTGAACTGGGACACTGAAGGTGAAAGCCATACGTTTTATATTTCAAGCCACTCAAATTAGTGGTCTGCAGAGCCGAAAATCCAATGTGCAAGAATCAATGATAAATATAGGTAGAGTGCTGCTGTGGGGACATTCACGGTAACAGCACAGGAGAAATGCAACCAAGGTGTGGAGGCCGATATGCTGCTGTTGCAGGGGAAATCTAGTGAAAGAGATGGCACTCCCACTCTCAATCAGCAGAAAGGAGTTGTTTCATGGTATCTGCTATATTTGTAAGGCTGCAATTTGATTATAACTGATTCTGTTATCACAATCTGTTACATATCCTACATAGAATATAAATACATAAAGCCATTTAAAAGCCAAATTACTGAGCTCTCTATTTCTGTATTTTACCTTTTGCTGCCATACCGGTGATGATACTTAAATTGTATAAATTTCAAGCAGTAAATGAAAAACAAAAACATCAGTATACACAGGCTTTATTGAAGAACAACCAACTGCAAACTCCCAAGCACATGAATCTCTTTGCCTCTGAAGCCAGAGAAAATTACCTTCAATGGATGGAATGGGCTCAGCACACAGCTGTGGTTCTTAAATGATGCTCTTTATGAAGCATATTTGTGTTTTAAAACTATACCTGCATGTTGGCTTGTGTTGAACGTGTGTGGAGGCCTGGGGTGTGTAAAATGAGATGAGATTATTGTCTTTGTCCCTACACTTTTCCAAATAACCTTAATTCCTTCCTTCCTTCCCTCCCTCCCTCCCTCTCTCCCTCCTTCTTTCCTCCCTCCCTTCCTTCCTTTCCTTTTCCTTTTTTGAGACAAGGCCTCATATATCCAGGATGGCCTGGACTCATTACTCAGTCATAGACGATGATTGCACTTGATCCTTCTGCTTCTACATCCCAAGCATCCATATACTTCCTTACTTCAGCAAGTAACACTTGTTCACACCCATGCTGTCATATGAATGAGTAGCAAGTAATTTCTCTGTTACCTCCTCTCCTGCCCTTTTGCCAATGCTCTACTTGGCCAGGGTCACCCTGCCCTGTTCCACCAAGATCATCTCCACCCGGTTGTCTTGTTTCTAATATTGCCCCAAATACAATTCATTCTCCACATGGAGGCTGGAACAACCCTTTAAGCATATAAATGAGACTGCCTTTCCTTCAAACTTTCCCATGATCCCGATCAAAGCTCAAAGTTCTCACCACTTCTCCACTCGGCTGGTTTTTTGTTTGTTTGTTTGTTTTTCTCAGTTACTGTGCAGGTGCTGAACTCACTGGTGCTGTATTTCACTAGGATCTCTGGTAGTGTCTTAGTGTCTTTTCTATGACCATGATAAGACACTATGACCAAGGCAATGTTCAGAGGGGAGTTTGTTTGGTCTTTCTTCCAGAAGAAGAGTCCCTGATAACAACAGCAGCATGGTAGCCGGAGTTTGTAACCAAGAGCTTACATCTTGATGACGAGCAAGTAGAAGAGAATGCAGACCCAATGGGCACTGGTCTTTAAACTCTCAAAGTCCTCTTCCGGTGACCCACCTTCTCCAACAAGAACATACCTCTTCAGCCTCCCCAATCAGCAACACCAACAAGGAATTAAGTTCTCAAAGGCCCAAGACTACAGGAAGTGGACCTTCAAGCTACATGACTACACATAGGGACTAGACTTGGCTTTTGTCCCAAGCATCCTGTCTCTAAACCTTTACTGGCCTTGTCTCCTTCCCATAATAGAGTTGATATTTCATTCCTTTTGCACAACAGAGGCTTTGTCTTCTAGCGCCTGCTATACTTTCTGAAAAGCAATTATCACTCTCCGAAGTATTCCTACTCTTTCTTTTTTGTCTCTTAAACTTGGGTGGCACAAAGTATGACACAGACAACATCACCAATACAAAGAGAGTACAAAGAATAACCGACTAGTAAGTAGTATACAATCAATCACACTACTATATTGGACATTCAGAATGAAAACAGTTCGTGTGTGTGTGCGCGTGCGTGCGTGAGAGAGATTTGTACCCAACTCATATCACACAAATTTGCTGATTTATTAAAATCTTATGTTTAACAGTAATAACTTACTCTCAACCACATTAATAAAGCTTACTATGAAAGATTATAGCATTCTATTTTAAGTCCCCAATGTTAAACTTGACAATTTACACATGAAGCAATGAAGGAAAGGGAAACTTGAGTCCACGGAAGCTGGGTGTATATCTGCTAGTTTTGTCCCTAAGAATACATGTTGATGTTGGACAAATAATATTTGCTCTCCTTCTTTTCACTATTGAAAATGGAGATGATGTATGTTCCATGAAATTATGTCAACCACTTAATACATGACTATAAACAATCAGACCACTCAGTGTTTTTATCAGTGTTTTCATTTGCCCAATCTGAAGGCAACATGCTTAAATATTATTTCAAGCACTTTTCCATTTATTTTTTTTTTACCATCATAATAACTTTAGGAAGTATTAAGCAACCATATATATATATATTTTGGTTTTTTGAGACAGGGTTTCTCTGTGTAGCTTTGCACCTTTCCTGGATCTCACAACCATTGTATTCATATGGTGCTGTCCCAGGGGGACATAAACGGAAGTTTTGTCAAAAGACATTCTGGGCCGGGTGGTGGCGGTGGCGCACGACTTTGATCCCAGCACTTGGGAGGCAGAGCTAGGTGGA
Source organism: Onychomys torridus (assembly GCF_903995425.1). Lineage (NCBI taxonomy): Eukaryota > Metazoa > Chordata > Mammalia > Rodentia > Cricetidae > Onychomys > Onychomys torridus. The sequence goes on from NC_050465.1 coordinate 35,704,972, forward strand.
TCTCTGTGAGTTTGAGGCCAGCCTGGTCTCCAAAGCGAGTTCCAGGAAAGGCACAAAGCTACACAAAGAAACCCTGTCTCAAAAACCAAAAAGAAAAAACAAAACAAAAAACAAGACAGTCTGTCATGATTATCAATATGTTGCATATGCTAAGACTGTGCACACACATGATAGGCAGGCAGGCAGTTAGCTAGCTAGCAAGATAGATGGATAGATAGATAGATAGATGATAGATAAGACAGACAGACAGACAGACAGACAGACAGACAGACAGATAGATAGATAGATAGATAGATAGATAGATAGAAGCAAGTTCTGTTCTAAGCAAATACATTTTGAACACTGTGTTGTATAACAGAGGCTCATGCATAAGTTCTGTTGCTCAGTCTTTGATTCACAATGCCAAGGGTCTCATTGTTTGTAAGTGCTTTGATAGTGAAGACACTGGCCTCTTTTTCATGATGCAGTGGGGAGTGTTTTTAGTGTGTTTAGTCAGGGTGTTTTTGATTGTTGGCTACAAAGTTAAAAATAAAATTTACAAGTAGGTTGCATGCAACTAAATGGCTCTGAATATGAATTTTTGCAAAAATGTAAAATGTTTGTTACCCACCCTATGCTTCCTATCTGCTCATATTACTCTCTCCCCCACACCTTTCAGAATTTATTTTGACAGAACCATCAGAGGAGAATTAACCCACAAATCTGAACAAAGACCAGTAAATATTCGTGAAAGGTCTAGAGAAAGAACTATTTCTGCTGTAAAAATTTTTGTGTAGAAATCAAATTTCAAGCACGTGACTTAAAATGCCTCTAGTCTGAGGAGTAAGTGGTGCTCCAAGGAGACAGAGTTGGTCGTTCATGTCTCCACATGCTCTGCAACCCCGTGTGGCTGGGAGGGCTCGGCTCAGAACACAGCAGCTAGAAAGCAAATGAGTGGGAGTGTTGTCTTCCAAAGTGTGCAGCATTGCTCACTAATGCCTTTTATTTATTGTTTATTCAAACAGGGTCTATCTATACCTACTGCACTGCTCTCAGAAGTGATGTACTCTGGTCTCATTTTCCAGAAGGCTGGGGTTTCAGGCCTGTGCTATCATGCCAGGCTTAGACATATGAACCTACAGAGACAGAATGCCAGATAGGTTCTCAGTGCTCAGAACGGAAAGTGGACAAAAGCTCTCATCTCTTACCAAGAAGCTATCTCCAACTGATGCTTGCTTGCAAAAGAAAAATTCGTTTCCTTCAATGGAGTCTCACTGGGTATCTCAGCCACATGTAAGGGTAGGCTCCATTCCCAGCAGTAGATGGCTAATGAATGCAAAATCAGTTCAATGGTGTTATTGTAAAGTTTTTGCCTCATGTCACCTTGTTTGAGCTTTTGTTTGTTTATTTGTTGTTTTTGTTTTTGTGCCCCCCCCCCCATACTGGTCTTTTGCCTGTGCATTAGGGTTTGAAATTTCATGTTTTTATGGGTTTTGCTTGTGTGTGTATTTCTTCTGTTTTCACTTTGTTATTTTTCTTTTTTCTTTTGGTTTCTTTGCTTTTTGTTTGCCTCTTTGTTTGAGAGAGAGAGAGAGAGAGAGAGAGAGAGAGAGAGAGAGAGAGAAGGTATGGAGTTGTATGGGTGGAGAGGTGGAGAGGATCTTGGAGGAGTTGGGAAAGGGGAAACCATGATGAGAAACACTGTATGAAAAAAATTAATTTTCAATTGAAAAATAAGTCTATTGAAAAACTAGTTAGGAGAAAGAAAAATATACCCACATACACATGAGAAGCAGAGACCAGTGTGAATTTAGTCCAGCGCTGTTCGTCTTCCCAATGGTTTTTGGACTAAGCAGCATATTCTACCCTGCTACTCAGAAGAATTGTCAAACATGAGAGCCTCCAACATTTGCATTTTCTTTTTGTTCTCATATACTGTCTAAAACATTCAAAAGAGCCCATTCAGAATTCCAAACTTTCTCAAGTCCTTCTTGGTACTGCATCCCAGGGAAACACCTCAGGGAAAAATATTTTGCTTTGTCTCACTTTCATCGAGGTATTCCTGGTTGCCAGGGAGAAAAATCTTGCAAATAAATTCCCTGATCATCTTTTTAAAAAAAGAAATAATTTTGTTTTTATTTGTTTGTTTTTGATTTGGGGTATTTTTTAAGCCATAGAGAGAAACAATATGAAGCTAGGGAGGTGGGTGGGGAGGAGGAAGTGTCTGAGAAGAGTTAAGGGAGGGGAAAGAATAGGGTCAAAATAATGTAGAGATTTTTTTTAAAAAGCTAAAAAAACCCATGTTCACATCTTCTTAACACACACACACACAAACACACACACACAGGAGGTGGATGTTTACACAAATATACCATCCTTTCTGTGAGACTTCTCAGCCATAAAATGATCAACCATGTTTCCTCCCTGTGGCAGGATTATCAGCGATAAAAGTGTAAATATTCCAGGCAAACTGCAAGCAGTTAGCCACCTATATGTGACTTCTCAGGAGTCACGAACATCGACATTCTTCACACACACTTACGTGGACAGCCTCTGGCTGAATATCACCTGGAGATTTTTACGATCCTCAGAACACACTTTAAATTGCCTGGTTAGGGGACGTTGTCTAGCTAGACTCACTCCGCACACTAGGTCATGGATATTGACCGTTCTGTCTGGTAATAATAAAGCTTATGCTTCCTAATGAAATACATACTGGCTAATATCAAATGCTATCTGTTATGAGTGTGTGTGCAGTAGAAAAATCAGAATGCAAATTTATATTTAAAGCACATTGTTGCTCTTATGTATATTTAAATTTATATTAAATTTAAATTTGTATTTAAAGCACATTGTTGCAAGCAGAGCAACAATCAAATGGAGAAATGCATTTAGTAAGTAAGTATTGTGTTGTTAATATGGAAAGAAACATCAGGAGTTAAAATGTATAAAATCAACATGGTGTTCTCAACTCTGAAACAACCTAAAACTTTTGAACCCTGGAACTCTTCTATAAAATATTGAGCACGCTGCTTTCTCCTTGTGGCATTTTGTGTTGAAGACCTCTGTTGTAATTCTTTCCGCAAACTTGCCTTTTTCATCCTTCACAGGTATCTTTTATACCTGAGCACAGGTTTCCAACCTTTGCTCCACTTATTTACGCGTTGGAGGGAGATTGAGAGGGAGAAAAGCCTGAGGACGGGGAATTGCGTTGACTTGAAGTTAGTGTACAAAGCAGAAGAATGACTGAGGATGGAGGATAGATAGATGTCTGCTCTGTCTGCCTGTCCATCTGCACTGAGAGCCTCAGTTCGCAGTATGTGGGGTGTAGAACAGCGACCCTCCATATTTACATATACAGGGATTAATCATACATTCTGCCTGACCACTGCTCTGCCAGCATGGTCCCCATCCTTACACCCATCCAACTCCTACTCCAGTGCTGGTCCTGTTCTCTCGGGCTCTGCTGATAGAGTCTTTACTTCCAGGTTGATGATGATGATGACAAGGCTTACTCTAAAACAAATCTCACTGGCATCATGCAGGGGCTCTGTCTACGTCTTTGCCTATTTCATAACTTCAAGCAGAACCTCACAGAGTGCTGCACTTTCTTTCATTAAATGGAGAGACTGGATATAAGTAACATCCAGTGACTCATAGCCTAAGTAGTATTACTGGGTTGACAAAGTACATCTATGGAAAGTAATTGTAGTTCTTTGGAAACCCAGAAGACAGCTCCACTTGCCACCAATTCAATGCCAAAGTAAATGAAAGCATCAAGTGGATTTCCAAAGGAAGCTATTTTTCTGTCCAAGCCATTTGGTATTTTAATAGGTAATTTGGCTATAGAATAAAGTATTCACATAGGATAAAATCATCTCAATTACCTCTAAACTAACTAACTAGAGTCCTAGAATAACTTCTATTATTTTTTCCTCCACACACCACTTGTAGGAAAATGAGGTGGATCACAAGTGAACAGGTCCAGGTCCAGGTCATGGTATCAGGTCCTGTGATCTTGGAAATGTGAAGGAAATGGAGAATCAACACAAATATGGTATGGAGATACTACTGTGAAACCTATTCCCTGATGTGCTGATTTAAAAGAAAACCAGAAGACATATACTTTATGGAACATAAATAAATAAGTTGTAAAGGAGATACATCCTGCTTTGCAAAGTTCCTATGGGGTTTCCTTGACATTCCTGAACTCGTATGGAAACTGGTGCTTATTTCTGGGGCTGGCTTAATTTGTACCAAGCTCACACCTAATTCCTCAGGTTCTTCTCTGCTGTCCTTCTGCTCTGTAACTGAAACTGGAGCATGGCTGCAATACTGTGCTCCTATGAAAGATATTTGTAGAGAAGAATAAAGAGATTTTGGAGGAAAAAATACAATAATGCTTTTGTTGTTTTTCAATCTATGAAGTTAAAATAAATACATAGATCTTTTAGTATAAAAGGCCCTTCATGTTGAGCTCCTTTAAAAAAGAATTTAGAAGCTGGGCGGTGATGGTGCATGCCATTAATCCCAGCACTTCTGAGGCAGAGGTAGGTGGATCACTGTGAATTCAAGGCCAGCCTGGTCTACAGAGTGAGTTCCATGACAGCCAGGGCTCACAGAAAAATCCTGGTTCTAAAAGCCAAAACGATGGTGATAATGATGATGATAATAATAATAATAATAATAATAATAATAATAATAATAAAGACGAAAAGAAAACAGAAAAAAAGCTTAGAAGCCTGAGCTAAAATAGATAAAGGAAATAAAAAGAACAGCCAAGCACTGAGCAAGATGGCCCAGTGGTCAAAGACTTTGCCACCAACATGATAACCTGACTTCACTCTCTTAACTCCTCATGACAGGAAGGAAGGAACCATTTCCTGCAGGTTTTCTTTGGACCTCCACAGGTACACTGTGGCACACACACACACACACACACACACACACACACACACACGTACACAAACATACTGTAATATATATATATACACACACACACACACACACACACTATATATATATATATATACAAAAGAACTTCCAATATTTTGGCCTTTGTTCTCTAAGGTCAAAGAAACCTCTCAAAAAGGCCCCTGAAAATCTGGTAAGTTACCTATCCCTTGATAAGAGTCCATGGAGACCCCAGTTGTCACCATAATCCACAATTTATTTTGGAATACAAATGATATTTAGTCAAACACTTGAGAAGCATTTGTGGAAGAGGAAGGACACCAATGAGACACAGAATGAAACTGAATGATGCTGTCCTCCCATCAGTGAAAAAGAACACTGGTGAATCAAGTCTAAGGGGAAAAAGATGAGTGTTTGAGGTTGGAGAGGCAGAAACTGGACAGATGCTGAGGTCTTTGTATAACCTGAGAGGATGACTGCGTTTAATCAGAAGAGGATGGACAGCAGCCACTTCTGAGAGAAGAATATACTTAGGTGAGTATTTTCTATGCATATTCTGTGTGCTAGAAGAAATGTGTTAGGACAAGGTGCTTGGGGGCAGACATTCCAGTGAAGGAGCTCTTTCCGAGTGTTGCAGACTGAGGGGTTATGACAGTAGATTGGTGGAGGATCTGGAAACAAGACCTGAGAACTCACAATAGAAAATCCACAATGTGCTAATATATAACATTGAACTTGTTGTCTATCTCTGCCACATTCTATTTCAAACCAGATCCTGGCATAAGGGAGCTCTCTTAGAGAAAGGTCAGGGGGCGTTTCTGGATGCCTGGATGTGGCTGGGTAGCCTAGACTTCAAAGGAATATGAAGATGAGCTTCCAGGATATAAGTATTTAATGTCATCCCCGTATTTAAGATGCAGTAAATAACTCAGCTAGTGACTCTTTCTTTAACTGCCAGCTGTGTTTCTGTTTAATTATATTTAAAAATAACACCTACTTTCAAAGATAACCACACTCAAACTGTGGTGATGGTTTTCTTTTGAGTAACTGAACAAAATCCTGTTCATTGTGAAACTCTCCAGCTCTTGAGGATTCGACCACGTACTATATTGTGAGTAGTCAGAACTGATAGCACTCTACAGTCAAATGTGTCCTTCATTAAGTTGCTGCCAATAGCATTTAAATCGATATGTCAGAAATCCTACTCGCTAAAGGACTTATTTTTGCTTTGTGTGTCACAGTCCTTGGAAAGGGCAGTCACTGTCTGAAAGGATGCTCACTCTCTCTCACTGCTCACATGACTATGTAAAATTTCTCAGCAGAGCCAGGACCAATTAAGCCTACAGAGCACCATCTTGTGTAGATATAGAAATGATTGACCCTTCTAACTGATGGTGCCTATAAGAGATTTTGTCTGCCACCTTCACCAAGATAAGACAACGATAAAACAGCATCCCAATTAGCCATGCCCTAAAATACAAGAGTAAAAATACGACTGGAAAATGAGAGAAAAATTCACATTATAAGTGATATTATTTAGTCAGGCAGGAATGGACCCAGTTGATCTACAGAACCCCCCCTCAGAGCATAAAGCCAACATTATATGAATATGCAGCTAATTATTCTTTTATTCTTCTCTGAGAGAGACCAGCAGCACATCCACAATGACAAGTTTTGGGTTTTTATTTCTGTGTTTGTTTTCAGAATCAGTCTAACTGAAGAGCACTGGAATAATTCTTTAGGCTTGTTGAAACAGGATGCTAACGTCATTTAAATATATTGTTTTCTGTTTAATCCTAGATTTCTTTTAGACTCCCTCAGCTCTAACAAGTGTGTAATTTGCCAGAGAAAATGAAATTGTTCTGTGTTAAGTACACATTGGAAATCATATGGTACAATATGTATGTACATGTAGTACACTAAAAAAAAAGCTACATTTTCAAATCCAAATTTGAAACCAAGTCAATGCAATTGGGCATGCATTACAGCATGCAGGGACATTCCTTTGCCTTAAACAGTGTCTGGAAATAAGAGAATTTTTCTGCTTGCTTAAAACTATCAAATCTGAAAAACTGAATCTTAAATTAAACCTCCAATAAAAAGAACAGTATATCTGATGATAGCAAAATTTAGGATTATAGTCACTAAAGACAATATTCATCAGAAGAGTAGCAGATGGGTGTGTCTAGGACAGACATGGAATACATCACATCCTCTTCAAAGTCAGCCACCACCAGACAGCAGGAACTTTACCTTTTTTGTAAATAAGATTTATTTTATTGTTTATTTGTGTGTGTGTGTGTATGTATGTGTGTGTGTATGTGTGTGTGTATGTATGTATGTGTGTGTGTGTGTGTATGTATGTGTGTGTATGTGTGTGTGTGTATGTATGTGTGTGTATGTGTGGATGTGTGTATGTATGTATGTATGTATGTGTGTGTGTGTGTATGTATGTATGTATGCAGATGGCCACAGAGGCCAGACAACAGTGATGGAGTTAGATAGCTGTGGGCAACATGGCAGTGGTAATCAGGCTTCTGGGTCCTTTTCAAGAACATCAAGCAGTACTCTTAACTGCTGAGCGATCTCTCCAGACCTTATATTTATCATTTAATTGCACATATCTTCCTACCTCCTCCCCAACACAGGGGATTAATGCTTGGAGAATGGAGCTAATTGTCTTTTTCAATCATCAGCCCTTTCTAGACCCTCAACTCATGTAGAGATAGATGAACTTCTTTAGAACCATATGTGAGGTCATTGCTCTACCTCCTGTTGTGCAGTTTTATTTTAAGATGTGTTACATTTGTTTATGCTGTGAAATATTTGTTTAATGATGCAAAGATGTGTTACATTTGTTTCATTAAATAAAATTAACCAGTGGTCAAAAGGCTGAATCAGCAACTAGCTGATAGAAAGTGGTAGGGAGGAGCCATGTGTAGCTAGGGTTCTTAAGCTGGGGAGGAGTAGAAGTGTGTTGGTCTCTTAGGAGACATGAGCAAGGAGAGAAGGTTAGTTACCTCAACCTTTGAATCCTGAGTTCTGTAGAGGGGTAGAGATCTAGATAAAGTTTCCCTTAGTGGCCTTGAGAGAGCTGCTGCCTGAGGGAACAGAATTTCTACCAGCTGTGGCCCTTGTGGCCAAACCACTGGGTAGCAGCAGAGTTGCAATTGCTGATTAGGACAGCAGTTGCTTAAGAGGCAGCCACTGTATTTAATGAAAAACAACATTTGGCACCCAAAGTGGGGTGCCAAAATGTTGTTGGTTGTTTTAGTTCTTTGCTTTTTTGTCTCCTTTTGGGGGCCCACCATCCAGTTCCCAAATAAATCACCCACAGAGACATTATTTCTTATGAATACTTAGCCTTAGCTTGGCTTGTTTCTAGCCAGATTTTCTTAATTTAAATTATTCTGTCTACCTTTTGCATCTGGGCTTTCTTTTTCCTTTCCTGTAACCTTATTTTCACTCTTATTCCATGGTTGTCTATGTGGATGGATGGATGGGTGGTTGGCTCCTAGCATCCTCCTCTCCTTGCTCTTTCTTCTTCTCCTCCCAGATTTCTCCTTCTATTTATTCTCTCTGCCTGCCAGCCCCACCTACCCTTTCTCCTGCCTTGCTATTGGCCATCCAGCTCTTAATTAGACAAATCAGGTGTTTTAGACAGACACTGTAACACAGCTTCAGAGGTAAATAAATGCAGCATAAACACATGTGACATATCTTTGCATCATTAAACAACCTCATTCACTGTTAACCAAATACCTTGTCACGTTAGCCTGTCAACAGCCTTGATTCCAGAATATTCTAGGCATTGAATGTTGGCGTATGTCCTTCCCTTGCTCATCAACAAACTTTGCTCCTCCAGTCTCTCATGTCACCTCAGGCTTTCTTAATTATTCCCCCAAACTAGCAATGCCCTCACTTCTTTTACCACTGTCCTCCCTTCCTGCATAGCACTCATGAGCTGTTGTATTATTCCTTATATACTTGCTTACTATTTTTTTGTTTCTTCACATTAAATAAGTTCTAAAAGGACAATTTTTTTTTACTTGCTCTCTATCACATTACTAATGGATATTTTGGTACAATGTCCACATCTTTCCCTCCTCACCCCTGGGAGTGGTATACTTGGAGAGCTCACATCTGAGCCCCTCCTTCTGCTAGATATGACCTCAAAGAAAACCAGCTGGCTTAACTTACTGTGCCTTTTGTGAGCCCCATGTGGGGGATATGGAATGTAAAGGCCCAATCATGTCATCCCTGCTGAGGACAATTTGCAGAGCCCTCTCAAATCGGGAACTCCAGCTGGGCTGTGCTCTGGCTTTTATCTACTGTACCAATCCAAAGCCTTTCTCTTCTTCTCCCTACATCCTTCCTCTTATAAACGTGGTTATTCTAAGGCACCATTCACTAAACTTCATGGTCCGGTCCACACAGCCTTGTGGTCCTGAAGTTATGCTGTGAGCTGCTGCCTTGCCATGTTATTCTCATCTTCAAAATATGTATTTCATCAAAAATGTAAAGGTTACCAAATACCACAGAGAGAAAAATTCTAGAAGAAGAATGACATGGAGAAAAAAAGGGGAAAGTAACAGAAGAGAACGGATACCAGTCTTATGCTTTGAAGTGAGAATACAACACGGGTAACAGACAGCAACATGAACCCACATGTTTTGTGTTCTGATTGAAAAGAACATGTGATTTAAGAGGGAAAAGTGATAACAGAAGAGGATAAAAGATGGGATAATCAATTTTCCTAAGAGTTTTGGTAAAATTTATAATTTATGTAGCATAGAAAATGAGGTCTGGTATACCTATTGCAAGCAACTGCTTTGAAAGGTAGAGAAGTCTATAGTTGCCTTCCTTCTTGTAGTTTAAGGACTGGGTTAGTTACCACAGTTACTCTAGCTGGGGTATGGTTAGGATGGCCATCCTTCTTATATGTATCCACACATTCAAAGGTTCTTGTTGTGTTTAAAAAAATAATGTTATAATGGTGATATTTTTAAACCATAAAACATATACAAGTAATTATGTAAGTATGTTTATAGATTTAGCTAACTCATAGTTGGACATTGGTAAGAACTGGAGTACAATTTCCTACCTACATTAAAACATTGCATTTCTAAAATCCTCATAGTCTCTTTTAAAAATGGCAATGCTTACAGCCCTGATGGGAATATTTTTGTATAAATATATTGACTAGACTAGCCCATATTGACGTCCCTTCCACCTTTCATTTGATATTTAGTAGAGGTAATACGCCTGCCACTTCAACATAAAAACAATTATTTTTGAGATGTTTATGCTTTCTTTCTTCCGTATCTTGTATAATCATAGTTTCTCTCTGGGTGGGTTTTTTTTTTTTTTTTTTTTTTTTTTGAGACAGGGTTTCTCTGTGTAGCTTTGCACCTTTCCTGGAACTCAGTTGGTAGACCAGGCTGGCCTGGAACTCACAGAGATCTGCCTGGCTCTGCCTCCCAAGTGCTGGGATTAAAGGCGTGCGCCACCACCGCCCGGCTGTCTGGGTGTTTTTAATCCATCCTGTGCTTCAGTTCTGTGGTTTCTGTTCCTTCTATGTGCAGAGCTGACTGTCTTGCTAAATAGAGAAAACTGTACTGGAGCCAGTTATTTTCATGGAATCAATACTACTGTCATTGTAGTTGTTTTGTGTTTTGAAAGAGAGTCTTGCTACTTAGACCAAGCCAACCTAGAACTTTCTGTGTAGTCCTGTGTATCCTCCGGCCTCAGTTTTTCAGAGTGCTGGGATTACACTCGTGGACCATCACGCCCAGCCCAGCATCAACATTTGCAAGTCACAGACTTACAACTACCAATTAAACAAGTTATTCTAACTGATCTCTTTATAGAAATCATGTTCTCAGAGAAAACAGGAGTCGGAACAAAAGGTAGCAGGAATTCCTGTATCTCTATCTCTGATTTCATAGAGCACAAAGTTCTTTGCTTCAGGTCATTGCATTCATCTTCCCTAAGTGAGAGGAGCCCGTTTAAACACTAAGATGAATGATTCTCCAAGGAGACTGAAAGTACAAAACAAACAAACAAACAAAAAAACCCCCAAAATAATAGATATCATTCAAGCCAATTAAGAATCTAGTGTGCAAACCCCTGGATACTGAATTCAAAACCGCTTCTACCATACTGCACGGGATGATTAACTTTCTTTCCCTGCTGTTTTTATAAACCCAACTGGATCACCTAGAAAAGTCTGCAGTATTCACTTTCCCAGGCAATATGGACCTTCAGAAACCATCACTGCTCTATTTTAAGAACAATAATTTTTACTTGTAAAACAATACTCATATATGAACTACTCTGCAGCCATCCACATAGCCAAGGCTTCTTTCTCCTCCATTTGTTTTTCTGCCATCCTTGTTGTCTTTCTGTCTTCTTCCTAGATTTTCCCAGTGCTGCCATCCATTACACCTTCCTCACTTATTCTGGTTCTATTTTCTTATTCTATCTCGGTATTGTTTGTTTTGGGGGTAAAGAGAAAGAAAGATGGATCCTGAGCCACACAAGTCAAGATTCCAATTGAGGTTTAGATGGCTACATGCCCATTTCTAGGCAGAAGAGCAGCTCTTGGGTGTGGAAGATGAAAGGAAGGACCGTCCCTCTCTGCCCTCCATTTGGATTGCCTTGGGAGACCTCAAACCTTGCGCAATTGCTGGAATTCTTTATTGGATCGCTCTTCCGGCTGGAGCCGCTTGCAATTATTGTCTGTCAGACTTTGGCTGCAGTGTGAACGCAATGGGGGGAAGTCATTGTGGAGTAGATTGTGTGTGCCAGACTGGATTGGGACAGTAAATGAAGAAGGCACAAGAATGCTGTGGAGGCCGGGGGGAGGAGAGCAGCATGGAAGAGAAAATTGCTTAACTCTTACATAAAAGCATTTTATGAAATGAATATTCATTTCTTTTATCTCCAGTGCATTTAACACTTTACTTCTGCAGGGGATTATTCCCTGTTATAATCAGCATCATAACTTCTCCCATTGTGTGCAGAGAGGAGAATTAATATGAAATCTCCCTGAGCATAATAAAATGGTCATGATTGGCATCATAGATGCCAGAAATCTTACCACAGTACCTAGGTAATACCAGACTTCAAATCAACCAATTCACGTGAGGAAGAAAAAGTGCTTTAAAATAACTTTCAAGGTCCCAAACTTCTTATAGTAGTACCTCAGTTTTTATCAACCCACTTGGTCAGCAGTAGTAGCTGAGATTTATATTTTCTTGCAATGTAATCCTTTCTTGTTTGTGCCAAATTGTGTATGAAGTGAATATTTTAATTATTGAAATCTTGAGGAATATTATCTAAAGGCAACTGGAAAGGGGAGTTTTTCACAGCATAAAAACAAAATATTAATTGGCTTTCTGCTTTAAAGTTAACATAATATTAATTACCTTGGAATTCATATGAATTACACAAATACCAGATATAAAGTCAACTTGGTATTGTGCATTTCTAATATTAATCTATTTAAAAGTTCTCTTGCATGCAGGATATTGGATTGTGTACCTGTAATATCAGAAAATGAGGCAGAGGCAGGAGGATCACAAGTTTGAAGCCAGCTTGAATATAAGAAAACTTCCTCTAAAGAAACAAAACAATGAAATTGTCCTAGAGATGTGGAGCTCTAAAGTGTGTATGTTGCTAAGTGCTTACTTGTTCTCATGAAATAACAATATACCACTGTATATATAGCATGTATCTCAGATACATATTTAATTCTGAAAATACTGTAGACCTCTCAGAAGATGTCATTAAAAGTTGATTGTGGATTCTGCCTCATTTACAACCAGACAGCACATCGGCAAATATTTTAAGTGTTAAGTTGTGGGTTTCAGCCCAGTGGTGGTGGTGGTGTACACCTTTAAACCTAGTACTCAGGAAGCAGAGGCAGGTGGGTGGCAGATCTCTGTGAGTTCCAAGACAGCCTGGTTTATAAGTTCCTGGATAGCCAGGGCTACACCTGTCTCGAAAAACAAAAACAAAAAACAAAGAACAACCACCAACAAGAAAAGGATATGGGTTTCATTTATGGATGGACCTTTTATCTTTAGGTATTTGATGAGAACAGAGCAATCCAAAAGCACTTTAGAAGGGAATGAAGGGAAATATTCAAAACCTTATCCTTATAATATAGCTTAAGAATTCAGAGAAGCAGAGGCTAGAGGATCCTTCTGGCACCCACGCAGCCCTAGATCTTGAGCAGAGGCTGTTTTAATACTTTTTCTTCCTCAGTATTTGTTGCCTAAGGAAGTCTGTGGGTAGATAGGAGGTGATTATTCCTCCTACACATACCACTTTCTTATTTACGACACTAAGTCTCCACGTACATACAGAAAAGCACTTGAATCGCTAATCGTATTCTGTCACTTTCTCAAGTTCTTAGGGGTGTGGTTCACGAATTATCTTCTAGCACACAAAACAGTAAGTTATAGTCTATCATGAACGATTTTCTAGTGCAAGTCAATTCAGAAGGAATGTTGATGTTGATGACTTTTCAAATATCTTTTTTGATCAGACATAGAACTCCGTAACTCCTATGTAAAGGTTTTTTTTTTTTTTATTTTTTTATTTATGTTTTCTTAAACACCAGAAGGCAAGGACACAGACCCTGAAATGGTATACCATCTATCACTGTATGGGGTAATTATTCTTTTCTCCTCTGCAAACCCCTTTACAGATGAACATAAATTGAAGATCATGTTGGAGACACTGTAAACACATTTTCAGAACAAACTGAACAATTTCAAAAGTTTGATCTGAATGGTAAAATAGTCAAAGCTTTCTATAAAATGTGTCCAAACAAGGTTAATTTTATAAAACCTTTATATCCATTTTACTTAGGATAAAAGTTTTCCTCAGTCGTAGTAAATTTGCAGTTATGCCCTATGCAAATGAGTAAAGCTTAAATTATTTTTAAAATCATCATGCCTATTTTTCTTTACTAATATAATATTCTTCCATTTTAAAACACAGACCAATCTAAAACAGATAAATGTGACACAATTTTTTAAAAATGAATTTAGCCTTGGGGGTTAACCATTTCATTATGGCAGTTACCTCTGGCAAATGTTTGCAGGTGCATCTGCTTATTTTACCAGCCATATCAATGCACTTCACTTGAGAATCATATGAACTGTTTGTCAAATGAGGCATTATAAACACAACCACCAAGCTTCCAACATCCTTGTTAAGTTGACCCAGTTCCTATATATTCACATTAGAACAGTCCCAGCATGTTCAACCACTTGCAGTTCATTCAAAGGATGACCCTGGGTCCACTGAAAGCTTCTTCATAGGAACTTTATAGGACCTCTTAGTGCAAAGATAGCTCATGCTAAGAATGTTAGCTCCAAACGCAGTTCTGACAACTCAAGGGCTATGTGATCTGCACTTAAGTTTATCTTTGTCGTTGTAATTACCAAGCTATTTGACATCTTAGAATAAACAATTTAAATAAAATTCAAAACTTTTAGTACCATAGAATACCATAACACACAAGCCAGGGAAAGCAATCCGGCCAGCATTTCAGCTTTGTCTCTAATTTAACTTTTATTCATATTGCTAAATTTTCAGAACATTTATCATTTGAAAGATTGTATCTCAGAATTCAAAGCCGTGGGTCTCAACCCTTTTGACAAACCTTTATCTCCAAAAATATTTACATTGTGATTCGTGACAGTAGCAAAATTACAGTGATGAGGTAGCAATGAAAATAATTTTATGGTTGGGGGTCACCACAACATGAAGAACTATATTAAAGGGTTGCAGCATTAGGAAAGTTGAGAACCACTGGTTCAAAAGGTTATATGTCCTATTTTCTACAAGTAAATATATCTTATAAAGCCATTTGGTCAGTTATGGTAGCTCCTGTCTGTAGACCTAAGATTTGGGAGGCAGAAGCAGGAGAAATGTTCTGAGCTTAAGACCAGCCTGGCCAGACTTATTGCTTACAAAGTGAGATTCTCTCTCAGCAACAATAATAACAGGACTGCTTTTTTAAGCTTTAAAATTTGTATTATTGTTATTAAAGAAGCTATAATTGAAAGGAATAGTTAAGAAGAAAGGGAGAGATGGGTTGAAAGAGGAGAGAAAGAAACAAATTGGAGAAAGAAAGGTGTTTCCCAATGGTGTATCCCTCTGCTTATCAACTATACAACCAATGTCATACTAACAGGAGGAAAATGATTTCCTTAAAAAGCAAACAGCCTTATTCAGATGGCAGGGAGCACAGGAACAAAATGGTTCAGTCTAATGGTAACAAGGAAGGATGGACTTGGCTTGGCTTCCATTTTCATGTGCTAAAATCACTGAATGAAAACTAGGAAGCAGTACTGGTACAGACAGCACAGGCTGTTATTTAAAAACAAGACAAGATGGTTGTTGGGTGGGAAAAGGGTGTAGTGAAAACTCAGCCTGACAATGAAGACATTCTGTGTTCTTTTTTTTTTTTCTTTATAAACATGGTAGCAAAGGAACAAGAATTGTTGGGTGAACCGTGGAACAGCTCAGTCTCAGCAGAGTAATGGCCAGAGCAGTCTGCAAACAAAACTGACTGCTCAGGAACTGTACGCAGCTCTGTGTAGAAACAACTTCTTACCAAAGCAAGGATTTTAAAACTGGACTGCCTTCTTAAGAGTTCAATGGCAAAGCTTCTGCTGAAGTCACTGCCTCTTTCCTGTCTTTTATATGAAGATTTAATTTGTTTCTCAAGCTCTCCCTTTCACAGCCTCCAGGAAGCTTCCTGGAGAGTACCATATTCATCACATAGGCAGGAGGAGCAACTAGATTTCTTAGGAGTAAAGCAAGTCTGTTGAAACATGAATGGCAGTTCTCAGCCATGTGCTGTCACACATGCTCTGCACCTGAGTCATAACTGCTGCTTAGTTTTTAGCCTTTCTGGAATAATACTGAGCGTCAGTGTGCAACTCTGTGCTCTCCAGGTGTAGCTTATTTTAATTGTTAAGACTTTGTCTCTTCAAGACTCAAGTTCCACAAACTAGATCAAGTGTGCAACATTGAATCACTGCCTTCCTGAACACAAAGCTTTCTCTTATTTGGTTTCCATCACATTCCATATTTGCTAAGAGTTATAACAATTATTTTACACAGCCTAAGAAATCATTGAGATAGTATTTATATGTCAAATCCATTTTCATTTTATTAATCTTATAATTAAATCTTGGGTTTTGTTCTATCGTTGTTTTGTGTATGTAAAAGTGGCAGTGGGGATTTCATTTGGAAAAACATCTAGGATATTTACAAGTTAAGTTTAATCTAAAAATAAAGTATTTCTTTGGTTGTAAGCAGATCAGGTAGGACTTGTAAAGTTTCTGTTCCTCTCTTACATACTTTAAATAAAATTAAGTAATCAAAACATACATCTCAGCTGGTTGAACTGAATAGGATACACCATGCATTCCTTTAATCCCAGTGCTCAAGGTGCAGAGGCAGGTGGATCTCTGTGAGTTCAAGGCCAGACTGGTCTCCACAGAGAGTGCCAAATTTGCCAGAGCTACACAGTGGACTCTGTCTCAAACAAAGCAAAGCAAACAAAAATACAACTCATTTTATTAAAATTAACTTTATATTAATTTCATCAGGAAAGAAAAGATTGAATTTTGTTGTCTTTAACTTAGCTTTTATCTTTTTGTTTTTTAATGAACCAACATTTCTTCACTTTAAATTCTGATATTGTAAGTCTTTTATGTGTTAATGTTAGTACTTGATGATTGAGGGCAATATTATGTATTTAAAAACCAAATATTTGAACATTTTCTCCGTGAATTTTCTCTGTCTTGCTAAATATGTCTACAATTGTACTTTGAAGTTTTGGCACTGTTTGTATGTATTTTAAACTTAGCTCACACACAAGCAAGTACATGAAGGAGGAGATGAAATGAGATGGGTGTGATTCATGAACAGTCCAAAAATAGGCGTGGAATATACAGTAACTAAACTAGGAGAACAAGTTTTCATGTAGTTTTCTTCTCTTAAAATCCAAAATTTAGGTTTCTTTTAGATGTCTGCTTTGGAACTAGTATCACTGGGCATCCATAGTAATCCACTGAAACATCCAAATATAGAAAAAAGCAACTCCTACCTCCATCTCCAGATCCCGATCCTGCATCTGGGAAGGAAAAACAAAAAACACGTACAGTTCACAATCACTTGAAAAATACATTAAACAATGAGTGTTGCAGTTTAGTTGTGGTTGTTTTGCATTTGAGATGGACTCTTTTGTAACCAAGGGTGATTTACAGTTTGCTCTGTTGGGGGAAACCCCAAACTCCAGGCCATCCTGCCATCAGCTCCCAAGTTAATATATAGTTAATACATATTATAATTATACATTATATGTTAATATGTAGTTTTCTCAATTTAATCTAATTTCTATTGATATAATATATAAATAAGATATAGTTTTTAATTCTTAAACTTTGTGAAACCTATAGTAGATAGCTTTGGGGAAAGTTCTAAACTTGACCATGTGAAATCCCCCGTTTTAACTTTGATCAGGCTGAATTTGGAGACTTTGATATAAAGAAAGAGAGCACTTTACGTGATGAGGTGCTTACCAATACCACACTGGCTGAGGAGTCCGTCTGAGCTAAATCACTGTGAGTAGGGGTGAGCTTCACTTTGCCATTGTTCTTTCAATGGAACAGACAGCAAGAGAAGTTGGCAGGAAAACTGTCCTGTGTTGAGTTTCTGACTCTGCTTCTTCCTGTCCTCCCTTCCAAGTCATTGCAAGTAGTTAAAGTTGACTTTTCTTCTGAGAATACAGATTCCAAAAATACTCAGTTCCCTGGTCTGGGTCAAGACTATTGAGTTTTTATCTGTTCCTAAATATAGACATCGTCCTTTCTCTGCTTATTTCTTTTCATTCTAAATAAGTCTCATTGTGCACTTCTGGTGTTAAAACCAGGTAATATGATAATATTTGTAGTCTCAGATAGGCTGTTACTACTCTATAATGGAATCTCATACAGGATTCAAAACATACATCAAGCACCTCCTCTATGAATTTGCATTTGCTGTTTAGTTTAATTAATATAAGACATCTCTTCATCTTGCTGGTCCCTTTGACATTTTGCTGAGAAACATGATATAGAGTGGCTAGGGGCATGCAAATTCACACAATCGACCTTTCTGGGAGAGTGAGTGCATCCATACAACATGTCTACTACCTTTGTGGTATTAACACCGCCATGGAGGAGCAGCAGCTGAACAGTAAGTCTTGATAATCAATTAATTCATTAACTGTCATCATGACTGGACATACACTTAAATTTAAGCTAATTGATAGAAACAGCTTATAGTAATATATATGTAATTATGTTAAGAATAATATTTGTTAGTAATAAATATATACTTGTTAAGAAATATACATTAAATATAAATATATAATTTTCTTAACTTATTTATTTTAAATACATTCATATTATTATATTTATTTATTACATTTTTTCAATATATTGTAGGGTTTTTTGTTTTGTTTTTTTGAGACAGCGTTTCTCTGTGTTGCCCTGGCGCTCCTGGAACTTCCTCTGTAGATTAGGAAGGCGTTGAACTCACAGAGATCCTGCCTATGCCTCCTGAGTGCTGCGATTAAAGGCATGTGCCACCACTGCTTAGATATATACATATTTCTTAACAAATATAGAAATAACTTAGAATTGTAATCCTACAATTTGGCATTTTAATGATAACGTATTAAGAAAGGCTTATGCATTTCTCTCTGTGACAGGAACATATTCCTCCAGTTAGAACAACACTCATTAGTTATAACACTATCTCCTTTGGACCAAATAGTGCTCAAATGGTCAATGCTTGCTGAGTTTCCTCTGAGTACACTTTCATAGGTAAAATTTGAATTGACTTTGTTTGAATTAATGTGAGAGCTTATTTCACTATTACTTTTTTTCAAAGGGACCACATCACAGGCTGTACTGTCACATCCTACCCATATGTTTTCTGTTTTATGAAGTTTATTTCTTATTTCCTTCTAAAGTCAGGAACTTTTGTCAGGCCGACCAACATGATGCTTGTTCCTCCATGCTTGACTATGACATACATAAAGAGAAAGGTACGTGTGTTCACAGGCCACAGGCTGTTAGACGACAAGAGGAATCTTCAGCCACCTTCCTAAGCTTATTCCTTTTGTTTAATGAGTGTAGTGAACAATAGCTTACATTAAATGTATGAGTACAGTTTGGAATACGATAATTAACATGTTGAGAAAGAACATCTTGTCTATTGATCTTCAGGCTTTTAAGTAAATACTTATGGCTGGGAAAGTAGGGAAAAAATGATAGTAGCTTTTTTGGTTTTTATCTCCTATATATATTTCTCAAATTTCAGGGGATTTAGTCCATGTGATTAGTGTTTGATTTGACCCAAATTAAATAGCTAGAGAAGAAAAGGGGAATAGATGGGAAAATGGCCACTGTAGCCAGCAGCATCATTATGAAATACTTATGGGAAGCTTTAATGTTTTCTCAATTGTAGGATGAGTCATCTTGGCAAGCCAGAAATAAGCAGCCTAAGAAAGTCACAGGGAGGCAGAAACACCCCAGAAAGAAGGGATACTATTGGATCTGAATCTGGGCTCTTCATCAACTCTGTTCTTGCAAGGCAAGATGTTAAGCTGACAGTGAGACCAGCTATAGGGAAGCCACATTCTGGGTACAAAAACAGCTTTGCAACACTAATGACACAGAACAAATGTAAATTATATGTTCTTCAGCCTTTTATTCCTAGAGAACGCAACTTGCCACCTCCACTCAGTGTCAAAGAGCATTAAAAATAAATGGGAAAATTATGAAGACAAGTCAGAACCCCAATTTATTTGCTGTCAGGTCTGGTTTCTCCATCACTGCTCAGACCCCAACCCTTCTAGATTCACTAGTCAACAGAAGATGCATTCAGCTAAACTGGCTGACTAATTAAATCCTGCAGAAATCTAAGTATGCAAATGAGGTAAGGACAGCTTCTTCAATTGTGATTAAATTTTCTACTTGGCTAAGTATTTATTTTCATAGTAAAAGCAGCACACTGGGGACTAGCATGAATAGGCCTGAATGAATCAAGAGTGTGTGACTGCAGACTGACAGGAGCTGAGAGGTTTGGAGAAAGAATACCATTTTTAGTACCAGATGCTATTTGCCATAGCCATAACTCCTGCTCTGTTTCGTATGAATGCTGCCTACCTGGCTAGCTGGTCCTCACTTGGTGGTGTGCAAATTGGTCAGGTGCCCTCTTTGATCATAAGCAAAGCTTTTCCTACTCTAACTAGCGTTATCTACAACCTTTCTGAGGTCCAACGGTTCCATTTATTTCTGTCCCATTAGTTCTGAAGTAGCTTTTTTTTTTTTTATTGTTTTGTCTTTTGGTATGGCTGAGTTCTTTAGCTTCATAGTTTGTTTCTTAGTGGTCTTTCTATGCCCGGATTCCTACTCTGAGGTTAGCCCTCTGGTCCTCTTCTGCAGGGATTCCTGCCCTCCGGCTTGCACACGTGCTGTCACTTTCTGACATACTTTTCACTCCAGGAGAAGCAGCAATGACCTGCTCTGCCAAGTCAGTAGTGAGCAGAGGCCAAACAGGCTTGCCATCATGACCATATTCCACACAGGTCATTCACATACAGAGCCAAAGACTCATTCAGGTGAAAAGACCACTTAACAACCAGCCCAAAATCAAAAGACTGTATCTCTGTAGCAGAGAAATGTCCCTGATTGTCCTTTGTTCATTTTGGAAACCTTGGTAGCCAGCAGGACATCTCTGAATATCATTCACCCTTAACAATAAGTAGGCTGAAGACAATCTTCTAAGGAACCCAAGACTTTTCATCCTTGTTCATTTTATACCCTACCCCAACAAATCAACACACGCCTCTTCTGTAACTCCCTAAGATGACAGAAATCTGTTACCCCAAAGTGACTTGTATATATAAGACTCCCTAATACTAGTTTTTGAAAGAAGGTTTCTTATTGCATTATTATTTATCCTGAATATGACTTTCTCAGAAACTATGACTTTCCAAAATGTTTCTGTAATTAAGTGTAGCTATCATGATGTGCTGCTCTTATTTAGACCAGGTGCTTATGGTGCCTGGAACCTAACCTGCACTTGGCTATTGCTTAAAGCAGCATTGCTTTCCTAAGCAAGCTCTGACTAATTGCTTTCTTGTTCGTTTTTGTTGTTGCTTTATTTCTCTACCTATAAATCGCTGGGCTGTAACAACCACTGCACAAAACAAAACAACAAAAAGAAAGGGAAAGGTAAAAGAAAAAGAATCAGGAAAACAAAAGAAAACCAATCAAACAAACTAAAACACATAACTGTGAAAAGCTAAGAAGCTCATTGCTTGCCTGCCTGCCTCCCTCCCTCCCCCTCCCTCCCTCTCCCTCCCCTCCCTTTTTCCCTCCCTCTGTTCCTTTCTTCTTTCCAGCAATCTTAGAACAACATAACTAAAGAGCTAAAGAATCTGAGTTGAACTGTGTCAGGAAGACAGATGTTAGTGTCAATTATTCACACCGCCAGTGCATCCTTCAGTGTGATCTGCTAAATGGTAACCAGTACATTTTAAAGTTAAAATCTAACATTAGTGCCTCCACAAAAATACTTGTAGACTTCAGAACTCAAACCTGCGAAGATGCGCTCTAGAGGATAACCTTGTTTCTCAAAGGAACCATCAACTGAACAAACAAAAACTTTATAAACTTGATATGTGGGCACCCAATGCCCATTTCTAATTATACTTTATCCAACTGTCTGTACTTCACTAAGCAATATATGTACTTAAAAGTAACAGTTGTCATACAAGACATCTCTTCTTTTTTTACCGATGTATTTAACTTTTTTTAAAGTAAGGCTTTCTTTTTTTCTTTTTTAACAAAAGAATAAATGGAATCCCTAGTCAACATATAGTAAAGTTAGTTTTCAGAGCTAAGAGGAAACAAGAAGCCATTGGACTCACAACCCATTTGGGTTTCAGGGACACTTGTACTTACCTGTGGCACAGGATCCTTCTGAGACCACAAGGATCTCACTCTGCTGCTTACAGGCAGCCTGCCTCAGGTAGCACTCATTCTGGTAGCTCTCTCCATTGGAGCCACACACAGGCACATAGTCACTGTTGCACTGAGAAACAAAGATAAAAAAAAAAAAACTCAATGGTTGTTATTGGATTCTACATCCCCCCCCCCCCAGATATCCTAAACACAAATAACCATTTCCAAAACAAACCGCATCTCTTGGTTTTCAGCGATCCCCCTTGCATCCTACAAGCCTTTGCTTTGTAAGAGCATCACTGAAAGATGCACAAAGGCCATGTCAAGTCAGCCAATTTGTCATTTGATTTGGACAGAGGCACCACAAAGTATCCAAATTGATTAGGTGATTCCAAGAAAGTGAGTGAGCCATTAGCACACAAAAGATGTAACAACGAGCAGAACTCTATTATTTAATTTTTTTTCTTGATAGGTATCCTTGCTGACTTCTTAGAGTGAAAATAAACAACTTGGCCATGTCAGGCTATTAAAATCAAAGCTGACAGCTATCTGTACTGGTGCCAAACTATTTAGCTGAAATTTCAAAACTAAAATAGCAAAACAAAATATCCAGTTACTTTTTGGATATTATTTTTCTATTAAATTTTCATCTTGATACATTAAGAACTATTCAGATAAGATATTGATTTGCTAATTACTTTTTATCATTAAAACTTTGGATATTGGTAAAGATAGTACAGAAGACTATGAAATATAGACGGGAAACTTTCTCAAGTAGTGAACTTTATATCAAATTTATTGAATATTCCAAATGATCACTATTCATGTATGTTTCAGAAAGAAAAATGTTCATTTTTAAAATAACCTCATTACCAAAACCTACATATTTCTACAATGGAAATTAGGCAACCTACTGGGTACAGCCATCATATTATAATCACACTCCAAGACATTAGAGATACTTGGCTGTGTCCTATACCTGCTAATTACACTAGGATGTGATTATCTGCTGATTACTACTACTGATGCACTTCATTGTTTAATTATAACAAATGAAATGATCAAAATGATTATTTGTCAAGGCTTGCCTATGCCAGAAACACAGTAAGGAAAACCACACATGCAGATACATGTGAAAATGCTTCTATGTTTTCTGCTTTTAATTAAAATGTTTGAACTTTTGATGTACTATAAACTTACAGTACCCACAAAATAAATCAACAACCTACCCAGGTATCAAGGAAATTTTAATATACATATTTATATGTTTAAAAATCTACCACATGTAAATTTTAACTCAAGGATTTATGCCAAAGAAAATGAATAAAACAGGTATAAGGTAAGAATTAAATTGACAAAAACTTGAGGTGTATTTTATTCCATAATTTCTTACAGCATCTGTATCCTCTTATTTGCAATAATCTATTTAACCTTTTCTCATGTTTACATAATAAAAGCATAGTCATCCTGATGAATTTATTTATTTATGCTCTTATTTTGTGTATGTGTACATTTGTGTATGTGCCTGTGGATTCATGTATATATGTGTGCCTGTGTGTGGAGGCAAGAGATTAACATCAAATATCTTCCTCAATCATTTCTTCACTTTGTTTTTTTGCGTCATAGTCTCCCACTGAATTTGAACCTTTCAGATTTAACTAAGCCACCTGTCTAGAAAGCTCCAGGGGTTTTCTTGTGCCTGCTTACCCATGCTGTGACCATTGATGTGTACTATCACACCCAGATTTTCACATAGGAAATGAGGACTCAGGCCCTCATTCTTGCATAGTAAGCATTTTATTTTCTGAGCATTTCACAGTCTCCCACCCAGACGATTTACCCGTGATATAAATCAGTGCTTTCTGAATAAAAGGTACATGTCATGCCTTTGATATATCACTGAATAACTTAAATATTAAATTTTGCTAATTGACATTTTATTCCAAAGAGCAAATCCAAATTTTGTGGCATTTATATTGTGATGGTCACAGTTGCTAATAGCATGATTTACTATATATTTTAGAAATACTCTTTATCTTTACTTTTACAATTAATAATTAGGTATTCTGGATACCTTACATTCATTGAATAATTCCATTCCACAGTCATACTGTTTGTTCATAAGTTGAGAATGTGTATATAGCTACACATGAAATTGACTTGATTTTGATATTTGATAATCTATCACTACTGATTAACTCAATATGCAGTTCTTTCCTGACAGGTGAAACCTGCGGACTGGACATCTTCATAGGCTTTCTGTACATATAAAATTATATTTGATTTCTGACTATCTTCATTGCTATTCATGGCAAATGACAGTGAGACTTGAATTTTCCAATGAGAAGGATGAAACAGTGAAAGAAAAGATAAGGCTGGTGCTAATTTCATATTCATGGCCAGAAGACAAATGGATGGTCAAGTCCTGGGTATATGTGCAGTGTTCAGGACCTGGGACAGCAGAATGAATGTAGGGGGACTTTGGAGTTCCCTGAAGCTCCAGTGCCGTCTGAGGGCTAGGAGGAGAGAAGGAGGAGGAGATGGTAACAACATGGACAATAGACTGTCTTACCTTTTCCTTAAAGACATGAGGGTTAAAATGGATATGGATGGCTGGTTTATTAACTTCTTATGCTTGGGTCTGGCATTCTTGCCCCTGGTCATCTACTAACTAAGTTTAGCAATATTCTATGTGCAGATTATTTTTGTTCACATTTTCTTCTGTCTAACTCTGACTTTTTCCCTCTTCTATCATCTCATGTACTTCAGAAGGTCAGTCAAATAGTGGGCCATTGGACTGAGTGGGGGGTGGGAAGAGTTTATTATCTTTGTCAAGTGCTATGACACGATGCTGATATGCATCTTAAAATAGAGAATAAACTGATAAAGTGTTCATATGTCACTTCTGTGGGATGCAGTGAGCCAAATGTGAACAGTGCTTAAAACAGAGCTGCCAAGTTCCATGCAGCAGCCAAAAGGGGGATTGTATAGAGCTGAGAAGAGCTTAACTGCAGCTTATCCCCACGACGCTTTTGGCCCTTGGTACCATGACTTGCACTCATGAAAAAGAAAAACACAAAAGGAAACAGTTATTCTCAGTCACCAAAGCTCAAGGGTGGATGTCTAGTCCTGGGTTTTCTTCTCTTTCTCACCATCTTCATGTAGGCATTGGTTATGTTACTCCATGGTTAAACGTTTGTACATCTATAGCTTAGTTTCTTCATCTGAAGTGGTGAGTAGGGACATGCGGAGAACTAACAAATTCATACTTTAGGAACATAGGCTCCCTTGTTAATATCACCTATGAAATGGAAATTATTTGGCATGCATGACACATATTTTTGCTAGCAGAATCACCAACTACCATTCACTGTGGAGTACTGTTTTTAGAATTAGATAACAAAGGAATACATTCCAACCCTCTATATGGGAACAGCTGCACTGAAATATGCCAGATTCTTGAAAATGGTTGTTGGGGTAGTCATGGCATTGTTTAAAGTCTGAAAATAGGGGAAAATTGGATGGGATGTTTAGTAAATTACTAAAGACTACATGGTTATTCGGTTAAGAAAAAAGAAAAGTCAAACCCAGATTACAGTTAAGACTATAAATGTATGTGTTATACAAAATTCTATGAGGAACAAGTGATTCTATTTTTCCTATGTCTTTAAAATCTTAGTTTACTTTCCAAATATTTGTTTTCAATAAAATGACTTTGTCTCCAAGTTTTCACATTGCTAAGATAGCCATACACTACATTAATGGATTCAATAACTTGACTCTCCAAGATAGATGGAATTCATCTTTGCTACCAGGGAATAAAAAGATGATAAAATTTTTCATGTGATTTAATGCTTGTTTGGTTAATACATATTTTAAAGCTGAGATTTCAGCATCTAGAAGCTATATGTGACTTAAGTTTTATCTATCGCCAGCACCTTCCACAGAGTCTGGCATGGAGAAGGTTCTCAACAGATGTTAAGTGAGTTCTGTTATATTCCCAGTTGTCAAAGGCTGAGGAAGAATAGCTTAAGATAATATAATACTCTTTTGGAAGAGAAAATGTTAAAAAATCTGTATGTGTTGTCATTTGGCTATTCCACAAGTAACTTTGATTTCTCTAGGACTACGTCTCCCTGAGTGTATAATGTTTGTGGCTTTTAAATGGCAGGCCTTGACTGTGGTGAATGTGACTGTCACTCTCCATGCCAGGTCACTGAAGAACAT
This sequence comes from Onychomys torridus, assembly GCF_903995425.1. Lineage (NCBI taxonomy): Eukaryota > Metazoa > Chordata > Mammalia > Rodentia > Cricetidae > Onychomys > Onychomys torridus. The sequence continues at coordinate 35,731,143 of NC_050465.1, forward strand.
GAGTTTTACTAGGCTCCTCCCCTATCTCTGGATGCTTGCCCTTGAAATTCAGCCACCATGCTATATCAAAGCCCAAAGTAGCCCATGCAAAGAGACAGAGGTAGAGAAGAGCCAATCTCTCCAGGCGGTGGTCAGGGATGAATTAGAGCCCTGAACTGAGCATGCCTTGAGTTACTGTCACTTAGCCAATGATATTTTTAGATATAAAGCACGGTTTATTAAGTGCAGATATTTAATACCCAAATTGGAAAATTATTGGGAAAGCATAAAGCTACCTCATAATTTAAACTTATAAAATTATCATTGATCACTCTGTGACTAGAACTAAGAACAATTGTGTCTCCCTCTCCGCCTCCCCTCCTAACTCTCATCTTCCTTTTGACCTTACTTTCCTTCATCCATCCACTTGTCTTTTTAGTGCCTCTCAGCCTTTTCTCCACAACTGACTTACCAGATTGACTAGTGTATCTCTTGGTATTATGCTAGGAATGTAAGATGTATAAGATTGCATGCCATTTTAAAATTTTATTTCATCATCTAAGAATTATTTAAGGAGGTTTAATACCCCTTATCTGAAATGTTTAGGAGGATAGCATTTGAGATCTTGGCATTTGTAGGATGTTAGAGCAGGCTCTGCTCTTTGAATATCCATATAAAAAACTCCAAATCTAAAATGCTCAAAAAAAAAATCAAAACATTTTAAATATCATGATAGATTTCAGAGTATTTCAGAATTTGGATTTCTGGGTTATGGATATTCAACTTATATTGCTTTGGTTCTTTATTATCATCTGTAACAAACTGGCACTGTTGTATTATTGGAACTTTCATTTGAAGGTATAATAATATTGAAAAGCTAGAACTGGGGTACTTTATAAATATATCAGTTGGTTTATGTTGTTTCATATAGTCTAGGATAATAACTTAGTGGTAAATTATTTGTATTAATGGAAATAATTTTCTCATCTTATAAACAATGTAAAGGATCTTGGGATGTATGTCAGTGGTAGAGTACTTGGTTATGATCTTGGGTTAAATCACCAGCACTGTAGAAGGAAGAAGGAAGAAGGAAGAAAGGAATAAAGGGATGATTGAGGGAAAAAAAAAGAGTGGGCCAGCTAACCAAAATTATCTAATTGAGTTGTAAGAATTGAGTGAGTTTTGAAGAATAGAAATGAATGTACCCTGAAGTATCTGAGGGAAATTAGGATCATATATGTTCATTTTAGTGCTTGGGTAATAATAAATACTGGGAGACATTACAAATTATGCCCAACGTGCACATTTCTGTTTGAAATTTATCTCACATCTGAAAAGACTAATGGCACATGGTATTTATATCTGAAAATGTGCAAGAAACAGAAGTTTAGGATACTACATAGAAGAGATTTTCAGATCTCTTCCATTTTCCAGATAAAAGTGGGAAGACAAAAGGAAAACAAACAAACCCACAAAAGATTAACAACAAAACCCTAAAGACTGGGAGGAAACCAAGGAACTCCCACCTTAGCACAGTTTATCATTTTAATGTAACTTGTACCATTTCATTTGACCATCACTGCGACTTAGACATTCAGTACCTCTGATACATATGTAAAGTATAAATTTACTACTAGAGAGTTGTCTTCTTCCTACTGAAAGACTATTATAAAACACATTAATATCAATATAATCCAGTAGGAAATTGGGAAATATAAACTTACAGTGTATATTTTCATTTGTTTTTCTCAACCTACTCCACAACTACTTAAGTTAATACATATTGGCTGACAAATGCATAAAAAGCACACATATCTTGGCTGACAAAGATTCCCAGTGACAGCTAAAAATCAAACCGCTCCTCTAATAAGAAAATGATACATTTCCGTTTCCTGCATTCCCCTCATCAGAATTCTACCATTTCCTTCTAGGCAAAGCATCATAAACACAAGCTCCCTTTGAGGGAAGTTCTTCCTGGACCACTGGATGCTATTTAAGAACTTACTTGCTATATCCATCCTAGGTTACAAAAGTAGGAGAAGTTCATGGGAATCACACAGTTTTTAAAAATCTGTAAAATTCCACGGGCCTTTAGTGATTTCTCCAACTTGATTTTCCCCACCTGTTAAACTCTAAAAATTGTAAGTTGGGAGTTCTCATGCTCCATCACCCTCATGCAGCTCATTGGAAGAATGTAGTTCATCGCTCACTGTGGTAGAGACTTTGAAAGTTGATGCCACATGCATGTGATCTGCACAGACATTTCTAATCGCAGTATCTTCAGACATGTTAAACTACCAGTTGGCTCACTTTGCTTCTCAAAAATGTGAAAATAGTGCCTGAGGAGATTTTTATCTTGCCTAAAAGTAATTCAAGTTGTATTTAAATATGAATTCCCTTATCTGCCTCACCAAGATGTTGAATTAAATCCCCAATATTTAATATTAAATCAATTCTTAATATTGCATATTAAGTCAGATATTTAAATATATGATTACATGAATATTTGGAGAAGAAATAAAGTCAAACAATTTACATGATGGGATAATATGATAATTACTGTAATAACAACAATGGTAGCATCATTTTAATTAATTTAAAAACTAGTTTTGATGATACCTCCTTTTTAAAAATATGTTTCTCTCTACAACCATTGAAAACTTCCCTGACACATGACAACATGCATCTTCCTTCTGTGTAGGATCAACTTGAGGCTCTAAGTGCCTCCTAGGATTCCTAGGAGACTCTAGTCATTTAATGTGCTATTGTGAAAAACTCTGACATCTATCAACAAGGTTCACGATTTCCAAGTTGGCACAGTAGTTTTGGAGTAACCTTAAAAGAAGTTAAGTTAAAATTGTATCATATTGACAGGATAAAGAAACCAAAGCCGCCCAAAACAAAGAACAATAGAATTAAAAAGAAAAAAAAGACGACAATTCTGGTGAAGAACAGAAGTCCAAAGCCACACCTTCTACCCATTGACCACTTTGACAGTTATCCACAGTCAACTGACCTCCAAAACGCATGCATTGCACATCTGAAAAGTGGAACCTGGAGCTCCTGGCTTCAGTGGCGTTTTTAACTGTGGCATGCACCAGTCTCTAAAAGGCATGTCTTCTTGACATCAGCTTGCTTTCTTGGCAGTACTTCTATTTGATGCCAGCCTCCCTTGGAATCTGTATGGTTATACATTGGCAAGTGATGGGTCGTGAAAGGAACTCTCTACCTTTCAGTCTCTCCAATGAATTGAAGTTGCAAATATCAGATCTCTTACCTTGAACTGACAGACGCAAGTCACCGTGTCTCCAATCCTTAAACATTCCCCGTCGAATTTGCAGGTGTTGGTGTCACACAGGAAGAGATCATTTTCTCTGTCATCATAACCTCAAGTTTAAAGAGAATGCTCCAGTCATTTTAAATGTTATGGATTTTAAAGAGAAATCTATTTTGTGGTATTCACAGAATTTTCCCTACAATTTAATTTCAACAGCCACAGATGTTCCATAAGGTTGCTTCCTACTAATAATCTCAAAATCTAGTGAAGTGATCAGTAATATTTTATATTTCTACAGCAGTTTCCTAGTAAGTTCCTTTTCAATATCATCTTTTGAGTATGCTTTCTTAATTTTAGCTTAGATTAATACTGACTGAATGGAAGTTTGATACTTGCTTCTCAGCTTTCTCATCCTCCACCTCACTAAATAGACTATATCAGTGATCCAAACTCAACATTTTTGGAAAAGATCTAGTGATGGTGTGTGGATGCTATGTTAGTATTTCTTTATCTTTCATTGTTCTTTGCTGTAAGCTCTGAAATGACTCTTATTTGCAATTTTTTCCAGACAAAGAGGAAGCAAAAACCTCAATAATAAAGATAAACAGGCTTGGCGTTTTCTATGAAGGTCTCTCTGGCTCAAAGGAAGATTGATCACCTCCAAGTTAACAGAGGTGGAAAGGGGCTGCCAAGTTCTCAGCAACCCCCCTAGAAATGCAGTTCATTCTTTTTAGTTAGTGCACACACCTTTGAGATACATGGCTCAGAATGCGTTTCTTCATTGCCAATGTCACATTTAAGTTAGCTATTTCCTATAGGATGCAGCAAACTAATCATGTTGAACATGAGATATAATCAAATGTAAGGATGTTTTGTTCCCAAGTGGAACTTATTCTTAAAAAAAAAAAAAAAAAAAACACACACACACAGGAATGCAGGAACAAGACTAAGTTAGAGACATGTTGAGTTTTATAAAATGCCACATTTAGGAATTACTCAAAGCAGAATAAAGTCAGTCTACTGACCCAAATATAAGAGGACTGTAAATTTCACCTTGTCTTAACAAATGCTAAACTGGAGTGGCACATATTAACTGCCTCTTGGGGTTTATATCAGTCATTCCACAGAACTGTACATGCCTCCACCTATAAGTTCCAGTTATTAATCACACCCTCTCAACAGTTACAGACACTTCCTTTCCCTTACACTTCTACAAAGGCCACCTCACTCAGAGACAGACTTCATTGCACCAGGATTTTATTTACAGAAAAATGAAATGCTATAAACACACTTGATAAAATGAGACCAGACCAGACCGTGAGGACAATGCCCAGGCATGTTTATAAAGTTTAAAATGCCAAAGCAATCACACCACAATTCTTCAGGTAGACTGGAGGCTCTCATACTGAAATGTAAAACCAGCCAGGGAGAGTGCAATAACTTCAGTCTTTGGGCCCTTTTCAATTAGTGGCTTCAGTAGTGCAGCCTGCCAGGCGTTAGCATTTTGACAGGGACTGAATGAGGAAGAGGACTGACTGCCTGCCACTCCAGGAAACCCAGGGAAGGGGTGAGAACCCACTGGGGTCGGGTCACTACGTTTTCGGAAGTGAGTCTCCCAGGCTTGGGGCATGCCCATTCTGGCTTTGGGGGAATCTGTGATGACTTCTTTCTCAACTTCTATGCTCCTCATAGGAGCTGGGGAAGCCTGCATGGGCATCCTTTGGCTACAAAATCAACCTCTTTCACAATCCATGGCGTTTGCAGCCAAAGAAAGAGAGAAAGGAGGGGGGGGGAGAGGAGAGAGGGAGGGAGAGAGCGAGAGGGCGCGCAAGAGAGAGCTAGAGAGCTATAGACAGAGGGAACAAGCTAGAGGAGGAAAGAGAAAGAGGGAGAGAAGGGGAGGAAGGGAGAGAAATCAGAGGGGGAGGGAGGAAGGAGTGTCTGTCAGTCCCTGGAAACTTGCCTCCTTTAGAAATATCTGTGACCCAGTGCTGGCTAGGAAACCCCTGCATTCAGAAGCATTTTCGGCAGGAATTAATGGTTCCCTCTGCAGTCATCATTTGATTTATTGCTTTCTCGATTGTTCTTTCTCATAAAGTTATTTCCTTGCACACTTTTTTTTTTCAAACGACGGGAGACAGTCCGTGTTAGGTGTTCCCTTAGATTCAAGAACCCAGAAAACTACCCCCTAGTATTTCTCTAAATTTCTCTCAGCTCCAATTTGAGGGCAGACATCCAAGGTTCCCTCACACCTGCACTTTGTTCCTATCCCAGCAGATCCAGCCCTCTCTGGCTAAAGCAGTTCCCAGTGTTTCTCAGGATGGAGATGGGAAGTCCTAGGTTTCAGGCAGTGGAAGGCGTGGGGCTTGGGCAGACGCACCAGGGTGGGCAGGCAGGTCTGTACAGGTTCTGCGCTTCTGAGGGGCAAAGGGGTGGAGAGCTGAGGGAGGGTCTGGACTTACCGGAGCAGTTCCAGCCGGTGGGCGTTTGGCAGTCACTTAAGGAGGTAGGGAAAGCAGCGAGTTTCACCGGGCGGGCTATGATCAGCAGCGTCACGGGCAGCAGCAGCAGCCAGCAGAAGCCCTCACAAAGTGTCCAGCTGCCGCACTGCCGCGGGGACTCCCACAGCACCATGACTACTTCGCGCAACTCTGCAGCAACCGACGGCTTCTGAAGAACACGGGATCGCGGGGGCCACGCAGCGGGCTACTGAGCATCCCGGGGACCACGGCAGCAGAGGAGGCGGCGGCGGCGGCAGGGACAGCCGGCAGGGAGGCTGCGGCCAATGGAGCGCATGATCTCAGGAGTTTTCAGCAACATCCAGTGACCCGGCTCAGCCCGGGGAGCGAAAGGATAGTCCGCTGAGAAGCTTCGCCCCAGATGCGGGGAGCTGCTGCCATAAGGAACCGGGTCGGGGCAAAGGAGGAGCAGGAGACAGAAACCAGGGGGCAGAGAGGAGGCGGCCAGCGGGTAGAGGAGAGGCGCGCGACTAGGCTGGGTGGAGGGACAGTCACAGCGCCCCGCAGCCCAGCCGCCGCCTCTCGCGCTCTGCCGCCCGCATCCCTCTGGCGTTTGGGAAGCAGCAGGTCCTTAGCCCGCCCGGGGTCACGTGGGAAGCGGCAGTCGGACTCTGATTGGCGGAGCGGGATGCAGGTCCCGGGAGGGAGGGGTCGGCGAGGAGGTGCAAGGAGGAGGCGGCCGCCGATGCCACAGATGGGCTAGCTCTCCAGGCTCTTGCCCTAGTCGGGCTAGGCGGGGATGGCTCCTGGGAGAAGCTCAGGCTTCAGGGGCGGCTGGCTACTCCCACACTCTTTCGTCCCACTTGCCTCGCTGCTCTGCTCCAGGACGCCCCCTACCGTGCGTGGGGTCCGGGCTTGCACCTCTCTTCCGTGCGTGACCGGGGGCTGCCAGCACCCGCCGCGGCTGGGTGGCCTTGTCTTCCAGTTGGAGATGGTGGGGGCGGAGGAGGTGGAGAATCCGCAGCCACAGGGCAGCGAGGGGGAAGCGGGCAGGGAGCAGAGGGCATCCCGCTGGCTGGCGCCGCTGGGCCGGGAAAGGGATCCAGGCTGGGCATGTCGTGGTAGCGTAAGAAACAGAAGGATGCTTCCCTAGGCGGTGGCCGAGAAAAGCGGGTGAGAGGTGGCTGGGTGAGAGCGAGAAAGCTCTGGATGGCTTGAAGCAGTGGCGGCGGCTCCCCGAGGAGCTGCAAACCCGAGGGTGCTCTCCAGGCGGGCGCAGCCAGTCGGTCTCCCTGGCTCTCCCCGGTCTCCTCGTCCAGCCTTTCTTTCCCCTTCCAGGCTCTCCGCAGCTCAGACCAGCTAGGGCAGCCGAGGAGGTTTGATTCGCTCTCCCCAGCGCGCTCTGGTACAGCCTGGAACCTATTTGTGTGGCTGTCTAAAAGGCGCAGCCGAATGTGTTTGGAAGGTCAATTTTGGTTGGGACAGGCGGCTGGAGGGGCAGCAAGAGGCTTCCCGGCATCTATGCTGAGAATGGATTATAGGGCGAATCCACAGCGAAGCGGCGGCGTCCTGGAGGAGAGGATTCCCTTAGGCTGCGCGGGCTGTAGCCCTGGGGTCTTTACTCTGTGGGATCACCAGTGTGACCTGGGAGAGGCAAGGGCGTCTAACCTGGCTGGAGTCACTGGCTCCGCTTGGTTCTCTTTTGCTCCAGTACTTGGGAAACAGCAGAGCGGTACCGCCTTGCTTCTGCTGCACTCCACACAGTTAGAACCACTCTTTAGCTTAATGGCATGCTAGCTTTTAGGGCCCAGAGCTATCTGGGACGTGGATGGATAGGAGTGTCTTTCTCCCGCGACTCTGGTCACTACTGCAGTCACAGGGTTCTTGATTCCTTGCAGCAAAGAGTTTTCTTTCTTTCTTTCCTTTTCCCTTTTCTTTTTTCCCCTTTTTTCCGTGTGTGTGTGTGTGTGTGTGTGTGTGTGTGTGTGTGTGTGTGTTCAGGATTTCTTTTTCATCCGCACCATACATATATAACTCCCTTTCTATTTCTCTCTCTCCTCTTCCTTCTCCGTTTTCAGTCTCTCTTCTTCTCCCTGTCTTTCAAGAGCCCTCATATCCTTTCCCCTTTTCTTTAAATTTCCTTGTATCCTCCTACCATACTCTTCTGAATCTTGACTGAGAGCATTGTTTGATGGCATCTAACAAGCAATTAGCGTACTTTACCTAAATCACTTAAAAGGGGCACCAACAGACTTTGACAAGGGGATGTCTTTCCTCTGCAGACACTGCCAGAAAACAAACTATGCCAGAGCAATCCTTTTAAGTACTGCATCCTCTAGCCTCTTCCCACCCTGATGCCTTTTAACTTTGCCTTTGACAGCCTGATCCCACAGCACCTCTGAGCCTCTAAGCCACCTCTCTTTCTTCCTCAATGTGAAACCCTTCCCTTTATCTCACATCTTGCCTCCCTCCCAAGCTATCTTTCCCCTCCCCCGCCCACCTCTAAAGATTTCTGAATCTTGGTGTCTCTTGCCCCTGGCAAATAAGCGGCCCCGGATCTCAGCGTTCCAGTCAATGACATCTCTCACCAGCGAAGACTCCATTAACACAGATCAATTTGACCAGACGTTGGAGGCATCAGAAAAATCGGCTTTTAGATGGAGCAAGTGAATTGTTGAAGGTAAAGGAATGCCCAGAAGATGGAGCTGCCAGAGATATCGCAAAAACAAAGAAACAGAGCTGCCTTTCAGCAGAGACTGCAAGGGACATTCAAGCGTAATGCAGACTCAGCCGCACCAACCCCACAGTACCGAGTGAGAACCTGGGATTTTCCAGGCTCGATCAGAGATCAGCAACTAATCAGGCGTGTTAAAACAAGCTCCACTTGAACTTAAGACAAAGTCCTTCAGACAACGTGTTTTTGCAGTAATTATTACCATAAACCAGAGCTAAGATCGTAGGGTTTGACTATAACGTTGAATTTTACAGAACCTCTTAGCGAGGAATATTGTTATTGAATTCTCTGCTAAGTAAAATTTTGGCGTGTGTTGTAAGAATGTGTATTCTTCAGACACGTTGCCCACAGTAACTTATAACGTCAAAGGAGTCCATTACTGGTTGTGAATGGTTAACACAGTTGCCTCCACGGAGGTTCTTTGAATTACTAAGCTGTTGGAAGCAAAGCCTTTTGGTTGGGAGTGCTGTACTGCTGTCCCACTCACTATGCATTGCGTGTTGCAGAGCCACCAAGAAACGAATTCTGCAACTGGCAGGCACCACCAAGTGGCAGAAGAACATCATTCACTGAACAGAGCATCGCATTGTTCAATATGTAAATAAAATATGCATATTATTTAGTCTTCATTAGGTACTGAGGAACTATACAGGCACGTTTTGTGATTGTAAGATTGTATAAGCGCTTCAAATCTTCCCCACTAGGTTCAAATCAGTTTCCTTACAACAATTAACTTTCAAAGTATCCCTACAAATTGTACCTTGCATCATATATTATATGATTAGTAGTAATTTAATTGAACCCATACCATGGGTTTTTGAAGTTCCCATTTGAAATAGTGCATGATATTAGCTCCCAATATTCCTGAGCTAGAATACTTCAGTTATAATCTAGAATTGTTGCAAAGACAGAGAGTGACAGACATATATTAAGATAAAAATTGTAGATAGACATTTTGGTTTTGCAGAATTTTTTTTAATTTAACTTTTTCTTGTCAACTTTATGAATTTAAATTAAGTTTTCATTTAATTTGATTTTTATGATTCTGAAGTTAAAAAGTCATCATTTGCCCTTCCCCGTTTGCCCTTCCCTTCAACCCTTCCCGTGTATCACTCATTCCTTTCAAGTCCATCTCCTTTTTTCTTTAGTTATTGTTACATATGTGCATACATATAAAAGATAACTTTTATAAACACTTGGGGGGAGCCTGGGGGATAGGTCAGTGGTAGAAGATTTACTTTATATACAGGACGTTCTGGATTTGATCCATAGCACAACAACAGACCATTTTCCAAGTGGAGATTATATAATCAAGACCTGTGAGATTGCTCAGGGTTTAGGAGAATTGGGAAGAGAGGAAGAAATTGCTCCAGAAAAGCAACATTGAAGATAAATGAGCTTCGAAAAATCAGACACTCTAGCAATGAGGGACTTGTTTTTCTTCTCTCTCTAAAGTTTTCTGGTTCAGTAGAGGTAGGGTGCAGACTGAGCTTTGTAGTGTGTCAGACATTTTACCAGACAGAAAGAAGCACATCATTATTTAATCCCTTCAACACCCCTAGAGACAAAAGTGGCAACTAGTCCTGTTTTGTGGACAAGTTGCATCAAGCGTTTTTGGAACTTAGCGAAATTCTCTCTGACATCAGAACACAAGACCTGCTACCATTTCTTACTGTAGCACTGCTCTGTTGAGATGGAGTGACTATATGAGCTCTTCCCATGAGGAGCTTTTGTCTGCCCTTTTGTTGGTGCACGCTAACATCCATATTCATTAATTCTCAAGCAGGAACAATAAGATCCAGTGGTTTCCATATCTGTTTGATCATATGATTAATTGAGATTAATTTTTTTTTTTTTTTTTTTACATTTCAAATTTATTTTTGTGTGCTTGCATGTGTGTGCCACAGCACACATGTGGAGTTCAGAGGAAACTGTGACAGTGGATTTTTTCTTCTATCCTCCACTAGGGTTCCAAAGATCAAACTTGAGTCATCAAGCTTGGTGATAAGCACTCTACCCTCCGAGCCATCACCTGGCCCAGGAGCATTTTAAAATTATATGTCTTTTTATTTCTGAGAATATGATATAATTACACCATTTTCTCTTTCCCATTCTTCCTTTCAAACCCTGCAACATACCATCCTTGCTGCTCTCTTTCAGATTTATGGTCTCTTCTTTAATTAGTTGTTGCTACACTCATAAAACAATGATTATTTTTATGTTCTGATGTTTGAATTTTGCTAAATTCCAACATACATGATACCATGATACAACTTGTTTGTTGTAGGGTTCAAATAACAATGTGTTTCTTTCTGTGTGGTAAAATGTTTGACACACTAAGAATATATGTGTGTGTGTGTATGTGTGTGTGTGTGTGTGTGTGTGTGTGTGTGTGTATGCATATAATGCTCTGTATAATGTTACTTACATATATGTTTTAAGGGATGACTATTTGGTATTTGGTATTGGATGACCATTTGGTGTGCTCTTCCCTGGAGAAGATTATTTCCCCCACTCTTAGCAGTTTTTGGTTGCCTGTGGCTTTTTGTGTAGGGTTGAGGCCTCTCTGCTTTTCCCTCATGCATTTTGTCATGCCTACTGGCAGCCTTGTTCAGCTCATGCTTGGGCAGTCCTGTTGGTGAGACTTGATGGGTATAGCTTCTGACGTTATTGGGAAATACAGCCTCACAGCAAGCTCCCTGCCTGGGTCTCACAGCCTTCCATCCCTCCACTGCACTGAACCTGGGGTAAGGGGTTGTTTTGTAGACAAATCCATTGGAACTGGGCCCTACAACTCTTCATTTTGATTGCTTGTGGTTTTCTGCAATGGTCTTCCTCTGCTGCAAAGAGAAGTTTCCTTCATGAGAGGGGAGGCGAATGTGTAAGTTCCACATCTTACTGGGAGGGTTTCAATTAAAAAAAACTTGGAGTTGGATTCTGTAATCTGTATTTTTAAATTCATATTTGTTTGAGAACTAAAGTGCTAATTGAAAGATATCTGAACTGTCACTCAGTTTTCATGTGATTTTGATGGAGAAGTTAACGGAGTAGAGACTTAAACTCTGTATATAGAGAAGCTACTGGATCTGATTTATGCATGCTCATCAAAATATATTATGTTGCTATTATGTCTGATTTACTAACTATGTAGCTATAGACAGTTTCCTTACTTGCAAAATGAAGATAATAACAGCTCCTAAGAATGTTCTGAAGATTAAAGGAGGAACAATTCATGGTTTAGGAGCATCCCTACAGAAATGTTTGAATCAATGAGCAAATGCACAAATATACCATTTTATGTATACAAGCGAAAATGACTATGGACAGATGATGCTGAAGTACAATGTACATTAGGCACTAATAACTGAAGTAGAAATACAGTATTATTCCAAAACCTTAACATTTTATAATTTAATTTCTAGTCTACTTCAGATAACTAAGTAAATATAATATTCCAAAACCTATTCCTTTAATACTAATATGAAAATTATATATTAAAATTTCATTATATGACAAATATAATGGAGCTGTGTTTCTAGATCAAATCCTATTGACAATAATTCCCAGAAGCTGGCTTTATTTCTTAATGACTTCTATCATAAAATAAAAAGTGGTTGTACTTGCTACTTTTTCTATCTCATAAAGTTAGTTAACAATGCATAAGTGACAATATGTGATTTATAAATAATTCTATAAAGTTGAATTTTCCTTACATTTTGAAATTCTTCTGTTTTTAGTTATTTTTTGGTAAAGTTTAGCTTTATAATTTCAGTGCTAGAGAAATAGTTTAGTCTTAGTGCACTGGGCCTCAGTCATGACTTTATATCGTAACAGCCTAGGGGATTGAAATAGACTGATTAAGAGTTCCACCCAACTCTTGGAAACTCTGAGTCAATATTGGCATGCTTTTACAAATTCTTCTGTTATTTCAGTATCATGTTTTGGCTGAACCTTGTTGCTGAGAGAGCGAACCTCCCTTCAGCACACACACATCCAAGTCGAGAAGCAGATGAGTGAGTTTTTTTCCAGTTAAAGGTTTTAAGCATATCTCACAAAAATGCTTTCTGATAACAGTATCTAATGAAGGCAATATAAACCAGATGATGTTTGAAACTAGCTGGCCAATAGTTTATAGAACAAGAAGAAAACTATTATTGAATTTCAAGAGAGTTAAAAGCAAAACTACCTCAGCATGATTTGGTATCTTTGTATTTACAAATTCAAATTGGTTTCAGTGTCTGTTACTTCAAACTCAGCCTTACCTTGGGACTTAGTGTAATGCTTTTGTTTTCAAGTGCATTGTAAAATCTTTTTTGTTGAAGGATAAAACTATTTTTTCATATCTTTCTTCTTTTGCTACTCATGGTTATGGGTGGACTATACAAGATACACTTTTGGCTTTGTGAAAAGAGCTAGTAAAAGTAGTTATTTCCAGTTTATGTTATTAGCACCTATGGTAGTTTGAAAGAAAATGGTCCCCAAAGGGAGTGGCACTAATGGGAGATATGGCTTTTTTGGAGTGGGTGGGGCATTGTTGGAGGAAGTGTGTCACTGTGGAGGTGGTTTTTGAGGTCTCATATATGTTCAAGCCACAACAAATGTCTCAGTTCACTTCTTGTTGCTTGTAAATCAAGATGTAGTATTCTCAGCTCTTTCTCCAGCACCTTTTCTACCTGCATGCCACCATGTCCCACCATGATGATAATGACTGACCTTCTGAACTGTAAGCCACCCAATTAAATGTTTTCCTTTATAAAAGTTGCTCTGGTCATGCTGCCTCTTTACAACAATAAAAACTCTAAGACGGCATCAGAGTCTTTTATGTTTTAAACATTATATCCATTTATTTATCAAAACAAACCTCAGTCATTTCCCCCACTTTCCCCAAAGTGGAAATAAGGTATCTGAGCACTAATGTTCTTAGACTTCTATCTACCCTGTATTGGAAGGCGGGCAAGAAGGAAAGGAGAGAGGAAAGGAGACAAGGAGGCTGGTAGGGAGAAGAAAGAAAAGAAGAGATGGACTTTTTTCATATAAGGAAATCTGGAATGGCCTCAGGTGAAGATTCCTCTCTTGTAGATTCCCTGTGTGCATTTTCATATCAAAAGCTCTGTGGAGCCCTGCAGTTAAATCAAACCCAAGCCTATCAAATAAAGCTAAACACCTGTTTAACTCTTTATTGATCCCATATTTTCCAATATTATTTGATCATGGAATCCCTTTTAGCAAAGGAACACTGATAAAAATGATGGCAGTGGATTTGCATATGCTAATACAACTGTACTACATTAGTTTCGAGGAGGAAAACATCTTAAAAATACCTGAGCATTTTGGGGGAGAGTTCTGGTCATCCCCTCTGGCTTCCCTTACACACAGTCAGGCACACACTGTCAGCTTTAGTACAGCAACTTTCCCCAGATTTTTCTTCTTCTCAAACATTCTCCAGATGTGAAGGTTTTGGGAATACAATTAAAATATCAGCTTTTGCTGACACAATCTTTAAAGCACTGTCCTCAAGTTCATGCTATGCAAACTTTAAATTATTGTCATTTCCCTAGCAGTGTTTCCAGCACATGGTAGGATGTTGGCCATGTCATCTTACATTAGACCAACAGAATCCTATAGTGGAACTTGATTCACAGGATTGAAAAAGGAACTGACTTCCCTCTTTTTTTTTTGTTCTTTTGTTTTTTTTTTTTGTTTTTTCTAGACAGGGTTTCTCTGTATAGTTTTGGTGCCTTTCCTGGAACTCACTCCAAAGCCCAGGCTGGCCTCAAATTCACAGAGATCCTCCTGCATCTGTCTCCTGAGTGCTGGGATTAAAGGCGTGCGCCACCACCGCCTGGCCCAACTTGCCTCTTTACTCCTTTATATTTATCTCTTTATAGAACAAATATGCATACTTCCTTCCTGGCAGGGTAATTAGAGATTCTGATAAAAGGACAAGTGATCTCACATGACAGAGCCCAAGAACCTACAGCAACTGAGTTGAACTGGTTGTCCTGGAACAAATGAGGTTTGTGTGCTGGGAAGGCTCATTAGCTTCTCGGAGCTTTAACATTCTCTCTTGGTCAGAATTCTATTTGTTTGTAAACTTGAGTATCAATGAGTCATTGGCAATGAAGGTGGAGTGAGCTGGCACTCAAGGGAGGAGAGAGACGGTGGTAGGAAGAACCAGCATGAGTGAGGACAACCTCCCACCTCACGTATCCTTTTCTACACTTCAGACATCTGAATTTTCCCTTCATCTGTATTGACAGTCTAATTGTAGGTATGTTTATGATTGAATTTAGTTACAGCAGTTATCTACTATACATTAAATATTATGAAATCATAGATGTTCTAACTTTCAGTAGATTTAGTTACTGAGAAAAGATCACTCCACAGGAAGCATTTTTTTTTCCACCATGAAATTCATTTTTTCCTTATATTACATAACTTCCCCAAATTATATTTCAAAAGCCTTGCCTTTCATATGTAAGCTTGATTTTTAGATACAATAATAACAACTCAAATAACAGTAACTTTCAAAGACTTTTAATTCTAGGAATCATTTCTTTTTCTTTGCAACTATATGATTTGCTTTGGACAAAAACATGCATACATTCTCTTCCTCTCTCTTATATTTATCTTTTGATTTTTGTATTTTTTGTTTAATTTACTAAATAACGATAAGAAGATATAAGTCATTTGACTTGATAGAATGCTGTTTTAGACATTTACCAATTTAATAATTTAACTGTTAATATTAATTCTACCTCACAATTAAAACAAATGCATTAATGACACGTGATTTTTTTGCTGTAATAAAGGTGTTTACCTTATTTCCCAGCAAAAGAACTCAAGGCTGCAAGGAAGAGAAGAGTTCTGTTGGAGAGGGCAGTATTGCGTTTTCTAGCAAAACAAAAGTTTACATTTTGACCTTAGCTACTTTAATGAAGAATATATTTAAGCTGAGCATAATAATGGAAATATTAGAAATATCTTGCCAGTTTAGTTCTGATACATATGCATACAAATGTTATAGTAAAACATAATTTCTTACATATTCTATGATTCTACAATATTTAATAGTAACACCAAAGCCTAATGCAATACTAGTTGCTGTACTGTAGGCTCAAATGCAAAGAAAATTGATCTTAAACTTTTTCCAAAAGGATTTTAATTATCATGCTGGGATAGTCACTTTTATTATTCATACAAAGAACTATGTTAATTGTAACACATGTATAGACTTAGGTAATAAGCTCCTTGCTTCTGCAATGTTATATATTCCCATATCTGCTATAGACAATTTATTCTTTTTAAATATTTACGTTTATTATTTTAATTATGTGCATGTGTGTAGGAGGTGTGTGCACATGAATGCAAGTGTCTACAGAGGTCAGGGATGTGAGGATTTGTACTAACAGACAGTTGTGAGCCACCTGATGTGGGTGCTGGGAACTGAACTCAGGTCCTCAGGAAGAGCAGTATGTGCTCTTAACCACTGAGCCATCTCTGCAGCCCGTGCTATGGACAATTTAAACATGCCATCTAAAATGAACAGTTTTCTTGTGATGAGAAATAAGTATGAATTGTCAATTTCAACCAAATCAACTTCAAAGTAGTGATCAGGACATTGAATTTGAGTTGAAAAATCTAGTTTTGAGTTCTTGAAACTGTTTGAAGCTAGCTTTACTGAGCCCCATTTTTTTCTCCACATGCAATTTGACAAATATACCATGAAAATGAATAAGATTATGAGCTATAAATCCCTGTACAGTTGTTATTTACCATTTTAAAAATGTGTACAAGGCTATGGGATGTCCTTTTATTTGGTCCTTGCTGCTGAAATCAGAATTAGGAGCCACAATAGACACTCATGATCCCTTTTTGTACAATTGCCCAAGCCCTGCACACTGGGTAATGAGAATATATTCTTAAGTCAAGATCTGAAGGTGTTTTAAAAATGTAAATAACTACAGCCATGTTACTGTTAAGCACACTATGAATTATCCCACCCCTCCCCCACCATTTGAAGACATTATTTCACTATGTATCTCAGATTGGCTTGGAATTTACTATGCAGCAAGCAGGGGCCAGTCTTGAGCTTTAGATCTTCCTGGTTGAGTTGCCAAGAACTTGAGTTGCAGATGTGGTCCCAGTCACATCTGGCATGTCCTAATTTTTGTGAACTCATGACTTTCAGAAAAGCAGAGAAACCCACAGACTATAAACCCTACTAAGTACTTTGTTTAAAATGAAAGATAATGATTTTTTTCATAATCCATTGTCTTACTTACGGTTACTGTTGTTGTTATGAAACACCATGACCAAAAAAATCAGGGAGGAAGGGGTATGTTTGTTTCATATCCTTGTTCATCACTGAAGGAAGTCAGGAGAGGAACTCAAAGCAGGACAGGAACCTGGTGACAAGAGCTGATGCAGAGGCCATGGAGGAGTGTTGCTTCCTGTATTGCTCTATATTGCTTGCTTGATTTCTTGAAAAAACAAAAAACAAAAAACAAAAAAACCTTAAGACCACAAGCCCAGAAGTGGGGTTGTCTATGGTGGGCTTGGCCTTCCCCTATCAATCGCTAGTAAAGAAAATACACTTCAGACTTCCATACAGCCACATCTTATGGAGGCATTTTTTTTTTTTTTTTAAATCTCACATCAGGTGACTCTCATTTGTGTCAAGTTGACATAAAAAATAGCTGGCACATCCATCATTTTGTTGTTGTTGTTGAAATATTGAACAATGATTCTTTTAATGAAGTTAATGAGGACTATAATTTAGAGAGTTTAACTATTTTTATGTGCTTTGTAACTAACTTCATTATCTTTATGATGTTTACATTGTACAATTCAGTGAACAAGTGAGGAAGGAAACACAGTGTCATTGATCAATGTGCCAAAAATGTTAATTTTATGGCCTTTTCTTCCTTTGGTAGGCTGATTGTTTAATCATATATTTGCAACAATGTTAATAATATTTACACAGCACTTATTTTTCTTACAAAACTCTTTAAGTAATTCTCATGCTCATTTCTAGACACATACATTTATTTCTATTTTAGAGACCCAAAATTTATACTTAAAGATATGGCTAATGCTTTCCAACTGAAGTGCCAATACTCTGTTGGAATGTAAGGTTCCCTTTGGAGCTGTCACCATAACTACAGAGAGCCGACAGAGAGGTCCCCTGTGTATATTATAAATATTGGTTTCTTAAGCTGTGTGTATAAGTGAGCAATGACTTCTTTGTTGTATGTATTTCCCCACTCACAAAATTATACTTGAAATAGATGATAATACGTTACATTTGGCTTATGCTGTAATGCAGCAGGGTAGTCCTGCTAGGAGGACCAGCCTTCAGCGGCTCAGGGACTGAGGGGAGCCATAGAGTTGGAGGACTAATCACTCGATTTGACTTTTCTATCTGAAAGAGTAATACTTAATTCTCTGGGGGCTGGTGAAAAAGGGAACACACACACACACACACACACACACACACACACACACCCCTTTAGGGTCATTCTGTCATCTCTCATCTTTTTATTTCCTTTTTACCCTCTATTCAGGTATCCTTTCTGTCTATTCTTAATTTTAATTTTTTTTTTACAGCTTACATATCCCAGCAGAATCTGTTGAGAAATATAAAAATTACAATGTGGTTACATTCTATTTTTTAACTAAATGATTACAATGAATACAGGCTAAAAATCCATGTTTTCCATATTCCTTGCATGGTTAACTATTTTACATGTTACAGACGATTATCTCCAAGATAACAAGTTATCTCCAAGAACCCACATATATTCATGCCCAAGCAACTTGTTATAGATTAACAAGCGTGTAGGAAAGCAAGGTATTTTTTCAGTCAGTTCTTTTACTGGCAGGCTGCATTTTAAGGTTACAAAGAAAGGACCAATCATTTTATTAATTAATCTCAGAAAGTAATATCATAAAAAAATCTTAAAGAAATCACAAATCTAAACTTTTATATATGAAACACAATATGTCAGCTCTACTTTCAATCCTCAAGTTGTATACCCAGTCATCAACAGGTTTTTTTTTTGTATCAGGAAGCTGAGGGCAGAAATGGGTACAAAGAATTAATCACCATCTCTGATTATTAACCCATCCTAGCAAGAACAGGCTGCCATTGTTTGGTTCCCCGATCTCAATGAGTTCCTCACTCAACTATGTGCCTTTCTAAACTTTAAAATATTCCCCAAGATTTTCTACCTCAAAGCCATTAATAAAAACATCTTAATCTAACCTTACTAACAATTCTATATGTCTAAATTTTCTCTAAGGATGGTGGGTAAATCATTAATCTGCGCCAGCCACAATGCTTGGAAAAAGTCAATCACTATTATTGTAAGTACCAGCAACACTGCTCAATAAGGTGCTAGAAACCTCTGAGAGTTTTCATATGAGCCATAGATTGTGAGGGATGTGGTGACCATGAAGGCAACAATCAGAGCTATGCTCAGTAACAGCATGAGGTTCTCAGGACATGTAGTTCTCTGGGCTTTGCCTCTCCAGGGCTCACTCAGGAGTGGGTTTGCCAACTACTCAGCCATGTTCCATGAGTTCCAGTGCTGCCTGTTGGTCCCCTTGCAAGGCCCCCGGCAGGATAGCATATTTCTTAATTATGCATCATTGAAAACAGTCTACCATTTAGAGGAAAGATCTCTGTTCATTGCACAGGACTGGGAGGATATTGTGGTAAAAGATATCAACACTGGCCCCATTAATGCTGAGCTTATACCTTCATCTAATGGCTGATAATGCATCCTACATGACACATGTGAAGATAAATTTACAGCATTAACAGGCTTACAGTCCTTGAGAATAAGCTATTTCTCTAACAAGTTCCCCTTGAAACATTATCTTCCCAGTGGCATCTGATTGATGGGTAAAGGATGGAAGATGCATGTTTCTTTTATTGACAATGCATCAAAATGCCCTCATCTTTGTGTATAATACATGTTTGTGTTGTAGGTTTATACCTAAACATATTGAGAACAAGATAGCTACATTTCATGAAAACTCATATTTAAGGAATATTATTTGTTGAGAAATATAGGTCATTGTAATATAACACTTAATATGGAAGTTCACTTCTCAGTGATATTTCTTTTTACTCCATTTTCCAAGGAAATTTTAGGTAAATTTAGACAAGTTGAGTGGTCATTTCAGTATATCTAAAATTGTACTCATGAAGTTGCAGTCAGCTCAGTCATTTTAAAATTTGAATTATGTACTCAGAGCTATTAAAAACTTTTTTCAGTCGTATATTCTTTTGTAAAAAGTTATTGCTTTTATGTATGTGTATGTGTGTGTACTGTATGAATAAGCACCATTTGCATATAGGAGAGCACAGAATCTGAAGAGGATGCTGGAGCCTTTTGATCTATAGTTACAGGGGTTTGAGAGACTCCAGATGTGGGTGCCAGGAACTGAACCTGGGACCTCTGTAAGAACAGCAAGTGCTGTTAAGTTCTGATCTATCTCTCAGACAAAAAGTTGTATATTCAAGATGTTAAAAGTACATTCTTATGTTTTGATCACAAGGAAATAAAGTAGTGTTAATTAAAATAAAACAAATATTAAATGCATAATTTTCTTCAGCTCTATGTTGAGAGTTTTGCATTAGAAGTTGAAATTGAAGTCTCATTAATTTCATTATGTATTTAAGTATGTACTTATAAACATTTTCATCATATATTCACATCTATATCTACATATTTACATATATTATAATATTGTTGAGAAGTAGATATTATCTATGGCTATTCTGAGAAAAGTGCTAATAAGCTGACAGTATAACATGTTTGCCCATCATTTCAGAAAGATCAAAAATAACTTTAGAAACCATCTGTGAATCTTAGTATAAATATTGTATTTTCTGAGTATCCTTTTGTTACTCAGAAGGAAAATAATGTCACCACATAATGACATTATGTCAGTCATTGATGAAGAAAGGAAGGACTTGGGGGCCTGGAGAATGGTTCAGTGAGTGAGTGCTTATTGAGCATGAATGAGGATCTATGTTCAGATACTCAATATCTGTGTAAACTGTTGAACACAGCAGTGTGGACCTGTCATCCCAACACTGGTAAGCAAAGATGGGAGAACTTTTGGAGCCCACTGGATAGGTTAGTTGATGAATAAGGTTCAGGGAGAGACCCTGCCTCAAAAGGTAAGGTGGCAGTTTATAAAGGAAGATGTAGAAGAAGAATTTGGTATTGGGAGGATGAGAGTTTATCCCCTCATTGACTTGGCTTAGTTAATGTTTTTATAATAAAGGCTGAACTTGTGATAAAAAGATAATTCTATTATTAAATTGCATAGGCTTTCACTGAGGGATGAATAAAAATATAAAAATATGTTGAATGCATATTTTATTATGAAGAAACATATTGGTACATTATTTCCATTTAACATATTTGTGTCTTAATTTAAACATGAGAGGAAAAAGCATATTTCACACATACATAAGTCTATATCAAAGTATACATATTACCATTTGTGCACCACTTCTCATGTTATTCAGTTCTGTATTTAGATGTAAAACATTAAATTAAAAACATAAAACAATGTGAAAAAATCACTTTTAGCTACCATTTTAAACTTATCATAGCAATGGAAGTATTATCATTAACAGTTTGGAGCAAAATATATCTCAGATTCTAGTGACAATGACTATCGCCTGCAGAGAAGCAAACACTGTAAGATCTGCCTAGTTTGTGGCTCTGAGTGTTTGTCTTGATTCACATGATTTGTTAAAGAACGTTTAATCCTCCTATAAGTAAATTAAAAAACCACTTTTCATGACAGAACAGAAATGAGAAAAGAAGTTTGGTCTCCACGTGAGCCTTGAATACTTCCCAACATCCAGTCTCACTTCTATTTTCCAAATTGCAATGTGAGCTTAAAAAAAAAAAAAAAACACTATACAAGTACTTTAATCTTCTGGTGAACCTGGAGTATAATTAAGAAATAGTCTTCAGACCATTAAAATAATATAATTATGTCACTCTCAAGTAAACGATTGTCCAAACAGCATATGCAGAAAAGACTATGCTGCTATGGGGTTAAGCACAGTTGATAACTATTTTCTGTTTTTCTTGTATTGACATATTGTTAGTAATCTAAGATCCTGAGTCAGCCTTTCTTGCTATCAGAGTGTCACATATACAGTAACTTGATCACATAGTACAAGATGTGTGTGTGTGTGTGTGTGTGTGTGTGTGTGTGTGTGTGTGTGTGTTATTTTTGTATGTGTATGTGTATTTTAGGATTGTAATTATACTTTATCCCTCAGTGACAAATGTATACTGAATTAGGTCTGATCCACCTTTGAAATACATCTGGGAACAAAATAAATTAGCAGAGAAATGGGTTTAGTACCAAAGATGAACAGTAAATAAGTTACCATACAAATATATCACTCTAATTGTGAAAGTTTTCATGGAGAAAAAGTACGGTTTCCTCCTGTACCGGAGTAGAGTATATAGAGCAAATTGTCCTCATGTGCGGGCCTAGCAGATATTCATTTTTATTCAGGGTTTTATATTTGGGAATTTCTTAAGACTTTGTCTCACCCTTGGCTTTTTCTCATATCCTGCTTAGATAGAGTTGAAAATGAATTATTATAGGTATTTGAGGAAACACTGATGTTTAGGTAGGTGGGAATTATAACTCAAAAACTGTGTACAGGCTTTGGAAAATCAAAGTAAGAAGATGAGTGGAAATTTTTCTCTTGGCCTGGAGAGACTATTCAGTGGTTTAGAGTAGGGACCATCTTGCAGAGGACTCGAGTTCTGGTCCCAGGACCCACGTCAGGCAGCTCTCAACAGCTGTAACTCCTGCTCCATGGGAATCTGGTGTTCTTTGCCTTCTGAAGGCACCTGTGTTTACACACATACCCACACAAGTCACATACATGCAAATAAAAAAAAAATAGAACTTTGCAAACTGTATTCCTTAAGTTTTGGCTGTAGTACCCGCCGATGACCTGTCTACTGTAGGGTTCATGGAACAGAGTTCAGAGGGCATCTGGTAATGGGGAGGAAGTGTGAAGAGACTTGAGATAGCTTCCTCTGACAATGAAAGCAGAGTAAAGATGGAAGGGATTCTACCTTTCCATAACTAGAAACGTGTCTAACACATACCACACTCAGAGACATTTGGTAAATAAATGCACAAGTTGAGTGGTTGAATATTATGAGAATGGAAGGGTAAGCAGAATCAGATATGATCAATCACACAGGGTACTGTAAATTAGTACACAACTTTTGGCTTAGTGTTCTCTCCAGGAGTCTTCCTGAGAAACTTCTGAGACCAGGTTCACATTTCTTCATGCATACAGGTACACATATGTGCATGTGGAGTCATTCTTACTCCTCAGAAGCTGGAGAAAATTCCTCACTGGGAAAGATTCAGCTAGGTAGGCTGTCCAGCAAGCCTCTAGGATTCATCTATTTGATATGCCCAGAGCTGGGATCACAAGTGCAATCCACTAACCCACTAGGCTTGGCTTTTAATACAATCACAGAAACAAACTTGGTCCTCATGCCCACATGGATTGTGCTTTACAGACTGAGACATCCTCCCCAGTCTCAGATTCTTATTTCAAAGTGATCTTTGATGCTGTTGAGCTAAAATGGACCATGAGAAACAGGCAGGCAAGTTTTGAGGCTGCTGGAAAATTTTAAATGGAAAACGATGAAGTACTGGATCATGCAATCCAGACAAAATGATCAGAAAATGGATGGTCAGAAAGTGTAACATTTTGATCCATTTTAGGTAATGACTAGACTAATGGAATTTGTTTTTATAAGCTAAGAGATAGAAAGTGACAACTATGTTTAGGTCACTGATATCTACTAGTAACATAATTAATGTTTTTATCATTTAAGGAACTTGACTGCTTTGTGGGTGATGAATGAGGCTGTCACAGTTTATCTTTGAACCTTTAGGGAGTATTTTAGGCCTTTCCTAGAATTTGAAATCATTTATCATTCATACAAACCAGTCATTCAGTACTTCTTTTTTTATCTATCACATTCCTGGCACTATGCTAAAAGTTGGTGATACAATAAAAAGCAAGATACATGAGTTCTTTGCTCTTATGGCTCAGAGGGAAGAAAAGAAGAGCTTAATGTCAAGAATGAGGAACATTTTGAAAGTGTGAGAAACAGAAAATTTGGGGAAATAACATAAAACTAAGAAGATAAGCTTTAATTATCTTGACTAATTATTTCTTATCTTGGAGAGTGAGAAAGCAGTCATGGAGCTGGGATGGAGTTCTGACCAGGTGTGCATGAAGCCTTCAGCTATATAACAGCATTTCAGAAGCCAAGTATGGTGGCATGCCACAGAAATTCCAGCTCTCAGGATATGGAGGCCAGAGGAGCAGATATCAAAAGTCAAGGTCATCTTCAGCTCACTAGAGAGTTCAAGGTCAGCATGGGATACAGGAGACTCTTCCCCATCCCACCACCACCATGAAGAAAAGCACCACTGGAAAAATAAAATTTAAGCTGAGATAATGTTTTCTATGCCTATGTGGAATGAGGAAGGTATAGCATTTATGACCAAGAAACAAAATAAAAAAAAATAAACAAACAAGTTTTCAGGTGAGGATTTATGTGGAGGTTAGTAATGTAAAGGGGCTCAGTGTCTAGCAAAAGATGAGCAATGATGCTTTTCGGAAGGGAGCTAAATGGCACATATGCTTGTATTTATTTCATCAGAAAGATTTGGATGTTGGAAAATTGGATAATAGAGACATGAAGAACCTTCAGCAGGAGCATGATTGAACTCTCACATGTTAGAATTGTAGGCCAGATGTCATGCGGGGCTTTCTAGTTCTGTGTTTGGCTTGAGTTCTAACGTCTGTGAGAGACTTCAAAGCTTTCCACGCAGTTTCGGGAAATGTCAAGATCTTACTGTTCTGCCTTTTCTCTCCATGCTGCAGAGAGCCTCCAGGTAGTGTCCATTTCCTTCAGGACACCAGGATTTAGAACAGCTACTTCATGTTTCTTAGCTAATCTACATACTCAACACTTTATCATTTCAGTGGCTGCTTTGGGTGGTCACAGGGGAGAGCCTAATCTCTAGTTAAGTGCTTTCTATCATTCTTTCTCATTTTCCTGTCTTCCTTGTTTCAGAGGAACTGTGATATTTTCCCTTGTTCTATTTAGAGCTACCACACTTGTACACCTATCACTCAGTTCTTGTCTTCTATCATCAAACTCTTAGCAAAACAATTTTTGCCCAAAACAATCCCTTCTCCAACACAAATTTGTATAGCTATTCCCTCTTTGTCGGTCTGTCTGTCTGTCTGTCTGTCTGTCTCTCTCTCTCTCTCTCTCTCTCACACACACACACACACACACACAATTTTATTAATTCAAAGAGCAGCTGGTCTCCACTAGAACTCCAATTTCCTTCCCACCCATTATCTGTTGAATGAGGACTGATCCTGCAGTGTCTGGGAGGGACTTTGTGGCCCTTGGCTCCTTGCTTGTTCCTCATCTCAAGGTAGACAGCTGTATCAGAGGTAGAAGATGGTGGCTATGGGGATTCTAGAGCTGGGTGGCCAGATGCATGTGCCCAGAGAGCAAAGCCACACACCCATTATGGTACTTGAGGTGCTACTTCGTGGCTGCCATGATCCTGAGGTATTTTGGTGTTCTGCAAGCAGCCTTGGCTTGGGCTGGCTCTCTAATGGCTGCAGAATCATGCATGATGCATAGTGGTGGGCTGGGTGGCCAGTTTCACTAGGCATTGACAGAACAGCAGTTTAGTCCCTCAGTATCCAGGTAGTTGGCACAGAAAGCATAACACTCAGAGAGCTCACTGAAATGCTGCAGTAGGCAGAGCCTGAAGTCCCTGGAAAGGTTAACGGTGATATTATAACACAATTCCCTTATATAAATGTGAAGAGACCTGGGCTGAGAAAACAGCTCAGTAGTTAAGTGCTCGCCTAGGCTGTGGATTGAGTATCTAGTACTGCAAGGGGAAAACTAAAAATGAACAAAACCCAAGTCATTTCTGCTAAAAAAAAAAATGGTCAAGTTGCATGTCATGTTGTTAATGGCAGACCTGGACAAACATGTTAGCAACTGTCCTAATCTCAC
This sequence comes from Onychomys torridus, assembly GCF_903995425.1. NCBI lineage: Eukaryota > Metazoa > Chordata > Mammalia > Rodentia > Cricetidae > Onychomys > Onychomys torridus. The sequence goes on from NC_050465.1 coordinate 35,756,736, forward strand.
AGTGTCAATACTGACTCAGTCTATCTTCACTCTCTTGGAGTACTCAGCTCTTGAATCATCTCTGTGGTTTTATCCTTGACACTAATTTCAACCTGGTATGTAACTGCCAAAAAATCTGCATCCAAAGAAAGAAATTATCCTGGTCTGGTCTGAAGACTAGCACAAAATACTGCAGACTGGGTAGCTTTAAAAGAAAACAAATTTGCTTTTCATTAGTTTGTAGGTTGACAAGTCCAAGGTGAAGCAGAGGAGGATCTGATATCTCTGGAGGACTGTACCCCCAGTTCACATCCTCAGGACCCCCAGTTCACATGATGCCACTAGCTGTGTCCTCACAAAGAGAAGGCCAGGAGTCTGTTCCTCTTTGATGATGGCACTAATCCTGCTGATGAGGGTTCTGGTCCAACGACTTAATCATGTCCCAAAGGTCCCAACTTCTTATACCATCACTTTTGGGTTGATAACGTCAACACATACAGATATTAGGATGATGTGAACAACATGCAGATATTAGGATGATGTGAACACTCAGAACACGGCACCTAGTGAAATGAGGCAGAGAGTCAGAACACAATGAGGACAATGTGCTTCTTTCTCTTAAGCAGAGAAAACAATGAAGTTGTTTCTTCTGAAGTATAAATGGCATAATAATTAATAATTTATAATTGTAGGTGTTTTATTTTTTAAATCTCAACAAATTTTAGAGCATGGTCTTTGTGGGAATACTTTTGTTCTTCAAATTAGAAAGAAAAAAATGGTTCAAAATTTTTCTAAAAAAGGCAGAAAAGGTGAACCATATAATGGCTTTGCTTATTATTACAAATCTTTTTTTTTCCCTGGAAATTATTTGAAGTATTTGACAACATTCATTAAGTTCTGAGCTCTTCAGGTAGGTAAAAAAAAAAATTCTGAACTTTGTGAATCATAGTGCTTCATTTTCCCAATCCTGTCTTGAGCTGTATCTCTTGGCTTCTCATTTACTTCCCTCCTTTTTTATTTGTATTATTTGTGTTATTTTATTTTTGAGAATGGAAGGATTTATTTTGGCTTACAATTTAAGGCTGCCGTCTATCACGGTGAAGAATTCTTGACAGCAGGGACCCAAAGCAGCGTGTGCTGTTGCTTCCACATTTGGGAAGCAAAAAAGGCTAATGCTGGTGCTCAGCCTACTCAATCCCCTGCTCAAGTATACATTGTTAAGATCAGTAGGTACAATTCCCCAAAGTATCAAGTCTGGCACTGTACATCTAGAGGACTGCTTATGGCTGGTAATGTCATGGATCTTGGAGGAGACCTTACTGTTATTTTCCTGAACCAGTAGAATACCCGACTGCATCCGAAATACTCACCCTCACACCTACAGGTAAGTGCAGCTCGCCCCTCATCAAAACAGCATTATTTGCAGCAGATGCTGAGTATTGTAGAAATCCACAACTGGTGAAAATACAGAGAACAGCCAGCAGTGATGTACTCAACCCCAGTTGACAAACAACACAACCCCTACACCCAAGGCTCAGGGAGCATAAGGAAGAGGAAGTTGGAAGAGTGTAAGAGCCAGTGATCCAGGGCATTGGCAAGGAGTCACTTTTCTACATCTATTGATGTTTGTCGCTTTCTAAAGCTTGACCCCTGACTGCCCCTCATCCCCCTGTCTTCTTTACTTTCATGTGAAAGATCATCGAATCTATGTTGATGACCGCATCCTTTTTTTTTTTTTTTTGTCAAAAATTTGTATTTTTAGCAACCTTTTGTAAATGTTAATGCAAATGTAAAATTATCAAAGTCAACTTGTTTTAAACTGTCACTCATATTCCACAGGCTTTCCCTACCCACTTCTACTATATCCACTTTTTGCTCTTATTCTATTAACTTAAAAAATTCTATCTTGGAACTTTTTGACATTAGGAATGCATTATACCATTTACCCCTAGCTGATGTAGAAGACCTTTTAACAAAGAATTTCTCAATAGTAGTTATTGAAAAACTTCATTTGCTTCTTATTTATCTGATTATAGGGGAGCTTTAGTCACTTTATATATCATGGATGCAAAAAGCCATTTCTGATAGTAAGGAATAGAATCAAACATAATAAACTGTAATCATTAAGATTTGGAAAATAGTTACATTGCCACCAAATAAAGCAATGGTATTGCAAATGAACAAACTAAAGGTCGATAATTGTTTCTCTTAAACCATTTATATGGATAATGCATATGGCAATAGGTAAAGTTACTTTCTCCTACTTGTAGTTTTGCTAAATTATTTATTTTTGCCGTTTTGAAAATCTCATGTTTGATTTTATAGACTATAAGGCATGACATAGCCAGGCAGTTGTGGTGATATATTGTGTACCCTAATAAAATTTGCCTGAAGATCAGAGGACAGAGCTAGCCACTAGATTAAACATACAAGGCAGGCAGTGGTGGCACACACCTTTAATCTTAGCGCTTGGGAGGCAGAGATCTGTCTGGATCTCTGTGAATTCAAAGCCGCCCTGGACTATATGAGATTGACTCAGTCTAGGAGAGAAAACAGAGCCAGGCAGTGGTGGCACACACCTTTAATCCCAGCACTTGAGATCTGGTGCCTTTGCTTGGGAAGCACACATGCCTTTAATCCCAGCACTAAGAAGGAAGTGATGGGTAGGCATGAGGTGTACAAGGCACAAGGAGACAGGAACTAGAGCCCTTTCGGCTAAAGCTTTTTTAGACTGAGAAGTACAAGTGGTAACACATGTCAGTGACTTGTTCCTTTGTCTCCCTGACCTTTCAGCTTTTATCCCAGTATCTGGCTTTTTTTTTTTTAATTAAAAGACAATTTAGGAATTCATATTATAGGCAGTGGTGCCACACATTTAATCTTAGCACCTGGATGGCAGAGGCAGGCAGATTTCTGAGTTTAAGGCCAGCCAGGTCTACATAGTGAGTTCCAGGACAGCCAGGGCTACACAGAGAAACCCTGTTGTGGTGATATTGTGTTCCCCAAAATATTATGCACCCAAATAAACTTATCTGGGGTCAGAGAACAGAACAGCCACTAGATTTAGAGGCCAGAAAATAGTGGCACACATGCCTTTAATCCTAGCATTACAGAGGCAGAGATCCGCCTGAATCTCTGTGAGTTCAAGGCCACACTGGAAACAGTTAGGCATGGTGACTCACACCTTTAATTCCAGGAACTGATGGGAGAAAGCAAAAAGGTATTTAAGGTGTGAGGATGAGGAACTAGCCTAGTTAAGCTTTTGGCTTTTGAGCAACAGTTTAGCTGAGATTCATTCTGGATGAGGACTGAAAGGCTTCCAATCTAAGGAAACAGCATCAGCTGAGGAACTGGTGAGGTGAGGTGGCTGTGGCTTGTTCTGCTTCTCTGATCTTCCAGCCTTCACCCCAATAAATGGCACTAGGTTTATTTTTATTAATAAGACCATTTAAGATTCATGTTATACCCTGTCTCAAGCAAACAAACAAAAAATATTTATAAACCATGACATAAATACACACCATTTCCCCTGGATCACATCTACTACATACTAAGTTGCTTAGAGCAAAAAGTAAATATTTAGTAAGTAGAACATTTACTGAGTTCTCCCCAAATAGACAGCTGCTATGGGAGTCATCTTAAAAGCCAGTCTTGATTTCTCAGTGATTCTTTACAGTTGAAGTCACCCAAATCAAAACTCCAGAGTGAGTTACAATTCAATTGGAATATTATCAAGAGTGTGGGCTTTAATCTATCTATGATCTTAATACCAGTTGAAAAGTAAATTTTGCAAAATTATTGGCCACTCTATCCTTGGATACTAATCAGGGTACTGAACAGTTTACATAACTGTTCCACCATTTAACAATTGTAAGAATTAGAGCAAGCAGTTTAACCTTTCTGTATTTTGAATTTCCCATAAATAGAAAATTTTAATAATGGGATTATAAAGATAGTTTTAGTGGTTTATTAATAATATACAAAACTAAAGAATATTTCACTCATTGCAGCATAAAATAACAGCTAATTAAATGTTGTCTTCATTATAATTCATTAACAAAATGCCACACCACAAGGATTAAAGGATTCTGAATACCCTAAAACAAGTTTATTACATATGATATTTCAGACCAGAAGTGAGGAACTCAGTGCTCAGACACTGAGATGATGAAAAGAAGTGCAAGTCGTCCGTATTTGATTAACACATGCCATCAAGGTGTTGAAATACCTCACTTTGTCTTCTAAATATGCATCACTAATGTGTGCTAATCCAAAATAAAATAACATCCTCTAATTGTATGCCCATTACAGGATGCTAGAATTCTTCTGTTTGTGTGAACAAAGGGTAAAAAGTCATTGTCATTCAGAACTTCTTCCTAAATGTTCCTGCACAAACTTCTTTACCCATTCCAGGGAATTTTGATTCTTTAATTAACAAATCCCTGGTATTCAATCAGAGCTTTTTAGGGCTTTATAGTCTATTTATATTTTCATGTATGAAGGGAATATAAATTATGATAATTGAAATAGTAAGTAACAAATCCATACACTAATATTTACAAAAATATAATAAAGTTAATTTTATTTAATAGAGCATAGGGCAATTATATTAGAGTTCTTTATAGGAACAGAATTTACAGAATGAATACACACACACACACACGCATGCACACATGAGAGAGGGGAGATTTATTAGAATGGCTTACAGGCTGTGTTTCAGCTAGTCTAATAATGGCTGTCTACCAATGGATGGTGCAAGAATCCAGCAGTTGTTCAGTCCATGATATTTGATGTCTCAGCTCCTCTTCAGAATACACCAAATCCCAAAGAAGTGGACTGTAATGCCAGTGAGGGTGTGGACCTTTTAGAGAGAATGACAGCAGGCAGGCAAAGTGAGAGCGAGCTTCCTTCTTCTATGTCCTTCTACAGGCTGAGAGCAGAAGTCACAGCTCAGATTAAAGGTAGATCTTCCCACCTCAAAGATCTGTGTTAGAACTTGGTCTCACGTCAAATGATGTAATTAAGAAAAATCCCTCACAGGTGTGCCCAGACATTTGGGTTTTAATTAATTCCAGATGTATTCCAGTTGAGAACTAAGAAATAGCCATTACAAGTCCACTTCTGGTCAACTTGACACACAATCATATCTCCTTATACCATGCTTAATTTCCAAATGAAAACAATAACCAGGTCATAACTACTCCTACCATGATATAGCTATCCCATGCATAATGTGCAAGCAAATTAGATATTGAACAAGGCCAATTTGACAACCAAGGATAGCATTCACAACAATTAATTATCTTCTATTTGGAAGCCTTACTGGAATATAAAGATCAAGTAAATTTTAATAGTGAAAAAAGCATAGAATCTAAAGCTATTTCTTCTTAAATTTGGGCAACATTTCCTCCACTGACTTTTAAAATGTGGCAGAACATTCACAAACATCGTAAATCCCAAGGAAGTATAATACTTACTGTACCCAGGAAGCCAATACAAACATGGACTGGAAAAACATAATTAAGCTATTTTAAGTCAATTAGTTGCTCTATAGTAAGCATTTCATTAGGTAATGGCGTTTTGTGTTTATATCAACTTTCTTTCCTGTGAAGAAAACAAGGGAGAGGCAGTAAATATTCTGATAGATATTTATTTACCCTCTTAAATGTCATTTGATAATTAAAAAGGAAGGAAATATATCTGATGCTTATACATTATAGCCCAAAGCACTTCCTTTAAAAAGATCAAGAAGTTCAGAGTTCCTAGCAATAACCCTTAAATGGTATAAAGCATTGCTCAGATTGCACCAGGATAAAAGAGTGACATCCCCTTAAACCTAAGTCATTGCTTCATTTATTGACTCCTGTGAAAGTGCTGCTGCCCCAGATGCTGCAAAGCAAGGGTGAGTGCTATGATCTGAGCCAATTTTGTATCTAGTTTCTCATTGAATGTTTTAATAATATTAGAATTAAGGTTTTTTTTTTTTTTTTGAGGTTGACTTCTTTTTTCTTCTTGTATGAAATCAGAATAGATGGCATCTCAGATCCAGTTTAGTGAGAACTAAGTTGTTTCATACATTTATTGTTTGTCTTTAGAAACAAAAGCCAACTGCATAAATTCAGCTTGAGTTTGTACAGTGCCAGCATTGTCCATCGTAGCTCAGTGACTACGTGTTCCCTGCAGCTGCAGAATCGTGGTCTCAGCCTTTGTTCAGTTCCTTGTTTTTGAAGTGATTAGTGAATTTCTTCTATTTATTTTTTAAGTTTAGGCCATCCCTTCCTTTCTATTTGCATATGTTCTTTCTACAAAAATAGCCCATTTGCTAAAGTCAGGCATAGTTAAATAAAGTATTATAGAATTAAGGTTGAGTTGATTCTGTTATCACAGATTTTCTTAAGAAAGAAGGATGAGAAGTCATGTTATTAAAGTTATGATCATATTTACTGGAAGCTATTTATAAACTTGTCATACTATTGACTAGTGGGTTGTAAAAAATTTAGTTATTTCCCTGTTCTCTGGGTAAATCATTATAATTAAGTATCAGAATGCCTCCTGCATTAAGTGTGATATAACTTAGATTCTCTTGAGTTCAAAGTGCTGAAAGTACATTTTATATCCTTACACCAAGAGAGTATCTCTCAATCTATCTTAAGATATCTAGAGCATTAATTAGATATAAAAATGCTTACTGCTTTCTGGTACAGTAGTTTTATGAGCCAAGATCATATATTTACTTAGCAGGCATTAAAAATTACTGTATATAGATTTGCAGAACCCAATGGTAATCTAGAGCTAAGGTGGGGGGGTCTGTTGTTTTCATATGTTGCTATACATTTCATGCAAGTTAGGTGACACACTTCCAGTCATTTGCATGGTAATGACAATGCCACAGTGGGACTCCAGAATGCCAATACAGCCTGCTTCTGACATTCCATAACCACCCTAGGTAGAGTTCTACTTGTTTCTTTCTCCACTTTGTTAACTCACTGAGTTTGACATTCCAGTTGTGTTAATTACATAAGCCATAATTCAAGCATTACACATTATTTGAGTAAAGTCATTGATACATGCCAAATTTTCAGCGCCTTTAGTTTTAGCTCTATTTAGACAATGAATTTTATTGTTTTGCGAATAAAGACATTAAAACTTTCATGTCCCATGAACAAGAGCTCATGTGTCCATCCTTCTCAACACTAGACAGAACTACAGTGTATGAAACACATGCTTGTCATATTTTTATGCCTTTTACCTTGCTGTAGAGCAATCTTTTTTGTTGCAGTTCAACCTCAATCCTTATGCAATTCCATATTTCCTTTACATCCTTATGCAATTCCATATTTCCTTTATATGGCTCAGTCAAGGAAACACAGTCCTCTTGTGAGAATGAGTGACTATGGAAGCTGTTTCTAAAGTTGTTTTTGGCTAAAGTATTTTGGAAAAAATTATCTATAATTTATACCTCTAGAAAAATAAGTTGTTTCAATATAGTTATGAAAATATCATGAATAGCTGAGATTCACAAAATATTATTTACATATGTATTTTTTCTGTTCACTTTTTTATGTCATTCTTAGATGTGTCTCTAAGAAGAATATCTCACAGGTTCATCTTCTTGCTTTGTTCATTTTATCTTCAAAGTAAAGGGCTTTACAATAACTTCTTATAGGCTTTTCTGTCTTACCTGCACTGTTTTTTCAGTGGTGCCCACTTTAATATTCCTAGTGTTTTCTGTTCATAATATTATAAGGAAGTTGTTTAATACTTTTTGCTGAACTAATGTCTTGATTATTATGATAAATAAATTAAAAGAAAATATTTTAGTTTCAATGTAATTATTAAAAACCTTTAGGAAATCTAAGCAGAAAGAGGAAAATGTCTTCTATATTCAGATGAGAGTGTTATAAAAATCTGAACACAGATGTGTATGAAGACCATCAAATGTCAAATTGTATTTGAAATCCAAAAGTAATTTTTAATATTATGAGAGGAGAGAGAGAGAGAGAGAGAGAGAGAGAGAGAGAGAGAGAGAGAGAGAATTTATGTAATCTGTGCTTGAGTCTTTGGGTGAACAACAGTTTGTAAACATGCAAAATGCTGACAATCTGGAGAAGCACAACCTCTAAGAAAAGATAAGTGACTTTTGTGCCGTAAGACAAACGTTTCCAGCCCGTGGACCTACGGATTGTTTCTCCATCTTATTATACACACGGGAAATAAGTAAGGTCTCAGTTCAGCCACAGTGTATGCCAATGGAATTATCAAAACTAGAATAAAATTTGCTCTAGACTCATCCTAAACATGCACTTCCAAAAATAACTAAAAAGAGGAAAGTAACTACTAACCAGGAAGATATAAAATGTCCAAATCTTGGCACTCCAGAAAACAAAGATTGTGCTACCTTAAAAGAAAGAACCATGGTATATATAGCATAGAACCATGATGAGGCCTATATTACAGGTAAGTCAGCAAAGTCAACATAGGCCATTCAAATTGTCTCCACTGTCATTTCAAATGAACAAACAGGAGACCGTGCACAACCCATGACTCTTCTGTAGGTCAAATTGTAATGCTGAGAAGGAAAAGTTAAAATTCAAATGAGGCATGTTTTCCTGGTGAAATCTGGAAGTCACCTGTGAAGAAACACAGCCAAGGGTAATTGAACTCCAGGTGGGGAAATACATAATAGAAACTGACAATTATCCACCAAGTAGCTAGAGTGTTTTGTTGACTTTCTCACTTTTAAGTTGACAGGAAAGTTTTGAAATGTCCTTCTTTCTCTATTCCTGTCACCCATAAAAAGAAGCAAATCAGATTATCAAAATCACGCCCAAATTCTGCTGTTTTATTCCTGTACTCAGACTGTGTACAGGAATGAAAAATATTCTTTTTATATGCAAATCAGGATTTGAAATAGTTAGTTCTGTGTGCTCTTCATATAATCTGAAATGCCATGTCAGGTAGGATTTATACTATAAAAGGCCAGGTGTGCAATCTACCCCCAGAGGAGCAATCAATATATTATTAGTTTGATTTCATCCAAGTGAGTTTGGCTGCATGCTTTCATGGCAAAGAAATCACAAAGGAGAAGCTAAGAGACCAGACTGAGAGCTTCTACCATTCAAAGTTTTCTGGGTTACTTCACCACTAATGCAGCCTTAGTCTAGTTTGATACTCTCCATTCATTCTGACTGGGGAGCCCGACTTCCTACTTCATCTTTTTTATTTTCCAGAATGATAGTTGTTTCTATTTAAATTCTATCTACTAAAGAATAAAACTGAATGTGTTTTCACACAGAAAAAAAGCATCCCAACCAACCAACCAACTAAACAAACAAACTAACTAATGGCACTCCTCCAGCTTACCTTGGCTGGCTGATGATAATTTGTGTCATCTACACATACATTAGCAGCGAAGGCACTTGGCTGTAGAATCTGTGACACAGTCCTTCAAGACTTTCCTTTAATGATTCAATCAATCATTGAAGGGGGTTTGAAGATATGATTCAGAGAAACTCATAGTGAGGTAAAGACTCTCTACCTTATATAGACTGTGGGAAAATGTGATTTTATGATCTATCCTTATAATGACTTTACCCAGATACCAAATACATTGCTTTTGTTGAAGGAAAAGATCAACTAAGATGTTTTCAACTTTCACTTGTGACTGTCTTCTGACTACCAGTACTGGAATTTGATGGCAAGTTAGTTTCAAGGGTTAAAGTTAAGCTTAGAACTCTGTCTTTGTCTATTAGCTAACAGCGGCTAACTGAGTTCCTTTGCTTATGACCACACCACAAATATGCAAAGAAACTTAAATAGCAGTCAGTACTTCCAAACAGTCTACAAGTCTCCAACCCACAACAGCTATGAAAAGCATGTTCTTCTGTGTCTTTCTAGGGAAATTCTTACATACCTGTTGGTATTCATTAGTTTATTGTAAAGAAAGTTATTCTGAAGCAGTTTGGAGCAAAGAGAATATTATTATCTAATTTGATTAACCGTACAGGTTGTAGTTGTATTTTATAGATAAATAAAACCAGTATTAAATATAAGCCCCTATAAAGCTCCCCTTCTCATTTTCTGTCTGGATTTACTTGTGATGTTGCTGTGATAAAAAATACATGACAAAGCAACTGAAGAAAGGCAGGGTTTATGTGGGTTTACGGTCCAAAATATCAGATTATGTTAGGCACTGTATTATAGTATCCATTTTCCAGGGCAGCTAGGGCAGCAGGAGCAGGGCTGGCTAGTCACTTACCATGTACACTCAGGAAGCAAGAACTAGGAATGCCTTTGCTTAGCTCACACTTTCCTCTTCATTCAGTCAAGGCCCACAGCCTCTGGGATGGTGCTTCCACAGCTAGAGGGCTCTTCCTCTTAATTAGCCTCCTCTAGGTAACTCTTCACAGCCATGCCTAGCAACTTGTCTCCTAGGCAATTCCAGATCCTTTCAGGTTGGCAGTCAGTGTTAACTATCACACTCCCCATCTCCATTACACATAATTCTCATTAACATAAGGTTCCAAGGCTCCCTGTGTAAAATATGCTCTCTCTTGGACCAAGTTAAAGAAACAGTGCCACTCCCCATCCCATCAAAATGTTAGCATCAAGAAAAAAAAATGCTAAATACAGCAAAAGCAGGGCTTCAAGAAATATATTAACTGTCTAGGTAAGAATGACTGACAGTGTAATTGGCACTTTGTGAGGGAACTCCTTCCCCTGCCTTATCAATAAGGATGAAGTGACAGGTAGATCCACAGGAAGAGGCTAAGTCCAACCTACACTGTAACATTCATTAAACATGAGTCAAAAAAGAAACTTCCGTCAAGAGTTCTAATCCCAGGGAAATGGCTATCAAGAAAAATAAACAGTCAGGTATTGAGAGAAAAGAGATAGCTTTTGCCAAAATACCGCATGCTGGTTGGCATCCAACTCAGCCACAGCAGGAGGTGGGGAGTGCTACAGGAAGAGAGCTGTGAGGGTAGGGTGTGATGGGGGCAGGGAGTGGGTTAATTTGGAGCAAAAACTGGTACAAATCCAATCACATAAGGTCACTTCCTCGATAGAGACACTGTTGTTTTTATTCCTTCTTTATTTTTCCACTTCAGAATACATTCCGATCCACTCCCTACTACACATGGTCTGATGCTTAAGTACACATTCCCTTTTCTTGAGGAGGTAACATTTGTTGTGACCTACAAAGAATGATCAAACTAAACACAATGAAAGGGAGCACAGGGGGATCTGCGGCTGATATGCAAAATTAAATTAATTATAAAATATAAATATTTTTTAAAAAAAGAAAAAAGAAAGTGTTGGGGGTGGGGGTGTTGGGGCTAAGAAAACAAGAGCACCCACCCAGCGTGTGTGGAGGAGAAAGCAGCTTAAACTGTTCTTGAAACTACACGGAAAGCAGGCTGGTAACTCAAGTGTAACAGGGCAACAAGGTCCTGATAAACAAAACCGTTCACACCCATTGGGGGACATTGTTTCCCAGAGAAATCATCATTTTTCTTTTCCTAGATGGAACAAACATGTCAGATAAAAGCTTGCATGCTCTTGTTAGTTCCAAATACACTTTTTAAAAATGCAAAATATTACTGTTTAGCTTAGACTGGTCTTGATTTCACAATGTCTCCCAGTCTTGACTCTGAATTTTTGGTTCATCTCTTTTGATCTCTGAAATCCTTGGATTGTCTGTGTATCACAATGTCTGGATTAAAATATACATTTAAAACATGATGTTATTGTTGTTATTATATGTTTTACTTCAGTTAACACAAAGAAGAAAGTTGAATTATTTCCTATATGAAGCATAAATGTAAATTTTTATTTTTAAGTAAAATATAAATATATAAAACAAATATATAAAACGTGACACTGAGGTAAGTGTAGAACAAAAATATAAATATTTTCCCAATTTTCAGTGTACATTGTCTCTTGGAATGGAATTGTTCTCTTTATCCAAAATATTAGGATTTCTACTCTTCTGTTACATGGTAATTCCTTCTTTTAACTCTGAAGGCATCAGATTTTTCTGTTTGTCTTTCTTCTTGAACTTTTTCTTTTTTAACTGGAACACACAGGAGGCACTTTTAATGCCAGAAGTTTCTTTTGATTAGAAGGATCTGTGGGCTCTTATGTCATGGAAAGTAGAAGAGGGAGTTTATAAGAAAAATAACATCAAAGCTGGATAAAAACATTTTTAAAGCCAAGAACTGGTGGCTAATGATTAAACCTGATATTGTAACAATGATTAGATCTTGGGCTCTTATAGTAACTTCTATCCTCATAGTAATACTGAGGTTCACTAATATTTTTGAACTTAGGTCTGGAAATGTCAAAATAGCCTACATGAAATGTTATTATGTTTTCATAGCTTTCATATTTGGATATAAAATTTGTTGTTTTCTATTTAATAAATGGCATTTTTATTAAGAGAAAAAAGAAGTAAAATTACTCAGAGAAATGATTCTAATATATTATAATTATTATTAAGTGAAAAGGCCATTAGAGAGTGCAGATCATGTTTGAACATCCAGGATTCTAAACCATTTTCAATTGTTATATTGTCCTACTGTTTCAGTTTTGGATTAATACTGACCTGAAAGACTATGAAGATCATAGACTGAAGAGATGGACAGAATCTAAGGGTATTTATTGTCTGCTCTTGCAGAGGACCAGAATTCAGTTCCTAGCACATGTATAGTTTAGCTTACAACCATCTAAACCTCCAGCTCTGGGGAATCTTAGAACTTTCCCCTGTGTCTGCACTCACATGCACATATTCTTTCCCTCACCATAAATTTGCACAATTAATAACAAAATAAATTCTAAAAAATGAATAAGAAGATCTTACCAAATATATTTCAGTTTACTAAAATGTTATTAATAATATAAAATGTATGGACTTTAAAAATAATAACACTATTTTACAAAATAGCATTACTTAAAATGTTTATCTCCTAGTAATCTGCATTATGTATATATCACTTCAAATTAATCTTTCTATAGATAATAAAGTTCAGGAGTATGTTCAAATTCTCTCAGCTTCAAGGTCTCATATCTAAATAAGTGTTAAGCCTGGGATTTTTAACTCAAGACTAAACACCTACATTTGCATCCAAAGAGTCTCTGTTCTACTAAGATGTAAGCGCTGAGATTTTAGGAGGAAATTAAAACAGGAATTTTAATTTTATAAATGTATTTGTAACCTCTGAATACAGCCCAATACACTGTACCTTAAACATAGGGAAGCATAGAACATAGATATTTCCTGAAAACTCCAACATGACATTGCCAATATTGTAGAAGATGATAATGGGCTAATAGTGGTAGAAAGATGTGTATGGTTGAGTTTTTCTCTAACAAACACTGAGAGCTTCAGAAGTGAGAAATTCATTAAGACTGACAGGCAGCTTTTGATATCAAAGATCAGTTTCTGCAACAACAAGAGCATGCTACACTCTTTGTGATTCCTTAGAAAATAACGTATCTTGCTATGACCAATGTATTTAGTTCAGCTGGAAGATTTTTCAGAGAGTAAAAATAATAGTCAATGTTTGAACACAGAGACTTTGTAGTCTCTCAGTGCAAGGTTCATATGGAATTGTTGCAAAGACGGTTTTCAATAGAATACAAACCAAGGAAGTGCTGGTTTCAATTGTGAAAATTAAAGGTTTAATAATGAAAGCAAAAATGAAGTGTGAGTGGATAAAAGGCAAGAAAGAGGCTATTGAAGGTGTACCTGGAAATTTGTGTACATGGGTACAAACTCATTTCGAAAAAGAAGTGGGACAGGAGAAGTAACAGAGTCTCAAACTTTTCCACTTTTTCTAAAAGCGGAGGCTCCAGGTGATTAAGGTTTTAGGTAGGAGGGAAGTTGAGGAAAAAACAAAGCCATTATTTCCTGGCCATAATAGATAAAGAAAATAGCAATAAAGACTACTTAGTATGTGTATCCTTATTAGATTATTACATACACTGATCTTCTAAGTGAAACATAAATCTTGTCATTTTTTTTTTGTGTGTGAATGAAAACAAATCTACAGATTAGCTTTTCCAGGCTTGGATCATCAGTCCAGGGTGCTTGTAGAAGCTTATATCTCACCAATGACATTGGATTCCAAATCCCCACTCTCTCTAACATCTACATCCTTCTAAGCAAAGTCCTTCAGAGCATTGTTCTCAACATGTATTCTGTGATTAAAAAGGCATTTTTTAAGAAAAATTCATTTGAGAATTCTTTCACACCGCAACTGTTCACAACTCATTAAAAAAAATATTTGTGTTAACGTGAGAGTATATGCCCTGTGTGTGCAGTAACCAGAGCAACCAGAAGAGGGCATTGTTAGCAATCTGAAGCACAGGCTTGGGATCAAACTCAGGTCCTCTGGAAGAGCAGCAGCAAGTGCTCCTAAACACTGACTGACCTGTATCTCCAGTCTGCATGCTCTCAGGCTATTTTAAATTTATAGTGGCATCCCAAAGTTTGTGAGGACTACAGAGGAGGAGTGGGGTTAACTCTGTTCACCACAGAACTTCCCAAATGAATTAGATTTTGGAGGTGTTTTGCATGGTTAAAATAAAACACCTGTTACTATCCACAAACCTGGTTCTATTGGAGGCTTCGTGTGCAGAACACTGACTTACTGCAAACAAGCACAAGAGTGCATGAGGGTGTGGACATACACGAGAGGACTACGCCAATGGTAAGTGCATGCCACATCACAGAATGCTCAGATGGAAAGCTGAGAGTGAATTTAATCTTCTACACACATTGGAAAAAAAATAAGTGATGTGTTAATACAATACCCTATGCCTAGTGTATTTCATTACACTTTCAAGGTATTTTAGTGATAATTTCTCAGATACCACTACCTCTGCTAATATTTAGTGACTTCATAAAAGAACATTTACATCTCAAGTAGTGTAAATGACAAACTTCACTAGAATAATGGTTTTACGATTTTGGTCTGTCCTCATCCATCTCTTAAAATCATTGTTTTAATGGATTTATCTTTTACCATGATTAAAAAACTGTGAAATAATAAGACCCAGGACATCCTTAGTTGCAATAACTCTATGCGATTAATAGTTCAAATGTTTTCACATTCAACATGTCAGATGAAGTTTGTTTTCTTTTAGGTTGTGTGAATTGTTTTTCATCAATAAATAATGTTTTAAATGGAAATTTGTATCACTTGTGCTATAGTTGCTTGAGGCACATAAATTTAAGCCCTTAATATAAATAGATTGCTTATACCTCATGCTCTAAAACATGAACATCCCAGAATTCCTTGTGGGCTTATTATCATCAGTTGTTGATAAAATGCAATGCTTCTTAAAAAACATTACTGGGTCACCTTCCCATACTAGTTTGGGGGGTTGGGATTAGGAGGTTTTCTTATAGACTACCAGAAACGATTTCTTGTGATGAGATCATAAGCCATTCAAGGTTCCAAGACATAAAGATATTCACACAGCTCTGAAAAGACTGACCTCTGAGGTCAGTGAAAGGGGAGCTGAAGTCCCACTCAGACTCTAACGTAATTGCACAAGAGCAGCAGTGTTCAGTTAGTCAAAACTTGTTAAAGAATCATATGTTTGAGAGAACCATGAGACCTCATTGATGCTCATATAAGGCAGGAAACTTAGCAAACAAAAGAAAAGAATACACAATAGATAAAAACTGATGAATGTCTACAGGACACATGTGCAAATAAACATGTATATATATATATATATATATATTCTCTTCAGCTGTTTCTAAAAAGTAGTAAATTGTTGAAACAGCAAACCTTATAGACCGGAAGACTAAGACCCAAGAACCTGATTGTGACAACAATCCAAGATGCTCATAAGCAGATGACTGGGATTTTTTCCTTTTATTGAAAATGGATTCTTTTTTCATACAATATATCCCAATTACAGTTTCTCCTCCCTCTACTTCTTTCAGTTCCTCTCCTCCTCCCCTCCCTTCCTGATCCACTCCCTTTCTGTCTCTCATTAGAAAAGAACAGGCTTCTAAGAGATAACAACTAAACATGACAAAATAAAATATAGTATTATAAAACAAAAACCCATAATGCTGAGGCTGGACAAGACAAGCCAACAGAAGGAAAAGAGCCCCAAGACCATGCTGTAGGATGTCTTTCTCTACACTGGGAATATGTTTTATTATCATTGGTTAATAAAGAAGCTGCTCTGGCCTATGGCAAGGCAGATTCAGCCAGGCAGGCAATCCAAGCAAAGATAGAGGAAGAAAAAAAGGCGAAGTCAGGGGAGATGCTGAGAGCCACTGGAGGAGCAAGATGTAATAGAACACAGGTAAAGCCACAAGACATGTGGTTGTACATAGATGAATAGACATGGGTTAATTTAAGATGTAAGAGCTAGCTAGCAGTAAGCCTGAGCCATAGACTAAGCTGTTTGTAATTAATATTAAGCCTCTGAGTGATTGTTTTATAAGCAGCTGGGGTACTATGTGACCAGGTGGGACAAAGGTGTCAGGCTGCATTTGGTGCCCAACATGGGGCTCAAACCCGAGTCCCTGAAATTGAGAGTCTCATGCTCTACCAACGAAGCTAGCTGGGCTTTTAAAAAATGATATCAAGAATTTATTAAAGTATAAAATGGGGGGAATACACTTACTCATACACAAAAAGGAAGCCGCAGCCACCAGTCCAGTTGCCAAGTCCTGCCATTTTGCCCTGATGAGCTGGAGATCAATTGCAAGCTGCTCCATGCCATCTGACATGGTTCTTGCCACCCAAATGACAGAGAGCACACCCCCTCCTCATTTTAACCAGTCATGTACCCAGAAAAGACCACACCCATTGGGCTAGATAGTCCAAAGCTAATTGGCTGAACAGAACAAATTCCCACAATAAGACCAAACACCAGAATCAGAGACCCACTCGTTCACGCTCTTATGAGTCCCATAAAAATACTAAGCTGGAAGCTATAATACATATGCAAAAGACCTGATGATCAGACCTGTGTAGTCCCTGTGCCTGCTGCTTCAATCTCTGTGAGTTCATATGAGCTTTGCTCCATTTATTTATCAGGCCTTGTTCTCTTCATGTCCTCCATACCTTCTGGATCTTACTTTTTTTTTTTTTTTTTTTGCCTCCTTTTCAAAGGGTTTCCCTGAGTTCTGAGGGGAGGGATTTGACTGAGACATCCCATTTAAAGCTGTGTTCTCTCTCTCTCTGTGTACTCTGGCTATGGATCTCGGAAGATGTTTCCATCTGTTGCAGGAGGGAGCTTTTCTGACAGTGACTGAACAAGGTACTGATCGATGAATATAGCAGAATAGATGATGGGGAATTTTTTATTTCTTTTATGGAAGAGAATATTTTGACAGTACCTTTTCCTGCATCTTACAAAGTCTTCTCTAGCCTGTGATGTATTTAGGGAGGGCATATGCAGGGGTGAGTAATGAACAGACATATGGACAGGGAGACTGAGGTACAAAGTGAAGAGGGGAATACATCCTGGGAAGAATCCTCGGTGTATCTCGACACACCCTCAACTATATTCTACACCTTAGAGTATAAGGTCTTCAAAATTGTATCTCAGGTTATCCTTTAGAAAAGAGGAAGTGGAAGAGTTTATTTTCCATCTCCCACTCACCAAACTGTTTACCCTGGGATGTTGACTATGGCAGATTTCCCAGTTTCATACGAATATTTACTAAGTCATCAGGGCAGTATCTTTTACTGTAGTGCCACAAAAGTAGCCACCGTCTAATTCAAGAGGCAGTGTGGCTGGTTTTGAGGGATGTAATGTCCATGTGAAATTAACCAGAATGAACATGGTGTGGGGATTACATGCTACTATCAGGGAAAACACACATGTTCAAAAGACCTAGACACCCAGAGAGTGAGAGTGTTTGATATGAATATGGTCATGCCTTTCTGTCCCCCAAGTCACTGATTCCACACTTTCTTATCCATTTACTCCTTACCATGATAATTTTTCTCGTGCCAATCATTTATTGTTTGAGAGCACACATTGTTTTTGTATAGTATTTTTTCTCCCACACTCTAGGATGACTTAAAGCCCATAATTTCACATCATCTTCTACCCAGTACCCAGTATAGTACCTTGAAGACAGTAGGAGCCTAGGAAATACTTGCTGAATAAATAAATGAGTAACCTGAGTAGGTGACTTGTTCAATATTTCTTGCTAACAGGAAATCAGAGCAGAGGTAAATATCGATTGCCTGATCTGAAGATAGGATTTTGATAAACTGTGATCTAAATTATAGAGAAGTGGATTATAATATATTTAATTATAATGAAACTTCTCCAAATTGACCTTTGCCGACTGATGCTTTTTTGTAATACCACGCTCCTGGCAATTGTTCTCTGACTAAGCAGTGGTAAACCCTTCATCTCCAGTAGCAGCGTTGCCATCTTGCCACCAACAAGATGAGAAGCAGCTTGTAGCTCAGAGCAGAAGCCACCACCTCGAAGGTCCTGCTGCCACTGTTTGGGCCCAGGCCCGGCAGCAACTTCTCCTCAGCAAGCCTCACAAGCTGGCCTGGAACTCGAGATCCTGTTGCTTCTGTCTCCTTTAGCAAATCCTATCTGCATGCAACAGCCACATGCAGCTGGGGCCTGAGCTGGGGCCCTCAGGGCCACAGGAGAGTAGCTTTCTCGTGAATTCGTACCTAACAAGTTGGGCACCAGATGTAACACAAATCTTAAATGGTCTTATTAAATAAAAACAAACCCAGGAGAGCCAGGTATTGTGGTGAATTCTGAAATATCAGAGAATCAGAATAGGCCACAGCTAACCTGACCTTGCTAACTTCTCAGCTGATCCTGTTCTTGCAAACTGGAAGCCTCTGAGTCCTCATCTGAATGGATCTCCGCTGAAGTACCGCTAAAAGCCTAAAAGCTTAAAAAGGCTCCAGTTCCTGGTCCTCATGCTTTATGTACCTTTCTGCTTCCTGCCATCACTTCCTGAGATTAAAAGCATGTATCTTTCCCAAGCAAGACATGAGATCTCAAGTGCTGGGATTAAAGGCATGTGTCACCATGCCTGGCTGTTTCCAGTGTGGCTTTGAACTCATAGAGATTCAGATGGATCTCTGCCTCCAGAATGCTAGGATTAAAGGCATGTGTGCCACCATTTTCTGGCCTTTATGTCTATCTAGTGGCTGTTCTGTTCTCTGACCCCAGATAAGTTTATTAGGGTGCACAATATATTGGTGGATACAATATCACCACAGCATATGGGTTATGCTTCATTTGTCTTAACTCATCTAGGCCTGCTCTCTCAACAGCAGTTCTTGCAATGATTATGTTCTATATCTGTGTTCTCTAGTATGCTATCCACCTAGATCCACCTGATTACTTAACGCTAACAACTGGACACTTAACTTTCATCAATTTAAATTTAAATGGCCATACATGGTTACTCATCATCATACTGAACACAGTATCTGACAATGTTCTTATGATTTAAGGCTAATCTTTTAGTGTCTGACAAACTGACAAATCAATCACTTCTAAATATTTGAATCAAGTGTGTCAATGACTTGGCTCAACTTTTACATTTTTATATTTTCTCTCTAGAATTTTATAGAAGAATTCATTAAATAAAAGGAGATTTTTGTTTATAACCTTGGAATAAAAAGTGCTCTGGGGAAGCATGTATTGGATTATTTGTCAAAATTACATGAATTTGGCCTAAAGCAATCTTTGTTCTTAAAAGGTAAGTTTGCAACAATTTGTCTTCCATATGGAGTGACACACAAGGCGGTTCTACCAACAAATATGTTCTTGTCACTAAGCAACTGAGTCTTATTCAATCATAGCAGTCAAGCGCAAAACAACTGTATACTATTCGATGAATATACTAAGGATATGTATTGCCTATAGACAATTGTTTGTGTACGCCCCTTTTTTTCCCTCTGGGTATTAATGGTGAGATGGTTCACTCTGAGTTGTCTTTGATGGTTCACCCAGAATTTCCACATCATTCTAGAATTCCCTTCTTGTTTTAGTAAATGTTGTTAAATCAAGCTGGTCACACAGAATGGTATAATTTCTGTTTTCCTGTTTGTTCTCTGAGTTGAACTCAGACTGGACTCAGTATCAAGGTGCTAGGATATATGAATTCTTAAAATCAGAAATAATTTGATCTGGACCCCTCAATCCAGGGTTACTTACATTAAATACCATACCCATGCTTCCACTCTTCTCAAATACATTTACACCTTTGTGATCTGGTTTGATATAAATAATTTGCAAATAGGGAGAAATCACTGACTTGCATACTCAGGGTAAGACAATACAGTGAGGACCTGCTGTGGATTGTTGATTGATAAATAAAGTGCTGATTGGCCAGTAGCCAGGCAGGAAGTATAGGTGGGACAAGGAGAGAGAAGAATTCTGGGAAGTGGAAAGCTGAGGCAGAGAGATGCTGCCAGCCACCACCATGAGAGGATGTTAAGATACCAGATTAATAGAAATGGGTTAATTTAAGATATAAGAACAGCTAGCAAGAAGTCTGAGCCATTTGGGCAAATAGTTTAAATAATAAACATCTCTGTGTGTTTACTTTGTTGGGTCTGAGCAGCTGTGGGATTGGTGGGTGAGAGAGATTTGTCCTGACCACTGGCCAGGTGGGGCCACGAAAACTCTAGCTACTGAGGACCCCTCCTTTCTGCTTTCCACATTCCCAGTATGGATAGAAGGAGATTTCTAGACTCCACAGAACTGGTTTCTGAGTATGTGGAATATTACTTCATCACTGCCCAGGCTTTACTCTTCCTGGAGGAAAACTGCCATACCCTTTACCAAAATGGAGCATCCGTGTGGAGTTAAGCACATTCCTTAAAATATCTCTACAAACAATGACACCAGAAGAAGCACTGCCTACTGCCATCATTTTTATCCTTGTATATTTTGCATGCATTAAAAGGAGAGCATGAGAGACATTTAGTCCAAAGGATGCATTCCATTAAAATAAAAATATAATTTGTTGTAGTTCCAAAATAATACGAACAGATAAAACCAAAGAAAACATGGTAGAAAATTGGCATGCATTTAATGACCGACCCCCACCCCCAAAAAGAAAGTCAATCTTTTAAACATCTGCCCCTGTGTACCAGGTAAATATCTTTTTAGGTCTAACCTAAATATCTCATGATATAATATACACATTTCATTTTTGTGATGCCCAACAAAGTAAAATATATGGACTACTTTGCTTTGAGGGATAAGCCATAATTTGTTTAAAGATCAATAACTTTGCAACTTCTTAGCTTTCTCCAGGGTAATTCCATTCTGCCCTACACTCTGTCCAGTTCTCTGCTCCTGTTTCACGTTGATGAGTCTCACCATTATTTCCATAGACCATGCTCCACATGCCATGTGAAATGCACCCAGCACTCAGCAGTTGGACTGCACTGCCCTGCTTGCTCTGTCATGACGCATAGTCTGCACAGTGCCCACTGTGGTGACCTATTGTGTACCCTAACAAAATTTGCCTAAAGATCAGAGAACAGAACAAGCCACTAGATTAAACATAGATGCCAGGCAGTGGTGGCACACACCTTCAATTCTAACATTGAGGAGGCAGAGATCTATCTGGATCTCTGTGAGTTCAAAGCCACCTTAGACTACATGAGATTGATTCTGTCTAGAAGAGAAACAGAGCCAGGCAGTGGTGGCACACACCTTTAATCCCTGTACTTGGGAGTCATATACCTTTAATCCCAGCACTTGAGATCTCATGCCTTTGTTTGGGAAGCACACATTCCTTTAATCCCCGGAAGTGATGAGTGATGAAAGGAAGATATACAAGGCGTGAGAAGACTGGAACAAAAGGCTTTTGGGCAGAAGCCAACCTTTCAGCTAGAGGCTTTTTTGGCTGGAGCCTTTAGAGTGAAGACTCAGAGGAATTCAGTCAGAGGATTCGTGCAGTTGGCAAGGTGAGACAGGTCAGTGGCTTGTTCCTTTGTCTCTCTGATCTGTCAGCATTTACCCCAATATTTGGCTCTGGTTTTTGGGTTTTTTTATGTTTTTATTTTTTATTAAAAGATCACTTAAATTTCAAACAATAGCCCACTGTTCAGAGTGCATGTAATGTCATCTGTTGGAGTGGAGTCCAGCAGGATGTGAAGCGCCTTGCATCTGACCCCACTTCAGTGACACTCTGAGTACCTATTTTTCCCACTTGTTTATTTCCTCTTTAATTTTGCCCTCTTAAGAGGTAAATTGCTGGTTTTTGACTGTATTTGTTTTGGTTACTGTAAAGTATCCCCTACCACATTGGAAGCTTTAGCAAACCAATTAGAAAATCGGATTGGTGGCATTTTCTTTACTTATTGCTGTTTTCTTTTCCAAGCTTTGAGAAAATGGAGTGCAAATGCATTTCTCCCTTTCCTATAAGCTACCCGACTGTGCTGTCTACATTTTTTTCTTTAAATTATCACTTCATGGTCCCCTCACAGCTTCCCTAGTGTTTCATGAGCAAACTGCTCTTCTGCTTCTGTTCAGTTGTACAGAATGTTAAGGAATTGATGAAGAGCCTGGAGCTTTTACCTCTAGAATGGGTATTAACTGGGCTCCATTATTACTTCAAGACTTGGGAATTCACTGTGTCTTGAGAATTAGGTACTCATGTCCCATAGATTCAAAAAAGGCCATTTTTTGGTTCCTCTTCTTTCTTCCTTGAATTTGGTATGATGAGTTGCTGTAAGTAACCAGCCCAGAATTCTCTCTGGAGAAGAGAAGGCTTGCTTTGTTCACTCTCTAGGGCTGTCTACCCAGGAAGGTTTGTTTCTCCTCAGACAAGCCTTTACACTTTTAGGTCATGATCAAATGGTTCACAAGCTCCTCCTGAAGCACACACATTACCAAGGCTGTCTGTCTACCACAGTAAAAAAGTGTCTGTAAGGAATAACTCAATTTGTTGTCAGTTTTTTCTTTATATTTACAAATGAAACCACTGTGTTTATTTCAAAGTTGTACATCGGACTACAGACTCACACTGAAGAATAATGTTTTAGGAGCAGTGGGATGGCTTACTGGGTGAAGGCATTTGCTGCCAAGCTTGGCAACTTTAGTTCAATCAATTCTCTGATCTCCACAGGTACACTGTATCACTTGTGCCCCCAAATAAAATCCAATATATTTGAGGGGGCATAAGATGGGTTCAAGAGAGGAAAGGGATGAGGGGGATTGACATAATTCTATTCCAATTAAAAGCATATTAAAAAGAATAATGCTTTAACATTTAGTTGGTTGACCTGTGTGAAGGTCACATATTTGTCACCTTGACTGTCTTGTCACTTTTAAGGAGTCTGAAATATTTTCATTAACATGATGGATATGAATGTTTTCATAAGCACTTCCTAAAGGAATATGGGTGTTAAGCGAATCCAAATATATACTACATCTGCATGTAAACTAAATCATCAATTCCCATCAACAACAGCAAGAATGTTCAAAAACATGGTGACATTAAAGCATGGTGACAATGTGTGAGGGAACAAGCCAGTATTGTCTGTAATTGCAGGTTAATAATCCAGGGCTACATATTTAAACAGGTCACATGGTCATATGGTCACTGCCAGCCTGTGTTCCAAGTAAACTGTTCTCAAGGTTTTATCAGTTTAAAACATGGTGTAGATGCTGGAAAGTCCCTAACATCTTGTTCTTTTGAAGAGCAAAAGGCAGAGGGAACCAAGTATGAGGACCTTGGTGTTTACATAGTTCTGTGGAATTTGTTAGAATCAATAGAACATTTCCTTCCTGTAGCATGTATATTTTGACTTTTGCAGTTTATCACAGAGAATGCACAAAGGCAATAAAGATATGAAAAAACACAACCCCATGCCTTTGCCTCTAAGAAAGTCTATTTGTGAAACAAAAATGTAATTATCAGGACATAGTCTTAACATTAGTTTTTTGCAGCATTTTAATTTCACAATTTTCCAAGTAATTTTTACCTGCTTTTCTGGAATGGCAACAATTTGCATATATTTCAGTAAAATTACTGTAATTTGTTGTTTTTATTTTAAGGGATTTATTACATTTAGATTTACTTGTTTTCTTTTTATTTTCAAACCAAAGGTAATTTCTTCTTAGTTCAGGATTAATAAACTATAAATGGCTAAAATAATTTTTCTTAGTTAAGGTTTCTGTTTCTGTGAAGAAACACCATGACCATGACAACTCTTATAAAGGAAAACATTTAATTGGGACTGGCCTATAGTTCAGAGGTTTAGTCCATTATCTTCATGTCGACCTACAGGTAAACATGGTGTTGGAGAAGGAACTGAGAGTTCTACGTCTTGATCTACAGGCAGCAGAAGCAACTGTGTGTCACAAAAATTAGTTTGAGTGTAGGGGACCTCAAAGCACACGCCAACAGCGACAGACTGCCTCCAACAAGGCCACACCTCCTAATAGTGCCAGTCCCTAAGCATTAAAACACATGAGTCTATGGGGACCATACCTTTTCAAACTCCTACATAAAAAATAAAATAAAACTGATTCTCAAGCAGGGTTAAAATGAAACAACTTCAAACTCTGGGCAGCAGTAGAATGTCTGTTGAGAATCACTTCTACTCCAAAAAGTATTAAAGCACAAAGTATCTATACCTTCTGGGGGCCTGAACAGGAAGAGAAAGAGCCACTATGTTAGCTTCCTGCTGATTGCCGGGCTCTCTGATGGGTGGTAAACTAGCATTTCCACAGTAAGCCAAGGGACTAGGGAATGGGGCTGTAGGGCAGGGTGGGAATGAGAAAATCTTGTGCTCTACAAGCGCTCCAGATTTTTGACAGTCAAAATCCCTAGCTGACTCAGGATGATTTTTTCTAGATCCATCCATTTGCCTGCAAACGTCATATCATTGTTTTTCTCTGCTGAGTAGTACTCCATTGTGTATATGTACCATATTTTCTGTATCCATTCTTCAGTTGAAGGGCATCTAGGTTGTTTCCAGGTTCTGGCTATTACAAACACTGCTGATATGAACATAGCTGAGCAAATGCCCTTGTGGTGTATGATTGAGCACTCCTTGGGTATATGCCCAAGTGTGCTACAGCTGGGTCTTGGGGGAGATGGTACTCACTCATAGTAGGATACTAGATGTAAAACAAAGATGACTAGGCTGCTACACAACTCCAGGGAGGCTACCTAAAAAACAAGAACCTAGGAAAGACACAGGGATCGCCCAATGACAGAGAAATGGATGAGGTCTACATGAACAACCCTGATGACAGTGGGAGTAATAAAGGGCAAGGTTCGAGGGAAAGAAAGCTTAGGGGAGCAGGAGATCCCAGCTAGATCAAGAACAGAAAGGGAGAACAAGGAATAAGAGACCATGATAAATGATGACCACATGAGAACAGGAAGAAGCAAAGTGCTAGAGATCCCCAGAAATCCACAATGATACATCATCTGTAGACTGCTGGCAATGGTCGAGAGAAAGCCTGATCTGACCTAGTCTGGTGATCAGATGGCCAAACACCCTACCAGTCAAGCTGGAACTCTCATCCAATAACTGAAGGAAGTGGATGCAGAAATCCTTGGCCAGGCCCTAGGTGGAGCTCCAGGAGTCCAATTGTCGAGAAAGAGGAGGGACTGTAAGAGTGAATTGTTGAGACCAAGACTGCAAAAAGCACAGGGACAAATAACCAAATGAATGGAAGCACATGAATTATGAACCAAAGGCTGTGGAGCCCCCAACTGGATCAGGCCCTCTGGATAAGTGAGACAATTGAATAGCTTGAACTGTTTGGGAGGCATCCAGGCAGTAGGACCCGGACCTGCCCTTAGTGCATGAGCTTGCTGTTTGGAACCTTGGGCTTACACAGGGACACTTTGCTCAGCCTGGAAGGAGGTGACAGGACCTGCCTGTACTGAATCCACCAGGTTGAATTGAATCCTCAGGGGAGTCTTGGCCCTGGAGGAGATGGGAATAGAGGGGAGGGGCTGGGGGGAAGGTGGGTGCAGTGGTGGGAGGAGGGAGGACAGGGGAACCCATGGCTGATGTGTAAAATTAAAACACAAATATAATAAATAAAAAAAAGGAGAAAAAAATCCCTGCCTGGAATAAGTTTAAAAACCAAAAATGAAAACAAACAAAAACAACAAAAAACAGTAGACTGAACCATTTTAGACTTGCCAACACTAACATAATTGATGGTAACTTAAAAAATAATTTTATAACTAGCTATTTTTAAAATGTTTATACATTTAGGATTAAAGTAGGATTATGTCAATTTTCCTTTTCCCTTTCCTCACTCCTCTTCTTTAACTGATAACTTCTTTTTCTTTGATTAGTATTGTTATATACATATCTACTTAATGTAACTTTTGACAGCTCTTCCCTAATTGGCTGGATATTCTTAAAGATCTTGAATTCCAGCTGGCTTCACTGGAGGCTTCACAATCATTTTCGGGGGATGCTGGATGGAGGAAGAAGATAGGACTTCAGAGACTGTTCCTGGCTGTCAGCCACCCCGATTCTCCTGTACAGTTCCCACGGAGCTAAAAGATGGAACTGGCTTTTAATGGCAACACACAAATAAATAAAAAAATCAAGAAAAAATAAAAAATAAGGAATAGCACAAACTCTCCTAACTGATAAGAACTTTAAAAAGTTATGCCTGACACAAAATTTTTCTGCAAAAAATTTAGAATAGTAATCATTAGTTCTTTCAGTCAATGTCATTATCAGTAATTTTTTCTTAGGTAACGACAATAATTAAAAGCCAGTATCAGTTCATTGTGAATATCAATGTCAGATCAAATTACTTTTAGGTCAATAATTAATCTACTTTATACATAGTATCTTACACAGAGTTTATGCATAACTACTTATTGGTCTACAGGATTAAATGCAGTATTCACTCAGATTTGCACAACTTATTTTCATAAAAGTGACATTTTGTCTTTCTAAATAAAGAAGTGTCTATATTTAGGAAACTGGTGCTTCCCATAAAGACAATGTCCAACAATTTTTGAAAGTACTGGAGAGAATATTAGAAAATGCTCAACTTTTGGATACCCATTTGATTACCAAGATTGTAATTCCTTAACAACATGAGTGGTGAGAGAGGGAAATAGTTGAATTGCAATAATATCAGTAACTAAGTAACCAAGAATGAACATCCCACATGTATTTTACTTGAATAAATAACAATAGTACCACTTTATACAATTAAATAAAATAAGAATAGTAAAAATCTTAGTAAATAAATCTTCCTCTCTTTCGTGTGTGTGTGTGTGTGTGTGTGTGTGTGTGTGTGTGGCAGGAATCTTAAAGGTACTTATTAATAAAATCAAACCTGAGCCAGGTATTGAGGTGAATGCTGGAAGATCAGAGAGACAGAACAAACCACAGCTAACCTCACCTCGCCAGTTCCTCAGCTGGTCTTGTTTCCTCAGACTGGAAGCTTCTGAGTCCTCATGCAGATGGGCTCTCAGAACTGCTGCTCCAAAGCCTAAAAGCTTAACCAGCCAAATGCTTAACTAGCTCTGGTGCCTGGTTTTCACGCCTTATATATCTTTCTGTTCTCTGCCATCACTCCCTGGGATTAAAGGCTCACTTTCTGGGATTAAAGGAGTGAGTCACCATGCTGGGATTAAAGGCGTGTGCTACCACTGCCTATCCTCATGTTTAATATTGTGGCCGTCCTGTTCTCTAACCCCAGATAAGTTCATTTTGGGGAACACACAATATTTCGGGGAACACAATATCACCACATCTGAGTGTAGATGTGTTTTAATGATCTTCTGTGAGTTGAGGTATGGCACTTAGAAGACAGCCGTAGTTCTTGCCATATGCCTCCTATCAGCTGAAAAATTTTAGCAGAGAATTATGTTGTCTTGCAAGTATAACAGAAACTATTACGGAAGGGCAAATTGATGCAAAACAGCATTGAATTCTAGCATCTAATCACCCCAATGTCATAAGTAAATGAAGCCATATTCCATGAAGCTGAATTTAAATTTATATCCAGGGCATGAAGAGCATTTAACTGATAAAGCCAAAAAAGAGTCTCCCTGTCCTAAGAAGGAGTACAAGAGTGTGGAGTCCAAAATCACATGATGATTAAAGGTATGATGAAATTCAGTGCATCCATGATATACTCTTAAGTTTCTCCTTTCAATATGTCAGCAGTGTGTAGGCCTCCAAAGTATTATTTATGACCTAGTCATATTTGTGTAGAGGAGAGATGAAAACAATTGCTGGGTTGAAGTATTGTTTCAGTTGGCCAGGTCTAACCTATGTACTACTACTCTTTGTACATCAAAATTACTCATATTTTTATTTAACACAAATGACTGCATATAATGTGGAAATAATTCATTGGCTGACACACTCCAACCATGAGGAATCCCAGAAATCTTGAATGTCTACCCACATTTTAAAATGTATTGTTTGTTAGCTAGAAGTAAAAAATGTGCATTTGTTTTCTCTGCTCCATTCGTTGGTGGATCAGTTGGGTTAACTCCAATTGGAAACAGATTTTAAAACATGATTTATGAAGCCTACAGATTTTGCTTCCTCCTTTGCAGTCCTCTAAAGAATATCTAATTTAAATTTATCAAATTCTTTATATAGAAGCCTCCTTAATTTACTGCTTTGTTTCAAGGAAGGAAATGAAGCTTGCTGAGCTATCTTGCAGAAACCCTAACACTAAACAATGTACTCATTATTTTTAGTTTAAGCGTGAACAGATGTGGATTTTTCTTTATTTATTTAAACTAAGAAGCACCAGTATGAGAAGTAATTTAACAGTTATCCCGATTTAGGATAAAGGTCTTGATCAATGTTTATTGTAGTTACATATTGACGTTTGTGTTGTGAGCTGCTGACGCCAAATTAACATTTTTCTGTTACCATAGACCTTCAACATAGTTTCAAAACTACAAGATATAGAAGAAAAATTAGCCAACATATTATAGCTCTCAAAGACCAAGTTGATTCTGTCTTTAGGCTTCATTGGTAAATTGCAATTAATATTTACATATTCTGTGTGTTTTTGTGAAGACATATACCACTTAAAGACTGTTTTTCATTGTTCACTTTAATAGCTTTATTGCTAAACTAGAAAACTATGCAGCTGAAAATACATCAAACCAGCCATCATTTAAATGAACAGGGAAGAGTGTGAAAAATAGATGTACTAAAATTGCTCCTTTTAAATCAGTCACATCAGTACAAAGAGAAGTAAATTCTAATTGAAATGCATTGTCATGTATTCAATTTATTCCAAACACAGGCTTTATGCAATTGCCTTGTTAGACAAGAATGTGCACATGTGAGAACACAATACTTGCACTGACATTTGAAAATCTGGATATTATTGACATATACTGATTGATTAATTGCTTAAACTATGTAACTATTCAGATTTTGGAAGAGAATATTAATATAAACCTGTGTGTAAATTTGTGTTGTTCTTTTCCTTTTCTTCATCCTTTTGGGGGGGCGGGGGAATAGCAGGTAATACTTTCTCTTCCTTAGAAAACTTTCTTATATGCTGTTATTTCATTTTCCTTGGCTCTCTCTTTTACCAATCTTGATTTCAGGATTTCTTAGTAGTTTAAAAACTTCCTCAACCCAACAAAGAATTTCTGTCTCCTCTCTCTCTCTCTCTTTCTCTGTCTGTCTTCCCATTGTTCACAGCTGTTCTTGGTTTTACTTAACTCTGGACTCTGTAAAGCTACAAATTGGTTTCTATTATCTGAAGATTTAATCTACCAACCAAGAGATAAAAAAATGTATGATCTTTCCTTAGTTGTAACTACCAAAGTGGTTTTTCTATCATTCTGTGCATCCTAATCTTGTTACTTTACATTCTGTTCTGCTCCAATTCCTTAAGTATTTAAACATTGTATCATTATATTTCCCATTGTTATTATCAGTTCTAAGCTTACTCATAAATTTCTCGAGATTGTTTTCCCTTCCAAATACAAATAACTAGACTTGTCACTGTCCGAGTTCTTACTGCTTTAGCATGTTCAATGAGTTTGTAATATGGGTACGATTTGTAAGGCCACTTTCCCGTCTATTACTTAGTTCAGTCTGAATTGTATTTCCTGCTGATGAATTCCATAGCTAGAATAATATGAAGTAATTATCTTGTCTATTGGCGAATTTCATTGCAAGTTTAATATAAAGTGATTGCTTTCGATCAATATTTTAAGACTGTTTTCAGCTTAAAATGGATTCCTAAATGGATTTGTACCTACACCAGCTTTATTCTTTTAGTTCAGTTGTTATTACTAAATTGGACAGCATTGGGTAAAATATTACTAAAGATACAAACCTACATACTACCTCCAGGATAAGGGTGGAATGGAAGTAGCCTAGAGGCCATCCAGAGACGAGAGTAATAGTCCCTGAGATTTAGGTAAACCCTGACAGGACATTACCTATCACATCTCAGTACTGTCAAGAATGAGGCTAGGGTATTTATTGCTCTTTTCTTCTTCATTTATTTCTTGCTGCTCCACTCAGAGATAATACCTCATATTCAATTCCCAGCGACCCTCTGTCTCTAGCATTTCTTTCCATTTCTCTCTCTTTTTTCTGTAATACTGATTTGGAATTTCATTTCCAATACATGATGAATTTGGGGAAACATTTTTGGAACAATTGGTTTCAAAGTACCCCATGCTCATGTAAAAAAGGATGCTTCTGCAAATGACCACATATGTACTTAAAATTCTGTTTTTCACAGAAGTTTTATTTTATTCTGTGTGTCTTCTTGCATGTGTATATGTGCACACCATGCACACAGGTGCCCATAGAAGTTAGAAGAGGGCACTGGATTCCCTGGAACTGAGTTACAGGCCTTTGTGAACCACTTGATTTTGATGTTGGAAACCAAGCACGAGTATTCTGTAACAGCAGTACTCTTAACCTCTGGTCCATATCTTCCACATCCCCAATCTAGTTCTTCATTTGGAAGAACTACCAAATCTTGATATAGTATTATCCACTATTTCATCCTTTGATATTATGCTCTTCTATAGAGATATCCTCCTTGCTTATTGTTAGTATTTTAGCTATAGAATAATAAAAGTAATATGCATTTCTCACATTGATATGGAGTTTCCTCATATAATGGTTTATAAAGATTTGGACTTAATTTTCATTGTTATGAGTTTTCTCTATGGCTGAGAATTTCATACCTGTATACAATAAAATCGGTTGGTATCTGTCTGCTGTTTCCTTCCTTCGTCTCCCTCTGAATCACCCATGCCATGTTCCGCTCCCCTCTTTGCTCCTTCACTGCCCATCTATGCTGCCTGTGCACACATGGCTATGGAGCCAGCAGCTAGAGCATGGGAGACTTACCAGTCTCGGACTGGCTTTCCCTCCCAGCCAGCTGTCACCTCCAGTTGCTCACTGAGGGTTTTATAGTGATGCTTGAAGGGAATGATTAGTAAAATACACGTATTATGATATGATTGCCCCCTTTCTTCTGTTCCTGAAAGTGTAATGTTACAGAGTGCATTTTATACCTTAAATGTTTGCTTTTGTGAAAGTAACACTGGACTAAGTCAGTTGTACTCACTGTCCATTGGAGCAGTCTGTGCTTTCTCCCAGGGCAACCGAAAAGTAAAACATTTGAGAGCAGTAAATTGGCTGACAATTAAACATGCAAAAGTATTATTATACCTGGTTATAATTGTACAAAATCTCTGAAAATAGACTAATAAGTATTATTCTTCAGAATAAGGGCTTAGAGACTGTACTGGTAGGGAATTTGTCATTTTATACTTTTCATTGCTTGATAGTGTAATAAAGCATGTAGTAGGTTTACATTTTAAAATAGTAAGTGACAAAGACAATTGAGCAGCCCATATCACGGGAAATGTAATTTGTGTTTTGACCAATGGTAAAACCACACAAATGTGGTATCAAACATATTTTCTTTTTGAACAAACCACTTGTTTTCTAGATTACATTTTCCTCACACAAATATATAGTTACAGCATAGTTTAAAAATAGTTGCCAATAGACAGATTATCATTTTAAAGTATTGTGATTTTGCATACCTTACTGTTTACTTAAGGTCTAAATCTTGCTCATATCTATTATCATCAATATTTAGGAAGTTATGCTGATCTTGGTGATTGTGTAGGTGTAATTATAATATTGATTACATTTCTGAGTAGTTATTGCATTTGTTCTTGGGATCAAACCAGCTGCTTGATTCCGTCATGGAGGAGGTATGTTCGATAAATACTGTCGGACTTCATAGATGCAAATGGAAATGACAGGCTCTCAGCTGCACAAAAGGATAGTCTTGTTCCCTACCCTCTTAAAGGTAAGTAAGCAGGGCCTCTCTGAGCACTCAGAGTGCTAGCATAGGCCTAGTGTGGGCTTGTCTGTTTTGTTATACAACCCTACCAAGACTTGTTGAGAAATAAAGAGTTTCATTTTCAAAACCTTACAATTTTAATGCCCTTCAGGGAAAATTCTTGGCTGAGAATCCAGATAAAATAATCACATTTCAACTACAAAGAATTCAAAAATAGTTTATGTTGGGAAGAAACTGGGGTTCTCCAGCAGAATACTCATAATGTTAATTTAGTGGCATGTTGGTCTGCTTACAGCCAGCTGTCCCCTTTGCTGTTGGGCACAGAGAGAAATTAAGATTCCATGCATTTCTCTGATTGCTCTCTCGGGATGAAAGCCTTGGTGTGTTTCTCCCAACTGCACTCAAAGACTAACACTGCACATCTATGTGAGTAAAGCCATTCTAGCGACAGAGATGGAGTGAAGACAACTTCACTATTTCAGTAGAGCTATCTGTGAGGATGGCAATTATCTTCTCCTCCTGAAAGTGTCAGCTGTCCATAGTAAGGGAGATTCTAAACCTAACACTGGCATCTGCTCAGGGGACTAAAAATGCAGCTACATAGAGAGAAACCAGTGCTTTTGAGCAGTTATCTACTCAGTTGTTGCTCCAATATTTCATACTGAGAAGCTCAGTTTTAAAAGTCAGAAATATATGTATTAAATACAGTTTTAGTCATTGGCTACATATTGCCAAATAGAGTGGCCTTAACCCTAGACAATTGGAATTAAAATACAGAAATACAGAAAGTATATAAATTTTGAATTCAAACCAATTTTTAAAAATTCAGCAAATGGTGTATATACCCAGCTGTCTCTCTAATAGCCAAACCAGGTAAAGACACAACAAATAAAGCTACAGCAAAATACCTTTGAGCATATGATTTTAAGAAAAACTGAGAACATGTAGAATGTATGGAGCTGTGCAACCAAGATGACAAGAAAAATAATAAATAATATTATATAAGAAATAATTAAAATAAATTTTTTTTTTTGGTTTTTCGAGACAGGGTTTCTCTGTGTAGCTTTGGAGCCTGTTCTGGAACTCACTCTGTAGACCAGGATGGCCTCGACCTCACAGAGATCCACCTGCCTCTGCCTCCCGAGTGCTGGGATTAAAGTCATGTGCCACCACTGGCCAGCTTTAAAATAATTTATTTAGACTGGATAATTATTTTCTTCATTTAAGACATTTTCAAAGTCCCTCCCATTAGGTATTTCAAAATTATCAATAAGGTGTTATTGGCTGTTCTGGACATGCTATTGTATGTAACAGCTGTCCCTATGTCCTTCTACATTCTCCTTCTGATGAGCCTCTATCATTCTATGAACATACTCTTCCATGCTCACACTCCTTTCAGTCACCACTGTTTTATAAATCTACTTAAAGTCTGTTACATGAGGGAGAGCATGGGGGTTCTTTCTGTGTTTTATTTACACCCGGTGCACTTTCTTCCCGGCCATGTATGTGTATTGTCACTGAACCAACAAATAGGAATCTCATAGGACAAATAGCACAGAAGCCTGGGGTAATAAAGAAAGAGCAGATTTAGAGAAAAGAAATTTCCAGATTTTAATAAAATGCACTGTTCTGAAAACTTCTTTGATATCTTTAATTTTTTAAATGTCTATATTGCCCCTTCCTGATTTAAGACACCTTTGGAATGACTGCACATACACATATAGCAGTTAATACAGTTGGTCCCATAAGAATGTGCAGATGTAACAGCTCAGTAAAAGAATGTCAGAATCTATCAAGTTCTCACCTCCCAAGTAATCTTTGTGATATTTTAATAGTTCAAATACTGTAATTTTTACTTTCCAATTTTTTTTTAGCTTTTGTTGATCTGACTCTATGATGACACACACTATACCATTATCTGGTATCTTGATGGTCCATTTCTCCAAGGAGAACATCATTTCTCTGGGACCTACCTAATCTTCATTTAAATATTTGCAGCAATAAAGGTATTAAGA
Organism: Onychomys torridus; assembly: GCF_903995425.1. Taxonomy (NCBI): domain Eukaryota; kingdom Metazoa; phylum Chordata; class Mammalia; order Rodentia; family Cricetidae; genus Onychomys; species Onychomys torridus. The sequence continues at coordinate 35,791,049 of NC_050465.1, forward strand.
ACCATGTAGGGATATAGTTGAGGTTAAATCAATTTCTACATGTTCAAGTCTAAAAAGTGTAAGTGTTCAAGCTAATCAACTGTCTCACTTATCCAGAGGGCCTGATCCAGTTGGGGGCTCCTCAGCTATTGGTTCATAGTTCATATGTTTCTGTTTGTTTGGCTATTTGTTTCTGTGCTTTTTCCAAACTTGGTCTCAACAATTCTCTGTCATAGAATCCCTCCTCTTTCTCAACAACTGGACTCCTGGAGCTCCACCTGGGGCCTGGCCTTGGATCTTTGGATCCACCTCCCTCAGTCATTGGATGAGATTTCTAGCATGACAGTTAGGTGTTTAGCCATCCAATCACCAGAGTAGTTTGGGAGGCACCCAGGCAGTGGGACCAGGACCTGTCCTTAGTGCATGAGCTGGCTGTTTAGAACCTGGGGCTTATGCAGGGACACTTCCTTCAGCCTGGGAGGAGGGGACTGGACCTACCTTGACTGAATCTACCAGGTTGAGCTGAATCCCCAGGGGAGTCTGCCCTGGAGGAGATGGGAATGGAGGTAGGCTGGGGGTAAGAGGGGTTGGGAACAACAGAGGAATCCATGGCTGATATGTAAAACTAAATTAAATTTAAAATAAAAAAACAAAGGAAAAATCATTAAAACAGTTTAAAGGTTTTGAAAATTAAGTCATCAACATTAACGACAATTATTTATCATAAATTAGTAACCTAAAAAAAAGTGTAAGTGTTCATACAGGAAGCAGACGTTGGCTTTGCACAGCCCTGACTGTATGCACATGACACTGACTGGAGTCTTCCAGTATTGCCAGCAAAATTGTTTACTACAACAGAATAATTTCAGGAACAACAACCCCCCACATACACACACACACACACACACACACACACACACACACACACACACACAAAGCTAATAAAAAATTCTACAATGATAATACCCAGGAAAGAGCCTGTACCAAGAAAATTATTATAGTCAACAGTTTTCTTGAAGTAATCTGTTCTGAAGAAATATGAGTCTAGGAATTTTCATATCCTCTTGCTTTCTGACTAATGCAAAATGAACATTATTGAGAAATAACAGATAACCAAGATACGGACATACAATGAAAGTATACATTGGACAGTCATGATGAGCTGGAGCAGCAAAAGTGGAAGTTGGAAAGATTGAAGTATCTTTCCTATCAGTGAATGGAATTGCAATTTAAATTACTAATAGACATTATTAATTAGAAAAAAATAAACTGGAGTGAACAAGAAAAATGATACTTTTTTAAAGGTATTTATGGAGTGAAATAATATTTAATATGTCCTAAAAGGATTAAAAATATATTTCTTAGAAATACACATCAATTTGGAGCATATTATTTTTTTAAATTATGATTAGATGAGACATATTAAGAAGATAATCATGACATAGATGAAAAATCAGGAGAACTGCATGAGAGTAGTTTCTACACGTGATATTTAGATAAAACCTCAAATTGATTTCATGATAGAGTAGTGTATTTATGTAGCTAAATGTATAACCTACTGGTTCTCTGCCAGCCTCTGCTTTTTCTCTGCCTTTTGAGATAGTCGTGTAAATCGCTAGCATTAAAAATGACATGAAAATTATTTCAGAGTGTTTAATCTCCAACTGAGTTCTTGATGGAGTAACACAGCCTCTACATACTGCGTTTTTGAGAGCTTGAGCCTGGAAGTCTAAGGATACTGTTTCTATTGTGTACAATATATGTTTTTCTCTAGAGAAAAACAAGTAAATATTTTACATGGGAACAGATGCACAGATGGAGGAGGACAGCAGTCTTAACTCTTAAATCAGTTCTTTACAACTCACTCCCCAGATGTGCTCCTACTGCCCCCTGCTATCCTGAGGACAGTTTCTGCTTTTGTTGTCCATGAGTCATAAACTGCCTTTAAATTTGGAGTAAACACAAAGCTGCTGTTTTGCATAGCATGAGTCATGGATGGATGATAGAAAGTTCCAAGATGATGCTCTTAGAGTTTCTATGTATTTAAAAAGGAATCGATCAACTTTTATTATTATTATTATTATTATTATTATTATTATTATTATATTTTGGTTTTAATTTTACACATCAGCCATGGGTTCCCCTGTATTCACCACCACCACCACCACCACCACCACCACCACCACCACCACCACCACCATCACCACCACCACCACCACCACCACCATCTCCTCCATGCCCACCTTCCCCGCATTCCCCTCCCCTCTATTCCCATCTCCTCCAGGGCCAAGACTCCCCTGGGGATTCATTTAAACCTGGTGGATTCAGTACAGGCAGGTCCAGTCCCCTCCTTCCAGGCTGAGCAAAGTGTCCATGTGTAAGCCCAAGGTTCCAAACACCCAGCTCATGCACTAAGGACAGGTCCTGGGCCCACAGCCTGGATGCCTCTCAAACAGTTCAAGCTATTCAATTGTCTTACTTATCCAGAGGGCCTGATCCAGCTGGGGGATTCACAGCCTTTGGTTCATAATTCATGTGCTTCCATTAGTTTGGCTATTTGTCCTTGTGCTTTTCCAATCTTGGTCTCAACAATTCACACTGTTACAGTCCCTCCTCTTTCTCAACAATTGTACTCCTGGAGCTCCACCTGGGGCCTAGCCAAGGATCTCTGCATCCACTTCCATCAGTTATTGGATGAGAGTTCCACCACGACAGTTAGGGTGTTTGGCCATCTGATCACCAGACTAGGTCAGATCAGGCTTTCCCTTGACCATTGCCAGCAGTCTACAGAGGATGTATCATTATGGATTTCTGGGGACCTCTCCAGCACTCTGCCTATTCCTGTTCTCATGTGGTCTTCATTTATCATGGTCTCTTATTCCTTGTTCTCCCTTTCTGTTCTTGATCCAGCTGGGATCTCTTGCTCCCCTAAGCTTTCTTTCCCTCGAACCTTGCCCTTCATTACTCCCACTGTCATCCAGGTTGTTCATGTAGATCCCATCCATTTCTCTGTCATTAGGTGAACCCTGTGTCTTTCCTAGGTTCTTGTTTTTTAGGTAGCCTCCCTGGAGTTTTGTAGCAGTCTAGTCATCTTTGTTTTACATCTAGTATCCTCCTATGAGTGAGTACATACCATGTTTGTCCTTCTGAGTCTGTGTTACCTCACTCAGGATGATTATTTTCTAGATCCATCCATTTGCCTGCAAACCTCATGATGTCATTGTTTTTCCATATTTTCTTTATCCATTCTTCAGTTGAAGGGCATCTAGGTTGTTTCCAGGTTCTGGCTATTACAAACAAAGCTGATATGAACATAGCTGAGAAAATGCCCTTGTGGTATGATTGAGCATTCCTTGGGTATATGCCCAAGAGTGCTACAGCTGGGTCTTGGGGGAGATTGATTCCCAATTTTCTAAGGAAGCACCATATTGATTTCCAAAGTGGCTGTATAAGCTTGCATTCCCACCAGCAGTGGAGGAGAGTTCCCCTTGCTTCACATCCTCTCCAGCATAAGCTGTCTTCTGTGTTTTTGAACTTAGCCATTCTGACAAGTGTAAGGTGGTATCTCAGAGTCATTTTGATTTGCATTTCCTGGATAATTAGGGATGTTGAGCAATTCCTTAAATGTCTTTCAGCCATTTGAACTTCCTCTGTTGAGAATTCTCTGTTTAGTTCTATAGCCCATTTCTTACTTGGACTGTTGGGCATTTTGATGTCTAATTTCTTGAGTTCTTTATATATTCTGGATATTAGCCCTCTGTCAGATATGGGGTTGGTGAAGACCTTTTCCCATTCTGTAGGCTGTCACTTTGTCTTGTTGACCATGTCCTTTGCTCTACAAAAGCTTCTCAGTTTCAACAGGTCCCATTGATTGATTGTTTCTCTCAGTGTCTGTGCTACTGGTGTTATATTTAGAAAGTGATCTCTGGTGCCAATGCATTTAAGACTACTTCCTACTTTCTCTTCTATCAGGTTCAGAGTAACTGGATTTATGTTGAGGTCTTTGATCCACTTGGACTTAAGTTTTGAGCACAGTGACAGATATGGATCTATTTGTAGCCTTCTACACATTGACATCCAGTTATGCCATCACCATTTGTTGAAGGTGCTTTTTTTTCTCCATTGTACATTTTTGGCTTCTTTGTCATAAATTATATGTTCATAGGTGTGCGGGTTACTGTCAGGGTCTTCAATTCGATTCCATTGGTCCACATGTCAATTTTTATGCCAGTACCAAGCTGTTTTTATTATGGTCCCTCTATAGTAGAGCTTGAGGTCAGGGATCATGATGCATCCAGAGGTTGTTTTATTGTACAGGATTCTTTTGGCTATCCTGGGATTTTGTTTTTCCATATGAAGTTGAGTATTATTCTTTCCAGATCTGTGAAGAATTGTGTTGGTAATTTGATGGGGATTGCATTGAATCTGTAGATTGCTTTTGGTAAGATCGCCATTTTTACTATGTTAATCCTGCCTATCCATGAGCATGGGAGATCTTTCCATTTTCTGACATCTTCTTCAATTTCTTTTTACAGGGACTTAAAGTTCTTGTCATATAGGTCCTTCACATGCTTAGTTAGAGCAACTCCAAGGTATTTTATATCATTTGTGGCTATTGTAAAGGGTGATGTATCTCTGATTTCCTTCTCAGTCTGTTTGTCTATTGCAAATAGGAGGGCTAATGATTTTTTTGAGTTGATCTTCTATCCTGCTATGTTGCTGAAGGTTTTTATTAGCTGTATCAGTTCCTTGGTTGAATTTTTGGGGTCACTCATGTATACTATCATGTCATCTGCAAATAGGGAAAGCTCGACTTCTTCCTTTCCAATTTGTATCCCCTTAATCTCCTTATGTTGTCTTATAGCTCTTGCTAGAACTTCAAGTACTATATTGAATAAGTATTGGGAGAGTGGGCAGCCTTACCTTGTTCCTGATTTTAGTGGTATTGCTTTGAGTTTCTCTCCATTTAATTTGATGTTGTCTGTTGGCTTGCTGTAGATTGCCTTTATTATGTTTATGTATGTTCCCTGTATTTCTGATCACTCCAAGTCTTTTATCATGAAGGGGTGTTGGATTTTGTCAAATGACTTTTCTATATCTGGTGAGATGATTGTGTGGTTTTTTTCTTTGAGTTTGTTTATATGGTGTATTACATTGACAGACTTTCATATGTTGAACCACTCTTGCATCCCTGGGATGAAGCCTACTTGATCATGGTGGAGAATTGTTTTGATGTGTTATTGGGTCCGTTTGTTAATATTTTATTGAGTATTTTTGCATCAATGTTCATGAGGGAGATTGGTCTGTAGTTCTCTTTCTTTGTTGCATCTTTGTTTGGTTTAGGAATCAAGGTAACTGTAGCCTCATAGAAGGAGTTTGGTAATATACCTTCTGCTTCTATTGTGTGGAACAATTTAAAGAGTATTGGTATTAAGTCTTCTTTGAAGATCTGATAGAATTCTGTAGTGAAACCATTTGGTCCTGGGCTTTTTTTGGTTGGGAGACTTTTGATGACTGATTCTATTTCTTTAGGTGTTATTGGACTTTTTAAATGGTTTATTTGGTCTTGATTTAACTTACGTATATGGTACCAATTCCAGAAAATTATCCATTTCTTTTAGATTTTCCAGTTTTGTGGAGTAGAGGTTTTTGAAATATGACCTGATGATTCTCTGGATTTCCTCCTTGTCTATTGTTATGTCCCCCTTTTCATTTCTGATTTTGTTAATTTGGATGCTCTCTCTCTTTCTGTCTTTTGGTTCATTTGGATAAGGGCTTTTCTATCTTGTTGATCTTCTCAAAGAACCAACTCTGTGTTTCATTAATCCTTTGTATTATTCACTTTATTTCTATTTTATTGATTTCAGCTCTCAATTTGATAATTTCCTGGCGTCTGTTCCTCCTGGGAGACTTTGCTTCTTCCTGTTCAAGGCCTTTCAGGTGTGCTGTCAAGTCACTAGCTTGAGATTTCTCCAGCTTCTTTATGTGGGCAATTAGTGCTTTGAATTTCCCTCTTAGCACTGCTTTCATAGTGTCCCATATGTTTGGGTGTGTGGTGAATTCATTTTCATTGATCTCTAGGATGTCTTTAATTTCTTTCTTTATTTCTTCCTTAATCCATTGGTGATTCAGTTGAGCATTATTCAGTTTCCATGAGATTGTAGGATTGCTGTAGGTTTTTTTTTTTTTTTTTTTTGTTGAAATCTAACTTTAAACCATGGTGGTCTGATAGAACAGAGGAGGTTATTCCAATTGTTTTGTATCTGTTGAGATTTGCTTTGTGGCCAAGTATGTGGTTGATTTTAGAGAAGGTTCCATGGGGTGCTGAGAAGAAGTTATATTCCTTTTTGTTCAGGTAGAATGTTCTGTAGATATAGATTAAGTGCATTTGAGTCATAACATCAGATAGGACAATTATGTCTCTGTTCAGTTTCAGTCTGGCACATCTGTCCAGAGGTGAAAGTGGGGTGTTGAAGTCTCCCACTACTAATGTGTGGGGTTTTATATGTGATTTAAGCTTTAGTAATGTTTATTTTACATATGTGGCTGTCCTTGTGCTTGGGGCATAAATGTTCAGAATTGAGACTTCATCTTGGTGGATCTTTCCTGCAATGAGTATGTAATGTCCTTCATCATCTCTTTTGATTGATTTTAGTTTGAAGTCTATTTTGCTGGATATTAGGGTGGCTACACCAGCTTGCGTCTTAAGACCATTTGATTGGAAAGTCTTTTCCCAGCCTTTTATTCTTAGGAGGTGTCTGTCTTTGAATTTGAGGTATGTTTCTTGTATGCAGCAGAAGGATGGGTCCTGTTTCCGTATCCATTCTGTTAGTCTATGTCTTTTTATAGGTGAATTAGGTCCATTGATATGAAGGGATATTAATGACCAGTGATTGTTTATTCCTGTTATTATTTTTATTTTTTGGTGGTAGTGTGTGTGTGCTTCTCTTCTTTGGGGTTTACTGCTGTGGTGTTATCTATTGCCTGTGTATTCGTGGGTGTATCTGCCTACCTTAGGTTGGAATTTTCCTTCTAGTGCTTTCTGTAGGGCTGGGTTTGTGGATAAATATTGTTTAAATCTGGTTTTGTCTTGGAAGGTCTTGTTCACTCCATCTATGATGATTGAAAGTTTTGCTGGGTATAATAGTCTAGGCTGGCATCCATGGTCTCTTAGTGTCTGCATTATATCTGTCCAGGTCCTTCTGGTTTTCAAAGTCTCCATTGAGAAATCGGGTGTTATTCTGATGGGTTTGCCTTTATAAGTCACTTGGCCTTTTTCCTTTGCTGCCCTTTATATTCTTTCTTTATACTGTACATTTAGTTGTTTAATTATTATGTGGTGAGGGGACTTTTTTGGGTGGTCTAGTCTGTTTGGTGTCCTATAGGCTTCTTGTATCTTCATAGGCATTTCATTCTTTAAGTTGGGAAAGGTGTCTTCTATGATCTTGTTAAATATATTTTCTGTGCCTTTGAGTTGGTATTCTTCTCTTTCCTCTATCCCTATTATTCACAGGTTTGGTCTTTTCATGGTGTCCCAAATTTCTTGGACATTTTGGGTTATGACTTTGTTGGTTTTAGTGTTTTCTTTGACTGATGAATCTATTTCTTCTAACATATCTTCAACACCAGAGATCCTCTCTTCCATCTCTTGCATTATGTTGTTTATACTTGCATCTGAAGTTCCTGTTTATTTACTCAGATTTTCTTTTTCCAGCATTCCTTCTCCTAGTGTCTTCTTCATTTTTTCTATTTCCCTCTTCAGGTCTTAGATTGTTTCCCTTGCTTTTTCATGATTTTCTTTCAGGGACTTATTGTTTTCTACTGCTTTATTTGTCCTTTCTTCTAGTATTATATAGCATTCTTCCCATTTTTTTTTGTCTGTTCCTCCACTTTATTTTTGATTTCTTCTATATAAGGCTCTAGCCTCTTCATGATGTTACTTATAAGGTTTTTTTTTTCTTCTTCCATTCTGTGATGTTCAGGTCTAGCTGTTGGAGAAGGGCTAGGTTCTGGTGATGCTGTATTGCTCTTTATTTTGTTGTATGTACTTCTGCCTTGATGTCTGTCCATCTCCTAGTGGGTTGGTTCTTTGTCTTAGTAGTGTAGTTGGTCCAGACAGAGCTGACAGTTTTAGGGAGCCTCTCTCTGGTTCAGATGGAAGCTCTGGGCTGGATGAGAGCTCTGGTCCAGATGAGATTGCTGACCAGATAGTAGCTGGAGGGCTGGACTCTGAGTCTCAGGAAGTCCCTGGAGTCTCCTTATCCTGTCCAGATGGGAGCTCCTCTTGTCCAGAAGGGAGTTCTGGGACAGGATGGAACTTCTGGTCCACATGGATGTTCTAGGCGGATGGGAGCTGGAGGCTGGTCTCTGAGTCTCAGGAAGTGGCTGGGTTCTTGGGCAAATGGGTGTGGGGGCAGGGTGTGGAGACTGCAAGGTCTGCCTGCAGTCTTGGAAAAGGGGAGCCTTCCTGCAGGGCCTGAGGAATGGTGGGAAACTGGGGCCAATTTGTGCAGGTCCTCCTGGGATGGCTGGTGCCCAGGGGTGGGACCCCGGGAGGTGCTTGCCTCTCTGATTACAACCCCAGGCACTCACCTGTGGTCCAGATGGGAGTTCTGGGGCAGGATGGAAGCTGGGGGCTGGTTTCTAAGTCTCAGGAAGTGGCTGGGGTCTCGGGCAGATGGGTGTGGGGGCAGAGGGTGGAGGTTGTAGGGTTCACCAGATGTTCTTGGAGAGGGGGAACCTTCCCAGTGGGGATGGGAGGTCCTGCCCTATGGCCAGAACCTGTTGCCCAGTTGGGCAGGTCTTCCCTGAAGTAGCTGGTGCCCCTGGCTGTGACCCAAGTGCGAGCCTCTTTGGGTGTGACCTCAGGCACTCACCTCTTGTCCAGGTGGAAGTTCCAGGGCAGGATGGAAGCTGGGGGCTTGCCTCTGATTCTCAGGAAGTGGCTGAGGTCCCGGGCAAATGGGTGTGGGGGCAGGGTGTGGAGACTGCAGGGTCTGTCTGCAGTCTTTGAAAAGGGGAGCCTTCCTTCAGGGCCCGCAGAATGGCCAGAAACTGGGGCCAAGTTGGGCAGGTCCTCCCAGGATGGCTGGTGCCCGGGGGTGGGACCCAGGGGCAGTTGCTTCTCTGACTATAACCCCAGGCACTCACATCTGGTACAGCAAGATCAACTTTTTGATGGACAACTTCCAAATGCCTGAGTTTCATCACATTAGCAAAGAACTCAGACACCAAAATGGGAATATCATTCAAAAGAACAAACAGAAATTTTCCCTCCATTTTGTGAGTATTCTTATTTTCACATGTGTATGTTCATGTGCATGTAGATGGAGACTAGAGTTTGACACAAGATGTCTTCCTCAATTGTTTGTCTTTTTATTTTTTATTTATCTAATTTTTGAGGGTATAATATTCATTTCCCTTCTCCTTTTTCCCTGCAAACCCTTCCATATACTCTTCTTTCTTTCAAATTCTATATATCTATGTAACAACAATTAATGGAAGGGGACTATGAATCACTTTATTTTCTGTGCACATGTTTTTGTTTTTGTTTTTCCCACTGAACTTGGAGCCCACTGATTGGCTGGCCTGCCTGGCAGAAGATCTCCAGAAATACCCCTGTGTCTGCTTTCACAGCACTGGCATTGCAGCTGTACTATTTTACCGAGCTGTTAATGTGGGTACTGTAGCTCTGAGCTCAGCCTCATGATTGTGAGGCAAACACTTTACTAAGAAGTTGCCTCAGTCCACATGTCTTTGAAATACAAACACCATTCTTTATTAATCAATCACTGGGACCAACCGACATTTTTATTCTGAAGGCTGACTCTGAATATCTTTGCTTGTTCTGAAGATATCAATGTATCACACTTGATTAGACAGACAGGATTTAATTTTTAACTGATTCTACATAATCAATGAATCTCTCTCACTCCATTGGATCATCTCTAGTAGATACCTAAACAGGTGTGTCACAGGACAGAGTTAATCCAATGTCGACCAAAGCAAAGACAGAACATTTGTGGAGGCAGGGACTGCATTAGAATGCAGATGCTTTAAAAATTCCATTTAACCAGAATGAAACATTTAGAAGCAGACACTATATATGTATAGCCTAGGCCACATTAATGTGTATGAGGGGAACAACTAAATAATGCAGATGCTATGATATACTAGAGCTTATCTTAAAGCCAAACTGTGAAAAAAATCCCACTCAGCTTAAAGCAAACACTACTCTTTAAACTGAAGATATTTGTATTTTCAAAAACACCTATAAAATTAACAGTCATTTAGTCTGTGAATCTCATGTATATCTGAAAGGCTGCCAGACAATGAAGGGGGAAATGCGGCGTGTCTTTTAGATGGAAAAGCCGACACTGTGAATGTCCTTCATAGGAAGAGACTCAATCACAATGCATTTGATCCTATGACACAACATAGCCCCATGCGGTTAACAACTGGCTTGAAACTGGGTGCTGAACATGTTTCCCATCTGCCCTGAGTACTTGACAAATGACTAGAATACAGACTTTTCAAGGCAGGGGGATCTTTAGTTTGTGTATTTATTATTTATTTTGGATGATGCTGTCTCACTTTCATGCCTGGCATGTCATTGGTTGTACTTTAATAAACCAAAATATCTAAAGACTCCAAACGTTTTGATAACAGGACATCTTTCAGATGGCACTGAGAAATGTCCTTTATATGAAGTCTTTACCTGAAGGTATAATATAACAGAATAGAATAAAAACATGAAAAACTAACAATTTTTTTAGGTAGCCATTACAAATGCATGGGTGTTCCTTTAAAGTCACGTCCAATGCTTTCTCCAATCATCCATTGCATTTTAGTGAACATACCAAACTAATAGCCAATCTTAAATAAAATTCAGAATGGAGAAACTGACAATGTGGGCTTCACAGATTTTACTCTTCTGCTTGGTGTATTTTGTGAAAATTAAATTCAGATTACATGGATGTTTTTCAGTAAAATTGTTCAATAGGATGTATACCTTTGAAATGGTTTTATTTATCTGTTTATATCTGAGAACTGAAAAGCATATATAATAAGATTTCTGAGGGTCAGAGTCCATGAGCAGCATAGAGGGTACTTCTGTCTGGGCTAAAGTTAGTCCAAAACACAGTTGGTCAGAAACATGTTTCTTATTCGGAGAAAAGAAAGGGGGGAGGGAGGGAGAGAGAGAGAGAGAGAGAGAGAGAGAGAGAGAGAGAGAGAGAGAGAGAGAGAGAGAGAGAGAGATATCTAGGAAGGCAGAGTCTAATCCCAATCCTATACAATGCATACTATAGTTTGTGAATGGGCTGTTAAAAATGTGGATACCAGAAGTCTGAGATCAATGGGGCACATGAAAATTAACATAGGATGAGAATTTATAAACTTGGCCAACAGGAGGAAGACAAAAGGAGACCTAAATCTACCAAACATTAAAGCTCACATTTAGATCATTCTCTCCTATTCTGTTTTAGATAAAGAAGAGTTATACATTTCATAAAATGGTTATTTTCCAATGTGTTGTGTTCTTCCATTATTTGAATGAAATAAAACTTGAAACGATTGCTCCTTAAATAGTGAAACCTGCATATAAAAATCACCTTTCAAAACATTACTAACAATAGCCATATATTGGCTCCTTGTCTGGATCCTAAGTAGCTAAAATTAATGGAGGGATGTTCCTGGAGCTGTTCCTCTGTAATGAATCCCTCTCATGATTATCACTATCATCAGGCTAAAAGAATTGTACTTCTAGCTGAGGGTCAGAGGAAAGGTTTTCTGCAGTTTTTGTTCACATGTAACAATTCACTGGTAATGTTTCTAGAAATACATATTCTTCTCAAGTGTAATAACCTTGGGAATAATAGCCACAGAACAAAATTCTGGGTTTGTAAAACATTTTGAGCTCTGTGGGGAACAACAGTTACATGGAAAGTACAAGATATTATTAGCAATGGATTCACAATTCATCCCAATTCCCTCTTAGAATCCTGTCCTCTACCCTGGAGGACAAAAGCGCCAACAAAGAGGCCCCAGCTGCTAGGTCTTGACTGGGGATGAAATCTCTTCTGGTTCCAAGGAGCATGGGGATTCTTTACTTGCCAGGATTCTTAGCTTTCAACAACGGAAATCGTCTCTGAAAATTTTAAGTAGAAAAGACATTTCGTAAAAGAAAATCAGGCAGCTCAGAGAGACTCTAGGAGGTCTAGAGAAATAGGTTTGAAAGTAGTGTTAGCAAGTAATCCCAGTGTAGGCAAAGAGAAATAAAAAGCAAGAACGTTAACAGTGATATTATTTTCCATACTGGTCTTGTATAATTTGTTGTGTGTTTGTTACTTAACTTGTACTCACTGGTTAAATATTAATCTTTAGATTTGGATGAATTTAAATATTGAAAATAGACTTATTTCTAAAAGTTATATCCACATAAAGTTTATAAGTTCTTCAATCTCATAAACAATTGGAGCTGTATGCCTTCAATCTTTGCACTCAGGAAGCAGAGACAAGTTGAGCCCTATGAGTTCAAGGCCAGGGCAGTCTACACAGCAAGTTGCAAGCCAGCCAAGGCTGTATAAGGAAACTGTTGGCAAAAAAAGAAAAAAAAGGTTAAATACTAATAGATTTAATCAGTTAAAGTGCTATTTATGTAACTTTTTATCAATTCAGTTATACACCAAATTCACCCCAGTGCAGCTTAATATGGTTTTGATTTCAGCTTACTCTATGTGATTACAGAGGGCTGAAGATTTCATCAATGTGACCTATAACACAAAATGTAGAATAAGAATGACATATTCAAAAATGTTTCTATAAGTATGTGTTGCATGACACTAAACCTGGGAAGATGCTAACACATATTTACTCACCAAAATAGGTAACCAGGGACAGACCAAAATAAAATATCAACGAAGTCCAACTTAGTGAAACAAAGAGTTTATTGGAGCTACTTGTGGGAGTATAAGGGAGAGGTTTATTACTTACAGAAGCAGAAATGACTCAGAGATATCTGTATCACTAAGCCACACTGAAGCATGGCTGGTGGTTCACAAAAGCTGGAAGGCCATACCTTACACAATTTGTAGGCAGTTCATCAGATGAGGAGCATCTTTTTCAGGCAACTCAGATGGTCTGAGCCTCATCCAGTAGTTCATACTACTTTTTTGAACTTGTATATGAACCATTGTATTCGGTGAGTTTCAAGGACTTCCTGAAGAGCCTAAGTTGTTACTGAGTTTTAAGGATATTACCTGAAGGATAGAATGTTTCACCTCCCTTTAGTTTCTAAAGTTTGGAACGTTCTGTGCCTTAATTAGCTTCCTTACAAGATAGGGTATTTTATATCAGAGGAAATTGGTACACAACATTTTCTTCCTAAAATTCACTTACAATAAAACAATAAGCAGACCTTTACTTGCAGGATTTGTTGAAAGTTTTATGGTAGAAAATGTAGTTAGTACAAATTATAGTTTTAGATTTTTACAAAAAATAATCTGTAATTGCAAATTGTCACTATCTATGAATGTATACACATAGTTTCTACTTTTCTATGAATTAATAAGAATGTTCTCTCACAGGGAGAACAGAATGAACTCGATAATTTTAGGAGATTGTGTGGTGATTATGTAAGCAGTCTCACACATGTTAAAGATGAAGATTTGATTCCACTCAGTAATCCTTTATTTACTTCTACTTCAATTGAAGTTCTGTTGGAATGAGTAGATTAAAGCTCTCTTGGGAAGTTGGGGGCCGAGGAACAGAATGTGTGAGGATTTGAGGGTTGGGAAAGAAAATCCATCACATTTGACTCATGGTTATAGTAAACTCAAATAGTATATAATTCCTGCAATGTTGCATCTGTTCTTAAAGGAGAATTGTTTAGCAAAGCACCAAATTCTGAAACATATGGATGGCTTAGAGAGTGAAGAAAGAGATAAGTTTCTTTAACATAAGAAAAGCAAGATGTCACAATTCAAAAATACATCCATGTAGCCTAGAAAAATTAGAAACCTATTTTGCAAACAAGAGATTTTTCCAATCAAAGAGCTATGCTGTAACAGAAAGAAACTTAGAATACTTCTAATTTTAGTAGCATGCAACAACAACAAGAAATATGTAGTCCCCATAATAATCAAGTCACTCTTATTTATTCATCCATTATTTTGTGGGGAACTGTGGGTGCTATGAAAGAAATCCACTGTGTATAAAATCTTATACCCTTGCATTTATTTGATCATATCTTCAGCATTTGCTAGATCTTGCAGTAGAGTGAAATGTGCTGCAGTCTAAGATATAATACCATACACTTTCTTGATGACCTTTCTATTTTATTAAACGCATCTAATTGTTGCACAACATATCATAAAATTGTTTAGAGCTAGATATCATGGCATAAGCCTATAATCAGAGATTTAGGCAGAAGGATCCTGAGTTTGAAGCCAGCCTGGGAACATAATGATACCCTCTTTCAATAAGCCAAAAGTTGGGAATGTAGGTTATTGGTAGAGTACATGACCAACATATTTGAAGAAACCTTGGTTTAAATCTCAAACATAACAACAAAACACTTAATAAAAAGTTGTTTTTAGTTTCATCAATGTTTTTCTCTTCAACTTATGTAATTATTGCTGTTTGTCCACACAATTCCACTAAAACAACTTTTGTCATGCCCGTCAACAGTCGAGAACTTCTCATAAATAAAAACTTCTTCTATAAAATCCAACAGTCTATGTAGCATGAATCTTAGATGATCTTATTAATAAAAACAAACCTGTTGGGGTCAACACTGGAAGATCAGAGAAGCAGAAAGAGCCACAGCTTCCTCACCTCACCAATTCCTCAGCTGATCCTGTTTCCTCAGACTGGAAGCCTCTGTGACCTCATCTAAATGCATCTCAGTTGAACTGTTGCTCAAAAGCCTAAAAGCTTAACAAGCTCTAGTTCCTTGTCCTCATGCCTTAAATACCTTTCTGCTTTCTGCCATCACTTCCTGGGATTAAAGGCTCTTGTTACCATGCCTAGCTGTTTCCAGTGTGGCTTTGAACTCACAGAGATCCAGACAGATCTCTGCCTCTGGAATGCTAGGATTAAAGGTGTGTGTGCCACTATTTTCTGGTCTCTATATCTAGAGGCTGTCTGTTCTTTGACCCCAGATAAGTTTATTTGGGTGCACAATATTTTGGGGAATACAATATCACCACAAGTCTATAACTTCTTAAGTTTTTTTTTTTTTTTTCACTTACATGGCCACTGGCACAATAGTGTCACATATGTCATGTAAGTAACCAATGACTTCCTGCTTGGAAATAAGGCCCATTATACAGATGAAACAGATACCTGATATTACTATGAAGGCCAAGAACCTATGGCTAAACATGTCATAGATAAGAACCTATTATTATTATTCTGCAAAGCAGACATAATGTTAAACAGATTTGTAGTGACTTATCATTATATGCATAGATTAGTGGACCTTCAAACCTTTATCAGAAAACCTTCTTTAATGCCATCGTTGGTGATTAACACAGAGACTTATAGCTGCATAACTGTAAAGGTGAAGAGAATAAGAGACTGTGGAATTCTCAGTTCTAAATGGGACATCTATAAAACTTCCCCTCTCTCAAAACTCAGAAGTCACCAAGGGAGAGGAAGCAGAAATACTGTGAAATCTGGAGACAAGATGACTGAAGTGTTTTCCAAACACAGAAGAGCAGTGGCACATATGAACCAACAACAGTTGTAACAATATTCACAAAACCCATACAAGCTCAAGCCAGGCAAAACCTTAGTGTAGTAGGAAGAGTAGAGTTCTTATTAATGAAACTCAAACCCGAGGCCAGTTATTGGGGTGAATGCTGGAAGACCAGAGAAGCAGAACAAGCCACAGCTATCTCACCTTGCTAGTTCCTCAGGTGATCCTGTTTTCTCAGGCTGGAAGCTTCTGAGTCCTCCTCCACATGAATCTCAGCTGAACTGTGTTGCTCCAAAGCCTGAATGCTTCTCCAGCCAAGATGCTTAACCAAATGCTAAACTAACTTAGTTCCTGGTCCTCACGCTTTATATTCCTTTCTCTTTCTGCCTCCACTCCCTGGGATTAAAGGCGGGGTTTCTGGGATTAAAGGCATGGGTCACCATGCTTAGCTGTTTCTA
This sequence comes from Onychomys torridus, assembly GCF_903995425.1. Taxonomy (NCBI): domain Eukaryota; kingdom Metazoa; phylum Chordata; class Mammalia; order Rodentia; family Cricetidae; genus Onychomys; species Onychomys torridus. The sequence continues at coordinate 35,807,186 of NC_050465.1, forward strand.
AAGTGGCCTTGAACACACAGATATCCACCTGGCTTTGGCTCTCAAGGGCTGGGATTAAAGGCATGTACCACCACTGCCCAACTTCTGCTATGGCTTTCTCTTCCCATTTTCTAGCCACCATTTTTGGCTTTGTTCTAGTGGCTGTCTGTTCTTTGATCCCAGATAAGATTATTTTGGGGAACACACAATATTTCAGGCAACACAATACCCACCACACCTTAGCAAGGGGAGGGGAGGTAGGCATGCAGTCCCACCCCTAGCTGTGCAATAAGTGTCAGCTGCTAGCAGCCGGGAGGAGATTGATTTCATTGGGGGTATGATCCCTGGAAGGTTGGCCACATTTCTGTGGATTTCAACAGACCCAAATATATATGGACAGAACAAATCAGACTTGAAAGACTTTAAAAAAAATAAGGGTACGAAGTTATGTGGGTAGGTAGAAGAGTGGATCTTGCAGGACTTAGGAGAGGTTGTTATGAATATAATCAAAATGTATTGTATGAAATTCTCAAAGAATTAACACAAAGTTTTTCCATTTACAATATTATTCTACCAATGAATTTTTATGCAGCCAGGGCTATATATTATATAAAATAGATACAGAAATCATATAATTACTGTTAATAAATTGTAAGGGATTTTATTATAAAAATAATATATATGTATATATAAAACTATGTATTAAAAATGAAGCCAAATATACAAATTAAAAAGATAAACTTATTGACTTTTACATTTAAAATTATAATTTCGTTGAAGAGTCAACACCAAAGGTCATAATGCATTTTCAATCGTTTTTGAGTTGATGGATATTTTGATTTAATATCATTAATACCAAGACTTTCACTTTGCATAACTGTATAGCATGAAATGATAAAAAAAAAAGTATGTCTTAGGCCATTTAAAAAATGATTAGGAACTAACCAAAAAGAAAAAAAAAAAAAGTTGTGCGGTGGTGGCACATGCCTTTAATCCCAGCACTTGGGAGGCAGAGGCAGGTGGATCTCTGTGAGTCTGAGGCCAGCCTGGTCTACAAAGTGAGTTCCAGGAAAGGCACAAAGCTACACAAAGAAACCCTGTCTCAGGAAAAAAACAAAACAAAGAAACAAAACAAAACAAAAAAAGATTAGAAACTGTGTCCTGTTTTCAAAGCTAAAATTCATTGAATTTTTTAAAAAATATCTAAGTCAATACCTCAAATACCAGTGCTTTGAAACCTACAATTCTAAAATAAAAGAGTACAAAGACATACTAGTTTATATTTTTAAAATTGACTATAGCAGAAAAACATCTGAGCAGAGGTGTTTAGGCAGCAGTTGTTGGTGTTGGGTAGCATGACAGGAGTGTACTGCGAAAATGGACTTCCTGTATGATCAGTCAAGGTGACAGTAATGTTTCATGATGCCATACTTATAGATGCTTCAGAAACCCTTTTGGATTTATTGTTGTGCAGCATTACTCTAACTAGTCAAAGATGTGTTATATTTGTTTATGCTGCATTTGTTTCACAATGTAAAGATGTGTTGCATTTGTTTTACCTTGCCTGCCTAAGGCACCTGATTGTTCTAATAAAAAGCTGAATGGCCAATAGCTAGGCAGTAGAGGGATAGGTGGGGCTGGAGGGCAGAGAGAGTCAGGAGGAGGAGGAAGCTAGGCTCGAGAAAGGTAACGGAGGGAATGAAGGGGAAAGAGAGGGAAATGCTGGGGCCAGGCAGGCAGGCAACTGTCAGCCAGCCAGACATGCAGTAGGACATACAGAACGAAAGAAAGGTAAAAAGCCCCAGGCGAAACTTAGATAAAGAGAATCAGGTTAAATTAAGTTATAAGAGCTAGTGGGACAAGTATAAGATAAGGCCAAGCATTCATAACTAATAAGCCTCTCTGTCATGACTTGGGAGATGGTTGGTGACCTAAAAGATAACCTGTTTCAATTTATCTTGCCTTAATGTTTGACTAGGAATTAATTTTTGGCTGTCATATGTTCAGAAATGTCTCTTCCAACCCTACTTTCTCTTGTGCCACCTGATTTGAGGTTGTGACCTACAGTTTGAGAAGTCTGGCAATAAAAAAACGCCAAGTCCTTATCTTACTTAACAACAGTACAATGGAAAGTTGGTTTCTATGAAACTCTCTTTCATCCTTGTTCCACCGCTAATCTCTTTCATTCTACTCAGCAGAATCTACTGGCTGCTTACTTTACTGTTCCCACAGGAGGCAGGGTTTGGACAGTTCTCCTCCATTTCACCAATCCCTGGATGCTCCCACATAGTCAGATGGCTTTTAAGCCATCTGCTGGCACATTATTTTCAACTCACAATCTCCAAATCTCTCCTACGTTTCAGAGTTTTAGATGCATTTTCTTTATTTTACATTCTTGAGTGTTTTACGGTCCCATTTCTAAATCATAAAATAATCAACATTTCAAAAGTTGCCCTCAACCTTCTCATTTACTAACGGACCTATATGCTTTCTTCTTCAGTCCCAAAATCTCCATTCTTTTTCACTTTCACTTTCATCTGTTATACACTTGAAACATGTCTGTTGACTCTACATCACAAATACCTTCAGAATATGACCTCTTAACCACCTCCACTGCTGCAGCCTTCTGTAACTTGAACTGTTGCTGGACATTAGAATACATCTCCTTTTAATTCTCCTGTCAACATTACCCACAGTGTATTATTTACCATACGCTCATCAGAGCTATCATTTTCAACTATAGAAATGGGATAATGAGACTGTTCGACATCAGTCTTTATTTTTACTCAGAGTAGAAGACTACACCCATGGTGAAACTCTCTGGAGGAACTTCTAAAATTCACTCCAATTGGGATCACATCCTAAGAGGTATTAATCTAACAAGCCTTGTAACGAATTTTGTCATTGACTTTAAAATTTTGTCGTGCTGTGTCCTGAAGATGGATGGACTAGTTAGTGGTGGAGTATGCACAGGGCCCTGAGTTAATTACTAACAAGAAAACAAAATCAGAAAGGAAGGATGAAGGAAAGAAGAAGGAAGGCAGACTAGATGACTCTAAATGGCTGACTAGACTTAAGACATCTTTGTCTCATTTTTTGTTCTTTTTTTTGAACTGATTTTTCACTTTTTCTCTTAGCTTGTACAGCTTCAGTCCCATTTGGCATCTTTGATATTTGTAAAATACATCAAGCATCTGTCTGCCTCAAAGTCTTCTCATCTGCTAAGGTTTCCCCTATGGCCTTATCATGTTCTGACATGGTATGTATCTGGGTTATTTAATTGTCACAATTAAATAGAGTATAAACTCCAGGGGGTTTGGGGGAAAACCACTGCCATGTTCCTTACCTCTAGGTTACTTTCTTATCCATAAGAGGCTCTAAGTGAATAACTGTTGAAAACAAAGTCTAGGTCAATATATTTAGCTTAATCCAAATATATGAAAAATTCAACTTTTTGAAAGATGGGCTTAGGGAAGTGAATAAGCCAAGAGAAATGCTGTGGTTTTGATGTACTCATTTGGGTCACCAGTTGAACAGACATGGACATTTTCATTAAGATCAAAATAAGCTGGGTGGTGATGGCGCATGCCTTTAATCCCAGCACTCAGGAGGCAGAGGCAGGCAGATCTCTGTGAGTTCTAGGCCAGTCTGGGCTACAGAGTGAGATCCAGGACACGTGCAAAGCTACACAGAGAAACCCTGTCTTAAAAAAAAAAAAAAAAAGGATGAAAATAGGGCTCTGTGGTTCCCATCATATCAAGGGAGGAAAATGCTACTTTCAAGAAGGCATATGTAGAAGATATAACAGCATTCATGCGAAGTGAAAGGTGGTGGGACAATGAAGGGAGCCAAGGATCCACTCAAGGGTACAACCAAATCCCATTGAAAGAGAACAGCTCTCACCACGGTCTGGATGACTTTCTTTTGCTCTTTTTTCACCATCCACTTCTTGGTGATCCTTAGGCCAGATGCTTCAAAGCGCCTGTGCCTGTTCTGCTCCTCGCTGTTCTCTAGGTGCACCATTGGCTCACTGTCTGCTCCTCGCTGTTCTCTAGGTGTACCATTGGCTCACTGTCTGCTCCTCGCTGTTCTCTAGGTGCACCATTGGCTCACTGTTCTGCTCCTCGCTGTTCTCTAGGTGTACCATTGGCTCACTGTTCTGCTCCTCGCTGTTCTCTAGGTGTACCATTGGCTCACTGTTCTGCTCCTCGCTGTTCTCTAGGTGCACCATTGGCTCACTGTTCTGCTCCTCACTGTTCTCTAGGTGCACTATTGGCTCACTGTTCTGCTCCTCACTGTTCTCTAGGTGTACCATTGGCTCACTGTTCTGCTCCTCGCTGTTCTCTAGGTGTACCATTGGCTCACTGTTCTGCTCCTCGCTGTTCTCTAGGTGCACCATTGGCTCACTGTTCTGCTCCTCACTGTTCTCTAGGTGCACCATTGGCTCACTGTTCTGCTCCTCACTGTTCTCTAGGTGTACCATTGGCTCACTGTCTGCTCCTCACTGTTCTCTAGGTGTACCATTGCCTCACTGTTCTGCTCCTCACTGTTTTCTAGGTGCACCATTGGCTCACTGTTCTGCTCCTCACTGTTCTCTAGGTGCACCATTGGCTCACTGTTCTGCTCCTCGCTGTTCTCTAGGTGTACCATTGGCTCACTGTTCTGCTCCTCGCTGTTCTCTAGGTGCACCATTGGCTCACTGTTCTGCTCCTCACTGTTCTCTAGGTGCACCATTGGCTCACTGTTCTGCTCCTCACTGTTCTCTAGGTGTACCATTGGCTCACTGTTCTGCTCCTCACTGTTCTCTAGGTGTACCATTGGCTCACTGTTCTGCTCCTCACTGTTCTCTAGGTGCACCATTGGCTCACTGTTCTGCTCCTCACTGTTCTCTAGGTGCACCATTGGCTCACTGTTCTGCTCCTCACTGTTTCTCTAGGTGTACCAACTTGCCTCAACTGTTCTGCTCCTCGCTGTTCTCTGGTGTACATTGGCTCACTGTTCTGCTCCTCACTGGTTTTCTAGGTGTACCATTGGCTCACTGTAAAGTGCTCCTTACTGTTTCTCTAGCGTGTACCATTGGCTCACTGTTCTGCTCCTCACTGTTTTCTAGGTATACCATTGGCTCACTGTAGTGTTCCTCACTGTTCTCTAGGTGTACCATTGCCTCACTGTTCTGCTCCTCGCTGTTCTCTAGGTGTACCATTGGCTCACTGTTCTGCTCCTCGCTGTTCTCAGGTGTTACCATTGGCCTCACTGTTCTGCTCCTCGCTGTTCTCTATGGTGTACCATTGGCTCACTGTTCTGCTCCTCGCTGTTCTCTAGGTGCACCATTGGCTCACTGTTCCTGCTCCTCGCTGTTCTCTAGGTGTACCATTGGCTCACTGTTCTGCTCCTCGCTGTTCTCTAGGTGTACCATTGGCTCACTGTTCTGCTCCTCGCTGTTCTCTAGGTGTACCATTGGCTCACTGTTCTGCTCCTCACTGTTCTCTAGGTGTACCATTGGCTCACTGTTCTGCTCCTCGCTGTTCTCTAGGTGTACCATTGGCTCACTGTTCTGCTCCTCACTGTTCTCTAGGTGTACCATTGGCTCACTGTTCTGCTCCTCACTGTTCTCTAGGTGTACCATTGGCTCACTGCAGTGTTCTTCACTGTTCTCTAGGTGTACCATTGGCTCAGTGTTCTGCTCCTCGCTGTTTTCTAGGTGCACTATTGGCTCACTGTCTGCTCCTCGCTGTTCTCTAGGTGTACCATTGGCTCACTGTAGTGCTCCTCTCTGTTCTCTAGGTGTACCATTGGCTCACTGTAGTTACAAAAAGCTCAAGTAGTTGCCTCTACATCTCCATAACAATAAAGGGCCAATAAGTCATCTGCTTCTTATTAAGCTGGTGACGTTTGGGATCACATCTTATGAATTTAGCCTGGCTTTAAGTCCTTGTGAGGTAATAATAGCACTCTGTATTCAAGATGGAGTTGAGCTGATAGGCAGCTACAGGGACTTCGCAGCCCCCAGCAGCAAGGAAATGTGGACTGGAAGGTGCTTAGACTGTAATTAGAACAAGGCATCTGTCTCCCAGCTCCTACCAAACAGCTACTATCAATGTGATCCCTCACTTTGAGCAGGGAAGTGCTCACCCATAGCTCTGCTGGATGTTTTCCCAGCCAGTAGCAGACTGAGTACTGGTGGAGAACACTGTGACTCTGAAAAGAGGGAAGAAAGTATCACTGCTCAGGAAATATATCAGTTTTTAAAAAATGTCCGTTTGGGCTTGGGTTGAGGTACTGTTACTTCCTGTCAATTGCTTATTTTCAGAACAATCTGGAGGCAAACTATTATTAAAAGGATAGCTTACTCTGGAGTCCTTGCATGCTGATTATCTGGAAGTTTTTCTTTTAATTTCTTGCCCCATATGTTTACTTTCCCTTAGGGCATTTTGCTCAGCTTGATCATCGGGGGAAAATAAAAACAGATTTAGTGCAATCCTATCAAATTACCATTTTCTACCAGTTCTGACTTGCACATCATTTTTCAATATATGATCTATAGTTTGTTTCTCTAAGAATCTTCCTTATAAAAAACTCTTTAATTCTGTACATTGAATAGTACTGCACATTGTGCTTCCTGCAGAAAAGTTGACAGTGCAGACTGAGTTCTAAAGGCTTGTAGCTTTCTTACAGTAACTAAACTGGTTTAAATTCTTGAATCTAATATTTCACAAACTTAGCTCTATAGAGAGTTTTCCCTTTCCTTAGTCTCTAAGACATAAAACAGAATTAATGTTCCAAAGAAAAGAATTTAGTTGAAGCTAGATTAAATATTTCTTATCATTGGCATTTAAATAATGCCTAGAATGAAGTCCAGAGATTTCCTGAGGATTTCCTAATCTGTATGCTCTATTACCACAGATAACTACATGTTATGCAATCATTTGGGATAAGTTGGCTAGGATTCCAGCTCATTCTTCTTCTCAAAAGAATAAAAATAAAAGTCAATCCTTTTATCATAATGATCAGTCAATTTAAAAGTTGACTCTGTTCTCATCCAATTTAGCTCCAGTAGACAGAGACCTAGGGCACAGTCGATGTCCTGTATAGACTTTGATGCCCCATGTCTCTGAATACTTCACAGGTGGGGATAAGTTGGCAATCTACTTTCTCTCCTTACAGAGGAGGATGTTCAGAGATTGATGACATTTAGGATGGCTTCCCAAGATTCTGAAAAAGAAATCTGTGCTCACAGGTACTTTAGGTAACAAACTTGTGTAGAATTTTTAAAGTAACTATAATGAGTGATTTTATGTATTATATTTCTTTGTAAAGAATAAGTGTATGGATAACTGTGATATATAAATAAAGATGACTAATAGGTCTGTGCTGGGGATGTCTTTCTGTATGCTGTGAATGTGTTGCTCTGATTGACTGATAAAGGAAATACTGATTGGCCAGTAGCCAGGCAGGAAGTATAGGTGCGACAAAGAGAGAGAAGAATTCTAGGAATTGGAAGGCTGAGTCAGAGGATGTTGCCAGCTGCTGCCATGAGAAGCAAGATGTAAATACCAGTAAGCCACAAGCCACATGGTAATTTATAGATTAATAGAAATGGGTTAATTTAAGACATAAGAATTAGACAGCAAGAAGCCTGCCATGGCCATATATTTTGTAAGTAATATAAGTCTCTGTGTGTTTACTTGGATCTAAGTGGCAGCAGGCCTGAGCAGGACTGGAGAAAATTCAAACTACAGGTCTGAAAGTCAAATCATGAAAATTATGAACAATTTTTACTGTGGTGGATTGAATGTGAATGGTCTCCATAGGCTCACATATTGAATACTAGTTTCCCATTTGTTGGAACTGTTTGGTATGGAACTGATGGTGTGGCCTTATTGGAGGTGGTATGTAAAGGGGGTGAGCTTTTAGCCAGTCTCAGTTAGTATTCACTCTCTGCCTCCTATTTGCTGATAAAGGTCTAAGCTCTCAGCTATTGCTCCAGCTCCATGCCTGCCTGCCTGCTGCTATTATCCCCAGCACAATGGTCATGGACTCACCCTTGGAAACTGTAAGTCTCCCTAAAAACTATTTCTTCCCTAAGTTACCATGGTCATGATGTCTTACCACAGCCATTGAAAAATAACTAAGAAAATGACTGTGTTATTTAAGTGTTTTCTAAAGTACAAAAATCACATGGCTTAAAGAAGCAAAAGATTCTATGAGAGGTAAGAAAACATGGCAAGAATAAATATATGGACAATGTATTGAGAAGGACAGAGAGATTTAAAAAAGTAAAAAAGTGATTAGAAAATTTTATAAGTAATGAAGTTTATTTACAGAGATTCATATTTTTAAATCTTTTTTCACTAGACAGACTATATCCTATAAAGCATCCTTAAAAAGAAAAGAAGAAAACAGGAGAGGAGGCAGATGACCTGAGAAAGGATGGCTGATATTTGTTACTCATCTTTATATGGTTTGGAGGAATAAAATGTTCTAGAGTCAGAGTGATATGCACATACAGTCTGGGGTGGGTCAAAATAAGGTAAAGAAAAATGAGAGTGAAATTGAGAAGTTTATATGTGACTAGAGGACTAAGATATGCTTCTAGGTATGGACAGGAAGTATTTTTATGTAATTTATCTCTTGTCAAAGTCTTCAAAGATGTTTCAGAAAACAGAAAATGCTTATATTCTAAAGTCTGATGAGTGTTTCTTAGCAATGGATGGTAGATAATGGGAGACAGAAGGTTCAGAGATCTCTGATTTCCAGAGAAGTATGAAGGAAGAATAATAGAATTGAAGAAGCTTTATATTTACCGGACTGAAGGAACAGTGGGAAGGCTTGATGCTTTTATGAATGAGGTAAGGTAATCTGGATTTCACCTCTGAAAATGAAGATAAAAACACCCCACATTATGTGCTTTAATCCATCTTAACACATGCTTATTGAAGGAAGGTTTTATTTTTAATTATTTATTTTATTTTTGAGTTTCTAATATATTTGTATTATTACCTCCATTCTCTTTCCTCCCTTCATACCATCTAGGAATATCCTTGCTTTCAAATTCATGACCCCTATTTTTCATTAATTGTTGAACATTTATATAAATGTGTCCTTTTTTCTTTCTTTCATTCCTTATTCCTTTTTTTTTTTTTTGTGATACTGATAGATGCTTGGAGGTGAAAGCTTTAGGCAATTGTTCATGCTATCCAGGTTTGAAAACATCAACCAGGTTTGAAGATATTCTTGACTTGCATGGCTATCCTTTGTTGGCCTTTATTCATATTTACAGTCAATTTGTTATGCTGATAATGGAAATTATGTTTGGATTTTCCAGAAAAATAAAACCAATACACTACATACCTATGTATAAAAAATATTTACCTTAAGGAATAGACTCAAACATTTATATGAAACATCAAGCCCTAAATACATAGGACAGGTTTGAAGGCTGGGAATCTAAAGAGAAGACCCAATATTACAGTATAATCCTGAAGGATACATGCTTTGAAAAAGAGAGAGTCAAATGTGGGTCTGAGATGATAGTTCATTTGCTAAGTATGTTCCTTGGAAACACAGGGACCTGGATTTGATCTCCATACCCTACATTTAAAAATCTGGACATGGTGGTATGCTTACCTATTATTCTAGAACTGATGATACAATGCCAAGAGGTGCCCTATAAATTATTGGCTACCTGGCCTGGCCTATTTGGCAAATGAGAGACTCTGGGTCAAAAAATATAAAGTGCATGTTACCCAAAGAATGTCACCCAATGGTGTTCTCTGGTCTGCCCTCCATCCCCACCCCCCAAATATGCACACACACACACACATACATATATATAGAGAGATAAATCTTGAAGAGAAGAAAGGAAAGATAATGGAGATGCAATCCAGAGGAATGACCATAACAAGTAAAACATACATGACTTAGGAATATAAAGTAATAAATTCAAGCCAGTAATGGAAATTATAGAGCATGTTACTGTTTGCACTATATTTGATATTACACATACAAAAACTGGCAATGAAGTTGTTAAACATATATACAGACATGTATAAGCAAACATTGCCATTTTTAAAACAATGGTGTAGAACAAAGTGTAGAACATGGCTATCCACAGGCAAGAAGCATCCATCGGCATTGGGAGGCTGCTGCAATTGCTTGTTTTGCTTGAGAAACACATCACACATTTATTTTCTAAACAACCACTTAGAAGGAAAAATTTTACCATCTTACTTCTGGCTAATAAAAACCCAAGATGAATTCTAGATCTTACTAAATATGATTTAAGTGTCACCTTGCCAGGAGAAAGTGAGATTGTGTGAATTTTCCCACTATTTCAATAAGCACTGTCAAAAACATTCTCTTTTGATATTCCCCAACCTCAAAGATTTAAATTCATTTAGTTCTTTTGAAGAGACAGTGTCTGTTGCCTCTAGGGAACATTCTCTGTTCTCTCCTCATCACAATCCTCGGCTCTGTAGGATGTCTATATTAGTCTCCAATTGCAATAGCTTTATTCCATTTTCTTTAAACTTTCCAATAGCCAAGGTGTCCACAGTAGGACCCAATAGGTGCTTCTTCTGAATCTGTTCAAACTGCTTTTGTCATAACTGCTGGCACAGTTGGATCTGGTGCCTATCAGACACTCCATTGTTCCTGGCACATCCTACAGCTGCTCATCCAAAGTACAGCTGTTGCATTAACCTTTAATGATAGTCAGAGATTCGGCTATATTTTATGAAACAGGCATGCCATCATTCAAAATTACCAATACTTTCTATCGGCTTTGGAACTGAACCAATATTTATTAAACTGTTAATAAAAAAATTAATCAGCAATCATGTAGTGTATTAGCAAAATTTTCTCAGGATCTTTTGCAATGGCAGCTAATCTACTGAAGGTGCCAGTGAATTCTCAACAGTATAAGACTCAAGAAAAGTAACACAGAAAGGCATAAGTGATTGGAGAAGTTCAAACTTCACCATGTCAGAATTCCCCAGGAAATGAACAATTCTTATTGGGGATTCTAACAGTAATATCCTGTGTTGGACCATAGAGACAGCTCATTAGTTAAGAGTGAGGATTGCTCTTACAGAGGACCTGTAGTTGGCCTTTTCTTTGGGCAGCCAACCAGCTCCCAAATAAAGACACAGAGACTTGTTATTAGTTATGAATGCTCAGCCTTAGCTTAAGCTTGTCCCACTAGCTCTTTTAACTTAATCTAACCTGTTTCTATTCATCTACATTTTGCCTCAGGGTTTTTATCTTTCTTTCATTCTGTATGTACTACTTTCTTGCTTCTTCTGTGTCTGGGTGGCTGGCTCCTGGTGTCTCCCTGAAGTCTCCTTTTCTTTCTCTAGCCCAAATTCCTCCTCCTAGTTATTCTCTTTGTCCTCAGGTTCCACCTATACATCCTCCCTGGCTTTTATTAGACCAATCAGGTGCCTGAGGCAGGCAAGGTAAAACAGCAACACATTTTTTACATTATTAAATAAATGTAACACATCTTTACCTAGTTAAACACATATGCCACAACATAAACAAATGTAACACATTTTTACATAGTTAAAAAAATGCAACACACCTTTGAATAGTTAAACAAATATTCTGCAACAAATACCCATATCAAACAACCCACAATTGCCAGCTCCAGCGGGTCCAATGCTTTTGACTTACATGAGCACTGGCACTGATATAAACAGACCATAACACACACACACACACACACACACATACACACACACACACACACACACACACACACACACACAAATTTAAAATGAATTCTTTAAAACAAAACAAAAAATATTTTTGAGACAAAAGATTACTACTATTTATTTATTTTATTTTTATTAGTTCTTTGAGAGTTTTACACACAGTTTAGTCATTCATTTTCCAATTCCTCTCCAATTTAACACCCTCTATATTCATCCAAGTTGGTGTCTTTTGAAAAAAGTCTTTCAAGACAATCTCTGCTGCCTAAATTTTCTTATATTCTTCCACTGAAGAGTGGTCAACTTATGAGGAGATCCACTATAGAGAAAATTAGCTCTCTCTTTCCTAGCAGCTCTATGGTATGGGGTAGGATTGTATGTCATTATTTAGATTATACTAAGATATTTAAAAGTCAAAGTTATAATTTTACAGGAATCCTTTTTAACTAATTCAAGGCTTTATTTTTTAATTTAAATATTACATAATTTCCCCTTTCTTTCCTCCTTCTGACATCTCCTATGTCCCCTCATTCTTCTCAATTGCCTTTTCTCTTTTGCTTTAATTATTACACTTTTATAAAATAATAAATATTTAGATACAACCTACTGAGTCTATTTAGTTTTGCTTTTATGTATGTTTATGTGGAATGGACACTCAGTATTAGATAAACAATTAGTGAGACATCTCTGGGGAAGACTAATTCTCCTCTCAGCAGTCTTTAACTTCCTGTAGCTCTTCATGTGGGGCTGTGGCCTTGTGAAGTTTTCATTCATTCACAGTGTGAGAACAACATGTGTTAGAGTTGTTCAGGTTGTTTGGGCAGCCATGTAGGTAAATCTAATTGAAACCTTCCTCCCCAGTGTCTTGCTTTTGTGGTACTAGAAGGTGCTATGCAATCTGTCAAGGGCAGAGAGCAGTCAATAGTCCTACCCAGCTGTGACAACTATAAGACTACTACCAACATTACTAGATACCTACCCACGGGTGTAATGAAAGAACTTAAATCTTTACCATAAACAACAGCTGTCTGATAGGATTTAATGCTGGATATACTGGAAGGAAATCCTGCCTGGTTCTGCAACCCTAGTCAACTACCTGTGGCTAGTGAGCTCATGGATCATAGAGGAGAACCTGCTACTGCCACTTCCATAAACGAGTATAATTCCTAACCTATCCTTTTAACTACAGATAGTGCTGCTTTCACCTCTCATCCAAGAAGCCTGACTTTTCCCACTAACTGAAACCACTGAAGAACGCCACAACTGGGTGCAAAGAAGAAGATATCTGACGGTGGACTGCCAGGCTCCATGATATAGCTACATCACAACTCCTACACCTACAACTCAGAGATCCCTGGGGAAGAGTCAGCGAAAGATTGTGAGAACCAGAGGACCAGAAAGGCTGCTGCAAAATTGTGTCTTCTGAATATGGCAGAGAAATGCTCCCCATGAAATGTCAACAATAGAGCTATTTAACCAATACCTGAACAATGTTGACAGCAGTTGATATCTCACAGACCCTGTTGTGGTTTGAATAAAAATTGCCAATATAGGCTTAGGTATTTTTTATTTTATATTTTCCCTTTTATTAAATATATATTCTTTTCTCAAATGAGATAATTTGAATTTCTCCTCTTTCTACCTCTCCCACTTTTCCCCATCTCCTCTCCCATCAAGGTCCACTCCCATCCAGTCTCTCACTTGAAAAGAAATGGCAAGAACAGGTGAGTAACCTGACTGCCAGCTGAGCAGTATCACTCCCAGGATTCTGTTCCCAAAGACCCTTCCCACAGCTCATGCCATTCCATCTCATTGCTCTCTCCGTTGCCAGGCCCTGCTACCAACTCCAGTGAACTTCCACCACTCAAGCAACAGGCCATGCCAGCCTGTCAGAAAAGACTTCAGCTGCTCAGATACAGGCCACACCAGTCAGAACAGGTGCAGGCCACACCAATCAGAAGAACAGAGACCCCATGCTGCAGAAAAGGCTAATCTAACCACTGGAAAGCCAGATTCCAACCTTTACAGAGACTCCATACTAGATCAAAGGTCATGCCAGCTGCCAGAAATCCAGGCCACCAAGACTAGAAAACCAAAGAAGAAACAGAAACCAAGGAACAAAGCACCCATCCAACAAAGACAAACTCAGAAATTAGGGTCTAGACCTAATCATCCCAAGCCCAGATGCCAAAATGCCAGTGTAAAAATAAAATCAACAACAGCCTGGGTAATATGGCAACACTAGACCCCAACTATCCAATAGGAAGACCTGAATAGTCCAACACAGTCAAAGCACAAGAAAACAATATTAAAAACAACTTTGTGAAGATGGTAGAGGTCCCTAAAGAGAAAATGAAAAACTCCCTTACAGAATTTGAGGAAAAGACAATCAAGAAAATTGGAAGAAATCAACAAATACCTTAAAGAATGCCAAGAAGGCAAAAAATAACAAACAAAACCAAAGAAGAGGAAACTATTCAAGACATGAAAGTCAAAATAGAACAATGAGGATAACACAAACATGGGGAATTCATGATGGAAATTCTGAGTGGGTAAACAGAAACTGCAGACTTGAGCATCACCAGCAGAATACAAGAGATGGGAAACAGAATCTCAGGCTTTGAAGACACAATAGAGGAAATAGATTCATTGGTCAAAGAAATTGTTAAATCAAATCACTCCTGTAGCTGGGTCCTGTGCTGTTGTTCTGTTTGAGGGAGGGGGCCAAGTAGGTGCAGAGTCAATGACACAGACTCTGGGAGAATGTGGAAACAACAAGCTCAGTTTATTCAGGAAGAGGCAAGCCTTATAAACCCTCCACCCCACCCTGGGGGGAGGTCTGATGAAGATGCATCTGCTGGTGTGACATGGCTGCCTCTCATTGGCCCAGGTCATCTCCAGATCATGTCTCAGCTGCTGTTGCTAAGACCATCAGGCAGACCCAGGCTGGCTCTCAGAAAGTATCTTTTTTACTTGTTTGGGCTGGCTGGTCCTCAAGTCTGTTAGGGATGAGTCATCTCACACAATCCTAACACAAAACATCTAGGGAATGTGGAACACCACGAGAAAACCAAATGTAAGAATAATAGGAATAGTGGATGGGGGGCAGGGTATAACAGGTGGGGGAGGAGGTAGGAGGAGTGGAGGGAGGGGTAACTGTGGTTAGTATGTAAAGTAAAATAAAGAGAAAAAACAAAAAAAGAGGGGGGAAGAATAATAGGAATCGAACAAGGAAAAGAATCCCAGAACAAAAACTCAGAAAATGTATTTAACAAAATCAGAGAAAAAAAATCCTAACCTAAAGAAGAAAATGCCTATAAAGGTACAAGAAGCTTACAGAACACCAAATAGATTGGATCAGAAAATAAATTCTCTGAGTCACATAAAATAATCAAACACTAAACATATAGAACAAAGAAAGAATATTAAAAGCTACAAGGGGAAAAGGCTAAGTAACATATAAAGGCAGACCTATTAGATTTATACCTAGCTTCTTGAGGGAGACACTAAAAGACAGAAGGTCATAGACAGATGTCTTGCAGACCCTAAGAGACCATGGATGCCAGCCTAGATGACTATACCCAGCAAATATTTCAATCACCATAGATGGAGAAAATAAAATATTTCATGTCAAAGTCAAATTTAAACTATATATATATATATATATATATATACACAAATCCAGCCCTACAGAAGGCACTAGAAGGAAAACTCCAACCCAGGGAAGTTAACTTCATTTACAAAAACACAGGCAATAGATATTTGTTGCTCAAATAGTAGATGGTCTTTTAATAAAAAGTTCAGAGCCAGATATTGGGGTAAATGCTGAACAATCAGGGAGAGAAAAAGAAAAGCTAGCTACTTCTCACCTGGCCATCTTCATGAATCCTCTGACTGAATGTCTCAGACTCCTCAGGCGAAGCCTCCCCACCTGAAAAGCTTCAGCCCCAAAGGCTCTAGTTCTTATATCCTCATGCCTTATATACCTTTCTCTGCCTAGCTATATCACTTCCTTTCTAGTGCTCTGATTAAAGGCATATGTGCTTCCCAAATATTGGTAGCAAAAGCATGAGATCTCAAGTGCTGGGATTAAAGGCATGTGACTCCCAAGTACTAGGATTAAAGGTGTGCGGCCACCACTGCCTGGCTCTGTTTCTCTCCTAGAAAGAATCAATCTCACATAGTTTAGGGTGGCTTTGAACTCACAGAGATCCAGATGGATCTCTGCCTCCCGAGTGCTAGAATTAAAGGTGTGTGCCACCACTGCCTGGCATCTATGTTTAATCTAGTGGCTTGTTCTATTCTCTGATCTTCAGGCAAATTTTATTAGGGTATACAATATATCTCCACAGATAGTCTCATACCAGGAAAATCCAAAGAAGTGAAACACATATGCACACACACACACAACCACAAATACCACCACCAACAACACAAAGAAACCCCAGGAATTAACAATCAGTGGTCATTAATATCTCAATATCAATGGACTCAATTCACCAATAAAATGTCACAGGTTGGGGATTTAGCTCAGTGGTAGAGCACTTGCCTAGCAAGCATAAGGCCCTGGGTTCGATCCTCAGCTCAAAAATAAAATAAAATAAAATGTCACAGTGTAACAAAATGGATAAAAAAAACCCAGAAGCTATCATTCTGCCACATACAAGAAACACATCTCAACATCAAAGATAGTCATTACCTCAGAGTATAGGTGTGGAAAAAGATTTTCTAATCAAATGGAGCTAAGAAGTAAATTTATGTAGCTCCTCTAATATCCAACAAAATAAACTTCAAACCAACATTAGTCAAAGAGATTGAGAAGGACATTTCATACTCATTAAAGGAAAGATCCACCAGAATAACATCTCAATTCTGAACATTTATGCTACAAATGCAAGGGCACCCACATTTGTAAAAGAAACATTACTTAGTCTTGAATCACATATCAAAGCCCATAGATTGATAGTGGGAGACTTCAACACTCCACTCTCACCAAATTACAGACAGAAATTAAACAGAGTAATAGTGGCACTAACAGACATTATGACTCATATGGCCCAAACATTTATCTACAGAATATTTCACCCAAACACAAAAGAATACAATTTCTTCTTAGCACATTATGGAACAGTCTTCAAAGTTGACCATGTACTCAGTCAGAAAGCAAGTCTTAACAGATACAAGAAAATTCAAATAATGCCCTGTATCCTATTAGACAACCATGGATTAAAGCTGGATTTCAACAACAAAAGAAAGAACACAAAGCCTACAAACTCATGGAAACTGAACAATTCTATGGAATGACTGCTGGGTCAAGGAAGAAATATAGAAATTAAAGACTTTCTAGAATTCAATGAAAATGAATGCACAACATACCCAAACTTAAAGGACACAATGGGAGCAGTGTTAAGAGGAAAGTTCACAGCACTAAGTGCCTTCATAAAGAAATTAGAGAGATCTCATACCAGCGACATAACAGCACACCCGAAAGCTCTGGATCAAAAATAGCAAACACAGGCAAGAAAAGTAGACGGCAGGAAAAAATCAAATTCACTGAAAGGAATGTTAACCATCCTTAGCCAACCAGGAAATGCAAATCAAAATGACTCTGACATTGTATTTTTATACCTGTCAGAATGGCTAAGATAAAAAACACAAGAGACAGCTTGTGCTGGAGATGATGTGGGGCAAGGGGAACACTCCTCCACTGCTGGTAGGAGCATAAACTTGTACAACCACTTTGGAAATCAATACGGAAATTTCTCAGAAAATGGGAAAATGATCTACCCAAGAACCAGCAATACCACTCCTGAGCATATAGCCAAAGTAATTTCTACCATACCATGAGGATATTTGCTCAAATATGTACATAGCAGCTTTATTTATAATAGCCAGAACTTGGAAACAACCTAGATGTCCCTCAACTGAAGAATGGATGAAGAAAACATGGTACAGTTACACAATGGAGTATTACTTAGCTGTTAAAACAATGACATCAGGAAATTTTCAGGCAAATGGATGGAACTAGAAAAGATCATTCTGAGTAAGATAACCCAGACCAGAAAGACAAATGTGCTATGTACTCACTTACAAGCAGATATTAGCCTTAAAGGATAACCATGCTACAATCACAGACCCAGAGAAGCTAAGTAACAAGGAGGGCTCAAGGGGGTGGTGCATGAATCTCACTGTGAAGAGGAATAGACTAGACATCACTGGTGGATGAGGGTGGGAATGGGAGCAGGAGGTATCAGGTGGAGGATTGTGGATGGAGAGAGTGCTGAGAGAGACTACTGGAATCTGGGGGCATTTCTGGGATGAACTAGAAACCTAGTACAATGGAAACTCCCAGGAATCTATGCGGGGGACCCTATCTAAGACACTTAGCAATGGAGACTATGGACCTTGAACTGACAATCTCCAGTAACCAGGCAAGACTTCCACTGGAGGAATTGGGACACCAACCTAGCCACAAACTCTTCAACCTACAATTTGTCCTGCTTACAAGATGCGCTGAAGAAAGATGATGCTGAAATTGTGGGCGTGACCAACAAATAACAGGCCCAGCTTGAGTCCCATACCATAAGAGGGAGCTCCTCCCTGAGGGCCAGGACACAGAAACAGAATACTCCAGAGATCTAGGATAGAAACAAACATGACTGGCAAAAAGAAAAAAGTCAATAAAGTGATACCGAATTATATTGTGCTATACTCATAAATCGGTGCCTAGCCCAACAGTCATCAGAGAGCCTTTAACCAGGAACTGATGGAAACAGATGCAGAGACTCTCAGCTAAACATTAGGCAGAGCTTAGGGAATCTGGAGGAAGAGAGGGATGAATTGTAGCAATAATTTGAGTCAAGAAAACCCACATAACCAACTAACCTGGGCTCATAGAGGCTCAGAGATTTAACCAACAACCAGGGAGCCTGCATGGGACTGACCTAAGCCCTCTGCATATATGTTACAGTTGTGTAACTTGGTTTTCTTATGAAATTCCTAACAGTTGGAGTCTCTGAGTCTGTTGCCTGCTTTTGAGACCCATTCTTGCTACTGGATTGCCTCATTTAGCCTTAATAGAAGAGGAGATGCTTAGTTTCATTGGAACTTGATATACCATGGCTAGCTGATATCTATGGGAGGCCTGCCTTTTCTGAAGCAAAACAGTGGAGGATGAAGAATGGATAGGATGAGAAGAGGGGAGGGGAGGAGAAGAAGGCTGGGAGGTGAGAAAGGAGGGGCAATTTTGATTGGGATATAAAAACAAAACAAATACACACGAAAAAGTAAAAGAAAATGAAAAGAACAGGCTTCTAAGAGATAATAACTAAACACAACAAAATAAAATATAGCATTATAAAATAAAAACCATCAGTTTGAAGTTGGACAAGCCAAGTTAATAGAAAAACAAAAGAGCCCAAAGAGGTGAAATAACCAGAGAGCCAGTGGTTCACATGTTCAGGAGTCTCATGAGATACTACACTGAAAGGTACAGTGTTTATGCAGAGGACCTGGTACAGACCCAGGAAGGCCCTGAGATTGCAGCTTCAGCTTCACAGAGACACCAAAAGAGAAATGTACACACCAACCCAACCACAAAACCTTTGACCTACAGTCTGTTCTGCCTTCAAAGTATGCCAGGGCAATGGTGGCACAGACCTCATGGGAATAACCAACCAATGACTGATTTGTCTTATGGCCTATGCCAAGAGATGGAACCTATACCTGATACTGCTTGGGTGCCTAAGAACTAGGGACTAGATATCCCAGAGACCTAGGACAAAACCAAATACTACAGGTGTGAAAAAAAGTTATGATAAAATGACTCCTAATGACAATCTGCTATACTCATAGATCAGTGCTTTATTTAGTCATCATCACAGAGTCTTCCTCCTGATGCAGATGGGAACAAATACAGAGAACCACAGCCTGGAGAGAAAGACTGGAATACACAGCTCAGATGGTGTGTCTCCACCAAATCTCTCCTCTCAGAGCTTAGGGAACCCCTTGGAAGAGGGGACAGAAGGAGGCAGAGAGAGTGAGAGGTGACTGGACACCAGGAGAACAAGGCCTTCTAAACCAATTGAGCGAAGCTCATATGAACTCACAGTCTAAATTTCCATGCTGCCCCCCAAATGCCCTTTAATTTCAGCGTCTCTCCCCTGATTCTCTCTCTGAATCCCATTTCCCCTCCCCATTCCTGCCTTCCCAGGTTCTAGTCCACCCATAAAATCTATTTTCCCCTCCTAGGGAGATCTACACATTCTGCCCCCTAGTCCCTTCCTCTATGCCTAATCAATCTTTCTGGGTCTATGGTGGAGCTTGGTTATAGTTTATTTAATAGTTAATAAACATATATAAGTGAATAAATACTGTATTTATTTTATGGGTCTGGGTTACCTTACTTGGGATATTTTTTTTTTCTAGTTCCATCCATTTGCCTACACATTTCATGATGTCATTTTCTTTTTCTTTAAGGTTTGCTTGTCTATTTAAAGATTTTTTTTTCTCATTTTACATAGTGTTTCCCCCTCCCTTCCTTTCTCCTTCTCCCTCCCACCTACAACCTCCCCCATTCCACTCCTACCCACTCCTCATAGAGGGTAAGGCCTCCCTTGGGTATTCAACGTAGGCTGGCATACCAAATTGAGGCAGGCCCAAGCCCCTCCCCCCTCCCCCCTGTCTCCAGGCTGAGTAAGGCATGGCACCATAGGGAATGGGCTCTGAAAAAGCCAGTTCATGTACTCAGGATGAGTTCTGATGTAATTGCCAGGGGACTCACAGACAGATCAAGCCACAAATCTCACTCTCATTCAAAGGGCCTAGTGTGCTCCCTTGCGGGCTCCCCAGCTGTCAGTCCAGAGTCAGTGCTCCCACTAGCTTCGGTCAGCTGTCTCTATGGTTTTTCCCTTCCTGATCCTGACCCCTCTTGCCCTTATAGTCCATCCTTCCTGTCTTGAACTGAACTCCAAGAGCTTGGCCAAGTACTTAGCTGTGTGTCTGCATCTGCTTCCATCAGTTGCTGGATGTAGGTTCTATGATGACAATCAGGGTAGTCACCAATCTGAGTACAGGGGAAGGCTAGTTCAAGCACCCTTTCCACTATTGTTATGAGTCTTAGCTGGAGACATCCTTGTGAGTTCCTGAGGATTTTCTTAGCACAAGGTTTCTCCCTAAGCCCATAATGGCTCACTTTGTCAGGATATCTCTTTCATTGTTCTCTCTCTCTCTCTGTCCCTTCCTGAACTTGGCCATATCAAGCCCTCATGTTGCTACCCCCATCTGTCCCCTCTAATCCCCCCTCCCAGTTTACCCAGGAGATCTTAACCATTTTCCCTTCCTGGGGCCCTCCATGTGTGTCTCCCTTAGGGTCCTTTTCTTTACTTAGCTTCTCTGGGGTTGTGGGTTGTAGCCTGTTTATCCTTTGCTTTATATCTAATATCCATTATGAGTGAGTACATACCATATTTGTCTTTCTCAGTCTGGGTTACCTCACTCAGGATGATTTTTTTCTAGTTCCATCCATTTGCCTACAAATTTCATGATGGTATTTTTTAAAATCACTGTGTAATACTCCATAGTGTAAATGTACCACATTTTCTTAATCCATTCTTCTGTTGAGTGGCATCTAGCTTGTTTCCAGGTTCTGAATAGTGCTGCTATGAACATAGTTGAGCAAATGTTGCTGTGGTGTGGTTGAGCATCTTTTGGGTATATGCCCAACGGTGGTATTGCTGGGTCTTGAGGTAGGTTGATTTCCAATTTTCTGAGATACCACCATAACAATTTCCAGAGTGACTGTAAAAGTTTGCACTCCCACCAGCAGTGGAAAAGTGTTCCCCTTTCTCCACATCCTCTCCAACACAAGCTATCATAGTGTTTCTGATCTTAGTCATTCTGGCAGGTATAAGATGGTATCTCAGAGTCATTTTGATTTACATTTTCCTGATGTCTAAGGATGTTGAAGACTTCCTTAAATGTCTTTCAGCCATTTGAGATTCTTCTGTTGAGAATTCTCTGTTTAGATCTGCACCCCATTTTTTAGTTGGATTATTTGATACTTTGATGTCTAGTTTCTTTTCTTTTTATATTTTGGAGATCAGTCCTCTGTCAGATGTGGTGTTGGAAAATTTTTTTCCCATTCTGTAGGCTGTCATTTTTTCTTATTGACCATGTCCTTTGCCCTACAGAAGCTTCTCAGTTTCAAGAGGTCCCAGTTATTAATTGTTGCTCTCAGTGTCTGTGCTACAGGTGTTATATTTAGGAAGTGGACAATGTGTTCAAAGCTACTTCCCATTTTCTCTTCTACTAGGTTCAGTGTAACTGGATTTATGTTGAGATCTTTGATCGATTTGAACTTGAGTTTTGTGCATGGCAATAGATATGGATCTATTTGCATTCTTCTACATGTAGACATCCAGTTATGCCAGCATCATTTTTTGAAGATGCTTTCTTTTTTTCCATTTTACAGTTTTAGAATCTTTGTCAAAAATCAGGTGATCATAGGCAGGTGAATTAATGTCAGGGTCTTCAATTCAATTCCTTTGGTCCATGTATCAATTTTTATGCCAATACCAAGCTGTTTTTATTACTATAGCTCTATAGTACTGCTTAAAGTTGGGGATGATGATGCCTATGGAAGTTCCTGTATTTTACAGGATTGTTTTGGCTATTCTAGGCTTCTTGTTTTTCCATATGAAGTTGAGTATTGTTCTTTCCAGGTCTGTGAAGAATTGCATTGGGATTTTGATGGGGATTGCATTGCATCTGTAGATTGCTTTTGGTAAGATTGCCATTTTTACTATGTTGATCCTACCAATCCAAGAGTATGGGAGATTTTTCCATTTTTTGATATCTTCTTCATTTTTTTCTTCAAAGACTTAAATTTTTCATATTATAGGTCTTTTGCTTGTTTTGTTAAAATTACCCCAAGATATATTTTGTTATTTGTGGCTATTGTAAAGTGTGATGTTTGAGGAAACCCAGAGAATCATTAGATAATACCTATACTAAAAACCTATACTCCAAAAAATTGAAAAAATTAAAAGAAATGGACAATTTTCTGGATAGGTACCCATACCAAAATTAAATCAAGATCAGATAAACAATTTAAATAGACATATAACCCCTAAGGAAATCGTAGCAATTATTAAAAGTCTCCCAACCAAACAAAGCCCAGGGCCATATGGATTCATCACAGAATTCTACCAGAATTTCAAAGAAGAGCTAATACCAATACTCCTGAAATTGTTCCAAACAGTAGGAGCAGAAGGAACATTGTCACACACTCTTTTTAAGAGGCTACAGTTACCCTGATACCCAAACCACACAAGGATACCACTAGAAAAGAAAATTACAAGCCAATCTCCCTCACGAACATTGATGCAAAAATACTCAATAAAATACTGGCAAACTGAATCCAAGAACATATTAAAAAATTCGAATGGAAGCACATGAATTATGAACCAAAGGCTGTGGAGCCCCCAGCTGGATCAGGCCCTCTGGATAAGTAAGACATTTGAATAGCTTGATCTGTTTGGGAGGCACCCAGTCTGTGGAACCAGGATCTGTCCTTAGTGCATGACCTGGCTGTTTGAAACCTTGAGCTTACACAGGGACACTTTGCTCAGTCTGGAAGGAGGTGACAGGACCTGCCTGTACTGAGTCCACCTGGTTTAAATGAATCCCCAGGGGTGCCTTGATCCTGGAGGAGATGGGAATGGAGGGGAGGCGCTGGGGAAAATGTGGGGGTGGGGGTGGGAGTGGGGAGGACAGGGGAACACATGGCTGATGTATAAAATTTAAAACACATAATAGTAAAGAAAAAAATTTAGACTTTCTGGAAAGTGACACATGTCTGCTCCTGGCAGTACCAATTTACTTCAGAGAGGAGGATAGGCATTAAAGACACTTCATATGGAGTTTATCTTCACCTTGGCAAAAATAGCCATTTGGGTTCATGCCTGGACTGCTTGATCGACTGGATGTGCAGGACCCATAGAAAGGTGACCACTAAACTTTGCTTGACAAAATGGTCCTTCAGGTTCCTGCTTCGCAAAGGAAACTGCCAGACATTCTACAGGACACTGAGAGAAGTGACTAAGAGACTCTAGCCCTGTGGGCTGAAGACAGATGCCCCAACTTTACAAAGGAACATTAGGTGACTGTCCAGGCTGCCAGCTGTCTCTGTCTACCCTGCAAGACTCCTGAACATTGCTTGCATCCTTCTCCCAGTTCTCAGATAATATTATATCCTTCTGAGGTCTTTGATGTGGTTCAAAACTAGATAGTTATAATTTCATCAATTATGATAAAAGATAAGTTAGATATAAAACCTTAGACTCACAAATATAAGTTAGATAAGATATCTTCTTTAATATTGTAACTGTAATTCTTGCTTGATAATTGTTTTGTTATATGTAATTTTACTATGTAAAAGTTAAAACCTTCCTTTAAAAAAAAAAGAAAAGGGGACGTACTGTGGGATGTTCTGTATGTCAAATGTGTTGCTCTGATTGGTTAAAATAAAGAAAGTACTGATTGGCCAGTAGTCAGGCAGGAAGGATAAGGTAGGTGGAACAAGGAGGAAGAGAATAGTGGGAAGTGGAAGGTTGGGTGAGAGAGACCTGCCAGCCACTGCCATGACAAGCGAGATGTAAGGTCCTGGTAAGCCATGAGCCACATGGCAACTTATAGATTAACAGAAATGGGTTAATTTAAGATATAAGAACTAGATAGCAAGAAGCCTGCCATGGCCATACAGTTTGCAAGCAAAAAAAAAATTGTTTTAAAAAATTCGAGGTAAAGCCTGAATTAAAAAAAAAAAAAAATCATCCACCATGATCAAGTAGGCTTCATTCCAGAGATGATGGGATGGTTCAACATATGAAAATCTATCAATGTAATCCACCATATAAAAATGCTTGAAGAAGAAAAAAACTCCATGGTCATCTGATTAGATGCTGAAAAAGCCTTCAACAGAATCCAATGTCCCTTCATGATAAAGGTCTTGGAGAGATCAGGGATACAAGGAGCATACCTAAATATAAAAAAGGCAATATACAACAAGGTCAACAGCCCACATCATACTAAATGATGAGAAACTAAAACAATTCCACTAAAATCCGGAACAAGAAAAGGCTGTCCACTCTCCTTGTAACTGTTCAATATAGTACTTGAAATTCTAGCTAGAACAGTAAGTCAACAAAAGAAGATCAAGGGGATACAAATTGGAAAGGAAGAAGTCAAACTTTCACTATTTGCAGATTATATAATATACATAAGTGATCCTAAAACCTCTTCCAGGGAGCTCCTACTGATAAGTACCTTCAATAATGTGTCAGCATACAAGATTAAGCAAAAACAAAACAAAACAAAACAAAAACAGAACCAGTAGCCCTCATATACACAAATGACAAACAGGCTGAGAAAGAAATTGATGTCATTTTTTTTTTTAAAGAGCTAATAAAACTTTATTGTGTAAAGGCACCATATTTTCTTTATCCATTCTTCTGTTGAGGTTTATGTGGGTTGTTTCCAATTCTTGGATATTTGGAATAGATCAGCTATGACCATTTTAACTGGAAGATTCTCTGGTCCTACCTGTGAGCTCAGCTGCTCAGACCCAAATAAACACACAGAAGCTTATATTAATTAAAACTGCTTGGCCATTAGCTCAGGCTCACTACTAACTAGCTCTTACAATTAAACTCAGCCCATTTCTGTTCATCTATATGTTGCCACATTTTCTGTGGCCTTACCTGTTGCCTTTACATGCTGCTTTCTGGATGGCAGGCTGATGTCTCCTGACTCAGCCTTTCTCTTCCCAGAATTCTTCTTGTCTGCTTATCCTGCCTATACTTCCTGCCTTGCTACTGGCCAATCAGCATTTTATTAAACCAGTGTACAAAAGCATTACTCCACAGAAGACTATGGTTGTATAGGCTCATATATTTGAATGCTTAATCACCAGGGAGTGGAACTCTTTGATAAGATTAGAAGGATTAGGGTAGGAGGCCTTGTTGGAAGAAGTGTGCCACTGGACTTGGGCTTTGGCATTCAAAAGTCCATGTCAAACCCAGAAATTTTCTCTCTGCCCACTGATGAGAATTCTCAGCTACTGCTCCAGCACCTGCCTCCATGCCACAGTGCTTCCTGCCAACGTGACAATGGACTGAACCTCTGACACTGTAAGCAAGCCCCCAATCAAATGCTTTCTCTAATAACAGTTGCCTTTATCATGGTGTCTCTTTATAGAAATAGAACAGTGGCTAGACTGTGGAAAGAGGGACAACTAGTCTTTCCCAAGTTTGAGCTTCCAAATGGTTATCCAATATCAAATAATTCTTCCTAACATATGCAACACTATGCAGACTTAGCAAGTTGTATTTATACTCTTTTCACCATATATATGGTGAAAAAAATATATATAGAAAAATAATAATTTAAGAGAAAGAGGCCATTAATATGAGGAGGAGTAGGGCACGGCTGTGCAGGAACATGGAGAGGAGGGAGAGAAACAATGTAATTATATTTAATTAAAGACATATCCCACTTAAAAGTGGAATAATTGACAAAAAGAATATTTCTTTTCAAACATTTAAATAAAAGAAGCTTTAACAATGTTCAGTTTTCTGATTATAAATGTGAAGTTAAACTTAAGATGTACAAAGCATTTTCACATTGAGGAAAACCAGCAGTGTGTTATGGTTATATATTATGTATGGAGCCACTAGTCAAAAATTGGAGCTATCTACACCCAAGCACTATAAACAAAGCTAAAAGACCTAAGCAAATTGGTGAAGAGTCTCTGTAAATTTGTAGATAAAAGGTCAATATCATTTACATAAATGTATTAATCAATATTTGTACATGAAAATATCAATATTAAATTGAAATTCTAATTAGATAATAAAGGTATTAAATGTAGTGTTAAACAAAAACTTAAATTAATGCTACTAACCTGGTAACAGTTAGAGTGAAACAAAATAGGATGTCAAAACCATTATTTATAAATAAAGTGTTATAAGTAGGCGGCAAGCAAAACCACTAAATCTCTACCAATATTAAACTAAGGAATTTTATTCAGTTCAAAGATCTGACTTCCCTAACCTAAACTGTTATAATTTGGATGTGGTGATATTTTATTTGTGCTGAAATGTGATTTTTATATGTATGTTAATAAATAAAGTTTGCCTGGAGATCAGAGGTCATAGTGAGCCATAAACAAAAGTCAGGTAGTGGTAGCACATGCCCTTAATCCAATCACATGTCAGGCAGAGTCTCTGAGTATTCAAGGACACAGCCAAGGGTGGTGACATGAGCCTTCAATGCTAGTACCAACCACAGAGACCTGGAGGTCTGTATAGACAGACAGTGATGAGGAAGTCATGTGGCTGGGCTTAGAGCCAATGAGAAGGCAGAATAGGAAGGCAATAAAAGCACATGTTAGACAGGAAGAAGCTCTCTCTTGGGAAGCCATAGTGAGGTGATAAGCAAATGTTAGTCATGACTATTCGCTATTTCTCTGATCTCTTCAGCTATTACCCCTGTATTTGGCTCTGTGTTTCTTATATAGTAAGAGTGTTTAGAAATTCATCTACATTTGGACTCATAAGTCAGGCTACTGTTGTCAGTCC